>NC_051183.1:158763838-159363838 GCF_013339695.2 Rhipicephalus sanguineus
CCAAGAGTACTCGACCGTATAGGCGGAGACCTTCATGCCAAAAGTGATATCTGGGGATAAACCTCTGCCGATTCGAGAGGACCCTTCTGGCTGATCAACTGGAATCAGTTCCAATTCACATTTGCAAACAAATTGGGGCTAACACTAGGGCGGGCTCCATGCAAAGCAGAACCGATACCACTCCGGATTTAACCATCGCCACACCTAAAGTAGTTAAACGCTGGGAAACTCATTCTACCACGTGGGGCAACGATCATTACCCCATTATTTTCACTATTAGTAAGAAAAATCGCAAACAGCGCGCATGTATTCGATCTATCAACTGGTCCCACTTTCGGGACGGCACCGAAGGAAAATTCGAAACCATCGAAGAATTCGCACAACATTTGCGTAACAACCTTCGCTCTGCCACTGAAGGAACTTTTGGTGAAGAAGGTGATGGAGGCGTTGACTCGCGAATGATTGCTCTATGGAATAGAACCAACAAGCTCACACAAAATTACAAGACCAACTGCAGATGGTACCAGACTCTCCGTCGTATCAGAGAAATATTCAAGCTGATTAGGCAACACGGGGAGCAGCTCAGTCAAGCACAATAGGTCTCCACTGGGGAGCGACTCGGAAAAATAAAAGGCATCAAGCGCTTCGGGGGATCCTTCCGAAATGCTTGGTATAAAGCAAAGCACCCTCTCCACTCGAGACACTTGCACTCCGACACGGCAACGCGAGCATGAAGAGGAAATCATAAAAACATTTTTTTCCTCATGCCAGCATTAGGGGCGCCTTCTCCACTCGAAACGCCGAAGATTGAATTCACAACCCCAGACCTGGACGCTCCTTTTCACGCTGGGGGAGCTTCATGCAGCCGTTAAAACAGGGCAGATATGACTCTGCACCGGGACATGAAAGCGTCACTTGGAAAATGCTACACAATTTGCCAGGAGAAGCCGAAACTGTCCTCCTAAAAATCATTAACGAGCAATGGTCTCAGGGAGTAGTCCCAGAACATTTGCGTCTGTCTATTATCAATCATACACCAAAACCAGGCAAGGATCCTACAATTCTAGCAATCTCCGTCTCATATCGCTTACACCGACCATCTGTAAACTCATTGAGAGGATGATACATACGAGGATAACCAACTATATCGAATATCACGCATCAGGATTGCACCCGTCTCAAGCCGGTTTCAGACCCAACATGGGAACGCACAACAACCTCTGGTTACTACGAAGAGTCCTAAATCGAAATTGACAATGACTATATTTTAGCAGTCGACATGCGAAAAGCTTTTGACAACGTCAAACAGGACCACATCCTATCGAATCGAGCAAGAATATAGCCCAGCCAACGAACGCTTGAGTGGATCGCAAGATTTCTAGAAGCACGACCAGTACGACATCGCGCCAATAGTAATACGTCCCCTGCGACTTACTATCTTGACCGAGGCGTTACTCAGGGCTCTATGTTGGGTCCTCTGCTTTTTAATGTTGCCATGCTCACTGTAGCCCAAGAACTAGAATGGAACACTGGTGCCCGCTATACCATATATGCGGATGATATAACCATTTGGACCGAAGCACAGGACTATGGCGGGAACATTCAGGATATGACAAATGAACTTCAAGCTGCTCTGATGGCACTCGAAGATACCCTTCCAAAAATAGGACTGACTTTAGCGCCAGAGAAAACTCAACTTCTTTGCGTCAATGGCAGACGTAGTGCTCTTCCAACAGAGCAGGCAATAACATTAACACTAGGACCACATCACGTAACAGCAACACACGGGCACTATAAAATTCTCGGTATTCCCATCCACAGCTGTAATACGGGGCATCTTTGGACCACCGAGCTCAAAATACAATGGCCAAAGCTACTGAATACAATAAAGCGCATCTGCAATAAATTTGGCGGAGCACGCCAATCAGCCTGCGCTACCATAGATCAATCGCTATTGGTAAAATCACTTACGGAGGCACCGTCATATAGCTGTCAAAAAAAGCCGAAAAAACTCTGGATGTTCTCCACCGACACATCCTTCGGACTATCACGGGCCTCCCTAAGTTTACCAATATACAAAAACTGTAGAACCTAACGCCCATGCCACCCATTGATGATATTCTCAGAAATGCGCAGACATCTCTATACAACCGTTTATACCTCACCATACAGGGGCGAGACACCCTGCTTTGGGACACCTGACGTGTTCGTATGGAACCCCGGGACATGGCTAGTGAAGATAACAAACACCCTTAACTTTCCTCTCCTGTGCCACTCCAAGACATCCACACCACTCCCAATCGGAGCCACTGCGGCGAGGCAGCGGCTTTCTCAGGGACACAATCTGCACACCACCAATGCCGTATTTACCGACGCCGCTCTCGATGGACAAAGCCTGGCCTTAGCATGGTACAAACCCTCGACCGGTGAGGCCAAGCGCTAAATATGCAGAATGGAATACGCGACGCCTACACAAGCAGAACTTTTGGCCATTTGGACCGCCCTACAGGATAACATAGCGCCATCAACTATCTACACGGACTCATATGAAGCACTAAAGGACATCGAGAATCCCAATACAGAAGATGTTGCAGCTTTACGCGTCCGCAAAATTCTCCTGCACAAACAGAATGGCATTGACACAAGAGTCGCCTGGACGCCGGGTCACGTGGGGATCCAAGGGGGAGGTAACAAGGTGGCACACAGTCTCGCCACCTCGAATGCTGGAGTTCTACCGTATCATCTGCAACCTCTCCTACATGGATCTCCCGATCTTGGTTGCCACCCTACACAAATTTGCCACCGAGCTCTCATTCCGAAATGGCACGACTGCGATGCTTCCTCACGTACACTAACCGGGAGAGACTCAAAGATGTCACCCCTCCTCGGAGCTTTAGGAACCTTGCCCTGAGCCGATCACAGGAAATACTTATTAACAAAGTGCTAGCAAACGCAGCCACTAACCCTCACATAAATCATCAATGGAGACTCTTGGTGACTGAAAGAGGGGCATAGATACCTACGCCCCCCTGCATATGTACCTTTTGCCACTCTCCATGCATAGCCAACAAGGGGCATCTCATTTTACGTTGTCCTGCCCTACGTCGTCATCGAAGGAACAGTGCCATTTTTCTGCATCCCAATGTGGAAGCAGTACAAGAAGGACATACTCGAACACCCTCACCAGCCTATCACATTAGCCCACATCGGAGTTAGTAGCGGCTTGGCGCGCGTGATTTAGTGTGTGCCTGCCAACCCTCCCCCACCCCAACCTCCTCATCAGTGGCCTTCGGTCCTCCCTTTGCCTAATAAAAGAATCTATCATGATCCTCAACCTTTGCTAACGCTACGTATATCCTGGCATAGCCGAGCTAAGCCATTGTAACATTTTTTTCTTCCCTCCATGGTGAATCCTCAGTGAAGCCGTAAGTCGGCTTATTGACTGGGCAGATCCTCCTCTCTCGTTTACGTGCGAACAGCGCAGTGGAAGTCATGTCCTCTCTCGTGCTCGAAAAGCATGCAGGCTGCGTGGCGCGCGTGCCGTGGCGATCCGAAACCAACTCAGCGGAATTCAACACGCTGGGCCAGCGCGATACCGCTGGCGAAATCATTTCGTGCGTTGCAGTTTCGCGTTCGCCGGCTGATATGCTGCAGAACGCGATCGCCGGCTTGTCTGTCTACGCAAGCAGCGTGCGCACCTGCTAGCAGAGGAGCGCGTTGGTGTTGGTGGTTTAGGGGCCTGGCGTTTCTCGCGTCGGCTGCGGCGACGGCTTCCGTAACTGTGCACGCAGTACGGAACGTTCGATTAGCCATATGGGCACACTGCGCATCTAACTCTGCGCTGACGGCAACGCCTCTAGCGGCGGCGCGGGCGTCCCTGGGGTGATAGCAGCTTTCGCACGTCGCGGCCGGTGAAAGCGTTTCTACCAGCTTCTTCGTGTTCTTCCGCATTTCTGCGAAGCGTTTCTTGTTTGGCGGTTGTTCCATGGCTCAGCGTCGCAGCAACAAGGTTTGTTGTGTTGTGGGCTGTCACAATACTTGTAGCAATTCACCTGCAACAAAGCTTTACCGTTTCCCGAAGGCTCCGTGGGAGAAGGAGAGACGCCAACGGTGGATACAACTTGTTCGCCGTGGCAACACTTTTTGTCATTTTATTCGGTGCAGGGTGTTACGTTTTTTTCAATGGGAGAAGCGTCTATGGAATGAAACATTGTTTCAGACCTGAATTATTTGTGATACACCCATTGATAATGGTCTCCGAATGGCGATATGTGTTTTTGCACGCTGAATCGGTATCGCGACGACATTGTTCAATTCTAGTTATTATTTTTGTTAGCTTTACATAACAAAATCTTCGTGCTAAAATCAGTTTTCTATATGTCTGCAGGTACACGCGTCCACTGCCGCAGCGTGCTTCCACTAGCATGCCTGCTCTGCAGTCGCAGGTCGCGTCAATGACGCATCTGTTTCGAGAAAGCTTCAAAACAACAAAAACAGAATGAAATAAAACGAGACCATTGGATAAAAACGCTTACTTGCTCGCAACTTCATAGTCATCGACGGAGCGTTCATGCGCGTATGGGACACGCACCGACTTGTCACCACACTTGCATCCTCAAAGACAAGTACTTTACCACTATGTATAGTCGCGCTCAATATGACTTGCAACACGGGAGCGTGTGGCCGCATGACTTAAAGATTTCTCATTCCTTCTACCAGCCCTTATTTCTATAACTAAACGTTGTTCTCTCATTGGGGATGTTCCCAAATAATAAAATAATGTAGCGAAGCGTTGGAAGCCTGTAATGGGTCGCCCTCTCGAGCGCTTACTAGTGGGTCGTCCTCTTCCGCTCTTCTCGGACAGCACGCTCCTCGCGCTCAGAGTCGGCCCCGCCTTGACTGTCGCAGTCGTGTATCGTCACCGAGTGTCCGCTAATAAACGTCTTTATAATTTGGTGGAGGTGCTGGGCTTTCACAACAACTTCGGCCCTCATTCGATGCCCCTGGTTCTTCGATCCCGTACCCTGCCGCCTACGATGCCTCTTTATAATAACGTCTTTATAATAATATCAATTACAGAAATGAAGCAAGTTGAGGCCGTGCGCAGTCATTAAACTCGTGAGGCCACAGGCTCCCGTGTTGAAAGTCATATTGAGCGCGACTGTACAAGACCTTCCTCGTACAGAAGCTTGCCTTTATCAATATTTGCTTCCCTGAAAAATTATTCCAAACCCGGTGGTCTGAAAACCAGCCAGCAGTTGCAGAGGAACGCAAGCAGACGGCACGATGCCTGCACAAGCAGCCGCGCGTGTGGTCATGAAGGGAACGCTATCACCCCAGGGACGCGGAAACCGCCGCGTTGGCGCTGAACGCCGCCGCGCTGTTGGAGCCGCCTATGCAAGCGCAGTGTGTCCATAGTTCGGTTGGCAGACTGTGCTTCGGCTAGGGTAAACAAGAAGAACCAAGTAAACAAGCTTCCTCTTCCATAAGCGAACCTAGCCGAGCTAAGCCGCAGCCATTATTTAAACGCTTTAATTTTATGCGGCTGCTTTGTTTTCCTCTGTTCCGGCTATCAGACACAATGCGAGCTCGACGCGGCGATAGTGTACGATTAAAATCCGCGCAATCTCACGGCACTTAAGAATCCTCAGCGATGACCGACAGAGCTCGTACGTCACGTACGTGCGTACAGTCGCGATCAATATGACTTCCAACACGGGAGCGCGTGGCCTCACGAGTTCAAAGACTGCCCATGCATGGCTTCCACTAGCCCTTATTAACGCGATAGCGTTAGAGAGCTCGTGTCGCAGAAATTCCGCCGTCGGTGTCGGCACCGTTGGTTGTGAGCGAAAAATCGACCGTGAGCGAAAAATCGAGAAAGAAGCAAATAAACTAAAGAATAAAAATTTCGGTCCCATTGAGGATCGAACCCGGGCCGTTCGCGTGGCAAGCATGTGTCCTACCACAAAGCCACGATGTTACCTGCAGCTGCTTTGGGAAAAAACACTACATAAATGCCATGTAGTGGAAGGAGTCTCCTTAACGCATTTTGTTCGACAGGTGTCACAACGAAAACATGCCCATTCGGCGATTTGTAGGCGCATTTGGGAGGCCATCAAACTATGTCGAAAAAGGCCGGGATAGTGCAGCCATGGCCGCTAAAAACACACACGAACTTTCAAACAGCTCTAAAAATGGACAACTATGTCCATCTAGCGGAAAACATATCAACAAGCAAACAGCAAACGCTAGATAATGTGCGGCCATCTGTGAGGCATTGTGAGACTCTTTATGGCCTCCGAGATGGCGAGCGCGCGGCGTGTATCTTGGAGGCCATGCGACTCTTGCTTTAGATCAAAAACCTGTACCATTCGCGGGGGCGCGCGTTTGTGTGTCTGTGTGCGTGTGTGTGTAACAATATACATTAATAAGTATGCACTTAGTGGTTGAAGTGCGCACTAGGGGCCGGATTTCGCTATTGCGTTCAACTCTTAAAGGCGAAGCTTAAGGGTCCGCCAATTTTTGTGATACCAGTTTTGGTATATATACATTTAATTAAACAGTCGCTAGTGCCCTGAGACCTTGCCATGTAAAGCATGCTGTACATAACATGGTTGTCATGATTTGCATATGAGGACCTGTCACTTACCTTCGTCATATGCTCTTGTCACGCCATTCGAATTTTGGTATATATCAAGTTAACGAAATGGCCGCAAGAGCACAAAGACCGTGGCATGTAAATCATGCCGATCATGACATAAATGTCGTTATTGTCATGTTATTACCTGTCATTTACGTTTGTCATACACTCATGTTATGCCACGGCAATATCGGTATATATCCCATTAACGAAACGGCCAGGAGAGCACAAAGTCGTAGGCGTCTAGATAGATAGATAGATAGATAGATAGATAGATAGATAGATAGATAGATAGATAGATAGATAGATAGATAGATAGATAGATAGATAGATAGATAGATAGATAGATAGATAGATAGATAGATAGATAGATAGATAGATAGATAGATAGATAGATAGATAGATAGATAGATAGATAGATAGATAGATAGATAGATAGATAGATAGATAGATAGATAGATAGATAGATAGATAGATAGATAGATAGATAGATAGATAGATAGATAGATAGATAGATAGATAGATAGATAGATAGATAGATACGCTCAAAGTTGCAGAAGTTCGCTAAGAAATGCTTTGCATTTATTAATATTCATTACAGAGGGTGCACTGAAAGGCTGTCTTTTGGCAGCTGTAAGTGCTACATATGGTTTTCTACATGGTTTGGACTTTTTCCATAACTAAACACTGTCTTCGCACTCGGAGATGATTCCAAATAAGAAAATATCATTTAGTTGCTGAAATGAAAACAAGTTGAAGCCATGCGCTATCTTTGAACTCATGAGGTCACGCGCTCCCGTGTTGCAAGTCATATTGAGCGCGACTGTACCTACTATGTATATTTTTCGCCTTTTTGAATTCTGTGTTTTGTATTGCAAAATACCCCTCCTGCCTGGGCCCGTGTGGGCCTGCAGTATGTTGTAAATAAATAAATAAATAAATAAAAAATATACATTCCGGCATACAGACCCATGGCTAAACCAACGGAAGTTTACGAGCACAAACACGTATTTTCGTCATGGCTTGAGAAATCGCTTTTACCTAACAAGGCGGCCACGCACCAGGGAAATGTGGCGAGCAACAGCACACCGACAAGGAGGCACGCACGAGAGAACGCCGCGAACTAGATGCACTGACTACCGCGTGTGTTGTCAATGTATTTACGACATCTATTCACGCACTGTACAGAAAACACGGTCGGCTGTGCGCTGCCTTCTATGGTTGCATTCCGTCTCTCACGCGGCGCCCGTTCACCGTTCCAGTGTTCCACGTAAAAGCTCGCCGGCGTCAGCATTATGCTACCGGTGACCTTGTGCACGGTGCAGGTGTGCGAATGACACTCGAACGCGGCTGCTCTAATGCCAACAGTACACTGCTAGAAGCGAGCATCGCAAGCACAACAGAAAAGACGTTTTAATGCGCACAAGTAAGTTCTTACTGCAAACGTATAGAACACAAATCTACATATATGATGTCCTGATTTCGTCTTGCGGGGCACGAATTTTTCATCCGCTGTCGCAAGCAGGAACACTGCACAACCGTCACTGACCTGCAAGGCGTTCGTCGTGGCTCCGTTCTGTCATGGTGGCTAAGCCCGATTTTGCTAAGCACTTCAAATACGTACTTCATCTGCTGTATCCGCTGCAAGGTACGTGGATACGCGCTCATTCGGCACGGTTGAGGCCCCGTGGCTACCAACAGCTTTTGTAAACGTTGCTACCACCGGTTGAACACTGCGTAGCGAACAACGTGGCGCAAGAAATGGATATCTGCCGCGGTTCGGTGCGAGACCTACGGAAGCGCTCAAGCCGCCGCCGCTACACCAGCTAAACTGCACAACACGGCGCGCCACGTAACCATAGCAACTCCACCATTGTCCCCAGTGAAAATGGCCGCTATGACGTCATTTTCTCGGCACTTTTCCGCCAGCGCGCCGGCTGGGCATGCCCCCTCCTGAGTTCTTTCCTTCTTTCGTGCCGCCAACAGAGAGCACCGTGAGAGAGAATGTGTGAGAGATATAAGGCGCGATCGTAGAGGGTCCAGCTCCGCCAAGGTAGCTTAGTCGTTTGATCGTCGGGCGCCTACCTTCGCGGCCGCAAGGGGTTCGATTCGAAGCGTCTTAGCTTTTTCTTTGTTTTTGCTTTCTCACCCATCGGCGTCAATTTTATCAACGTCATATTCGTAACGGAAGTACATGGTGGACCCCGGCATAAAACACTTCCGTGCTAAAACAAGGTCGGAGTTTTATTTACAAATGTCGCGCCGAAATTTCGCGAATGACGTCATGGATTTCAAAGTCAATTTTTTGTATTTTGGCGACATTGTCTCAACGTATTTCATTGAAACTTGGTATGTTGAGTCTCTGGAGCCCTCACAGGACAATGTACTCAATTTTTGTCGATTAGGAATTACGTAGGTCCTTGTAGACGCTGTCGAGATCTGTGACGTCGTAGCGATTGCTGCGGGAATATCTAGGTGTCGTAACCCGCTCTTTGTTTTTGCGCGTTTTCTCTCTAACCCTCTTCTCGCGGCAAGCGTGGTCATTCTGGTATTGTGAAAGAGTAATTCCCTAATGCGAGAAAAATCCTTTTTTTTTTTCTGTAGTGTCATTTTAAGGGGAAAAGGCAGCACACGGGGAGCAAACGCTAGAATTCTCATGGTCCTCGATGTATTTTGCCAAGCATGCGGGGTTTCTTTACTGTTTCCATTTACGACCGGCGCAGTCTGCGAACTTCGCCTCTCGACGAACTGCGGTATGGGGGAAAAACAACAGGAGCGTACGAGGGAGCTTTGAGGGGAGCTTGTTCTTTGCCTAGTTGATGTGCGTTTGAAGCCATAATTGCCGCTGAAGCACGCACACAGAAGAGGACGACGACGCGGACGGCTTTTTAACAATGAACAATTACGGTGAACTTTTAACGGTGAACAATGCATGCCCCATCAAGCACAAGAATATGTTTGTCCCATGTGCCATTAGAGTTGTATACAACATACCCTTCGCGTGCGGAAACGTTTATATTGGTCAGACGGGGCGTTGTGTAAATACGAGACTGAGGGAGCACCAAAATTCCCTCAGAAGTACAACGCCCGTGACGCACTTGGCCATACACTGCCGGGACTGCGGGTGCACGCCAGAATTTTCGAGAACGAGGGACCAGCTGACACCGGGACCAGCTGACAAGGGAAATATTCGAGGCCCACAGAATTCAAAAGGCAGGGCAAAATTGCGTCAGTCAGCAGTCAATTGCCCTCCATGACAATGAAATATCTTTTTTAGATTATTGTAACCGCTAAGATAGTTGCCTCGTGCCACACAGAAGTGTTTTCTTCCTTTTTTCCTTGCCTTGTGAGAGCATGCGCAAAAAAATGTATATGTTTGGTGTTTCTTCATTAAAGTTTTCAGTTGAAAGTCAGCGCTCGTGTTGTGTCCCTCCTTTACTCTGTCTTCGTTTTTTGCGCTGTTTACCTCGACCAACTATGAATCGTTACCAACTTGCCCAGCTTTCAATTCTCCTTAAAAGGAGTGGCACAGCGAAGCAACACCAATACATCTGTTGGTATCGGTTCCTTCTTGAGACGAAACGCGACATACGTAGGCCAGCAGGATGCGCTAACAATGTGACTTACGGGCAAGCCGTAGTTCGGTAGAACAGCTGGAGAAGAAACACAAAAAGAAGGGCCAACTGTACTAGCAATGTGCTTGAGGAGAACTTGTTCTTGGCCTAGTTAGAGTGCGTTTGAAGGCATATTTGTCGCTAAAATGACGCAGACAGAAGAAAACGACGACGCGGGCGGAGATTTTCTGGATCCGCGATGGCTTTCCGCAAACGAAATGTAGACTGCAGACTCGAGGTCACTTTACCCACCGCCACTCGGTTCCTTCAGCACTAAAAATATCAGTGAACGTGCGTGGAGAGTAAATTCATAGCGAAGTAGCTGCAGCATGTACTTCATATGTACTTCATAAACATGCCTTCACGTGGCGTACGCTGTTCTCGCTGGTCTCTGAAGCATGGCCAAGATGAAAAACTTCCAGGCGGGTAGTTGGTATAGAGATTAGCACAGTTTACGACACAGCGATTCGTACGCGACATTGCAAAGCACCGCTAACAACCTGATGCGGCTCCGCTTATGGGTCCGCTGTGGAAAGAGTATGCGAGTCGATTTCGTTCGTTCCTGCACTGCGGCGCCACCAGCTCAATGCACGTGCTATACGCCAAGAATGAAACTTTTAAAGTTTTGTTTGTGCAAGTGAAATATTCCACAAAATATTACTTGAAGTGTTAAAATGCTCACACTCACCCCTTGTTTGTCCCCAGCCGGTTGCAAAACACTCCCCGTGTCGAACTGAATCGGTGTTCTTTTCTGGCAGACAGATGGGTCTCACTTTGTCCGTGAAGTTCACCGGCATATCAAGCTTGAGCAGGGCAATGTCGTAGTTATTCAGGGTGACACTGTAGTTCTGCGGATAAATGGCTTTCATGAGAAGTGGCTTTCAAATAAGGCGCGATAAGTGCGATTCGTTCGCGGTTACTATATTGTACAGCGTATGTTTTACTCTTTCCCCAGCTGCCGATTAGGTGCGACCGCGTCAATCACAAGTATTACCAGCGGAGCTGTTTAAGCCGATCGTTAGTCCATGCAGAGCGCACAGAAAACTATCATCATCATGACGCGCTCTCACCGTCCTCGTCTGCTTCACTCCCAGAACACGTGCGCCCATTTGCTCGGTGTGGGACGCAATAACTCTGTCGGCCGAGGGAATGAGTACAGAGAGAAAAGAAAAATGAAGAAAGACCGAAAGACATAGAAAAACAGAGAAAGTAATAGACAGAGAGAGCAGGATATAGAAAGAACCATGCATAAAAAAGATAGAAAAAATAGAGAGCAAGACACAAAGAGATAGATAGATAGATAGATAGATAGATAGATAGATAGATAGATAGATAGATAGATAGATAGATAGATAGATAGATAGATAGATAGATAGATAGATAGATAGTCAAAGAAAGAGAGAGAAGGAGAGAGAAAAGAAGCGCAAACAAGAAAGAGAGAGAGAAATATTGGGAAGAAATAGAAAAAGATAGAAATAGTGAAAAAGAGAAAGAAAGAAACAGATATAGAGAGAAAGAAATATAAATAAACAGAGAAAGAAAGATACATAGGAAAAACAGAGAGAAAAAGAAAGAGACGAAGAAAGAAAGAGAGAAACAAGGCGGGCCACCCACCTCCGTACTTCCTGCAGCATCACTAGTGTGAAGCTGCCTTAATTTTTTTTTTTCAGCTCACGCATTGTAGTCTTCGCACTTTCTATTCATGCATGGCCATATCCCCTATGGTACTGCATACTGAGCAAGCACATGTACACAGGGGTCCATGTTAAAAGGGAACATCGGAGCGTGTGACGGCAGCTCGGCGCCATCGACTGCAACGAGATTCGCGCAGACGCAGAGAGCAGCGTGCCCGGTGCTCATTCGTCGCCTCAGCGGTTCGCTTCGCGACGATTCGCAGCGCGGAAGCAGAAGGCAGCAGACGACGAAAGAGCACGACTCACAGCGCGGACTGCGCCTGCGCGAAAGTCGTTGCAGCCGCTGGCCGGCGGTGGCGCCAAGCTGCCGCCACACGCTCCGATGTTCCCTTTAACAACGGACCCCTGTGTACCTGTCAAGTCTCCTCCCACTATAGCATATTTAGATCCAGGCTATTCGGGCTATTTTTAGCCGCTCTTTTCACTCTAAAACGTCCCGCTCCATCAGGTGAACCTAAGTCTTCTTGTACCTAACAAGCTTTTCACAAAACTAACAGCATATCCCGTTTCGGCAACCTAAATCTAACACCAACTAAGGAAATATGACAGAATCATTGCCGGTGATTGAAATTTTCAATGACTTATCCAAATTACTTAAATCATAACCTTCTTTGATGCGTTCAGACACAATTCCAGCTTTCTCGGACATCGGCGTTTAGTTCGCGTGTCTTCCACCACGTGCCGCATGGCTTTTATCTTTTTGAATATCGCGCGAAGTCAAGAGTTGCGTCGTGGCAAGAAAGAAAGGAAAGAAACAAAAGAAAAAAAAACCCGCATTTCCCCGAAGGGGAGTATGAGGAAGTGCGAAGCACGGGGTGATGCTATGAGGGGGCGCGCGCGACTAAACTGCAGAGCCGAGCGAAGGAGACGGCAGCGAGAGAGCACGCGCCAGCCGACCCACGGAGGTCTGGCCGTTTTTAAGTGCAAAGCACTTTTACTGATGATGATGATCTGTCTTCCGAACTCGTTCCAAAGAACCCGCAACGCGTTCAACTTGTTGGCGGCGTTGCGCACGCCCGAGATGGGGCTCAGGTTGTTGTCGAACCACAGTCGATCGCACACCGCGCAGCTATTACCGAAGCTGCGGTCCAGGAAGTCTCGCTTGAAGCGCGCGTCCGGCCGATCGAATTCGAGGGCCCGCGCTCGCTCACGCATCGCGCGTCCCCGCGCCAGATCGGCTTCGGGGTGCTCGGATCGCTTCGCACGCTATCGTTCGGCGTCTCGCCGCCGGCCTTCATCACCACAGGCAATGCGCGGGGCGCGCGCAGCCACGGAGCGGAGGGCGGAGCGCGCGCAGTCACGTGGGGCGTGACGTCGATGCGCCGTTGCTACAGACGCTCCTCTCCGCTCCTCGCGCCGTTGCTATGGGACGGCGGATTCAGGGTCGCTTATAAAGTGCATTCGCACTTAAAAGAGTTCAGGACACACAGCATCACCTCTTGGCTTGGTCTGCCGCCGTTCTCCGTTGCGTTAGAGTGACCTAGAATAGGGGGAGTGTCCAAAGCGCCGGCTCCCGCGTGGGCCTTTTGTCGTGAACTCCCGCGCCGCGCCGCTGCTGCGCCGGACCCGTGGGCTTTCCGCGCTCGGGAAGCGCGCGGAAAGCGAGGGGCGTCTGCTACGCGCTGTAGTTTCTTACGCCGCGTTTCCACACAGGGCACCTGAAGCCTACTTAACATTTAGAATGCTGTGCGGAATGAAGTTTATCCATCTTTAAGCGTTGTGTTAGTGCTGGGGCAACAATAGAATGCAAAAAATCATGTGTCAAGCGGCATCAGCGTCGCCTAGTTCAGGTCACAGAGTTCGAGAACGTTGGTGCGTGTGTAAAAACGCGCAAAACGGACACGCACACGCAAAGAACGAAAACAAAAACCTTATTCGCACGAGTAATTGGGCAATAGCATCACGCATGCTCGAATTAAGAGTAATAAAAAAAAGTAATTGCACGCGCAGTCAACTGAAATACTTGCGCGCAGTGACCGCTTCACACTACGAGCTTTTTACTCATGGTCGCCACTGGTTTGCTAGCCATACGCACACCGCTTTATTCGACAATTCATTAGCCTCCACTAGCTCCTTAGTATGGACGGAGCACACCGGGAAGACGCAAGGGAAACAAAAAAAGAAAAAAATACTAGAGACGGCCATACGACCGCTTATGTTCTTGCTTCTGAGGTAGCAACAAGGCTCACCGTGCGCAAACATTTGAAAGAAAAGCAATGCCAGGTAAACTAACTTTATTCCACAAGGTTTTGCATAAAAGGCGTAATATTGAAAATGCTTTACAAATATCTAGATATCATGCAACAAAGTTACAAATGCCCCCATTCTTGCTGTACAAGCTGCCTGAATGATAATACGGTAATGATAATACGCCTGAATGATAATCTCAATCACTTCAGAAAATTGTTCAAATGCAGAGATCCCTTATGTACCTTGTGGAGATAGGTTTGCACTAGGCTTACCTACGAGCGCGACCGTGTAGGGACGCGACGTTCTCCACTGCCGCCGCGTGCGACGACGCTGCGGCCGGGTTCGTCGTTTTCTCCGACACGGCGCAGAAACCACGCACGAGGCAGGGTAACAACAACAACGGGTTTATTAACCCAAGATGCAGCACAGTACGACACTCACAGGCTTGCAGGCCGTAAGGGGAACTCCGCAAGACCGAACGAGTACGCTTGCCAGCGGCGCTAGGACTACCACACAAAGGGCAGCGGTCGAGCACACGAACGAGAAGCCGCCTGCTAGAGCAGCGCGTCAACCTCTCGTGCTAGCCTGAGAGCATCTGCCGCCACGAGCGAATCGTCGGGCGCATCTTAGCTCGTTGGAGAGGAGGATGTCACCAGCGGCCCAATGGGGAATGGCGCTGCGTTGTGACGTAGGCCCGCGCAGCGCGCCCGCGTAGCGTGCCCGGACATGCCAGCGCGGGACGGAGCCGACGCTTGGCTCGCCCAGACAAAGAGGCGCCCTGGCCGCCATCTTGGCGATTGCCGGTGCCTAAGTGCGCCCGGGCTACGCGGCCGGCACACGCGCGGCAGCTGGGGAACGAGGCGCCAGGTAGGAGGACGCTCTCGATCCCCACATTCCCCCCTCCTAAAGACCGAGGCCAGCCTGTGAAAGAGGCTGTCCGAGGCCAAGTGCAAGGTCAGCTCAGCCGCAAGGGGGCTGGCCAACGGGGCAAAGTCCAACAGGGGGGTGTCGTCTTCCTGAAGGTAGAAGTCCAAAAGTCGGCCATGGCCGCACAAAAGTTCCACCAAAAGTTCCACCACAAGGGGAGAGCCCACCGCCGGGATGAAGGTCCACAGCCCAGGAGGAACGGGGGCAAGACTGCACTAGGGCGGGCAGCCAGCCCTCTTGAAGTTCGCCGGACTGGAGAGGTTGGCAGCCGGGAACGTACGAGGCGTGGCTGCCAGTTGCGTGCGGCAGCCCACTGCCGGAAGTCGCTGGGACGGGGGCCACACAGGAACAGCAGGCCGGAACAGCAGGCAGCCAGGAACGGAGGCCGGAGCGACCACGCTCGGGCCTGGGCCAAAGCTTGAGTGGGCGGAATAGCCGCCGAGGGTGGCTACCGAAGCTGCCAGGTGGGTAAGGCAGGGTGGAGGTGACTGCAGGGCAGAAGGTGGGTACCAGGTCACAGCTGGAGGGACCAGAGAACAGCAGGCCACAGGATCAGCGACAGGCTGGGCGGCCCAGTAGAGCCAGGCGCAGGGAGACGACAGGGCGACGCAGGAGTGGACAGTGTAGAGAAGAATTGGAACGTTGTAATGGGCCGTCCTCTCCAGCGCCTTCTAGTGGGTCGCCCTCTTCGCCTCTTGTCGGAGAGCACGCCCCTCGTGCTCGCGCTCGTGAGAGTCTGCGAGTCTGCGCTCTGTCGTTGTGCATCGTCGCCGTCAATCCCGCCGTCAATAAACGCCTTAACAAAGTGGTGGAGAGTGCTGTACCGTCACCGCAACTTCAGTCTCCATTTGATGCCCCTGGAGCTTCGATCCCGTACCGTGCCATCTACCATGCCGCAAGACGCCGCTCAGCAAACGCCGCCTCCTGCTCCGACCGCTTGTCCCGGTGTCCCCCGTATCCGCGACCCTCCTGTCTTCACCGGCGCGGATGGCACTGACGTGGAGGACTGGCTCGCGATTTACGAACGGGTGAATGTTCCCAATAAATGGGACGAAGCAGGCAAGCTGACCAACTTGGTTTTCTACCTCGCGGGTGTGGCAGGCATGTGGTACAACAACCATGCATCCGATTTCCCCACGTGGTCCGATTTCAAGACCGCCATCGTCAACGTGTTTGGCCGCCCTGCCGTTCGTAAGCTTCAAGCCGAACAGCGCTTACGTGAACGAGCTCAGCAGGCAGGGGAATCGTTCACGAGCTACATCGAAGACATCCTTGACCTTTGCAAGAAAGCCGACGCGAGCATGTCGGAGTCTGACAGAATCAGGAATGTTCTGAAAGGCATCGACGACGATGCCTTCACTATGCTGCTGGCCAAAAACCCTCGCACAGTGGCAGAGGTCATTACCCTGTGCCAAAGCTACGAAGAGCTGCGCCGGCAGCGCTTGATGACCCGTCGACCGCCATCACGCGATGCTGATCTCGCAGGCTTGTCGGCAATTCCTGACCACTCCACTTTGCTCGCCGAAATCAAGTCGTTCGTGCGTGAGGAAATTGCCCGCCAGGTCTCTCTACTGGCTTTCACTCCACCGCAGCATGTTGACCAGCCGCCAACTACACTTCTGCCTCCTCTCCGCCGAGCGATTCAGCAAGAAATCGCGGAGGTCATTCCCGAATACCACCAGCCGCCTCTAGTGCCTGCACCACTAAGCTACGCGCAAGCTGTAGCCAGGCCGCCCCCAGCGATTCCTGTGGCTGGCCCGCGGAGTTACGCCGAAGCCGTCGTCGGACCACAGGCCTTCGACGTGGCTGTCCCGCCTACATACGTCGACGTCGCCCCCAGGCCCCGACAGCTGCCCACAATGCACTCATTTCAGCAGCCGCCTCGTCCATCCCGTTCTGCGACATGGATGGGACCCGCGAACCGCTGGCGCACTTCCGACAACCGCCCCATTTGCTTTGCGTGCGGTTGCGCCGGTCACGTCGCACGCTACTGCAATCGCGTGCAGCCGCCTCGGGTCGCATCAACCCTGACCAGCTCATCAAGCAGCCCTTATTATGACCAAGCGCCGCCAATGTCACCGACGTCCCGCCCCGCACCATCTACCCGCCGTTCACCGTCTCCACGACGTCGCTCACTGTCGCCGATGCGGCCACGTCCGGGCTCACGCGACCAGGAAAACTAGTCGTCGCAGTCCACGAGGCAAGGGCTGCGACGCTATCGAACTGCGAAAGCCCTCAGCGAAGCCCCTCGAACGTGATTGACGTGTTTGTGGACAGTGTTCGCGCATCCGCCCTTATCGACACTGGAGCCGCCGTATCCGTTATGGACGCCAAGTTTAGCCGACTACTGCGAAAAGTGACGACGCCGCTTTCGGGGCTCTCCCTCCGTACAGCCAGTGCCCAAAGTATCCACCCAACAGCGGTCTGCACAGCTCGCGTCATTATTCAGGATGCTCTGTACGCCGTCGAATTGATCATAATTCCTGCCTGCTCTCACGACGTCATCCTAGGGTGGGATTTTCTCTCCCGCCACGACGCCGTCATTCATTGCGCACCAGCCGAAATAGAGCTCTCACCATTCTCTGAATTGGCGCCGGCAGACAGTCCATCGGCTGCGGGCAAGGTACTTGTCAAAGACGACACCAAGGTGCCTGCAAACTCGTCGACGGCGGTGTCAGTGTACTGCGCCAGTCTCTCCGACACCGTTGCACTTCTCTCGCCATCTGACCGTGTTCGCACGAGGAAAGGCATGCTGGTGCCTTTCGCGACCGTGCAAGTCACTCAGGGCAGTACGTCAATTTTTGTTATCAACCCATCTCCGTACAGTGTTATGTTGGTCCGAGGGGAATGTCTCGGCAGCGTGGAACCCCTCGAAGACGCACAAGTTATGGACGAACCAGATGAAATGCACTGCCACAGTTCCAGTACGCTCAGCGCTGTTTCGACATCTGGTTCATCACCCGCTGATGTCTTTGGTTCCTCCATTGCTGACGACCTTACACCGGTCCAGCGTTCCCAGCTTCTGGGCCTGTTGGATGAATTTCGCTCTTCTTTCGATGTCGCTCAAACTTCTCTCGGCCGCACTTCCGCCGTTACGCATCGCATCGACACTGGCGCCCAGCCACCACTGCGGCAACGTCCATATCGCGTATCTCCCACAGAACGCCGTGTAATCAACGAGCAAGTCGACGACATGCTGCGACGCGATGTTATTCGACCATCTAACAGCCCCTGGGCGTCTCCTGTCGTACTTGTTGCGAAGAAGGACGGTTCTGTGCGGTTCTGTGTAGACTACCGACGACTCAACAAGATCACTCGTAAGGACGTGTATCCACTACCGCGAATAGACGACGCGATTGACAGCCTGCAAGGAGCAGAATTCTTTTCATCTCTCGATCTGCGCTCAGGGTACTGGCAAGTACCCATGGCTGATGACGCTCGACCGAAGACCGCCTTTGTCACGCCCGACGGCTTGTACGAATTCAACGTCATGCCGTTTGGGCTGTGTAATGCGCCCGCCACCTTTGAGCGCATGATGGATACCGTTCTGCGCAACCTGAAATGGCACACATGCTTGTGCTACCTCGACGACGTCGTTGTTTTCGCTCCGGACTTCTCCACACATCTTCAACGCCTGCGGCATGTTTTGACGCGTTTGAGCGACGCCGGTCTACAACTGAATCTAAAGAAGTGCCGATTTGCAGCACGGCAGCTGACAATACTCGGTTACGTCGTGTCCAAGGACGGTATTCTTCCCGATCCAGCCAAGCTTCGGGCCGTGACCGAGTTCCCCAAACCTACGTCCGTCAAAGAACTGCGTAGTTTCGTAGGACTGTGTTCCTACTTTCGGCGCTTCATTCGAAACTTCGCGACCGTCATATCGCCGCTGACGAAGCTCCTCGGAAGTAACGGGTCCCTCAGTTCATGGTCGTCAGAGTGCGACGACGCTTTCGCGAAGCTCCGTCGTCTGTTGACGTCGCCTCCCATACTACGCCACTACGACCCTACGGCCCCTACAGAGGTACACACAGACGCCAGCGGTGTTGGCCTTGGCGCTGTCCTTGCGCAGCGCAAACCAGGGTTCCCTGAATATGTCGTTGCGTATGCAAGTCGTACGCTCACCAAAGCCGAGACCAATTACACCGTCACCGAAAAGGAATGCCTAGCGATCATCTGGGCCCTTACGAAGTTCCGACCTTATTTGTATGGTCGCCCATTTGATGTCATCACCGACCACCATGCCCTCTGCTGGTTGTCATCATTGAAGGATCCATCAGGCCGCCTCGCCCGCTGGGCACTTCGCCTACAGGACTACGATATCCGCGTGCTGTACCGCAACGGACGCCAGCATGCTGACGCCGACGCACTCTCGCGCTCCCCCTTGCCTGACGACAACACCCACAGCTCAATGTCTCACAATGCCCTTTCTTCCATCGACGTTCACACTATCGCTACCGAACAGCGCAAGGATCAATGGATCGCTTCACTACTAGACTTGCTGACTGATCCTTCGGCAACACCATCCACTCGCGCGTTGCGTCGTCAAGCCCACCATTTCGCCATTCGCGACGACCTCCTCCACCGACGCAATTACAACGCCGACGGCCGCCAGTGGCTACTAGTAATACCCCGCAGTCTGCGTTCTGAAATATGCGAATCGTTCCACGCTGATCCGCAGTGTGCGCACTCTGGGGTATCGAAAACATACCACCGCATTCGCCAACGGTACTTTTGGCGAGGCATGTACCGCTACGTGCAGAAGTTCGTTCGCTCCTGCATCGATTGTCAGCGCCGCAAACCTTCAACGCACCAGTCACCAGCAGGTCTGCAACCTTTACCTTGCCCTGATCGGCCGTTTGGGCGCGTTGGCATCGATTTGTATGGGCCACTCCCTCTGACTTCGGCTGGTAACCGCTGGGCCATCGTCGCTGTAGACCACCTTACGCGATACGCCGAAACTGCCGCCCTCCCTGCGGCTACAGCGCGCGATGTAGCCTCCTTTCTGTTCCGCAGGTTCATGCTGCACCACGGTCCACCCCAGGAGCTGCTCAGCGATCGAGGCCGTGTCTTCCTGTCGGAAGTCGTCGAAGCCATCCTCAAAGAGTGCAACGTTGTTCACCGCAAAACTACTGCTTACCACCCGCAGACGAATGGGCTCACGGAACGCTTTAACCGCACGCTCGGCGACATGCTCTCAATGTATGTCGCCGCCGATCACACAAATTGGGATTCCATTCTACCTTTCGTCACCTACGCCTACAATACCGCCCCTCAAAGCACCACTGGTTTCTCACCATTTTTCCTATTGTACGGCAGGCACCCGTCGCACACAATCGACACAATCCTTCCATACAAGCCGGATAGATCTGAGTATGCGCCTATTTCTGCCACAGCCAGACTTGCTGAGGAGTGTCGCGAGCTTGCGAAGACCTTTACTACGCAGGACCAAGAGCGGCAGAAAAGCATCCGCGGTGAGACCAACACTTCTGCACCCACGTTCCTACCCGGAGCACTCGTATGGCTCTCGATCCCTACCACTGCAATTGGCCTCTCTTCCAAACTGCTGCCCAAATACGAAGGCCCCTACCGTGTCGTCGAACGCACATCCCCGGTCAACTACCTGATTGAACCCATCGACCCATCTTCCGACATGCGCCGTCGAGGGCGCGACATTGTCAACGTGGAGCGCCTCAAGCCCTACCATGACCCGCTCGTAGTGACCAGCTGCTAGGTCGCCAGACGGCTCCCTTTTCGTACCCGGGGTAATTGTAGAGAAGAATTGGAACGTTGTAATGGGCCGTCCTCTCCAGCGCCTTCTAGTGGGTCGCCCTCTTCGCCTCTTGTCGGAGAGCACGCCCCTGGTGCTCGCGCTCGTGAGAGTCTGCGAGTCTGCGCTCTGTCGTTGTGCATCGTCGCCGTCAATCCCGCCGTCAATAAACGCCTTAACAACAGAAATGTCCCCGGCATAGCCGGCTTGCCAAAAAGGGTGCCTGCCTGACAGTGCTGCCCAACGAAAGGGGGCGCTTGCCAGGTTATGGCTTGGACAACACGTCAGAAGGTATTTTTGGCCAAGAGGGCCTTCTACCACTTTCAGACGTGTGCCGCCGCACCTTAGCGGTTATCTCCATTCACTGTCAAGGTATGGAATAAAGTCCAGCTACCTGTCAGTGGGAGAAAGGTTGCTTAGGTGCGTTTCCGCAGGTTGTACCGATGGCGTGGCTTGGAGCCAGCCTTCTCACGGTTTTCCTGCGGTTCAGTGACCGCCTCCCCCCCTCCCAAGTCGTTGCTGCGGGCAACGAAAGGTTTGAGGTCGGAGACGTTAACTGGACCGCCGACTTGCCTCCCTTGGGAGTCAGCCAGCTTGTACACCAGAGGCGACACTTTGGTCTGCACTCGGTATGGGCCCAACCACTTGGCCGACAGGGAGGCCGAGATGCCTTTGGCGGCGTCACTCAAGACGTGATTGCGCCTGAGGACAAGATCGCCGACATCGTAGTGCACTTCCCGATGCGACCGGTCGTATTGGGCCTTCTGTCCAGCTCGCGCTTTTGCCAGGTTGGAACGCGCCAGGTCGAGGGCTGCGTCCATCCGTGAGCGCAGTTCCGCCGCGTAGCCAGACGGGCCGGCTTTCGTGGCGGACGCCCCGCTGCCGCCCCGCAGAACACGGTCCATGGGCTTAGGCAGCTCTCTCCCGAAGTTGAGGAAAGCGGGCGTGTACCCGGTTGAACGGTTCACCGTGGACCGCAAGGAGAAGCCTATCTCGTTAAGACAGGCGTCCCAATCCCTGTGTTGCTGCGCAAAGGCTGTCAGCAAGGGCTTGAGGTTTCGGTTTATCCGCTCAGTCGGGTTGGCCTGTGGGTGATACGTGGTTGTTTTGCGGTGCTTAATGCCAAAGGCAGCACACGCATCCACAAACACCTTGGCCGTGAAGTAGGACGCATTGTCCGTGATCAACTCCGCCGGAAAGCCAAAGCGGGTAAAGACCTCGGTCAACTTGTCCCAGATTGCGCGTGCCGTTAGCTTCCGAAGGGGAAACAGCTCGACCCACTTCGTGAAGTGATCTGTGACAGCCAGGAGAAAAACATGGCCTCTCCGGCTTCTTGGGAAAGGTCCCATAATGTCACAGGCCGCGACTTGCCAGGGCTGTTGGCTGTCGATCGGCTGCATGAGCCCCGGAGGCTTGCCACCACGAGGCTTCACGCATTGGCACACGCGGCATGAGCGGGCGTAGTGAAGGGCATCACGCTTCATGCCCGGCCAGGTAGCAGAGCGGCACAACTTTTGAAAAGTCTTAAGGCCACTCGCATGTCCGGCCAACCGCGAGTCGTGGAAATAGCCGAGGGTGGCTTTCCTTAGACTGCGGGGTATCACCACCTTGAAAGACTCCTGGGGAGCTTCTTCAGATGGGACATAGCGCAGGAGAACGCCATCAGCATCAAGCAGATACGAATCCAGCGTGCCCGCAGCAATACCAGTCTGCGTCCGGCACTCGGCGCCGACAGCAATACCAGCTGTCCGTTTGCGCCCGGCGGCTTGACCGCCACGCTCCTCTTGGGAGCTCAGCTCTTTGAGCCCGTCAACAATTTGCTGACAAAACGGATCGTCCTGCTGTGCCTTAAGTAGGTCCTCTCTGCTGAAGACGATACCGGCGGACGTTACAGAGTCTACCAGGTATGCGTCCTCACCCGAGGCGGTCGACTCGAAAGTCACTGCGCCGTCGGGGTTCGCGCCTTTCGACCCATTGGAGCCAGGGGCCCCTGAGTCTACTCGGTGCGAGTGCTCTTGGGAGTGGTGGACATAAGTGTCAGACGCCAGAACGGGGGCACGCGACAAGGCGTCGGCCACGACGTTCGAACTCCCTTTCCGGTAGCGTACAACAAAGTTGTACCGCTGCAAGGTCAACGCCCAGCGCGCGAGGCGGCCCGAGGGCTCGCGCAAGCGCTTAAGCCAGGTGAGTGCCATGTGGTCCGTCTCCACCACGAATGGCACGCCGTCGACGTAGCAGTCGAACTTCCGGAGAGCAAAGACTATAGCGAGACATTCCCGTTCAGTCACGCTGTAGTTGCGCTCGGCGGCGTTAAGTGACCGGCTCGCAAAGGCGACTGGCCGGAGGACGCCGTCGTGCTCCTGAAGCAGTACCGCTCCGAGACCCAGGTCGCTCGCGTCCGCTTGGACAACGAACTCCCTGTTGAGGTCGGGCAGCTTCAGATCGGCTGTGGCCACTAGAGCTTGAGATAGAGCCTTGAAGGCTCGCTCTTGCTCTGGCCCCCAGCTCCACCGTGCCGACTTTTTCAACAGTGCGGTCAAGGGCGCTTGGAGGTCCGCGCAGTTTGGGATGAACTGTCGGTAGTAGTTCACCATGCCCAAAAAGCGCCTCAGGCCCTGAATGTTCGCCGGCGCCGGGTACTCCACAATGGCTCGTACCTTCTCCTCGCACGGCAGAACGCGACCGCTCTCGATGGTAAAGCCCAATAGCGAAATGCGAGTCTCAGCTATTTGAGCTTTCTTCGGGTTCAAGGTCAACCCGGCGGCACGCAACCTCTCGAGGACATCCTCCAAGTGGCGGAGGTGCTCCTCGAACGTTCGAGAGAAGATGACGATGTCGTCGAGGTACGCCATGGCGTGTTGCCATTTAGCGTCCCCGAGAACGCGGTCTATCAGTCTCTGGAACGTAGCTGCAGCTCCAGAACAGCCAAACGGCATGCGGGTAAACTCGTACAAACCTCTGTGGGAGGTGAACGCAGTTTTCTCCGCGTCAGCCGGCTCCATCTGAACCTGCAGGTAACCGCGGCTAGCATCCAAGGTGCTGAAGTAGCAAGCACCGCCTAGCGCAGCCACGATCGAGTCAACGTTAGGCATAGGATAAGCATCCTTCCTCGTGACCTCGTTCAGCCGGCGGTAGTCCACACAGAGCCGATGAGAGCCGTCTCTTTTAGGGACCATTACCACCGGTGAACCCCAGGGACTGTTTGAGCGTTGGACAACTCCGGTCTCAATCAACTCATCCAATGCCTGGTCAATTGCTTTCCTCTTTGCCGCACTGACGGGGCGAGGATTGCATTTCCACGGTTGTGCGTCGCCTGTGTCAATCCGGTGCCTCACCAGAGAGGTGCAACCCGGGCGTTCCGTGAACATGTCACTGAAACGTGTCAACAGCGACGACAGGCGTGCCTTCTCATGTGTCGACAAGCTGTCCGGCAAAGGCGGCAGCGAGCGATCCGAGCTGCTGCTTACCGGGGTGGTCACCGGCGTAGCCGAGACCTCGTCCACCACGGTAGCGCTATGCTCGAGAGAAAGCGGTAGGCACGGACCGTTTTCCGCCGCGCCGGCCAAAGGGCCAGTCTTGGCGTCGGAGTGAGAGACACGGGCCGAGGGGACCACGCTTTGTCTCCTCTCCTCCTGCTCTCTCGTGGCGCCTGGCGACTTACGGGCAGCCGAGACCACGGGAGGTGTAGCGAATGGCCGTAGGGCGCCGGAAGGGCCGTCCCTGTAGCCTCCGCTCGCGACGTCTATCACGATACCCGTGTGCGCGAGAAAGTCGCGACCAAGAATCACGGGCACGGAAAGACCCGGGAGATGCACGAAGCGCTGTCGGCGCGCGCGATTCTCCCAGCGCACAACCAACCGCGCAGCGCCGCACGAGGTGGCGGTACCGCTGGCGAGATGGAAGGCAGTGTCGCAAGCTCTAATGCGGACAGAGCGGTCGCGCAAATGAGCCATAACCTCTTCGCCGAACAGCGAGATCGAAGCCCCGCTATCCAGCAACGCCGCAAACTCTCGACCGGCGATCGTAAGGGCGATGAACGGCGCCGGCGTGGCTGGAAAGTCATGTCCAGCGCGACACGCCATCGGTGCCAGAGGTTGGGTTACACCCCCATGCTCTCGTACTGCTGTAGCCGCCGGCGAGGGGGAGCTCACCGACGGCCCACCCCGTTTCCCGACGGGCGAGCAGGCCCTTGCGTCGGTTGGGGCGCGTTGCATGATCGCGCGGTGTGGCCACGCTCATGACAACGGTAGCAGACGACGCCTTTTCCCCCAACGGTGAGGGATTTTGGCGACCCTTGAGAGCTAGGAGGCCTCCGTTCGCTAGCCGCAGGGGGGGCTCCGCGATCGGATCTCTTCTCGTGCATTGGGGCACGGGGGTTCCGTTCTCGTTCGCCCTGCAGTGCAAAGGGGCACGCCCGAGCGTACGAGTACGGGTCGAGAGCGCGGTCCGAAACGTCCGGCGCGTCTCGTTGCTCTCTCACGGCCGAGGCCACCTCGTGATTAGAGGGATCACGTGGTGACGAGTCACCACCAGCCCACGCACAACGAGGCTCGAGAGAAGCGGACGGCGGCGGCGGCGGGCGGTAGGCTCTCGCCGCCAGTATGTCGCCCTGAATACGCTAAAAGAACTTGTTTTTGGGCGAGTTGGTGCCTTAGTTTGCTGAACATATCGTAAGTGGCGCGAAGCTAGGAACATGGCGCTCTTCTGTCTCTTTCCTCCGGCCCTTTTTCATGTTCCTAGCTTCGCGCCACTTACGATATGTTCAGCAAGCCCTGAATACGCTTCGCATCGGATGCCAGCTCGTTTAGGTCACGATAACGGGCGCTCCGAAGGTAAGCGGCGAAGGTTGGATGAGCCTGACGTATGACTCGCTCCACCTTCTCGGCGTCTGATGCCGTAGGATCGGCAAGGAGGTAGAGCTCCTGCAAAGCCCGGACGTACTCGAGAAGAGATTCGTCGGGATGCTGTGTGCGAAGCTCTAGCTCGCGACGCATGCGGCGCTCGTAGTCGGGAGGAAGGAATTCGCTACGGAAGAGCGCCCTAAACTCCTCCATCGAACGAGCTTGGTGGCCGACAAGTCGGTACCACCGCGCCGCTTGGGCTGTCAGCGATACAGGCAATACGCTACCGAGCATAACGCTGTCGCTCAGCCCCATCGCCCGCTGATAGCGGTGCAGCGCCTCGAGGTACTCTGTGGCACTCATGCGGTCCGAATAACCGCTGTACTCAGGCAGAGGTACCCTTAGGCTACTCGGTGCGCTTGGCTGAGGAGACTCGAGGCCTCCCTTTACAGCAGAAGGCTGCGAGCGCGCCGCTTCCAACAGGACGTTTAGGAGCTGCGCCGCAGTTGCGTGCAGCGGCGATTGCTCCGACGCAGGCGCGGCCGTAACAGGGTCGCGCGCCTGTTCTCCGGCATGCACGTCGGACCGAAAAGGGCCAGTGAACGGCATGGAGGAGTGTAGGGTTGTTTCCGCTCCGACGGGCGCATGAGGCCTCATACGATAGGCAAGCGGATCGACCGCGGAGCACGGTGGCCCACGTCTGTCGAAAGTACCGCCTACGTGAGTCTGAGTCATGCAAGCGTCGGGAAACACGGCGACACTGTCGGCCAAGCGAGCTGGCTCGCGCACGACGTTGTCAACCCTTTGCGCTCCTGACCAAGATGGGTCAGTGAGAGCGTGCATGCCGACACCTAAGCGGCCTAGGTACGAAGGCTCGGGTGCGGCGGTTTGGGCCGTCAACTGCGCTGCTGACGAGGAAAGGCCAGCGAGCGGAGACTGCGCCGGGGACGGGCCCGTAAGTGCGTGAGTCTCGAACAGCTGATACAGCCCGTTACTGGCTTGGCTAGGACTGTGGTCCTCGTTCAAGCGGCTCGCATCACTGTAGGGGTCCCCGAAAAAGGGATCTCTCCCGGTGAACGAAAGCAGAGGGTCGCCGAGAGGGCCGTACCCCGTGCTGTCGCAGCCGTCCGCCTCGAACGAGATCAAGTCCGTCGCCACAGGATCGAACAGGAACGAGCGCCTCGAGGGGGTCTGCTCTGAAGCCATGCCGAAACCAAGTTGGGCGCCAGTTATGTGGAGATAGGTTTGCACTAGGCTTACCTACGAGCGCGACCGTGTAGGGACGCGACGTTCTCCACTGCCGCCGCGTGCGACGACGCTGCGGCCGGGTTCGTCGTTTTCTCCGACACGGCGCAGAAACCACGCACGAGGCAGGGTAACAACAACAACGGGTTTATTAACCCAAGATGCAGCACAGTACGACACTCACAGGCTTGCAGGCCGTAAGGGGAACTCCGCAAGACCGAACGAGTACGCTTGCCAGCGGCGCTAGGACTACCACACAAAGGGCAGCGGTCGAGCACACGAACGAGAAGCCGCCTGCTAGAGCAGCGCGTCAACCTCTCGTGCTAGCCTGAGAGCATCTGCCGCCACGAGCGAATCGTCGGGCGCATCTTAGCTCGTTGGAGAGGAGGATGTCACCAGCGGCCCAATGGGGAATGGCGCTGCGTTGTGACGTAGGCCCGCGCAGCGCGCCCGCGTAGCGTGCCCGGACATGCCAGCGCGGGACGGAGCCGACGCTTGGCTCGCCCAGACAAAGAGGCGCCCTGGCCGCCATCTTGGCGATTGCCGGTGCCTAAGTGCGCCCGGGCTACGCGGCCGGCACACGCGCGGCAGCTGGGGAACGAGGCGCCAGGTAGGAGGACGCTCTCGATCCCCACAACCTAGCCTGAAAAAATGCAACATGCGGTATATATATATATATATATATATATATATATATATATATATATATATATATATATATATATATATATATATATATATATATATATAACGTTTCGTCTGGTCCACCAGACGAAACGTTAGTGAAAATATACAGTGCCAAACCAACGAAAGTCGTAGTTTCTTTCTTCATTCCTTATTCTATCGGGGTCCGCGTGATTCTTTGCCCACTACTATATATATATTATATATTATATATATATATATATATATATATATATATATATATATAATGCACGTTGCATTGGATCGCTGACGTCAGTATGAAACGTTCGCGCGAGATGCGTGCATTGCTTCAAGCCTTCACTATAGGAAATGAAAACAGTTTCAAACAACTTATTCTCAACTTCAGATGTTTTCACGGTTCTCGGAGGTTAGCGTTCGCCCGGTTCAGAGACTTTACAAAAAGGTGTGGACGAGTAGTTGCATAAAATACAATTATTTCCGCGGCAGTTGAGTGTGCGCCAACAGGGCACCCGACTGCAATTTCCCGCTTTTTCCTGATGACCTCAATATAGCGTCCACCACAGTTTCGTGCTGAAGCTCCGGAGTACTTAAATAGCGAGTCTGGTCATCTCTTTGATCAGGCACGTAGGCAAGGGGGGGGGGGGGGGGGGGGGACCGGCCCCCCCCCCCGAAATTCGTCCAGCTTTTTATATTCCCGGGCAACTTTTTTTCTTTTTACCATGAAAAGACTTTCTTTCGAATAATTAGGCCTTGGGCCCCCCCCCCCCCCCGAAAAAAATTTCTGGCCACGTGCCTGTCTTTAAATATAAAGAGATGACCAGACGGGTAAAGCAAGCCTCTTTTGTCCCGCAGACGCGTGCAATCAGCTGCTCTGAACTGAGAATCACGTTTGTTTTCGGGCGATCGTTCGTAACGTGAAGTGAGGCATACAGGATGATACACTGTTATCGTTTCATCTACTTTGATTTGTCTTGTTTTTTTTTAAGGTAGAGCCTTAGATGCCTCATCAAACACGAAAATTGACCGTCGGCGTCCCGCGTAGCCAACACGAGTTATGCACAATATCATCACGCGATGACGTCGACAGAACTTGTGACGTTGCTATGACGTCATTCAACGTGACGTCATATGATGACGCCATCACATGACACGGTCGCTTTGCAATTGCCTCCGTGATCGGGGGCCGAACACAGAGGCAATGTAAAAGCAGGTGAGGTGCAGAGCTTGCAATGCCTTCGATCCTGTCGGCAGTCCGAATGCACGTTATGTACAGAAGAAAGCTTTCGGGGAGGGGTGAGGGAGGATCAATGCATCGACTGACGGAAAAGATGGATTCCGTTTTCGGGTCATCTCAGGCAAATGCATAAGAGACCATGTTTTTTTTTTTTCATGTAATTTTTTCGTATACATTTTACCTATGCGGTCAGTTCTTCAAAATGTATGGGCAAGTCTAACATGTTTACATCGATACAGGTGACTACCACGTTTTTTATAACCTGACGGAAACAAATCGTCAGACCACACATCGTCAGAATTATTTCTGGCTACAGAAAGCGGGTTTGCGCGCCACACACCATATTATTATTGTTAGTCGTTACGCAAATGGCAAGCATGTCAAGTTTGTGATGCCATGACCTATCGGTCGTGTTGGGCATACCTGCATTCGTGCCCCTCCGTGCCAATTTTCGTGTATACCACGTGAACGAGACGTGAGCAATTTTTTTACTTTTGGTACCGCGGCCACGCCGACTGACACATTCGGCTTCGCATGAAATGGCTTGAAACAGCAGAGCGCTGTAGGCAGCCTTGTAAAACAAATCGAATGCACGAAATAAAAGATAGGATATGAAGGGTGCAAACGCGTTAGCATGCATGAGCTAGTTACTACGTGCATTATGTGCTACGTTCTCCTGGTTATCTCCAGTTTATTCTTTCCTGCAGCAAGTTTTCGTTCGTCATTCCACACGAAAGTAAGTTAAGCGCCTTTTCTCACGCTGAAGTGCGCGCAGGATGCGTTCCTCAAACAGCCGCGGATGTGTGGACCAATGCGGTGACAAACCAGCTGAAAGAATATATACAAAATCCCCGTTTCACAACACACAAACTAATAAACGCGTTTTCTGTGTGATGAGTCGCTGCTGTATTATGTTGCAGCGACGCGGTATTAAATATTGCCGAAATTTCCGCAATTTTAACTAGTAGCGGCCAAAATATCACGCGCGTAGCAGACGCTCGCCGCTTTGACGCGGCTTTCGCCGCGGAGAAAGCCCACGGGTCCAGCACGGCAGCGCCGCGGCGCGGAAGTTCACCGCAAAAGGCCCTCGCTCCTCCCATGTATTCGCGCGGCGCTTTGGACACTCCCCCTATTCTAGGTCACCCTAGTTGCGTCGGCGACGAAGATATGACCGGCGAGTTGTAACGTTAAAATTGCTAGTCATTTCCAGTTTCTATCGCAACGACTCGTTTCACGCTGCAGAATAAGAAAACGGCGCCCGACAACACTGGAGGTATCGAAAGTGCAGCCAAACGGGTTCATTTATTCCCTTTTTTTTTAACAGCAGGTGTGCAATGGCCGCCGTTTGTCCGGTTTGCGGCGTAGACACCGTGTCGTGGTCGCATCGGCGCGGCCACGTCAAGCAAAATTAAGAATAGCTGTACCTAGTTAAGGCAATCTAACCGTTGACAAGCTTTATTAAGCTATGTTGAGCATGGTAAAACCTAATTAGTTTCACATAACTAAGCAAATGAAATCACAGCTTAATAAATCTTAATTCAGCCTAGCTGGGATTTTCCTGTGCAGAGTCATGCCGAGCACGGTAATGTGTACCGAGCTTAGTCTCATTAACACTAATTAAGAGTGAGCCTAACTATTGAAAAATAAGCGAATTAGCAAATAGGCTACGTTGACTTGGGATGCAAGCTATATGTGACCAATCCTGGAATATTCAACTGAGGTCAATTAAGCTCATTGATGTCATTAGGGTACTTGGTGCTGTGATTGCCAAGCGATCCCCAATGGAATCCGCCCGATACGTAGTCAATACTCGTGAATTACAGTGTGATCACGTGAACACTTTGTGTGTGGGCGCGTCAATTGTTGCTGTGATCTTCAAGCGATTTTTCAATAGAACCCGAGTGACACGTAGCCAATACCCGTGAATTACAATGTAATCACGTGAACACTTCGTGTATGGGCTTGTGATTTCATGTGTGCCTAGTCAAGCCAGGACCAGCCGAGGGCCGACGAGCTCTGCTCTGCCCAGTTTCGCGCGACTCAGCGCAAGCGGCGCAGCTATGTTGCTGGGTCGAAAAGCTCGGCCGATGGCCGATATCGAGGAGTTGGCGTACATTTAACAGCCTAATGACAGCATTTCGCAATATCGTGCCCTAAGTTTCTTAGTTCGCAGCGTCTGGTCACTTGCCTTCCCCGCGTTTTTAGAACTGTTTACTTCCAGTTAGGTTTCTCTGGCTACAGAGAAGGTGGTGATACTTCTTACAATAGGTGTTGTTGTTTTACGCCCCAAGAACACGATGTGATTGTGAGTGACGCTGTAGTTGAGGGCCGCCGATAGTTCGACACCGTGATGTTCTTTATCGTGCATTAAATCTAAGCTCACGGGCTTGTATGTGGCGTCCATCAAAATGCTCACGCCGCCTCCAAGATTCGCTTCCGTCACCTAACACGTTGTTGCGTAATATATTACTCCAAGTGGAAAGTAATAAATTTATAAGGTGTTGGCTCGCGGCACACACAAATCGGCTCATATCACAAATGATCACGCGCTTGTGCTACCGCTACACTCTAAGAAAAAAATGTGTCTTTTTACCATTTTTGCTTGCCACGTATATGGCCCTCTTTTAAAGGGCCACGTCAACTCTCTCTGGAGATCATCACACACTCTTTGGAGAGTCGCGTGACCCACAAGAGAGTCACCGTGCCACTTTAAAGAGAGTCACATACGTGGAAAGTCAGGAATCCCCGACAGGAGTCGCACACACTCTTTTTTCTTAGAGTGTACGGATCTGCTGCTCACCGGCTCCGTCCAACGAGTGCGCAAGGAAACAAGAAACACTACCTAAATTTTGTGATTTCTTTAATAAACTAAAATACTATTACCTGGGGTTTTACGTGTCAAAACCACGATACGATTACATGCACGCCGTAGAGGTGGGCGACGCAAATTTCAACCGTCTGGTGTCCTTTAACGTGTCCTCCCACAGCTCAACACAACGGGCCCAGAAAAGTAGGCAGTGGGAAAGAAGGGGGCTGCCCCCCCCCCTCCTGGAATTCTAAAGGTTGTGAGAGAAAATGGGTGTTTTTCAATGCCTTCAGCAAGTGGGCCCTCCTTCCCCCCTAAAATTGTTCCTGGCTACGAGCCTGCAAGGGCCTCAACGATTTCACCTCCAGCAAAATGCGACCGCCGCGGCCAAAATCAAAGCCGTAATTTTCGGGTCAGCAACGGAGCACCGTGACCACTATACCAACGTGGCGGACAATTAACCGGAGTTTATTTCCTGGATTTTCCTCCCCTTTTCCTGCCCGAACTTTTTTCGCTAGACACATCTGCTCTCGCTAAACCGAGTTTCTGGGCAGATTCGTCGCCGAAGGCCAATTCATGTTTTGTTTTGCGAGAGCTTTGTTCCGTCTGAATGCATGGTTTGTAGCGGCGCCTTTGCGTTCCTTCGCCGCTCAGGCTGACAGTTGTGGGGATAGCTTGTCGCCCATGTTTGCCCCGCGTTAAAGCCCCCGTAAAATAGGTTTAGTATTTGCCGCTTCACTGAGTCCTTTATAAATGTGCACCAATACATATCTCATAATATAGTAGATTCTAATACGCCAAAGATCTTTTAGGGTGCCTTTTACTGTTATTATTATCACGTATCTTCTATGAGAACGTGCGGCGACGTTCAATGATGACAGCTGCTTCGTGAAAAACATGTCGGTGGGACCTGGCTATCGATAGGGGCGAGTAGCATGCGCACTTCTTGTCCTTTCCTTTCTGTTCGCTTGCATTATGCCCATTACTGGAGGTAGAAAATTTGGTCACGCACTGGCCGCAGCATACGCGCTAACATCCTTTGGCAAAGTAATCAAGCCATTTGTTAGTTGGAGGCACCTGAAAGCATCTCTGGTACAAGTTCATACAGTCGGAGCCCATTTAAAGAATTGATAAACCACACTAAAGAAGAAATTTTCCACCCGACAGATATGTTCAATCTCACGATCCTCATTATAAAGAACTGCCGAAATATTGTCACCTAGTCGTGATGGTGAAGTACGCAAAACACAAGGTGGTACATATGAAAATTCTTTATTGGGCGAATTTTTGCCCAGGTAATGAGAAGTCGAAGTACTAGCAATGCGCGCTGTACACCGATACAGTGGCGATCACATTCGTAGGTCGTCGGAAATATGGTCATCAGCAAGAAACGTCGAACGGTGCGGCAAGAAACGTCGAACGCACCAACCCCACCGTTATCATGTGTGTACGTCAGCCGCAGCACAGTTCATTCATTTGTTGAAGATACCACAGGGCAAGGCTAACAGCCCAATATGCCGGCACCGAACCCATCCGTAAAATAGTCCATACACCACAACTGTACGGCAATCAGTGAATTTGTCCACGTGTTTCACTGAACAAAAAAAATCCACGCATACCCACGAAGTGAATGATGATGAGTGGGCGAAGCACTGGGGATCGTTCGGTAACCCTGAATCTCCCGTGACATTGCCCACACGCGCATGTAAATGAGTGACAACGCGTGTGTACAGTTATATAAATCGTTTATTGGTGACAGATGTTATGTCGTGTTCAGTTGTGGAGTCCATTTTCCCTTCATTACTGCTTTTTGGTCCATGAAATGCAGAAGCAATGGTTCTGCAATCCGATCTAGCCTGAAGTTGGCAAAGACAAGGTCTATGCACATCCCCTTGGTGGTAGCTCGCTGTATGCGTCGACGTTGCCTTTCGCGGGCGAGCGCGCATTCACGGTCCATGGCAGAAAGAGTATGTGTGGTCTGGAACGCGCTTATATTTACCCATTTTCACTGCAGCGCCTTATCATGTATTTTAGGGGCGAAGCTCCTTAAGGCGGCACCCGTTCGTCCCTCGTAGTCGTAGTAGTCGTAGTGCGTAACCAGTCGTAACGCTAGTACCAGATCTTGACCTCCAAGGTGGTGCCGGTGGGAGATTTTTCCTGTGCGTTGTTGAACAATAAAAAATTCGCAGCATGCGCGTTAACCAAAAGCCGAATTCTTCTGTCTCTCATTCCCCATTAGCAGCCATTGGCATGTTCCAGTAGGAAACGTTAGTAGAAGTAGAAGTGTAAGTGTTAGCTAAAAGCCGACTTCTGTCTCTCATTCCCATTAGCAGCCATTGTTTACCTCCACTGGTGAGATTTCTCCTGTGCGTGATTAAACAATAAAATTGATTGATGAAATAAACCAACGAAAGACGCCAGATGTTTTCTAAAAGCAAAACGAAAGAACGCCAGATGTTTCTAAAGCAAAACGAATAGACGCCAGCTGCTTAACGAAAGACGCCAGATGTTTTCTAAAGCAATGGTTTTCTAAACAATGAAAATTAACAGCGTACATGTAAAATTAAAGTGAGCTGCAAGTCGTCATAACTCATCGAACCTTTAGTATAAACGCGCCCGATCTCACGTCGGTGATGATGTACTGGGCAGAATTCACGGAAGATTCACGGTTTACCGATGAACCTCCGCAGCTTCGCCCACTCATCATCATTCACTCCGTGGATATGCTGTGATTTTTTTTTTTCACAGATGTTTTTTTTTCACGTCAGCGCCCGTCAAGTACTTCTTTTTTTCACAGATGTTTCTTTTTTAGATGCGAAGTATCCTAAGGCGGAGCTCAATCCGGTGGTGGTGGTGGTGGTGGTGTGCGGCGTGACCACCCTTACTGCGCATGCGCATACCCTCCCCACACATCTCCTCTCCACTACCCCTCAACATTCCCCCTGTCCTCCACCCTCTCCCCTTTCCTCTCTCTACTCACCCTCTCCCCTTCCCTTCTCCGCTTCCCCTCTCCCCTTCTCCTCTCCCTTTCCACTCTTCCTCTGAAACGCGGGCTAGGCATGCCGAAATTCTCTCCTGCGCAACGTCGCGATGAGCTCGAGCGCATGCGCGTCCCCTCCCATTCTCTCTCCTCTCCTACGCTGCCCCCCTCTCGCCCGCCTGTCGACCGCGTTCCCCGCTCGCCCTGTGAGAATTAACGGCCAGGCTAGATGGAAGATACGACGCGCGTAGCGTCCCTCTTCGCGTTCCACGACGCGAGGTCGTAGCATGCCCAACGAACGCCAACGGAACGCGATCGTGCAAGTGCTCCGGCTTCGCATCGGCTCATGGTCCCCTTTAGCGGGAGATGGTGTAATTTTTCGGTTGCGGTTCACAAATGTTTCTGTTTTTTGTCGGTTTCGGTTTCGTGGACCGTGTCGGACGCGGACAACGACAAGGCTCGGCCCTAAGGAGCTTCGCCTCTAATATCGGTCATTCCTTGTCTTTCACTCGCTCATTCTTTCTCTGCATAGAGGCGATTATATCTTACTTAGCTCAGTGGCTGCCATAAAAACAACGTTGACGCCGTATCTACCTCTTACTGTTATGAATCGTGCGAGCGACGTTTCAGTCATTCGAGGACGCGTCCGCTTCACCACCACCGTGGCGCAAACGCTCTCAACGCCGTCCATCACCTGTGTTGCTTTCATAGCCAGCGCTGCGCCGCTTGTTCTTGTTCGTCGTTGATAGGTGCCAGCACACTGCAAGCGATTTTCTTGTTGAAAGTTTTTAGAGCAAGATGTTCTCCGAGCCAAGAAGTTTCTGTAATTGTAAACATGGTGACGCGGAGTAGACAAAGAAAATTATTCAGATTGCTTCCAGCAGTGATATTGAAAGAAACCATCTTGACGACGAGGATTTTTCACTGGAGGTATAAAGCTGTGAAAGCACCGACAGTGACAGCGACGATGAACGATCAGTTGCTAAGTCACGAGGAGCGAGTTGCACTTCACGTCCCCACGTGTGTCGATGTTTTGTCACGCTTGTTAAGTCCCTTTGATTGTATTTAATGTATAATATCTTTGAGCGAGATCAAAAGAAAAGCATAGTTCTTCTTGTGCAATGCATGTAGCGCAACTTATTGTGGATATTATGGAGTGCTGCATGCCGCCAACACGCTCGAATTCGACCAGCGGAAGCGGAGTGGTTGGAGCGATGAAATTTGTAGTCACGGCCACAATCCCCGCCTGTCTGCTAACTACACCTGTGCTTCACTGGTACTTTCTGAACCGCATTCTTTTAGATAGTCATGTTTCGATCGTGCTGATCGAACCTGCAACATACGAGAGTGGAGTGTGAGCATAGCCGTGACAAAAGCGTAACTGAATGGGATGCTGAATGCTTGTGTTCCGTTAAAGAAGTAACTCCGCGTTACTGATTGCGCAAGTAATGACGACGGCGCAATAGGTTTGGAAACCTTACCACGTTAAACGTGCGGCCTCGTTCAGCCGCGATGGCACTACTCGCTAGCAGCCTTCTACCGCGACAAATCCGTCAGGCAGGCACAGTACGTACTACCTCGGAGTGCCGTTCAGTTCATATGTCAATTCTAGTTCATGCAGTTTTCTGTAGCGCGCACAGGATCTTTCAAAGCATCGTTAATACCTTGCAGAACGATGCAACGGAGCCTAAATGTAACATTTCACACCGCGGCAAATATTTAGGTGGCGAGCATTTAGCAGTTTCCATCGTTTGGGAAAGTATTTTGGTCTCATATCCATTTCAGTGCAGCTTATGACCTCATCCAGTGAATGTGGCACGGGCGGTACGTCCGCACGTCCTATCTTTTCCTAATCAAACAAAGGGGTTGACCCTCCTCCGGTCGCCATCTTGAATCGCAGTAATGGGCATTCCGAATATTAAGGTCCGAGTTTTTTTCAAATGACCATATAATATACACCACTGAAGAAAACCACAGGGACCAAATCGCTTTAAATTCTGCATTAAAAGTATTCGAGACAGGTGCGATACGTGGGAAATGAAAATAAGCTAGTGTAAGACTATGTATATAACGGTAACCAATATGATTACAAATGTACACTACATCGATCATATCCATCTTTTGTGGATGGATGGATGGATGCTATGAGCGTCCCCTTTATAACGAGGCGGTGACATGTCTGCCACCATGCTCGAAGAAAAAAGAAAAAAAAACTTCCTTGTTTCATGCCGGCCAGTACCTTATCTACATTGATTAAATCTATGTTATTATTCCAAAACAATTATAAATTCACGGTCTATCTCTCAGACTCTTAAGGCAGAATGACCTTATTTTTTTTCCATTATTTATTTTTGTACTTTCTCTCTACTTTTCTGCCACCAATAATCTAACCGTCTCTTACTTATTTCTATCGCGGACGTGTTCAGCTTTCCATTGTTGTCTCTAAAACCCAAGGCTTCCTGCAGACTCGTTCCCACACGTATACCTGGGTGAATATCGCCACGTTCAATAAGTACATGTTCCATCGTTTCTTTAGTTCCCCCGCAGCATGTACATTGTTCTTTTTCGTTACTTAATCTCGCTTTACAACTACGCGTTCTAAGGCAGCCCGACCTTGCTTCAAACAGTAAAGCACTTCCCTTTGAATTATCATAAAACATTTCCCTCCTTATTTCGTTTTTTCCCTTTTGGTAGTTACTCAGAGACGGCTTCTTTTCCATCGCTGTCATCCAATAAGTCATCTCCGCCTCTCTGACCTTCCGCTTAATGCTCCTTGTTGCCATATCGCCCGCACTGCTTGCCGTATATTTACTGGTGACCCTCCTAGTTCTTTTTCTCCACTGCGTGTCAACGCTTTTTCTATACAAATACCTGAAAACCTTCTCTGCCCATCTACTCTTCTTCATTTTCCTCAGCCTCTCTACGAATCTCATTTTGCTCTGAGCTCCCCTCACTTCAAAGCCTGTCCATCCCATATCACCCTTTACAGCCTCATTTGTCGTCTTCCCGTGAGCGCCCAACGCGATGCGGCCCACCGTCCTTTGACTTACATCCATTCCTGATTGTACCTCTGACTTCATGCACACCACTGAGTTCCCAAATGTAAGCCCCGGGACCATCACAACCTTCCACAGACCTTGAAGCACCTCGTACCTATTGTATCCCCATAAAGCTCTGTGCTTCATAATTGCAGCATTCCTCTTTCCCTTTGCTACCGATGCTTTCTCTTGTACCTCCATATATCTATCCCCCTCATTTACCCATACTCCTAGGTACATGTACTCCCTTACCCTCGGTATTTTTTGGCCCTGTATGAAGACCGCGTGGTCTTCATGATCATTGAATACCATCAATCCACATTTTGTTGCACTAAATCCTAGTCCTAGAGCCTCACAGTGCCTTCCGCATATATCTGCCAGTCGCTGTATATCATCTTGACTGTCCGCAAATAAGACAATATCATCAGCATAAAATAGACCTGGAAGCTTCTGCTCAACCGTCGTGCCGACCTGTTTGTGTGACAAATTAATCCAATGTTGCTACCTTCCAGCGCTTTTTCCATTCTCACCGTGTACAGCATGAATAACAGCGGGGACAAAGGACATCCCTGTCTCAGCCCGTTGCTAATTTCAACGCTGTCCTTGCTACTTATTCCTTCCCATTCTATACAAACTGTATTTTCTCGGTATATTTCCCTCAAAAGTTGTATACAGTCGTCCCCTATGCCCACTTCTTTCAATATATCCCACAAAAATTCCTGATTAACGTTGTCATACGCCCCGGTGATATCTAGATAAGCTACGTATAAGGGCCTGTTTTCTATTTTCGATATTTCTATACACTGGGTAAGAACAAACAGATTATCGTCTAACCGCCTGTCCATTCGAAATCCATTCTGAAGTTCTCCCAAAATATCATTTTGTTCTACCCACGCTTCTATTTTTAATTTTACTGCCTGCATCGTCAACCTGTATAGCACCGATGTAATGGTTAGCGGTCTATATGAGCGAATGTTATCCTTTTCTCCCCTGCCTTTATAGATTAAGTTCATTCTACTTTTTCGCCAACTGTCTGGTATTTCCCTCTCCTGTAAGCACTTTTCTACGGCTTTCAGCAGTGCTTCTTTAGTGTTATGTCCGAGTTCGTTAATGAGGCTGACGGGAACCCCATCTAAGCCCGGTGTAGTGCGCTTAGGAATTTTTCCTTCGGCTTTCTTCCAATTGAAATTCTCTAGTACTACATCTTCGTCGGTTGCACTCCTTTGCGTACTTTTACTCACCGGGGGAATCCCCTGGGCGACCTTTTTAAACGAATCGGCTGTTATCTTTCGGATGTAACCTAGCGCTTCATATCCTTCCAATTGACTTCCTCCTTCATCTACCATATGTTGTTGCATTGTGACAGACTTCCTACCCAGCGCTTTTAGGTGGCTCCAAAATATCCTAGGCGCGGCCTTCTTCTTTTCGCGAATCTCTGTCATCCAGCGTTCACTTTCACCTTTAATTTTTGCCTCGACTAATTTCTGCACAATGGATTTTTGCTCTAAATATATTTCCCATATTTGGTTGACTTCGTCCTGTGGCCGCTTCTCCTTTTTTGCTTGTCTGTGCTCCCGTGATGCCTCACGTCGCTTCTCGATCGCCTCCCGGATTTCTTTGTTCCACCAACTTTTTGGCTTTCTCTTTCCTTTCCAACAAATAGTTTTTTTCTCTTTTTCAATTTCTTTTGTGATTATATGTAGCAGCTCACTATACTTCCAGTCTTTACCTGGTAGTTCGTCTACTTTTTCCTCGACTCTTGCGGCTATATTTGTTATTTGTTTGTCATTTAGATGCAAGCTGCCAAACTTTGATTCTATGTTCTTATTGTCAGTTTTATATCCCATTTGTAATATTATGCGTTTATGATCACTACCCAAGCTGTTAATGCCTTCCTCGTCTATTCTCATCTCTCTAAGTTTGTCATATATTTCTTCTGTCATGAGACAATAATCAATGCTCGATTGCCTGTTTCCGACTTTCCACGTGATCTGCCCCTCACACTTAGGCCCCGCGTTAACTATCTCAAGACTGTGTTGCTCGCAGAGATCTAGCAATAACTTGCCATTGGTGTCTGAATATCCGTCAAGGTCATGAATGTGAGCGTTCATGTCCCCTAGAAGGATTATCTCGGCGTCATGACCAAATTCTTTAATATCGGTGCTTATGCATTCACTTTCTCCAGATTCTTTTCTCTGCAGTTATTCCCCGTCCACAAGTAAGCTACACCTAGCCACGTTTTCTTTCCACCTACTGTGCCCGAAACCCACATGTGCTCTGAACACGTTTGTTTCACTCTATCCAATTTTGTTCTGCTATGGATTAGCATTCCAACACCCCCACCTCTCCTTTCTGATGTGATCCTGTTACATCCTTCCCAAATATAATTGTCAATATGTGGTGGCTCTTCCAAGTCTCTAAGGTGTGTTTCTGTAACCGCATAAACACCTATCTGTTCCTTGCTTAACTGCTCCTCAATCTCCAACCATTTTGCCTTTTTTCTGCCACCCTGCATGTTTATGTAACTAATTGCAACACGCGCCTTCTCCCTTCTTTTACGTTTTCTCTGGCTTTTCGCTATACTGCCTGTCAAAGAGTCCCTCTGGTTGCTTTCCTCATTACAAGCTACCCTGTAGGGCACCGAAGGGCCCGCGTGCCCCCCAAAAAAGCTACTGTGCGTCCTGCCAGTCGCCAGCCCACCTCATGACCAAGCCTCTTATCGAAGTGAATTCTGTCTCTTTGGAAACCGCCTCACCTGTACACCTCCCTGTTTATATCCACTACCTCGAAGCCCTTCTCTCGACTAATTCGCCATATCTCTTTGTTTGCGTCGACAACCGCTCTTTGCAAGTTGATTTTCCTCACTGGTACTTCCGGTATCGTGCATACCACTATCTGCACCTGAGGGGAAATGGCGCGCATGTCACCGACCCCTTTCGCCAATGTGGTCGCTAGTTCGGCTGATTCTTCATTCAAGACGTCGTTTAGACCTCCCGCGATTATCACGAGGCTACGTCCATTAGCCTTAGCTGCGAGTTTTGCGCTAGCTTTTCTCATCACTGATCCCAGCCTATGTCACGGGAGCTTCCCTATTAAAACTCGTTTGTCGCCTCTCACCCTTTCCTTGACTGCTCCTTCACATCTAACTAAATTCGAGTCCCCGGTGATTATCACGTGCTCCGACTCTTCTGCTGGACCGTCCCGCACCTGGCCACTGCCTCGGTTATTAGCGCGTGCCACTACTGCTTTGTCCCCTCCCCTTCCCAAAACTACTTCGCGGAAGCTGGGTCCTGTGACCCTTGCACCTGTCTTTTCCAAACCTGTTTCCCCCTTCGCGTCTACCACTGTGGGGGTCGATGCCCCGCTGTTCCCGCTGTCGCTTGCTTCCTTGTTCATCATGACTACCTTTGCTAACCCCTCCTCGGCTGACTTAAGCCTTTCCCTCATAACCATCGTTTTTTCCCGCTCTGTCGCCAACGCATTCTCCAGCTCGGCGATTCTTACCATGAGCTCATTCTGGGAAGCCATCATTATTTCCATTTTCGCCTCTAACTCGCATTGCTTACACTTGGCGTCAGCTCCCTCTGTCTTCTCATCCGTACAAACCTCTATTTTCCATCCCATTCCGCACCCTGAACACTTTACGGTCTTTTTGACCATGGCTAGATCGTTCACACGGCGGATTAGATACACTTAAAGTCAAATTGTATCACAAAACTCCGCAAGTATGCTATACTTCAAAGCACATGTGTGCCTTTCAGCCACGTGGTGAACGAACAAAAAAAAAAGACCCAGGCGACTGTCACACAGGAAACAGTACAAAATTGTAAGCCCTATTATGCTTCAAAGCTTCAATCTAGTGGCTTATGCACTCATATAACTAAAAAACAAGCTCGAATCATGCAAAAAAAAAAACTTATCTGACGCTGTCATTCCGGAGCCCACGAAAAACACGTCCGTCCTCTAGCAGAACCGTCCGATGGTAGCGCCACGTACGAGCCAGCGCCCCTGGCGGCCGCGGCGCGAAGCTAGCACGTTTTCAATGGAACTAGCAAGTTTTTCTCGAATAATTAAGTGTAGAGGGTGAATGTTGAAAAACGCAGGCCACAGAGCGCATCTGCGAACATAAACGCACGAGAAGACTGCAGCGATCATGTTGCAGTAAGCTTCAATTTTGTTCCCAGAGCAGTTAAAGATTGTACAATGGGAGTCTATGTAAACGGCGAAAAATGCGGCCTGTTTTTCGAGACAAAAACGGTCACTGTCGTAACACTAAGCAAGTTACGTTAATGGTCAGGAAATCACATGTAGTCCTGACACTCAGCTTTCGTTTGAAGCCATTCTCAACTTGCCGCAATTGGCATAACGTTGTTCCCTAACGCGTTTTTTTCAAACGCGGTCCTTCAAATGCTTGTGGTAAATCGATAAACCCTTGTTTACCACCAGCCACAAGGCGTCCACCGTAGCCGAGCGAGCTAATCGCTCAAGTTCAGAGCGCGGCATCACCGCGCCGTCATCGGTTTGATTCCTGGCAACAGATCAGCATTTTTTTTTCAGCCCGTGACTTAGTTCCACAGCTTCGCACAGGATGTCGCCGCCGAAACAAAAAAAGAGCTTTCGTTTCGGTTTCGGTTCTTGACTGTAATCTTGAGCTGCCGTTTTTCTTTCTCTTTATTTTACGACTTTTTTAGTGCATGTTTAAACACTCCACGCGTATCAGATCGTACAGATCTACATTTATAATTCTTACTTTATTCTTTTTTAATCGTCTAAGGAACAGAACGCCCGATCAAGTTATGGTGAACAAAGCTCTTTCGAACTCTCGTGCGCGTATTGTGGTGGAAACTTATTTCTCCGTTCTCATGATTTCGTTACGATCTTCTCAGGTACCTACAGTTTGAGCAGCGCAAAGGAAAGGAACTAAGCTTAGAGAAGCGAGGCATATAGTAATGAAATGATAAGTTAAACGTTTTTGCAGTTGCTTTTTACTTTAGGGCTAACGCAAGTGTCTGTCGTAATCTTAACGAAAGAAGGGGAATCGTTGGAGGGATTCTTTTCCTTGTTAGACACAACTAGTGAAACCAACAGATAATTAAGTCAAGCAAAGAATAGGAAACATCATTTGTTGTTTTTTTTTCAACAGCAGGGCAATGATTTCGCCCTTACTTCAAATAAATCAAAATCGCTATCTCGACAGACATCAGCGGGCGGCTCGTATACCCTTCTACATGCTGCGCTCTCAACGCGAAGGGGCTGTGCGAAATTTCCTTTCCGACCCGGAGTGGCTGTGTTCTGTTACAGCAACATTTTTGTAGAGTTACGCGAGACTGCAGGATCTAGAAGAGTTAGCTGCCAGCCTTACTTCATTTGTTGTTATCGCACTCATTGCATCGCCCTGTGGTGGAGCTGGGATTTTTATCAATCTCTTGCCATATCTATCGTCCTACGTGAACAGAAAAAGACCAGCATGCCTTCTCCTTTAACATCACATATCACTGTGCGCTGCATCGGATAGGTCCGTGTGATATGACGTACGTGTGTGGATCAAAGCTTTGGCGAAGTCCAGTGACTGGTGCTGCCAGTTACAAAACAAAAATCCTTTGATTCAGCAGCTTTTCGCATGCACTCGCAGCCCACCTCAACGTACCACAGTAAGATGCCATTTTAAACATCTCTAAATAAAAATGTGCACAGCACGTACTAGTTGCGCAAGGCTGGAACCGACGGCGGAGCTAGTGTTCGACTTAGCTTCTTCTAAGGTTTTGCTAGCAATACCACGCTATTGCTAGAGGTGCAAAGCTTTTGCTAGTATATGGTACTACACTAACAGAATAGATGGAGTAAAAGGGGCGTCTTTTTGTCCCACAACAATGATCGTCATTTATTTTGCCTTCCGTTCCTTGCGTTATCGCCGCGCGCCCTGCACTTTCTGGTCACGAACGGCATGGGCACTATCAGCGTGACATAACATTCTTGGCAGCCGGTCTGAGAACTGGCTAACCTCCCTGTCTTTCCGTTTTTCTTCTCCTCCTCCTCCTCCATTCTTGGTAGGAAAGTGGCCAGCGCCGAGTTCTCAAGAAAGGAAACGCAAGCAACCCAGATGACGATTATTGTTGTGGGACAAAAAGGCCCCCTTTTTACTCGAGCTTTTTTGTGGGTGTAGGTTATGCCTAGACTTGGATATTATATTCTTCTCAGGTTTCGGTCCGTTCCCCAGACTATGCACTTGTTGCGTGGTTCTGAAGGGGAAATGTCGCGTCACTAGTAATTACGTCATAGGATTTTAGTAACATAGAGGGAAAGTACAAACTTGTTAGAGTCCAGTGCAGACACGCTGAGGCTACCCCGCGCCACCCGGTTGTTCCGATGTTTTTGGCAGAAACATGTCACATTAGTAGTTACGTGACGTTACGGGATTTTAGTCGCGTGACTAATTAAATGATCTTACATGATTTTTAGTCACGTGACTAGTTGTTACGTGTTGTAACGTGATTGTAGTCACGTAAGTAGATGTTGCGCGATGTTACGTGATTTTAGTCAGGCCACAATTGCAGGCCTGGCGTACAAAAAATTGCAGTCACAGGAAACAACAACCCATCATCAATATCACATATATTTTACGATCACGAGAAATTCGTTTCGTTGCTCGAAAGAGCAAGCGAAGCTGCACTCATGCACCTTTTTATGATGTTTAAAAATTTCTTGGGCTTCTACAATTTTTGTATGCTTCATTTGCTCTATTCTTTTTTCTTTCCTGGTGAAAAGCGCGTATAGACGATTTTCCGCAGCGGCGCACGGGCGCTGCAATGCTTGATGACGTGATCGTAACTGGCCTTCCCCCAGCCATTTGCCCCAGCCAAAGCATTGGGCCAGCGAAGCGGCCGTGGCCGTACCACACAAGCGGGTTGTAACAGGGTGTAAGCAAGTCACATGCTTGCGCAGCAAAACATAGTTCTACATGTGATCGCCTCAAAGTTGAAAACGTTGAGACATTTGCGTTTGTTTGGCACGTACCACGCCACAACGATAAGCGATATGTTCAATCTACTTCGTATTTATGGTGTATGCCTTTAATTGTTGTATAAGCAACCGCCAGTAGCTGGGGTTACAAGCCAGCATGGCAGCACCCATGCAGACGCGACAGCCCGCTTCGATCCGAACTCGCACTTGCTACTCGCCCACTGTGCTCACAGCAATAAATGAATGGCATAATCGGCCATCGCTTTGTGTCAGCTCACTCTGGAGAAAAAGCGTCAGGTATGCTTTGTCTTTATTATTGCGATCAGCTGTGTTTATTTAGCCGTGCCTACTAAGCCTTGTCTCCGACAATATGAGACTGAATCTTGGAAACACTGCAAAATACCGACGAGTACAGTGCTCACGGATTGAAACAGGACAATTTATGGCTAAGTAAAGCACATACTTTCGTCTCCACCGTCTTCATTTTGTATCATATCGGCGTAATTTTGACTCGAACGCGTAGATAAGAGCCAATATTATCTTTAGAGACCGGATTCGTAGCGATATGACGTGGTTATCTTGAGCAATTGCGAATACCAGTCGTTATACTAAAAATTTTGATGTCTCACTTGAATCCGTGAGTACTGTACATTGCTCTTGAAGCTTCAGGACACGAATATAAAGCAAAGAAATGCCTAGGATTTGAACTTACGGGCCACATAGCTCAGGACGGCGACGTGATAAATTCGAGGCGGAAGGAAACTGCGTCCACAGATGCCACCATGTTTACTTTTCCGGCGCTGCCGTCTGCTCGCTTTACTCGCGTGCGCGCAGGCGCTATGGTAACGCCGAGCAGATGACGCGACGCGGATGGAGACAGCGCCCGTCCTGTGCACTCTGTGTTCCTTTAGTCTTAGTCTTCGTCTTTAGCGCTGCATCAATCATGAATGGAGACATATTGAGCAGCGTTGCCAAAGGCCACGGCAAGGGGATGGCCATGCAGACTGCCAGGGTAGGGGGACGGCCACGGTGCGGTGGCGCCATCTAGTTTTGATTGAACAAACCAGCTGCGGAAAATCGTCTATACATTGCTGTAAGCTTGAAAATATAGCCAGTTGTAAGTTCAGCGCTGTCTTCCGATATCGTCCTCGTTCCTTACGCTGTCAAACATCGAATTATGTTCTACAGTGCATTTTTGCAAACAGAATGCAGCTGTTTTCAATTCTGCATTGCAATCCTGCTATTTGGAAGGTGGGGACACTTGCCAGGAGCGTTGCAAGGAGCGTTTGTCCGTAGTATCTTTATAATACCTATCGTATCGCGTGCCAGCCGCCGCGCGCTGTGACTGAATTGTTTGATCGACCGTGCTGGCTGTTCGCGCGTAATCGCGGGTTCGAAGCCCAATGCGTTGTTTTCTTCTTTTTTTGTCTCTCTCAGAATTGCTTATGTTTGCCGCGCTAGTACAGCGGTTATGGTGCTCGGCTGCTGACCCAAGGGTCACAGGTTTGACGGTGGCTCCAGCATTTTTTCGAATGAGGCGAAAATGCTAGAGGCTCGTGTACTTGATTTTAGATGCAGGTTAACGAAGCCAAAGAGGTCGAAATCTCAGCAGCCCTTCTCTACGGCACGCCTCATAAACATATTGTGGTTTTGACACATAGAACTCCAGCAATTATCATTACTAGTGCAACACTGCTGAAGATTTACTTGCTTGTTTCTCGCTGAAGCATTGCACCCGAGATATTTGCTGCAGTTTCGGTTTCGCTTCTGGAAATTGAGCAAGTAAACTTCTCATGTTTTAATATTTAATATCACGCAACCCATTACTTAATAACGAAGAAAAGGAACCACCGGGCACTATTTTAGTTAACCTCAACCATAAAAAGGCAATACACAGTGAAACCAAGGCAAGCATGAGGGCAGCCATTGATAATATAATGAAGCGTTTTAAAGAAGAGCTCTACTGTTAGAGACAGACGCAGAAACGACCAGCAATTGTAGAACCAACGTCAAGCTTGTATTGTCGAATCGTCGCCCTATTTCTACAGGAGCAGCGTTCTCTGCTTCTGCAAGTAGTGCTGCTCTTTTGCGTTACATTTACTTCCCGCCCGAAAAAGAGCCATCCTGGCTAATTACGGACAGACGCACAGTGACAGTAAGGCTTTAGCAGGTTCATATGCACAATCTCGTGCCACGACATTGTTTGATTGCAATAAGTCTCAAGCGACTTGACGGCTTAGATCAAGTACTAGGCTTGCTAGACCAGACGGTACGGGCCGTGGTACTTCGGAAGACGTTTCGTGGACCGACCGGGGCCACTTAAGAGTCCAGATCCCAGGCCCGAATCTAGGTGGTATGCCGAAGGGGCATAATTTACATGCCACGCTCATGACGCACTCGCGGCCGTTTCGCTAGGTTGATACACACCAAAATTAGGATTGCGCGATGTGACTGTATGAAGAACACGAATAACAGGTGGTAACATGAAAATCATGACACGCGTGTCATGCACGACATAATTTACATGCCACGCTCATGACGCACTCGCGGCCGTTTCGCTAGATTGATATGCACCAAAATTGGTACTGCACGATGTGACAGCATGAAGAACATGAATAACATGTGGTAACATGAAAAGAATGGCATGCATGTCATGTATGTCATCCTTTACATGCCACGCTCATGGTGCATTCGCGGCCGTTTCGCTGGCTTGACATACACCAAAAATTGGTATTGCGCGACGCGACTGTATGACGGACGTAAACTAGGGGCGGTAACATGAAAATCGTGACATGCAAGTCATGTACGACATGGTTTGCTCATGGTGCATTCGCGGCCGTATCGCTAGCTTGATATACACCGAAATTGGTATTGCGCGACGTGACTGCATGAAGAACGTAAATGAGAGGTTGTAACATGAAAATCATGATATGCAAGTCATGTACGACATGAACTGTTCATGGTGCGCTCGCGGCCGTGTCGCTAGATTGGTATGCACCAAAATTGGTATTGCGTGATGTTCCTGTAAGAAGAACATGAAGAACAGTTGGTAACATGAAAACCACGATATGCATGTCGTGTATGTCATGATTTACATGCCGAGCTCATGGTGCATTCGCTGCCGTTTCGCTATCTTGATATACACGAAAATTGATATTGCGCCACGCGACTGCATGACGAACGTAAACGAGAGGTGGTAACATGAAAATAATGACATGCAATTCATATACGTCATGATTTGCTCATGGTGCATTCGCGGCCGTTTCGATAGCTTAATATCCACCAAAATTGCTATTGCGCGACGCGACTGTATGAAAAACATAAATGCCAGGTGGGATCTTGAAAATCATGATATGCATATCATTTACGGCATGATTTACATGCCACACTCATTGTCCGATCGCGGCCGTTTCGCTAGATTGATATACACCAAAATTTGTATTGCGCGACGCGAATGTATGACGACCATAAGTCACAGGTGATAATACGAAAAGCATGATATGAATGTCATGTATGGCATGATTTACATACGATACTCATGGTGAACTCGCGGCTATTTCGCTCGTTTGATATACACCAAAGTTGGTATTGCGCGATGTGACTGTATGACGAACATAAATGACAGGTCCTAACATGCGAATCACGTTGTGCATGTCATGTACGGTGTGATTTACATGACACTGTCATGGTGCGCTTCCGGCCGTTTTGTTAAATGGATATATACCAAAACTGTTATGCCATGGCAAGAGTGCGTGATGAACATACACGACAAGTCATGCATTGTACATACCAGAAAATACGTCTCATTAGCATGGCATATACCAGATTGTGGATGCATGCGTTCATGGCAAACATGCGATATATGGTGAACTAGATGCCATGGCATGAATGATTTCATTTGGCTCAAAGTCAAACAAGGCGATGTATGCAGCTCTTTCCTGGCTGCTTCGCATTACATCGATTCCCACAGCGCGTGGGATCTGCCGGATTTTCTTTTATTGAATTCTCGGCGCTCGCCACTTTCCTATGAAGAATGCTGTCTCACGCTGATAACGAGCATGCCATTCGTGACCTGGGAGTGCTGGGCGCGCGGTAATAATGCACTCGAGAGGCATAATAGATATCACGACTAGTCTTTGTGAGGCGAAACGACACCCTTTCAACACGTTCTTTAGTGTACGCTGCTTTCCTGAAAAGCATAGGTAATTTCATAGGGAATATTAGCCGATTACACACTGCCTTTGTTGCCGCAACGCCACTTCACGCCGTTGAAAGAGTAATAAGAGGGAGGAACTAAGAGGGAAGTCCAGGCATGGACACATGCATGTTGTCTTTACTGATGGCTTTCCCTTAACAGGTAGCCATGTTAGCAGCAATGTACAACAGAGTGAATGAAAACAGCGAGGAAGAAGACTTCAAAACTAACAAGCGCTTTTCGCTTTACAGTCAGTTCTGCTTACCGATTCAATGAGCCAAGTATTCGGCGCTCACTAGATTGCCCTCCGCACTGTGTTCCCGAGCCAAGCCTAATTACGGTTCATCAAACTAATGAACAGATCAAGCTCGTCTTTCTTGTTCGCCTCAGGTTTATGACTTACGTGGTCGGTAATGCACCATATATATATATATATATATATATATATATATATATATATATATATATATATATATATATATATATGTAACGTTACAAAACAGAGACGCGTCGTGGTTCAGTTGCCTTGCTTGCTTGCTTGATCCTCTTCTAGTTGCCATGCATTTATTCTAATGCACGCGCACTTCTTCTTCGTCGCCTTCTCCTACCATCGCCTTGTTCATACGTTACACTTTTCCCCCTCCCCCCGAGAGAGTCGCAGTTCAGAAGGTACAAAATAACGCCGCAGTTTGCTAACATGAACAATATCAGAGTTTCTACCTAAAGGAAACACAGAGCGGTTGATCTCGTAGTTCACTGGTGAGACCTTGCGTAGAATGTTGTAAGGACCTTCCATGATGGAACTCAGTTTGCCGTTGTTGGGATGCCATGGTGTCTCGTAAAGGACAAAGTCACCGACTTGGAACTCAATCGGGAGAAATTTCCTATCATAGATGACTTTGTTCTTATTGTGGTAGGCGATGGAATTGTTAACCGCAGCTTTCCGCGCTTCTTCAACAGTTTCTTCTCGTTGTTCCAGAATAGTTGGATACGATGGAATTCCATACATAAGGAATGAAGGTGCGTAGCCGGTAACTTCGTGGGGCGTTATGTTGTACTCGTCTATTACTTCCGGGAGCAGTTTTGTCCAACACTTCTGTGGCTCGTCATTGATCTTACATTTAAGTCTGGTTACAATGGTCTGGTTTGTCCGCTCATTCATACCATTGCATTGCGGATGATGAGATGAAGTGAAAAGTTGATGTATTCGGTTGTGCTTTAGCAACCGCTTAAATTTTCCTGCAGTGAATCCCGTTCCACGATCTGAAAGGAACTTCCTTGGTTTTCCCGCAGCAAAAATGGTTTTCAGGCATGAGATGTAGGCGTCACTGTTTTCACTTTTATGAGCGAACGCCCATACGTAGCGAGTAGCATGATCAATAACCAAATGGATAAACCTTTTTGATGAGCCGTATCCAGAAAATCCTCCAATGGTGTCCATTGCGAAGAGGTCAAAGGGCTCTTCAGCTGGAGGCAGTGATTCAAGTGTCCCATACTTCTTTGTTTTCGTCTTCTTGCATCTCTGGCATGTATCGCAATGCCGAATATAGGTGGCGACATCGGTTACCATATCCGGCCAATAGTATTGTGGAGACAGGAGTGACAGTGTCTTCTTCACTCCGACATGCCCGAAACGTTGATGTGCGTTCTTAAGAATGGTAGGGCGCAGTTCATGTGGCACATATATCTTCCTTAGTCCTTTTCTTTTGACGATGACTATGTTGTTTTCCAATGAATACGGTCCTCTTGGGTGCTCATTGGTGCATCGTTGAAGTTCGTCGTGTGACAGAAGTTGAACTATGGGGGCTCTGGAGAGTGTATCCGCTTCTACGTTGCTTACGCCTTTTTGATGTTTGATGTTGACTTCATACATTGACAGCTTTAAAGACCACCGGAAGAGACGACCTTGAGGATTCTTAACATTCTTCAACCACTGAAGTGCAGAGTGATCCGTTACGACAGTGAATGGCTTTCCGTGAAGGTAGCAATGCCATTTATCAATGGCATCTATAATGGCAAGGCATTCTCTCTCTGTAATAGCATAGTTCATCTCATGCTTCAGTAGTTTGCGGGAATAATAGGCAATGGGATGTTCCTTGCCTTTGTCGTCAGGCTGCTTCAGCACTGCACCAATGCCTTCGGCAGACGCGTCACAGTACACAGTACATGGTATAGAAGGATCGTATATGCGAAGCACCGGTTCTTCAATCATTCGCTCCTTCAGTTCCCGAAAGGCTTGCTCGCATGCTTCTGTCCACGACCACTTGCTGCCTTTGCAGAGTAGCTTCGTGAGGGGAAGAGCGATATCGCTGAAATGAGGGATGTACTGTCTGTAAGTGTTTACAGTGCCCAGGAAACGCTGGAGATCTTTCTCTCGTTTAGGTGTCGGAAATCTGAGTATTGCAGCCACGTTACTTTGCTTAGGTGTCACTATTCCACGTGAAATCTTGTGGCCCAAGTATTCAATGCTGGATCTTGCAAACTGGCACTTTTTTCGTTTTAGTCTTACGTTCTCGGTTTTAAGAGCTTTCAATAAAACCTCAAGGTGTCGTATATGATCGTCAAATGTCTCCGAGTATACGACCACATCGTCAAAGTAGTTGTTAACATTAGTGAGCTGATGTTTGGCTATTATTGATTTCATGGCTCTTTCAAATGTAACCGGAGCGTTCTTTAACCCGAACGGCATTACCAACCACTCATAATGACCATTAGCCGTGACAAACGCAGTTTTCTGAACGTCATCGGGATGCATTCGGACATGCCAGTATCCGGACGTTACATCCAACGTAGTGAAAAACTCCGCCTTTCCCAAGTGGTCAAGAATATCATCTATACGTGGAATTGGTTGATAGTCGGGTACCGTTAAGGCGTTGAGCTTGCGGTAGTCAATGCATAGCCGAGTACGTCCTTCGCCCTTCTTTTCCGCTAAGATGACCGGTGCGGCGTAGGGGGACAACGAAGGCCTCACAACCCCTTGCTTAATGAGGGCGTCAACTTGTTTGTTAATCTCCGCTTTGTCTGCCTGTGAACATCTGTATGGTGCTCGATGAATTGGGACAGCATTGGTAAGTGCGATCCTATGTTGCTCAGTAGTGATGCATCCAATATCTGTTTGGGATTTCGAAAAGATCTCGTCATACTTGTTTAAAAGAGAGTCGAGCACTGCAGATTCACGCTCTGATAAGTTTTCCGAAGTCAGGGTGTTCATCAGCGGGGCTTCAATGGTTTGCTTTTCATTATGATCCGGTAGGTTCAGATTCTGATGTCCTTGCGTCACTGACTTGCTTTCCAAATTTACAGAAAGATTGAAGTACGAAGCGCTGTCTAGGCCAAGAATTAATTGCGTTCTCATGCCTCGCAGAACGTGTACATAAACTTTCTTTGTTACATTCCCAATTTGCAAGTGAATGTTTACGCGACCCAAAGTTCGAATGCTTGAAGTAACTTGCTGGACAGCGATGCTTGAGTCTCTCATCAACTGAAGTTTGAGCTGTTTGTACACATCCTCACTGATACAAGTAATGGTTGCTCCTGTATCAAGAATTGCAGTTACTGACCTTCCGTTGATGAGAGCTTTGAAGCGTATTAATGAAACTCTGGGTCGCTCTCCTCGTTTCCCGGTCTAGTCTCAATAGCGGACACGTTGCCGCGGCGCGGACATTCGTTGTGCCAATGAAACTGCCGTGGGAAGCCAGCAGCTGAGCAATATCTACATTCGTTTTGTGGGGCACGCGGTCGAGAAGTCAACGTTGGCTGCTGCGGTTTGCTGAAGAGACGTGAAGCTCCTGATGTAGTGCCAGGATTACGAGCAAAAGAAACTCCTCTCACCCGTTTTAAGGATGTCTCGACCCGTTGAGCAGCGGCGAGCCACTCTGATGACGAGGTGAAAGACAGTCCGGCGAGCGCTAGTTCCACATCAGGAGGAACACCGTCAGTCAGTCCAGAAATGATGTGGCACTCTTTAAGGTCGGCCAAGGAGCCCAGTCGTTTTTTCTCGTCGTAGTAGTCCTTGATGGTCTGCCCTCCTTTCAGCCGGTAGTGAATGAAGAGACGGAAGGCATCTCCGTCGGCCGTAGCAAAGCGGTTTTGCATGCCGCTCTTGATATCGTCCCATGTCTCGCCTTTGCCGAAAATCTCTGTTAGGTACCACTTGAACGCTTCCCCTTCGATGTATTCGCTGAAGTGACTGACCCGATCGCTGTGTGTCCACGATGCTTCGACCGCCTTCGTATCGAAAAGAAGAAGCCACTTGTCGACGGGGACGTCTTCTGGTGTTCCCTTGTACTTCGGTATGTTGAGCGGAGGCTTCGGCTTAGCCATGGCAGATTGATGAGGTCGATCCTGTCGACTTGTGTAACGTTACAAAACAGAGACGCGTCGTGGTTCAGTTGCCTTGCTTGCTTGCTTGATCCTCTTCTAGTTGGTTGGTTGGTTGGTCCTCAGTTACTAACCAACCAACTAGAAGATTTGCCATGCATTTATTCTAATGCACGCGCACTTCTTCTTCGTCGCCTTCTCCTACCATCGCCTTGTTCATACGTTACACACACACACATATATATATATATATATCCACACGCTGCTTCTGCGATCATCACGGTCTTTTGTGCCTCTGCGCTCGATAAAAAGCTTAAACAGCCCCATTAAACCTTTGCTGTGCGCGCAACAATATGTGTGTGTGTGTGTGTGTGTGTGTGTGTGTGTGTGTGTGTGTGTGTGTGTGTGTGTGTGTGTGTGTGTGTGTGTGTGTGTGTGTGTGTGTGTGTGTGTGCGCGTGTGTGAGTGTGTGTGTGTGTGTGTGTGTGTGTGTGTGTGTGTGTGTGTGTGTGTGTGTGTGTGTGTGTGTGTGTGTGTGTGTGTGTGTGTGTGTGTGTGTGTGTGTGTAGAGAATGCCTTGCGGGTAGCACTCACTAAAAAAAAGAAAAGGTGCCTCTACTAACGTTTCAGCCGTGACACCACCTACGTAGGTCAGTGTCTTGCGAAGCCCATGCCACAGCCCAAACGTTATGGAATGCATTTTTTCCGGTTTTTGATTTGTGCTACCTGGAAGTTCATTCAATGTAGAAAATGCCGCGCGCATGCGCCGTTGCTCGACATGCGTTCACTAGTAGTCGCGAAGGCAACGCCACCTCTCAACGTCAACTCCTTTTACTCTTTTATAAGCACAGAATAAATCGAGAATGCCTAATAACGTGCGGATTAATTTTAAACGCTTTTTTTTTTAGTAAATAGCAGCGTACTGCGTACAGCATTCTGCACATCTCATTCGTGCACTATGAAGTCTTGCCCGTCAGGCAACGGGACATGCCGTTGTGATTTTCAAAGCACAATTCAACAATACAAATCCCAATCATATGGTGAAAAAAAAAAGCTCCTTTATGTCACTGTAATTCACAGCCAGGGTCTTGTGACACATTTTGGTTGGTTGTCAGTCCCTTTAAGAAAGCACATCGCGAATATATATAGTGATAGACTAAGTATTTACTCTAAAAAGTCGTTACCTCACTCATGCTCACCTCATGTTCCACGATCCCAAATATTTCTCCATAAGTAAATATTGAGAAGGTTATTGTGTATACATATTTGAACTTTCTCCCTACCAAGGCGGTAATTTCCGCGTCACTAAAAAGTCTGCCTTAAATGGTGGCTCTGCGCTGTACAGCACACGTGTGTGCTGTACAGCGCAGAGCCACCATTTAGGGCAGATTTAGGGCCTAATCTAAGAAAAAAAAACGCCAGGCCTGCGCTGAAACCACAGCACAGTCACAGCGAAAGCTGGAAGAGCGGCGTTTCTAGAGCCCGTTGTAAGCTCTCTTGGGGCTACAATACAAGTACACTAGAAAGGTACCCACTACGCCATAAATCACAATTTTTGTGAAGTCGGGAAGCACCTACTGAGCCATTATTCGTCATTCTGCGGAGAAGTGAGGCACCAGCTACACGTCTGTAAAGGATTATGTGCACTTTGTTGACGCGACGACTGATGACGATGAAGAATTATGGCTCAGCCCTTTGTGATGGGTTGGAAGTTTTAAACGGCCCACCAGTTATGTAATTTGCATTGGGTGACGCCCGGTCGCTATTTCCCTCTCCCGTCATGCTGTATAACATACGTTGACGTGGGAGAGAGACGGGGGAGGGGGGGGGGGCGAAGAACTTTACTGACACCCCGAGGAAATGGATCATGCGCTTATGGGCTTCCTTGGCAACCAATACAAGTGCACTTGCGAGGAACCCACTACGCTATAAATCATTGTAATTTTACTGAGACCCCGAGGAAATGGATCATGCGCTTATGAGCTTCCTTGGCAACCAATACAAGCGCACTTGCAAGGAACCCAGTACGCTCTAAATCATTGTAATTTTACTGAGACCCCGAGTAAATGGATTATGCGCTTATGGGCTTCCTTGGCAACCAATACAACTGCACTTGCGAGGAACCCACTACGCTATAAATCATTGTAATTTTTTAGAAGTACGGCAGCAAGCACTGTGCCATTTTTCGTCATTTTACGGAGAGCCGTGGTACCTGCTTAACGCATGTAAGGCATTATGCGCACTTTGTTGATGCTGTGCCTGATGACGACGAAGAATTATGGCAGATCCCTTTGTAATGGGTTGGAAGCATTCAACAACCTACTCGTTGCGTAATTCGCATTGTGTGACGCCTGGTTACAGAATTCGCGTTGTGCGACGCTTGGTGCTTATTCTACTCTTTTACCACGCTATATTGCATATGCTAATGTAGTTCCTTCCCGACATGAAGCCTGTATAGGACCTTTTTGCAAAGCAGTTTCAAGCACCGGCATGGCTCAGAGGTTGAATACTGGGCTCCCACGCAGAGGGCCCAGGTTCGAACCTCGTTCCATCCTGAAATTTTTTTCTTATTTAGTTTTTTTTTTCTTATTTCGAGCGATACTGGTTACGGACACCGGCGGCGGCGGCGGCGTTCGAACCTGGGCCCTCTGCGTGGGAGCCCAGTATTCAACCTCTGAGCCATGCCGGTGCTTGAAACTGCTTTGCAAAAAGGTCCTATACAGGCTTCATGTCGGGAAGGAACTACATTAGCATATGCAATATAGCGTGGTAAAAGAGTAGAATAAGCACCAAGCGTCGCACAACGCGAATTCTGTAACCAGGCGTCACACAATGCGAATTGCGCAACGAGTAGGTTGTTGAATGCTTCCAACCCATTACAAAGAGCTCTGCCATAATTCTTCATCGTCATCACGCACAGCATCAACAAAGTGCGCATAATGTCTTACATGCGTTTAGCAGGTACCACGGCTGTCTGTAGAATGACGAAAAATGACACAGTGCCTACTGCCTTCTCGAAAATTACAATGATTTATAGCGTAGTGGGTTCCTCGCAAGTGCACTTCTGTTGGTTGCCAACGAAGCCCATAAGGCTCCCATGATCCATTTCCTCAGGGTCTCAATAAAGTCAATTCTCTCTCTCTCTCCCGCTCTGCGTTTCTCCGGTTAAAGTGTGTTATAAAGCGTGGTGGGACAGTTAAATAACAACCGGGCGTCACACAATATGCATTACGTAACTAGTGGGTCCTTTGAAGCTTCCAGCCCATTTCAAAGGGCGCAACCATAATTATTCATCGTCATCAACCGCCGCACCAACAAACTGCACATAATCGCTTACATATGGTACCTCGCTTTTCCGCAGAACAACGAATAATGTCGTGCTGGGTGCTTCCCAACTTCCCAAAAATTACGCTTTGTGGCGTAGTGGGTACGTTGCTAATGTACCTGCGTTAGTAGCCACAGGAGAGTTTATAACGGGCTCTAGAAATGCCGCTCTTCCAGCTTTCGCTGTGACTGTGCTGCGCTTTCCGCGCAGGCCTGGCGTTTTTTTTTTTTTCTTATTTCGAGCGATACTGGTTACGGACACCGGCGGCGGCGGCGGCGGCGGACAACTAAGGCGCCAAAAACGGCCGGTGAAATGATCTCATAACAGCTTTCGCTGTAAAAATAACATGTTATCAGATTGACATGAATTCAACTCTTTGGGCTATTTCCACTCAGTCAAAGCTGAGAGGGAATACAATGTCTAGAGGGTGTTTTCTAAAACGCGTGCATCTATGATAGCACTGTGCTATCGATGCGCATTAACCAGAATTCACACCTGTGTGCAGATATTCCTATTATTAAAGTCGAGGCTACATGCCAGTTATCGTGTCTTCTGAAATATTATTAATTTTTGTTAGTCGCTTTTGCGCGTATTTCTATTGCAACTTTAATGTTGCAGTAAAATTTAATATTGAATTATGTATTTATTACTATCTATTTTACTATGCTTTCCTTATCTACAATAGAGACAAAACTACCCGATACAGTGGAAGGGACTTTCAAGGTTGGCCTACACGTTTGAGCCAAAAAAAGAATCCCAACCAGGAATGTCTTCGCAGCTTTGACATTCCTATCAAGCCAGAAGATTCCAGGATTTAATACGCGACTGATATGTTGCATCATGTAGTACAAAAAAAAGCTCCGGTTTTGAAAACCCTCGAGCGGAGCTGTAATCACTCTATTCGACATGGGTCATTTTCCGTTGGGTTTTCAGAGGAAGAAGATTACTGCTTGAAAAGCAGTAAACATTAAGGGGAAAAGCAGATTTCGCTAGGCTTTATCTGGCTGAAGACTGGTATTTTTTAGTCATTGCTACGAGCGAAAAACTACTAATCAAAATTCCTGTGTGCATCAAAACACCATCGTTCTCTTAAGGGAACCTCCTGAAAAGAAAGGCTTAAGATTTCCTTTGGAACGCCTGCACATCTTCGTGGCAACATAAGGAGCTCCACTCACAACTGAAGAAATTTTCATATGCTGAGTGAACGAAAGAAAGGGGAATTAAAGAGTTCGCTTTTCTCTGATGTGTCTTGTGACCCGTTGTTGAGCAAGTCAAATGCATTTTGTATTCTACATCAGGAGTGATGCAGAATAAAGAAGTGATTTTGAGAGATTGTAGGAATAGTTACTATATTATGTTGCATTAACAATCGTTGTTGTCAGCGCAAGAACGCCAAAATTCGCTCTTCTGAATTTCTTTGTGCTGATCAAAGTGGACGATTGCGCCAGTAGGTGATTCATGGTCGACTTTGTGCTTGCTGAAGTGCAAAGTTGAAAGAGACTGCGCCTACAGAACATGAAAAGAGAGCTTCAGGAGAGCTTCCAGACCATTAGAGTAACCTAATGGTGTATCTGCGCCCACAGGAATCAAGACAATCACCTCCAGCATATCAGTCAGTCGACCGTGAGAAAAAAAGGAAAAAAAGGAAAGAAAAAGAAGAAATGCAATTAGGATAGATAAGTGCCTTTTTTATCGGGATAGACGGCAGATCTAGAGATTATTACACAACACGTCAGTCGTATATGTTCTACTATACGTTCATTCCTAACAAAAAAACTAACCAAGTTCACATTTTCCGTTGTACAAGATCATCTTTCAACGACTGTATCATTTTTGCACACCCGCTTAGACGGCGCCAAGCTTGCGGTGGCAGCCACATTTCAATAAGAACTAAATGAAAACAAATAAAAACTATCTTTAACTTCCTTTTTTTTTACTCTCATTCCTAGCGTTCTCAAACTTATCCAGTTCTAATTTGAGGTAACGCAAGGAGCAAACGAGCATAACCCAAGTGGTACACCAAAGAAAATTCGGCTTATTATGCAACCACAATATCCTGTTCGTACCATAACATAATGGCTCCCGCTAGGTGAAAAAAGGAACTCGGAAAGCAGCATGCTGCTCTAATATCCCACCGGTACGGCAGAGCAAGAAACTAAACAAACAAACAAAACAAACAAATAAAAACACGACTCTCTTCATGCATCGCGAGCGCGTCTATAACGCCCAGACATTTGGCATGGCACGTCTAGAAAAACTGCCAATTCATTGCCAGTCGTCGCCGTCGAGATAACGCCGACAAACAGCGCTCTATTTTCTGCGCACCGAGGTGAAGCGACAGTCTCGGGGCGTGTGTACTGTTTCTTTTGGTTCTCTTTTATTTAGTGCCGCGTCACTGCATACGTCTTGGCGGGACTTTTGAATTCTTTAAGGTCGATACGCCACGTGGTGTATTTCACGCGAACTAGGCCGCTGGTATCCAGAAAAGCTGCATATGGGCCCGTGATAAATGGGTATGTGTCACATGTGTCTGGAAGAAAGGGTTTGACGACGTGCGCGACAGGATTTTTACGTTATTCATGTCATGACCCGACAGTCATAATCGCCAAATCCTCTTACCTTCCCATGCCAATTTTGGTCTACACCAAGTTATGGAGGCGATCATGAGAGCACCCAGACGTAGGCGGCTAGATAGATAGATAGATAGATAGACAGACAGACAGACAGACAGACAGACAGACAGACAGACAGACAGACAGACAGACAGACAGACAGACAGACAGATAGACAGACAGACAGATAGATAGATAGATAGATAGATAGATAGATAGATAGATAGATAGATAGATAGATAGATAGATAGATAGATAGATAGATAGATAGATAGATAGATAGATAGACAGACAGACAGACAGACAGACAGACAGACAGACAGACAGACAGACAGATAGATAGATAGATAGATAGATAGATAGATAGATAGATAGATAGATAGATAGATAGATAGATAGATAGATAGATAGATAGATAGATAGATAGATAGATAGATAGATAGATAGATAGATAGATAGATAGATACGCTAAAAGAGGGAGAAGTTCGCAAAGAAATGCTTCGCATTTAATAACTTGTGGAAAAATCTTGGACAACAAATGGAGGACATGCTTCCACATCAGCGTCGGCTCCCGTCTGTTTGCCAGCGTCTCAGCAGCACTGCCATGGTGAGTCAGCGCGCCACGTGCGTGCGCTATTTGACAGAAGAAGAGATTCAGGAGCGCTTGATGAATTCGGACTCCGAATAAAATGGATGATTAGTGTCATAGCGACTCTGAATTAATGAGTAATTTAACTTTTCGTGTGTTAATCAATTGCTTGAAACGAGTGCTACTTTTAATTTCATGAGATTATCACCAATAAAAATGTTTACATGTCTTGAAGAACATCCTACTTCATTTCTTTAATATCTGGGGTTTAACGTCCCGAAACCACGATATGATTATGACAGACGCCGTAGTGGAGGGCTCCGGAAATTTCGACCGCCTGGGGTTCTTTAACGTGCACCTAAATCTAAGTACACGGGCGTCAAACATTTTCGCCTCCATCGAAAATGCAGCCGCCGCGGCCTGCATTCGATCCCGCGACCTTCGGGTCAGCAGTCGAGCGCCATAACCACTAGACCAACGTGGCGGGGCGATCCTGCTGCATTGCTAACAGAAAATTTTCACATAATGTTCGCGAAAAAAATTCGGTAGATCCCACGCCTTGTGGGAATCGGTTTCATGTGAAGCAATCAGCGAGTAGTTGTCTATGCTGCATTTTTTGTTTTGAACCAAGCGTTGCGAGGTGGATCGACGTGTTTTTGTAAGCGTAGTAGTTGTGTGCACATCGTGGCCTTACCAGGCACGTCGACTACGCTGGCGTTTAAAGGGTAACTTGTGGTCTGACATGACGTCCGCAGTCTCGTTAGAACACAGACGCAAGTATTATAGAAACGAAGTGCAATATAAAGTGCGATGATGTGAATATCGTATGTAACTGTCGTTAGCGTATTCCTCCGGGTTCGAGCAACGCTTGAATATAGCTCGCGGAACCATAGGAATACAAATGTAATGTTTGTTAGACTGCTACAAAAGCGGAGCCAACACTGCAACCACAATTGACGTTAACCCGACAAGACGCCTGAATCATAAGAGTACCATATTGCTTTCTCGTAAAATTATATACCCAGCACTGCAACCACAATTGATGTTGAACCGTCATTCCGCCTGCATAGGGTCTTTTTCCAAAGCAGTTTTCAGGCGTGGTGTAGCTCAGCGGTAGAATACCTGACTGCCACGCAGAGTGCTTGGATTCGATTCCTGGTGGGATCCTGATTTTTTATTCTTTGCCGTGCCAACGCTGTCCATGTCGGTATTTCTTTACGCTGTCGCCTTTAAATTAACGTCTGTTCTCGCCGTTCCTGGGAAGATACGAACTGTAGCGCATACCCGCTTACCGTGGCCCGTTGTATACGGGTATGCGCCACACGTTTCTGGAAGAACAGGTTTGATGACGTACGCGATAGTATTTCCATGTTATTCATGTCACGACCGGAAAGTCACATTCGTCAAACCCTCTTATCCTTCGATGCCAATTTTCGTCTACACCAAGCTACGGAGGCGGTCACGAGATCATTCAGACGTAGGCGCTCGATAGATAGATAGATAGATAGATAGATAGATAGATAGATAGATAGATAGATAGATAGATAGATAGATAGATAGATAGATAGATAGATAGATAGATAGATAGATAGATAGATAGATAGATAGATAGATAGATAGATAGATAGATAGATAGATAGATAGATAGATACTCAAAGTGCCTTAGTTCGCTAAGAAATGCTTCGCGTTTAAAAAATACCGACAGGGATTGTGCAGTGGAGCCAAGAAAAAAGGTAATGTGAAGGCGAAAGCCTTGTCTCGTTGCGCGGCACCTTGCGCAATAGAAGGCAAGCAAATGAAATGGCAAAACAAATTGTGGTGTCCTGACTTCTTTCTTATGTCCGTGTTTGCACGCCCTGTCTTTTTAAAATGAATGCGTGCCAACTAGCTCAGCTCTGTTATTCTAAGGCAAAAGAAACCCGCGTGGTCTACGTCACTAATGACAAGTTGTGATGTCGCCCTGTGACGCCATTCTTAGCATTTCAGCGTCACCACATGACGTCACATGATGACATTGTCATTTGACGTCATCAGTTGACAACGCCGCTTGGTCAAAAGTTGGCCGAGGAAGTGAAACATCAAATCAGACGCAGAAAGCTCCGGGCGACTTGGCATTTTTCTGAGAACGTCAAGTTAATTTATGCGTCTCGTTATACCTTGCAAGAACTATGGTACCCGATTGTATAGCTTAATGAATGCCAAGTGTTACTAGGGTTTAACATGCTACAAAGCTGTTGGGCACAAACGCCAAGAAATATTTTCTTACTCCACACCTTTCGTACAGGTGGCGCCGACATCTAGGAGCGATCTGGGAGCGATGCAGTCAAGTGCTCATCGTGCAGCGATATTGTAAATCGAATCACTTCGCAAAATGGTGCTTTCATATGCTGGACACAGCAATTATTAGTGATCTCTAACAACTGAGAGAAAGAGTCACGAACGTTGTACTTACAGAGTGCGGTACAAGCACGCCGGCTTTGCGGGTAATCACATCGCCGACGTCTAGAAGGTCATGCACACCAAGAGTCACGACGACCTCAGAGGCCCTGCGTCTGGAGATAAATTTTAGAAAACGTATTTGAGGTGGCACGAGGATATTCAAAGTATGTAAAAATAATTCCTAAGTGTCATCCTAATCCGAACAATATCCTAAATAACACGGGTGTCACACGACCACTACTGATCGTGATTAGGGCTGATTCGGATTATCTTCGGAAACAGCGCGAGCACACGGGACAAGAAAGACAGACAGGACTTTGCGCTGGCTAACAACATGAGCGTTTATTTCGTGCGAGCACATATATACGCTTCCTTGGAAATAGATAAACAAGAGAGGATGAGGGAAAGGGAAAGGGGAAGCCCTACGCCTGCGCCGTGACTAATGCATGAAAAAGCAAAGATCAATCACGGAGGTAATTAATCTCCTTGTTGGTTAGTGCGATGGACGGTGCGCTTACACATGATGGCCCGATGGAATGAATCGCGAACGCTTCATATATTTCCCGGGTGTGGCAGTCACGATATCTGCGTAAGATACGCGTCTGATCGAAACTCTGAGTGCAACCGCACTCGGCACAGTGGATTGCCAGATTGCTTCCAGTCTTGTCCTTGAGATTGTTCTTGTGCTCTCGCAGCCGATCATTAACGCAACGCCCTGTTTGCCCAACGTAGCGGCCACCGCAGGACGTTGGTATCTCATAGACGACCTCAGTCCTGCAGGGCACAAACCGCGTCGCATGTTGCTTCTTGCAGATGGAAGGATTTGGGAGAGGGGCGTTCACTTTTCTGCACAATGATCCTAGTTTGATTGGCGCGGAGAACACCACCCTCACGCTGGCACGTGCGGCAGCCTTCTTGATTTTGTGCGAAACACCGTGCAGATAGGGTATGACCGCCACTCTTGCCCTGTCATCTACAGCCCGAGGTTTCGCCGGCTTACGGTGCTCCTTGAGGATGACTTCGGCCAACCCCGACAGGAATTGGTCAGAGAAGCCAGCCTTCTTCAACCTGCACACTTGATTGGTGAAGCTTGAGGCGATTTGATGCTGACATGACCTAACAAGAGCATTCTTCATAGCGGAGAGCGCGATGGCCCTTTTGACAAGCTTAGAATGATGAGATGAAAATGGAAGCAAGTCTTTCTTTGAACGAGGTGAATACTCCCAACACGTGTGCTCTGCACTAAACTTCATCTTGAGGTCCAGGAAGCGTAGTTGACCGTCCTGCGGAAGCTCCCTCGTAAACGAAAGTCCAGGAAAGTTAGCACCAAAGCACTCGAAGATCTCTTCAACCTTGCTACGGCTTTCTGCCGAGTTCTCACGATAAAAAATCAAGAAGTCGTCGACATACCGAAAGACTTTCACCCAACTGGTCGCGCCGACTGAATTTTGTAGTTGTCTGTCATAACGGGCCAGAAGCAGGTCGCTCAGAATCGGGGCGATACACGACCCGATGCAGACGCCTTCTTTCTGCACATACCTCTCATCCTCTCTTGTTTATCTATTTCCAAGGAAGCGTATATATGTGCTCGCACGAAATAAACGCTCATGTTGTTAGCCAGCGCAAAGTCCTGTCTGTCTTTCTTGTCCCGTGTGCTCGCGCTGTTTCCGAAGATGAAGCCATGCCAACAAGCTCAAGTTGACACCCTCCTAAAGTAGATTCGGATTAGGCTCGATCAGAATCAGGTGCTGCGACAGGGCACAATTTAATCGCGATCTGTATCAAGACGATTGCGATCGATTTGGCTGACGCCTGCGCAAGACTCGATACGGATTAGTTTGGACCGGGTAGCAGCGACCATTGTTGACCGCGACGAGGAAATCTGATCCGGATAAGCCCTGATCGCGATCACAAGTGCATCGACACAATTGTCGGGATCGAATCAACCTTCTCTGCAAACGCTGTTACAACTGCACAATGCTCGACCCCACGAATGGTTGCAGCACCCGCTACGGGTTCAGTTAATTATAGATTATAGAGCTATGGTTATTGTAAGCCACTACACATTTATTCCACGTGCATGGTTAAGACTTGAATCGGTGAGTTCCATATCTACTTGAGTGCGGATGAGAGCGAGTGTCGGCGGGATTGTGGCACTCGCGCACCTTAGCTAGCAAGGGGTGGAGTGAACGCACTTTGAGCCAGGGAAACCGTCTGTGAAGCGGAGTTTTCGTGTGCAGTAAAGCCAGCTTATTCATTTTTGTAAAGTGTCCACTGCCCCCGTTCGCGGCAGTAGCGGTACCGGCCGTGAAGGGGGAAGATGTAGCACTCTGAAGCACGGTTCAGGAAAATAGAGCGGTTGGTTCATACTACTACGCCATTCTTCGAACTACTTTTCCTCCCTTAGGCAGACTCCTCACTATCAGTTTATGTCCCAAGTGGCTAAGCGCCCGAAGAAGAAAAACAGTCTGCCCCCCCCCGCAGACAAGTGGCCGTGGGCACTTGAAGAGGTGGTCGAACGGAGCGGATGGTAGTGGGTGCCAGCTTGATCCTTTCGATTGTGACTGTCTTCACGTGTGTTGCGCGGGATTTTAAAATGATGTTCTGAGCATTTGAAGACTGGGAAGGGGCCGTCATAGCGGGGCTGAAGACCACGGCGAGGCGCGTCAACACGAACAAAAAGTCAGTTTCGCCGCAACGGCGAAGCAATGAATGCGATAGCAAAATTGGAATCTAACGCGAAGAACGGAAAGCAGCTCGAAATTGCCAGCGCGTTGCTCGAGCCCAAAGGACGCACGAAAAGAACTCACACAGGACGAGCGCGAACTATCATGCGTCACAGCTCGATACTTGAAACGTAGTGCTAAAACATAAAGCAGGACGCACGAAACGAACGAACAAGCACACACGGGACGAGCGCGAACTAAATGTCGCAGTTGTTACTTATTTCTGTTTGAACAGCGCGCTCCTTTCGCAAACGCGGCCGCTGCAGCGAGCGAAAGACCTTCGTTACTTCGTTTAGAGTCACTGGAAAATATCAGAGTACCGCAAAGGTAGGCTGCACGCGGGCAACATTGGGCGGCGGCAGCCATTTCCGTTCTGGACCGTCCGGCTCGTTGGTAGCGTATGTTGAGAAGTGACCGATCTTTTCGCCTCGATGCCGCATTACGCTCGGCGTAACTGCAATATGTGTGTGTGTGTTTCTTCAAAAGGATATCAGAAGTGATTTCGACTCATGTTGCCATGTGCTCGCGAACACTCTTCGTGCTTTATCGGTCTCTTTTTAGATGCGAAGTATCTTAAAGGGACCCTCTAACACTTTTCCTGACCTCATTGTTTTACAGTTTTTACTTTCGGGTTGCGTAGACTGGGGGCTGAAGAGATTAGTGCAGCAAGAACGGCAGCGGTAGGGGCACGCAGTCCGAAGTTATTCAGCCTAGAACACTCAAAATACAATAAAATGGAGGCCTACCCTCAACTCGATTTTCGCGGGGTCACCTGACCCCGTTTCACTCACCCTGTGACGTCTGATGGCGCCCCAATGAAATGAACTGAAAGATCCTACGTACGGGAAGCTTGCATAAAATGTTGGCCGTTCTTTCCAACGTATTGATGACGCCGTTGCGATAGTAACAAACAATGTGGTGCATTAAGAGTGAACTGCGCGTGCAAAACGAGGCAGATCGTGAACGCCTCTACATTTTTTCTAGTTTTAGTCGTGTTTCTTGTTGCGACGGCGTCTATATCGACGCTCTTACAATTTTTTCCCTTCAGTTTCTACAAACAACGGCGCCTGGAGCGTCCCGAGCGCGTTTCCCTCCAGCGCCGTGGCATTCGGCGCATTCTTTGCCGGGCGCTGCAGTTTTAATTAAAGGGGTACTGACACCTTTTTTCGAATGTGCGTTTACTCCGCTATACAAATCCCCTGTATTCAGAGACGGCTCTGAGCAAGTGTGAAGCTCAGCAAATGCTTCTGAGATATTTTAATTTGATATTGAAGTCAATTTTTCCATGGCGCATCTACTGACATCGACACTAGCTTGACGTCAGGCTACAGTACAAATTCTGATGACTTCACGCAGCAGTCTGGCTAGTTATGATGACGTTAGGTACCAAAAATTCCAAGATGGCCGCTTGTGCGTCATCAAAACTTTCAAAATGGCCGCTTGTACGTCACCAACGGAGCCACGGTGCGGAGCGGCCGTGGAAACGTCACTTTATATTGTGCGAGCACGTGACGAGAAGCTCATACCGTGTTGTGACGTCAGGGTACAGTAGGAACCGAAACTAGCTTCTAAAAACATACTGTAATTACTTTTCTAGGGCGCACTCGCGCTTCGCACTACCTTTTCTAGGCTCTTGAGGGCTTGACCTTTCATTTGACGCAAAAAAAACAACTGAAAATATTCGTGTCAGTATCTCTTTAAAGCTGAAATGTCTAAGATCGTCTGTCTAGTTGGTGTTCAGTGAAAAAAGCATGCTCAAGAAAAACTAAACCCAATAATAACCCCTTTTGTGATGCAACGCCGCTATTACTTCTAACGTTACATTTATTCAATCATAGGCCAGCGCTCATCTTTGTCATTTCCGCCCGCAATAGTTCTGGCGAGCGCCACTACGCGTTGATGCGGTCAGCAGCGATGTAGGCGCTTCAAAAAAAGTGTTGGAGGGCCCCTTTAAGGCCGAGCTCAATCCGGTGGTGTGCGGCGTGACCATCCTTACTGCGCATGCGCATACCCTCTCCACACGCCTCCTCTCCACTCACCCTCTTTCCTTCCCCTCTCCCCTTTCCCTCTTTCCACCTTCCCTCTTTCCACTTTCCCTCTCCCCTCCCCCTCCTCCATACCCCTCTCCCCTCCCCCTTTCCACTCTTCCTCTGAAACGCGGGCTAGACATGCCGAAATTCTCTCCTGCGCAACGCCGCGATGAGCTCGAGCGCATGCGCGTCCCCTCCCCTTCTCTCTCCTCTCCTACGCTGCCCCCCTCTCGCCCGCCTGTCGACCGCGTTCCCCGCTCGCCCTTTGAGAATTAACGGCCAGGCTAGATGGAAGATACGACGCGCGTAGCGTCCCTCTTCGCGTTCCACGACGCGAGGTCGGTAGCATGCCCAACGAACGCCAACGGAACGCGATCGTGCAAGTGCTCCGGCTTCGCATCGCCTCATGGTCCCCTTTAGCGGGAGATGGTGTAATTTTTGTTTCACGGCCGGGTGTGTTCGCAAGGTCCGGAGCTGTAGACATAGTTGCATTAGCGTAATGACCGTGCGAAATGCCATTTACTTTGCAGTCGGTGTTCGGGTTCACTTCATAGCGCATTCGAGAACATTATCGAACATCGAGAACATTCAGCATTGCGTCCTTCGACTGATCGCTGACGCATACCTTACTTGCGCGCCATGCTTGCTGTTCAGCTGGGTGTTATCTGTAATAGAAGTGGTGTGTGTACGGTAAGTTGAAGTTGTGCGTGAAGTATTTGTCTCGGTTCGGAATGCCAGCAGCCGAACGCACGGGCGAATTGGCGTGCGGTAGGTAAGGTGCATCTTATTTTGCGAATGCGTTGTCATTTCCTAGCAGATACATAGAAAATAGGCCATCAAAAATGATTGACGTCACTACTCAGTTGTTTCATTTCCTATGTTTTGTCTCCTTAATATTCCCAACGTTGCAGTGAATTTGCAAATATTTTGCTGTGCTCCGACAAAAAAAATTTTTTTTGGCGTTGCCAGCGCGTAAACAGCTGGGGTTTGGTTTCTGCATTGCTTTTAATTTCAACTTCTTTTTTTCGTAATGCACTCTTGTTAAAACTTCCTCGGCGCAGTGCGTTATGTTATTTTGATCAAAAATAGCACATCCCGAAAATTTTTAACGCGCATGCTACTTCAACACAGTATGTATATAGATGTGGGGCTCGCATGAAATCGATTCCCTCAATGCGTGGGAGGATAAGCCGGTTTGTTTTTTTTTTTTTTTTCTGTGACCGTTTCTCACCCACTAAACAGTATTGTAAGGGTACGCTCGGTGCAATGCAGCATTAGCAACATTTTTTGAAATGCGAAGCATTTCTTAGCGAACCTCAGGCACTTTGGCCGTTTCTATCTACGAATCTATCTATCTAGCCGCCTACGTCTGGGCGCTCTCCTGGTCGTCTCCATAACTTGTAATGTACCAAAACTGGCACAGCAGGGGATCAGTGTATGACGAACCCCATTTACTGGTCATGACATGACTAACGCAAAATACATGTCGCGTACGTCATGAAACCCTTTCTCTCAGTCATGTGTGGCACATACCACCATACCAGAGTTCATGTTATGCGGGTATGTGCCACGAGTGATGCAAAGTGTCAACCAACGCAGTAACCGCGAACACAAATATTGATACGCAAGGAAAGTGATAATAATAATAATTGTTGGGTTTTGTGTCCCAAAACCACGATATGATTATGAGAGACGCCGTAGCAAAGGGCTCAGGAAATTTGGCCATCTGGTATTCTATAACGCGCACCGAGGTCGCACAGTACACGGGCATCTAGCATATTGCCTCTATCGAAATGTGACCGCCGCGGCTGGGATCGAACCCACGACCTTCGTGTCAGCAGCCGAGCACCGTAACCACTACACCACCGCGATGGACGCAAGCAAAGTGAGGAAGCTGAAGACATAACACACCTGGAAGACGCGCAACTACCATTCACTCGTTCACGTGGTCCGCAACGTGGACCACGTTCATTACGCAAAAACCGGGGTTAATGCTTGCTACAATACGTCAGCTGAGAGAACCAGGCCGCTCATCATTACAGTGACTTCAACATTGATATATCAAGACCCAACAACGCCTGGTCTTTATAGTGCGTGAAAGACGGCTTGAATGTGGACAGGGCATCAAGAAACCTCGCTGCCACGTCCAGGACAGGAGACATAGATCATTTCGTCGTAAGAGGCATCCAGGATTTCCACCACTTGTGCTATACCTCGCACTTCACTACACTTAGATCCATCGTAGCCGCGATCACAAACGGATCCGATTAACATCACGGTGATGATGAGCATGTTGAAGAACTGACCAGAACCCCTTCTACACATGCACATGGGTTCGTGAAACGTACGTGCGTGTCCTTCATAACGGACAAGTATAAGCATAACAACTGAAACTGTGACTGTAACGTACCCGCAGTGCGCCTGCGCGTGCCACTCGGCTGTGTGCATATCTAGGGAAACTTTCCTGAATGAATCTTAGTTGCGAGTAACGGATGTCCTGTGAATCTCTGGTCCTTCTTTCTCAGCTTACCGCGTCTGGTGTTGGTAATACCCATGTTGGCATCGTTACGCAACAGTAAACGTCTGCTTATATAATGCATATACTCTTCAACATATGAGTGTGCGTATACCACTTCCACATTTGTCAAGCGTCATTCCGTAACGTTTTGTTCAATGTGAAATATTACGCCAGTCACCATCACGCGCATGCTTCGCATAGCATCGATTCCCGCGGTACGTGGGATCTGCCAAATTTTTTAAGAAATAAAATGCGCATAATAACATTGCCTTATACCAAGTTTATCAACAGAGTTCCACGCTTCAGTTTTGCGCAGTGGCAAATGATCATGCGACAATTGCCTTCAAGGTATACAGTAAACAGTTATTATTTTAATAAGTCTTCGATTTCGCCCTCATGCCTGACCCGCTTATAACTCGAAATGCATGCACAGTCTGTTCAACAGATCGAGATATAAACAGCCGAGCAAATAGAAAGGTGTGTAGTATGTAGTTTACAATATCGTTGAACATAGCAGACCGAAAAGGTGAAGTATCCTGTTGCATGAGAGCTTTTCCAGCAAAGTTTGTGTAGTTCACTGCAGAAAGGAGTGTTCTTCGAGGGGGGCCAATTCATTCCGCGGCCAACTATGCAGCCACGTACAACGACGCTCTTTGACGTTAATGTTTCCCCCACGGAATGCAACAATATACGAAATTCCCGGAGTACCTCACGAGCAACGTTCGGTTACTGGTGAGCTATTCTCTGGCATCTGCATGACTCGTTTAAAAGAGCGACGAAGTACTTCTAGGGACCGTGGTACTGCTTAATGTCCGGCCGCGCTCTGCATTCAACGCGCCTGCACCCAAAGCGCTTGGAAGGGATATGGCGGCGAGAGGTCACGTGATGCGAGTAAGCCAATGGCGGCGGCGGCGGCGCGCGGAAAACAAATGCGGTACTCTGAATTGTTTTTAGTGACCCTAGGCTGGATCGATGGATGGATGCTATGAGCGTCCCCTTTATAACGGGGCGATCACATGTCTGCCACCAGGCTAGAAGAAGAAGTAAAAAAAAAGACAAAAAAAACCCCTTCCTTGTTTCATGTTGGCCTAATACCTTACCTCCATTGATTAAATCGATGTTATTATACCAAAAAATTATAAATTCACGGTCCATCTCTCTGCTTCTTAAGGCATAATGACCTTATTTTTCCCCATTATTTATTTTTGTACTTTATCTCTACTTTTCTGCCACCAATACTCTAACCGTCTCTTACTTATTTCTATCGCGGACGTGTTCAGCTTTTCATTGTTGTCCCTAAAACCCAAGGCTTCCTGTAGACTCGTGCCCACAAGTATACCTGGGTGAATATCGCCACATTCAATCAGTACATGTTCCATCGTTTCCTCAGTTCCCCCGCAGCATGTACATTGTTCTTCTTCGTTACTGGATCTCGCTTTATAACTACGCGTTCTAAGGCAGCCCGACCAAGCTTCAAACCGTAAAGCCCTTCCCCTTGAAGTGTCATATAACCTTTCCCTCCTTATTTCGTTTTTTCCCTTTCGGTAGTTACTCAGAGCCGGCTTCTTTTCCATCGATGTCATCCAATAAGTCCTCTCCGCCTCTCTGACCTTCCGCTTAATGCTCCTTGTTGCCATATCGCCCGCACTGCTAGCCGTATATTTACTGGTGAGCCTCCTAGTTCTTTTTCTCCACTGCGTATCAACGCTTTTTCTATACAAATACCTGAAAACCTTCTCTGCCCATCTACTGTTCTTCATTTTCCTCAGCCTCTCTTCAAATCTATTTGTGCTCTGAGCTTCCCTCACTTCAAAGCCTGTCCATCCCATATCACCCTGTACAGCCTCATTTGTCGTCTTCCCGTGAGCGCCCAACGCGAGGCGGCCCACCGTCCTTTGATTTAAATCCATTCCTGATTGTACCTCTGACTTCATGCACACCACTGAGTTCCCAAATGTAAGCCCCGGGACCATCACACCCTTCCACAGCCCTCGAAGCACCTCGCACCTATTGTATCCCCATAAAGCTATGTGCTTCATAATTGCAGCATTCCTCTTTCCCTTTGCTACCGATGTTTTCTCTTGTACCTCCATATATCTATCGCCCTCATTTACCCATACTCCGAGGTACTTATACTCGCTTACCCTCGGTATTTTTTGGCCCTGTATTAAGACCGCATGGCCTTCGTGATCATTGAATACCATCAATCCACATTTTGTTGAACTAAATCCTAGTCCTAGAGCCTCACATTGGCTTCCGCATATATCTGCCAGTCGCTGTATATCACCTTGACTGTCCGCAAATAAGACAATATCATCAGCATAAAATAGACCTGGAAGCTTCTGCTCAACCATCGTGCGACCTGTTTGTGTGACAAATTAAATCCAATGTTGCTACCTTCTAGCGCTTTTTCCATCCTCCCCATGTACAGCATGAATAACCAGCGGGGACAAAGAACTTCCCATCTCAGCCCCTTGCTAATTTCAACGCTGTCCTTGCTACTTATTCCTTCCCATTCTATACAAACTGTATTTTCTCGATATATTTCCCTCAAAAGCTGTATACAGTCGTCACCTATGCCCACTTCTTTCAATATGTCCCAGAATATCTCCTGATTAACGTTGTCATACGCCCCGGTGACATCTAGATAAGCTACGTATAAAGGCCTGTTTTCTATTTTCGATAATTCTATACACTGGGTAAGAACAAACAGATTGTCGTCTAACCGCCTGTCGATTCGAAATCCATTCTGAAGTACTCCCAAAATATCATTTTGTTCTACCCACGCTTCTATTTTTAATTTTACTGCCTGCATCGCCAACCTGCATAGCCCGATGCAATGGTTAGCGGTCTATATGAGCGAATGTTATCCTTTTCTCCCCTGCCTTTATAGATTAAGTTCATTCTACTTTTTCGCCAACTGTCTGGTATTTCCCTCTCCTGTAAGCACTTTTCTACAGCTTTCAGCAGTGCTTCTTTAGTGTTGTGTCCGAGTTCGTTAATGAGGCTGACGGGAACCCCATCTAAGCCCGGAGTAGTGCGCTTAGGAATTTTTCCTTCGGCCTTCTTCCAATTGAAATTCTCTAGTACTACATCTGCGTCGGTTGCACTCCTATGCGTACTTTTACTCACCGGGGGAATCCCCTGGGCGACCTTTTGAAACGAATCGGCTGTTATCTTTCGGATGTAACCTAGCGCTTCATACCCTTCCAATTGATTTCCTCCTTCATCTGCCATATGTTGTTGCATTGTGACAGACTTCCTACCCAGCGCTTTTAGGTGGCTCCAAAATATCCTAGGCGCGGCCTTCTTCTTTTCGCGAACCTCTGTCATCCAGCGTTCACTTTCACCTTTAATTTTTGGCCTCGACTAATTTCTGCACAATGGATTTTTGCTCTAAATATATTTCCCATATTTGCTTGACTTCGTCCTGTGGCCGCTTCTCCTGTTTTGCCTGTCTGTGCCCCCGTGATGCCTCACGTCGCTTCTCGATCGCCTCCCGGATTTCTTTGTTCCACCAACTTTTTGGCTTTCTCTTTCCTTTCCAACCAATAGTTGTCTTCTCTTTTTGCATTTCTTTCGTGATTACATGTAGCAGCTCACTATACTTCCAGTCTTTGCCTGGTAGTTCTTCTACTTTTTCCTCGACTCTTGCGGCTATATTTGTTATTTGTTTGTCATTTAGATACAAGCTGCAAACTTTGATTCTATGTTCTTATTTTCAGTTTTATATCCCATTTGTAATATTATGCGTTTATGATCACTAGCCAAGCTGTTAATGCCTTCCTTGTCTATTCTCATCTCTCTAAGTTTGTCATATATACCTTCTCTCATGAAACAATAATCAATGCTCGATTGCCTGTTTCCTACTTCCTACGTGATCTGCCCCTTACACTTAGGCCCCACGTTAACTATCTCAAGACTATGTTGCTCGCAGAGATCTAACAATAACTTGCCATTGGTGTCTGTATGTCCGTCAAGGTCATGAATGTGAGCGTTCATGTTCCCTAGGAGGAATATTTCGGCATCATGACCAAATTCTTTAATATCGGTGCTTATGCATTTCACTATCTCCAGATTCTTTTCTCTGCCCCGTCCACAAGTAAGCTACACCTAGCCACGTTTTCTTTCCACCTACTGTGCCCGAAACCCATATGTGCTATGAACACGTTTCACTCTATCCCATTTTGTTCTGCTAGGAATTAGCATTCCAACACCCCCACCTCTCCTTTCTGATGTGATCCTGTTACAACGTTCCCAAATATAATTGTCAATATGTGGTGGCTCTTCCAAGTCTCTAAGGTGTGTTTCTGTAACCGCATAAACACCTATCTGTTCCTTGTTTAACTGTCCCTCAATCTCTAACCATTTTGCCTTTTTTTCTGCCACCCTGCATGTTTATGTAAATAATTGCAACACGCGCTTTCTCCCTTCTTTTACCTTTTCTCTGGTTTTTCACTATACTGCCTGTCAAAGAGTCCCCCTGGTTGTTTTCCTCATTACAAGCTACCCTGGGCACCAAAGGGCCCGCATGGCCCCCAAAACAGCTACTGCGCGTCCTGCTAGTCGCCAACCCACCTCATGACCAAGCCTCCTATCGAAGTGTATTCCGTCTCTTCGAAAACCACCCCACCTGTGCACCTCTCTGTTTATTTCCACTACCTCGATGCCTTTCTCTCGACTCATCTGCCATATCTTTTTGTTAGCGTCGACAACCGCTCTTTGCAGGTTTCAGTCACGCACCGGTACCTCCGGTATTGTGCATACCACTATCTGCACCTGAGGGGAAATTGCGCGCATTTCATTGACCCCTTTCCCCAATGTGGTCGCTAGTTCGGCTCATTCTTTATTCAAGACGTCGTTTAGGCCTCCCGCGATTATCACGAGGTTACGTCCATTAGCCTTAGTTGCGAGTTTTGCGCTAGCTTGTCTCATCACTGATCCCAGCCTATGTCCCGGGAACTTCCCTATTAAAACTCGTTTGTCGCCTCTCACCCTTTCCTTGACTGCTTCTGCGCATCTAACTAAATTCGAGTCCCCGGCGATTATCACGTGCTGCGACTTTTCTGCTGGACTGTCCCGCACCTGGCCACTTCCTCGGTTACTAGCGCGTGCCACTGCTGCTGTTTTGTCCCCTCCCCTTCCCAAAACTACTTCGCGGAAGCTGGGCCCTGTGACCCTTGCATCTGTCTTTCCCAAACCTGTTTCCCCCTTCGCGTCTACCACTGTGGGGGTCGATGCCCCGCTGTTCCCCCTGTCGCTTGCTTCCTTGTTCACCATGACTACCTTTGCTAACCCCTCCTCCGCTGACTTAAGCCTTTCTCCCATAGCCATCGTTTTTTCCCGCTCTGTCGCCAACGCATTCTCCAGCTCGGCGGTTCTTACCACGAGCTCATTCTAGGCAGCCATCATTATTTCCATTTTCGCCTCTAACTCGCATTGCTTACACTTGGCATCAGCTCCCTTTGTCTTCTCATCCGTACAAACTTCTATTTCCCATCCCATTCCGCACCCTGAACACTTTACGGTCTTTTTGACCACGGCTAGATCGTTCACACGGCGGATTAGATACACTTAAAGTCAAATGGTATCACAAAACTTCGCAAGTATGTTACACTTCAAAGCACATGTGTACCTTACAGCCACGTGGTGGCCGAACAAACAAATAATAAAAAAACACAGGCGGCTGTAACACAGGAAACAGTACAAAGTTGGAAGCCCTATTAAGCTTCAATCTAGTGGCTTATGTACTCATATAACTAAAAAAAACAAGCTCGAATCATGCAAAAAAAAACTTATCTGACGCTGTTATTCCGTAGCCCACGAAAAACACGTCCGTCCTAGCAAGCGCTACGAGGCAACTCCTGCGTGGGGTAGCGCCACCTCACGAGAGGAGACGGCAGAGAGTCACATTAACGCGCCGCTCCCAGGCGCAGTTTGACAACTGACAGGATCTAGTAACGTTGCCTGTTCCTGCGCTTGCTGCAGCTTGAATGGAAAGATGGAGAATTACGCTGTCAGCTTACAAATATAAACTAAAATAATGAAAAGGAAGAAATGTTTAAGTGGCTGACGCTTTGTCTCCGCTTCCACGGCCTATTGTAGCGGCCGACGAAGCTTCCGAGTGTCTGTTGTTATGTGACAGTATGCCCCTAAAATTGTATGACGCGGCTAGAACCTCAAGACGTGATCCCACCTTGTCTCGCGTGACGCACTTCATTCTAAATGGATGGCCTTCAGAGTGCTCTGAAGCGTATAGACCATTTTATTCAAGGTGCGACGAGCTATTGGTAGAGCAAGAATGCATAACTTGGGAATGAAGGGTGATCATACCTGATAAGCTTCAGCTACAGATTTTGCAGCATTTGCACGAGGACCACCCGGGATTTAGGTGCATGAAAGCGTTAGCAAGAAGCTTTGTATGGGGGCCTGGCCTCGACCTTTCGGTTGAGAGCTACGTTCGGCAATGCCGGATGTGTCAGGCCATCCAAAAAGCTGCTTCACCGGTTCCCTTGCAACCATGAAATTATCCCGCAAATCCCTGGCAACGCGTGCACGTCGACTATGCTGTAAAGGGCTCTCAGGCGTTCTTAGTCGTCGTCGAGGCGTCCTCTAAATAGATCGAGGTCTGACCGGTGTCATTCACTACTGCTGACAAAACCATTGAACAGCTACGTAGGGTTATTGCCGCGTAAGGTCAGCCAGAGGTTCTAGTGAGTGATAATGGACCGCAATTTTTTTCCGAAGAGTTCGCGGCGTTCCTGAGTGTGAATGGTATAGGGCACGTCAACACGCCACGGTATCACGCGGCTTCTAACGGAGCGGCCGAGCGTTTGGTGCAGACTTCCAAACCAACCCTGTCGAAGCATGTCTTGCAGGACAAAGCTAGCTACCAGAAACACTCGTTTCTGGATTGTTTGGACAACTATCCAATGAGTTATCGGAATCCTCGACGCACTGCCACTGGCCAGACCACGGCAAAATTATTATCTGCTAAAACCAGATTTTTGCTAAAATCAGATTTCGAGGTCTCCATGGGGGAGCAGCAGCAACGTACCAAAGTGCAAAAGGACGTGTCGCGCGGGGTTTCTCGATGTTTTGCTGTGGGGGACGCTGTGTGGTGGAAGACTATCCAAGGTGAAACATTGTCCTGGGACGATTGTGTCGTGACACAGGTTGTCAGTCCCGTGACTTTTGGGGGAAAGTGTCGCAGGTGGTGGGGTTCACGCATGTGGACCACATCAGAGCCCGTACGCAAGCCCGGCTTCCGCAAGTACAACCTGCTCCTCCGACGGTTACGATGTCGTGCGGGCCAATCGCCGGGTTGCCTCTCGCAGTTCCACGCGCGACCGATTCTGCGACGTCTGGCCTTTCGGCAGCGGCATCGCCCATGGCCAAAACCGCTGCCTCCGGCTCGCCGGACCAGCCTGGCGCCGAAGATGCCGCACCGCAGCCGAACTTCCAATTATGCGTCGTAGTGTACGACATTCCCCGGACAGATACCTGCCCAGTGACTTTAGGAAGTAATCTTACGGGAAGAAGTGTTGTAGCGTGGCGTCATATATCAGTGCGCATCAAATGCCCGCATTTCAGTCTGACTAATCACATGGTTCTGTGCTTACATTAACACGCCTCCTAATAAACTTATTAGTTGCTTCTTGTAATACCGTGCGTTCCTCACGTTATTACAGGTCGGACGAGTCCGTTTATTGCGACGCGGTCGTTCAGCTGCTTACACGTATAGACGCGGACTACTTGAGTTCAGCCGTACCGCACACGGCTCACCTTGCCGGAACGTTGTCTGCTGTCCACGCCGTAGTAGCCACCGCAGTCCACATTTACACACCGCACCGCATACTTTTCTCTTCATCCCGCTGTCCTCTCCTGTTCCACCACATCTACCCCGCTACTATAGTTACCCACTCTCTCCTACCCGCAACTCTCCACCATCTGGTGTCAGTCCGCTATCCTCACAATACAGATACGGTCCTGAATCAAAATTTATTTGAATTGCATGCCTAGCAAGGCACACCGGGCCTGCCTTCCCCACCCCCCGAAATATTTTTGTTTGCTACGGCATGCAGAGCCCAAATGACACTCGACCACATCTGCCTACCGAGCCCCCCCCCCCCCCCCTCCCGAAAAAGATTTATGCCTACGCCCCTGCCGGGTGAGTAATATTTTGGTGAGCTTGAGTCCGAATGAGTCCTTTTGAGCAAAATTTTAGTGAGTCTGAGCCCGTGTGAGTTCAGTTGAGGAAAATAATGGTGAGTCTGAGTCCACGTGAGCCTTAAGGGCGAAACAAATTTCTTGAGTGAGTCCAAGTGAGATCCACCTTGTATTGCTGAGTTATGGTCTTATGTGCTCCTCTTCAGCATTACTATCAGCGAAAAAGTTGACTGAGTCGGAGTTCGAGTGAGCCCGGTTGAGTTAACATTGTTGAGTCTGAGTACGAGTGAGTCCTCAGAGCAAAATATATTTCTTGAGTGAGTCTGAGTGAGCTCAAATCTTTTTCCCGACCTTGATCACCTGTGGCGCATGCCCGCATACCGTGGCTCGTGGTATACGCTTATGTGCCACATGTGCGCGACAGGATTTTCACGTTATTCATTCCATGACCAGACAGTCGTATTTGTCAAGCCTCTTACCCTCCCATACCACTTTTGGTCTACACCAAGTTAAGGAGGCGATGACGAGAGCACCAAGACAAAGGCGGCTAGATAGATAGATACGTAGATAGAAATGCTCAAAGTGCCTTTGGTTCACTAAGAAATGCTTCGCATTTTAAATCGTCCTAGAAATCCCGACTGTGCACTCACTCCTTGAGACAATGCGCGGCGGTGAGCACCCACTGGCTAGAGATTAAAGCTCCTCCGCAGAAGTGACCGATTCCTTCGTATTCTGGGTCACCGAGGCTGACTTGCCAGGGCCACGAGTGGGGCGTGGTCTCTGTGCCTCCCACAACTCGATCCTCAGTGTCCTTGTTCGGCAAATGCGCTGGCGCGCCGCAGGGAACATCCGCGATGTCCTTCAGCCCTCCGCTGCCTGCGTGTGTGAGCGAGGACAGCTTTAAGCACTGTAGACAGGATAGGGCGCATGCATGTACCTGATAGTAAATCAAAGGAATACCGTCTGGTAGTGGGAGATAAGACGGTAACCCTTCGAATCAGGCAAAGAAGCAGCTAATACACAATAGTAAAACAACCAACATGACGTTTCGATGTCCTCAAGGATCTCTTCCTGCAGGAAGCGCCTGGTTAGCCTTTTGCACACGACGGCACTACACCTCAGAGCATGCTGCAAAGATCTCTTTCTCACAGCAAACAAGCGATCCTCCAAACTATATTTATCATAACTTCAGTCTTTTGTAAGGAGCGATACAGACACAACACCCGTTCATCGGGCAAGCTGTTCTATTCTGCCTTTCGTCTTTCTCCACTTCCCGCATGCTGCCCGCACGCCCGAAGCCGAGCGTCGTTCTTGGTCATCACACTTTACAAAGTGATGCTATACCTCATCGTCCGAAACAGCGCGAGCACACGGGACTAGAAAAACAGACAGGACTTTGCGCTGGCTACCAATATGAGCGTTTATTTCGTGCGAACACATATATACGCTTCCTTGGAAATAGATAAACAAGAAAGGATGAGGGAAAGGGGAAGCCCTACACCTGCGCCGTGACTAGTGCATGAAAAAGCAAAGATCAATCACGGAGGTAATTAATCTCCTTGTTGGTTAGTGCGATGGACGGTGCGCTTACATATGATGGCCCAATGGAATGAATCGTGAACGCTTCATATATTTCCCGGGCATAACTGTTTTTCATGCACTAGTCACGGCGCAGGCGTGACTAGTGCATGAAATAAACGCTCATGTTGTTAGCCAGCGCAAAGTCCTGTCTGTCTTTCTAGTCACGTGTGCTCGCGCTGTTTCCGACGATGAAGCCATGCCAACAAGCTCAAGTTGACACTCTCCTGATGCTATAAGTTGTGTTCGGGGTGCATGTCAACCAGCCTTTACTGCAGGCTCAATCCAACTTCCTTATTGAAAGTTATATGGGGCTACAGTTGGATTATAACTTTCTGTTTGAAAGTTGTTCTACAATACAGTTAAAAAAAACAAATATTTTTCCTATGCTTTCCTTCGCATAACTGTTATTAGGTGGTGTCTCACGAAGAAACAAGTTCATCAAACAATTCAATATGTTTCGTTGGTGTTGAAAGAGACATAGACAATATGTTTAGTGCCGAATGACATTTCAGAGTAACTGTTGGATTGGCTACTCTGCAGTGGCAAGCAAAGGGTATGGGTATGAATGATAAGAAAGAAAGAAAACGCAAACAAAATCTGTCCGGCACAAGGATTTGGAAAGTAGCTGACAAATGCTTATAAATATGTCAAATGACCTAATTTTTCTCGCATCTCGCATAATCATATAATAGTTTTGGGACGTTAAACCCAAACAATTATTGGTCCTAACGCTTTACAAACACAATAGTGTTATTAGAGCAATGTTGCGAGCTCTCTATCACTGCGGCCAGAGCTCAAGAATTACATTCGAAACACAATTTTTGTTGTGCGACGACAAAGGAAGATCCTCAAAGAGTTGGTGCACTTTATAACAGCAGCACATATTTTCGAAGTTCCACAAACTTCATCACACGGGTCTCTCACGTATAAGAACAACGCCTGACAAGTGTACCAGTTATGTCGATTTGACTATAAATGCGATCAATGTGTCGGAGACTTGGCATCATAGGTATTTTCGCATGGTCGTGACAAAAGACAAAATACGCCGGTTTCATGCGGCAGAAATGATAGGCATGCGGATTGACGCTTACGTTTACTCTCAATGAAATCGTGTAATAATATTTCAATAGACCATGTTGAGAGGGCTGCTAAAAGTGCACGCAAGGAGAATCCGTTAACGGGCGAATATCTTAACCTTCCATTTGTTGTGTGGAGCGATGAGGGATCCCTACTTTTTTGGGAGGGTAATTTGTGTGAAAAAATATGTGTGCTTCCTTTGCACTGTGTCCAATGGTGTCTGCACCAACTAGAGGCAATCACTTACTGGATATTTAACAAATTAGCCTGATTTAGTTTGCGTACGTTTGAACAGCGGAACTATTCAAGCTTTTCATTGCGCAGGGTAGTGAGCGCAGAAATTATCCTCATGAACCGGCCCGCGCTCGCATCGTCCTTTTCATCTGCTTCGCTCGCTCGCATAACACGTACACCGATTTGTCCGGCGTGGAATGCGATAACTATACTGGGCGAGTCTGCTGCGTTACCAAAAATCACATAACATCTCGTAACATCTAGTAACGGGGGTAAAATCACGCAACATCACTTAACAATTAGTCGCGCAACCAAAGTCACGTAGCATCTAGTAACAACTAGTCAAGTGACTAAAATCACGTAGCAATACGTAACAACTAGTCACCTGACTAAAGTCACGTGACTAAAATCACGTAACATTTACTCACTTCACAAAAAACAAGCGACATCACGTAACAGCTAGTCACGTGAATGAACCACGTGGTATCACGAAACAACTAGTCACGTGACTAAAACCACGTAACTAGTCACGTGACGTTAATTCTCACGTAACATCTTGTCACTTGACTAAAACGATGTAACAACCAGTCACGCGTCTGAAATCACGTAACATTACGTAGCATCTAGTCTTCTGACTAAAAATCCTATAACAAGTTACGAGATTGAAATCACGTGACAGCTAATTACCTGACTAAAATCATGTAACGTCACGTAAGAGCTAGTCACGTGACTAAATATAGAGTAAGAGCACGTAACTAGTAACGTGATCAAATTACGTACCATGACGTAACTACTCACGTGACTAAAAATCACGTAACATCACGTATTATCTAGTCGGATGCCTAAAATCATGCCACAGTTCGCCACGGAGGATCAGTGGTTACGGTGCTCGCCTGCTGACTCGAAGGTCGCGTGTTCAATGCCGGCTGCGGCGGTCGCATTTTGACGAAGGCGAAATGGTAGATGCCCGTGTGCTGTGCGATGTCAGTGCACGTTAACGAACACCAGATAGTCAAAATTTCCGGAACCCTTCACTACGGCTAGCCACTATACTGAGGTGTCCCTCATAATTACATCGTGGTTATCGGACGTAAAACCCCGCATATTAAATTATTAAAATCACGCGACGTCTTGTCACGTGACTGAAATCACGTAAAATCACATCACGCCTAGTCAAGTGACTAAAAATTACGTAACATCACCTCACATCTAGTCACGCGACTAAAGGTGACGTAACATCACGTCACTAGTCACGTAACTAACACTCACGTAAAAACTAGTCAAGCAATTAAAATCACGTAACATCCCGCAATATTTCGTCACGTGACTAAACTCATGTAACAACTACTAGCGCTACATGTTTCGCCAAAAACCACGTAATAGCTCGACACGTGACACGTTGCCGCCAAAACCACGTAACACTTGCGTATGTGCGGAACCAACCGAAACCGGTGAATAGCCAAGCCTAGGCACACTTACAACTGCGAGCATAAAGCCTCTCTGCCGAAAGCTTGGCATTATTAGCAAAAAATTAGAAACTAGGTCGAGCTCCTCTGTTGGTTTCAGCCTTGCGCCACAGTGCAAGCTGCGCACATTTTTTATGCTGTGCTATAAAAACGCCTTAAAGCTGAATTGAATTGATTTGATTTTTATTCAAGTGTACAATATTACACTTGGGAAAAAGAGGACGAAAGGTATTAACGCCTGACGAGGTCCTCCTGCCTGTAACAACACCAGTTTGCGCACAAGCACTGGCAACATATACGGAAGTGATCGAAAACTTACCTAAGGGAACGCACAGAAAAGTGCACGTACAACAATGAATACTTATGCAAAAATAATTTCGCAGAAAATTATAGATGGGCAAGCGTATTATTGCTGCAAATGCAAATCAATAAGCACCAATAAAAAGCAATATACACTGAACTTAACACAAAAAAAGCCTATGAAAAAAGTAGTTGACTTATTTCGCGCCTTATTAATTTTCCGCATTGGCGGTTTCTTAATATTTCTTCTATGCACTTGTTGTCGAGAGTGTCGTAATCTGGTAGTGCAGCGTTTGTGAACCATAAATTCTCCTGATCCTGCTATTCCTACAGTTAACATGTCGAAATGTATAAGGAATAAGTATTCCAAGGTCTTTTAAGGTGTGTGAAAAGGCAGACTCATGGTTAAGTCAGTGATGAGTGTAAAGAGCCAACCACAGGATCTTTAAGTTATGTATGTTAAGTATGCCCAGTTTGTTCCAGTGTTCTTTTGTGCTGTCCTGATATTTAATATTAGTAATGGCTATAATGGCTTTTTTTTTGTGAAAGAAACAGTGATTGCAAGTTAGCTTGTGTAGTGCGTATCATGCGTGTGACATGCGTATTATGGTTTTCATGTTAACACTTGCCGTTCATCTTTGTGATGCACTCGTGTCACGCCAATCAATTTTGGTATATATATCGAATTAAAAAACGGTGAAAAGATAGATAGATAGATAGATAGATAGATAGATAGATAGATAGATAGATAGATAGATAGATAGATAGATAGATAGATAGATAGATAGATAGATAGATAGATAGATAGATAGATAGATAGATAGATAGATAGATAGATAGATAGATAGATAGATAGATAGATAGATAGATAGATAGATAGATAGATAGATAGATAGATAGATAGATAGATAGATAGATAGATAGATAGATAGATAGATAGATACGCTCAAAGTGGCAGAAGTTTGCTCAGAACTGCTTCAGATTTAATAGCCCAGTGATTATGATACTTGTCTGATACCAGCAATGCTTACATGGGGGCGAGTTGGTTCAATGTGGAGCAAGGAAGTGCCATGCGGACAGTCTGTCTGTTCGCGCTGCGCCTTCCTTGCCTCTCAAAGGCACGTCCAGGAATTAGGATGGATGGATGGATGGATGGATGGATGGATGGATGGATGGATGGATGGATGGATGGATGGATGCTATGAGCGTCCCCTTTATAACGGGGCGGTGACAAGTGTGCCACCTTGCTGACCAAAAGATCTCTTTCCTTTTTTTTTATGTTGGCCTAATGCCTCTACTTCGATAAAATCTATCTTACTACAGGAAAAAAAAAAAACGTAAATTCCCAGCCAAGTTCTCTGCCCTTTACGGCAGACTGTCCTTATTTTTTTCCCAATATTTATTTTTGTCCTTTCTCTCTACTTTTCTGCTACCAATACTCTAACCGTCTCTTACTTATTTCAATCGCGGGTGTGTTCATCTTTCCATTGCTGTCCCTAAAACTCAAGACTTCATGTAGGCTCGTGTCCAAACGTAGACCTGGTTGGATATCTTCACATTCAATCAGAACATGCTCCACCGTTTTCTTATCTTTCCGGCAGCATTTGCATTGTTCTTCTTTACTGAATCTCGCCCTATAACTACGCGTTCTAAGGCAACCCGATCTCGCTTGAAACAGTAAAGCGCTTCCCCTTGAATTATCGTAAAATTCCTCCTTCCTTATTTCATTGTTGCCCTTTCGGTAGTTATTCAAAGCCGGTTTTTTCTCCATAGCTGCCGTCCAGTAAATCCTCTCCGCCTCTCTGACTTTTCGCTTAACGCTCTTTTCGCTTTACACTACCCGCCTTATAAATTTACTAGTGAGCCTCCTAGTTCTTTTAAAGACGATAGTCTTTTTTGGGGAACTTAAACGCAGAAATTTTGGTCTGTCTTTCTGTCTTTCTGTTTGTCGGCACGTCACTCGATTCAGCCACCCGGCCAAAGTTGAACTACTTGCCCAAGGGCCAGCCATCTTGAATGGCTGACTAGGTTCATACTTGTGTACATTGTTCAGTTCAATTCAGTTTTATTTCCTTCAAAGCCCCCATTCAGGAGGTGTTACATAAGGGGTGGGATTACAATTAAAGACAAACAGTGAACATTCAATTAACATTGCAAATAAGACAAACGGCGAAGTTTCAAATTAACATAGCAGGTAATCAGTGACGCGTTCCTGGAAGGTAGATGATGAGGCAATAGTGACAATGTCATAGGGCAGGCCGTTCCAGTCTGAAGCCGCTCGGGGGAATTGACGTTAACCACAATTGACGTTAACCCGACAAGACGCCTGTATCATAGGAGTACATATTGCTTTCTCGTAAAATTAGATAACCATCACTGCAACCACAATTGATGTTGCACCGTCATTACGCCTGCACAGGGTCTTTTTCCAAAGCAGTTTCGAGACGTGGCGTGGCTCAGTGGTAGAATACCTGACTGCTACGCAGAACGCTTGAGTTCAATTCCTGCTAGGATCCTGATTTTTATTCCTTGCATTCGTCGGGTCAGTGCGGCCGATGTCGGTTTTTCTTAACGCCTTCGCATTTAAATCACCAATGTCTGTTCTTGCGGTTCCTGGTTAGACATAAACTGCCAATCACCTGCGGCGCATACCAGCATACCGCAACCCGTAGTATAGGGCATATGCCACACGTGTCTGAGGGAAAGGGTTTGACGATGTACGTGATAGGTTTTTCACTTCATTCATATCATAACCACACAGTCACATTCGTCAAACCCTCTCACCCTCCCATGCAAATTTTGGTATACACCACGTTAAGGAGGCGATTGCGAGAGAAAGCAGACGCAGGCGGCTAGATAGATAGATACATATGTAGATAGTAATGCTCGAAGTGCCTTTGGTTCGCTAAGAAATGCTTCGCATTTAAAAACGAATAATATAGCAACTTGAGCGAGTTGGCACATATTCATCATGCGTAAAGTGCAGCGCACAAGAGTACTACGGAGGAAAGACAAGAAGCCAACAGGATCATCGCTGACTCTCGACTGATATTTTTATTGGATAGGAAACAATATAAAAATCTACATTATCACAACCATGTCGGCCAGAAAAGACACCGAAAAAATAGAAATAGAAGTAGAGAAATGAACTGGACAACTTGCGTTTCGATACAATCATCTCTCACAAGTGTTAGTCAGATAATGAAATTCAATGTCAGTCAAGGTGAACGATGGCCGGCTGACACACAACTCTCCTTTCTGATATGGAAAGCTTCGACAATTTGCTGTCTGTGATGTGTTATAATAATTGTCTCGTCTAAATGAGGGGAGCAGCCACGCTCATGACAATGGTCAGCGAGGGTAGATTGTCGATCTTCAGTGAATGAACATTTGTGCTCTTTTAGTCTGATGTTTACGCACATTCCGCTCTGCCCAATGCAAGTTTTACCACAAGACAGTGGTATATGATAAACAATGTATACGTCACATTCAACATATTTAGACACATGCTTCACCCTCCCCCCCCCCCCCCGCCCCGCTCTGGCAGCTTGTGTGTCAGTGCTTATGCGTTGATTTACTTTTGTGCATAGACCAGATAGCTTTCGGAATGAGGAGAACGCGTCATCTACACCATATCGCGTGGCAACATTCTTGATGCCATGCGCTAACTTGTAAGCGTAAGGTATCACTGCTATTCTTTTTGGTTTTTCCGATCGCGGCTCTTTTTCTCTTAGTTTTTGCTAGTTGTTCTTCAGATATTTCCGCATTTTATGGCGAGACAGAACGATGATATGATCGGGGTAGGATGTTTGTTGCAACCTCTTGATTTGCTGCCGAAAGCTTTGGGTCATGCCACATTCCCATGAATTATCCAAGCCTGCGCGTATGTACGAAAAGGCAATGCTTTGCTTAATGAGCTTTGAATGGTTGGAAGCGAAATTCAGTAAGAGTTTAAACGAGTGGGGGTAGTACCTCCAGCATACGTGAGAGGGAATTCCATCCTGAGGTCAAGGAACTGAAGCGACGTTTCTTTCATCATCTCTACTGTAATATTCAGATATCGACCACAGTCGCGGAAAGCTTTCAAGATGTACGCAGTATCATTGCAGTAATCATCAGAATCAAAGCGTATCAGAAAATCTTCTACATATCTGAACACATGCAAACCCTTTGGTTGTTCAGCCAGTTTTAAATGCGAAGCATTTCATTGGGAACCTTTGGCACTTTGTGTGTTTCTATCTACGTATCTACCTATCTATCTAGCCCCCTACGTCTGGGCGGTCTCATGATCTCCTCCTTAACTTGGTGTAGACCAAAATTGGCATGGGAGGGTAAGAGAATTTGATGAATATGACTGTCGGGTCATGACATGAATAACATTAGAATCCTGACGAGTAAGTCGTCAAACCCTTCCCTCCAGACACGTGCGGCACATACCCTTTTACCACGGGCCGCGGTGTACGGGTATGCGCCACAGGTGATTGACAGTTTATATCTGCCCAGGAACGGCGAGAACACACATTTCTAACTTAAATGCGAGAGCGTTAAGAAAAACCGACATCGGCAGCGTTTACCCGACGAATGCAAAGATTTAAAATGAGGATCCCAGCAGGAATCGAACCCAGGCATTCTGCGTGGCAATCAGGTATTCTACCACAGAGCCACGCCAGGTCTGTAAAGTGGTTTGGAAAAACAGCCTATACAGGCGTACTGTCTCTGCAACGACAGTTTTGGCTATGGTACTGGCTATCTAATTTTGCAAGAAAGCAATACACACCAGATGATACTCCTACGATGTGTACTCCTACGATACAGGCGTCATATCGGATTAACGTCTGTGGTTCCAGTGTTGGCTCCGCTTTTACAGCAGTGTAATCAACATTACATTTGTATTCCTATGATTGAGCAAGCTATATCGAGGCATTGCTCGACCCCGGAGGAATACATTAACGAAGGTTACGTATGATATTCACGTCATCGCACCGTAAAGTGCAACTAGTCCACCATAACGACGCAGTGTCCTCTTCATTTCTTACGAGGCTGGGCGATGGCCTTGTGCTGACCGAGGATGATGCTAGATTGATTGACAGCCGCTTTATAGAATAGGCTACGTAGGCCACATACGCCCAGGTAGTCTACGAATACGACAAGCGCCATCTAGTGATGTCGGTCTACGTAGCACTATCCAGGCCTACCAGCCTCGGCGGCCTATAACTCACCAACGAGAAGGATGACTTAAGGTACCGACATGTCGCCGCATCTATCGACAGACAATTTGTCGAAGAAATGACCGAGGCATCCCCGTTTCGAACAGCTGTTTCTAACAACTTCACTACACATGGGCGACCGGATCCAATAACTAGTCATGACCAGCTGCTTGTGCCCACTGACCACGGTGATGACGACCTTGTGCAAGAACTATCAAGAACCTCTTCCACGCACGCACACGTGTTCGTGAAACGTGCGTGCGTTCTCTATCATAAGGGACAAGTATAAGCACTACGTATCGATTTACCGCTTCTGGTGTTCGTGATACCCATGTTGCCGTTGGCAGCGTTACCCAACTGTAAACAACTGGTTATATAAGACATATGCGGCGCTTCAACATATATGTGTGCTTGTAAAATTCGTACATATCTTTAGCGTCGTTTAAAAAAAATTACGCCACTCAGTAAAAAAAATTACGCCACAGTCACCTTCCCGCCGCATGCTTCGCATAGCATCGACTCCCACGGTACGTGGGATCTGCCGAATTTTACAGCGATAGCTGTTATGAGATCATTTCACCGGCCGTTTTTGGCGCCGTAGTTGTCCGCCGCCGCCGCCGGTGTCCGTAACCACTATCGCTCGAAATAAGAAAAAAAAGCTAAATAAGAAAAAAATTCCAGGATGGAACGAGGTTTGAACCTGGGCCCTCTGCGTGGGAGCCCAGTATTCAACCTCTGAGCCATGCCGGTGCTTGAAACTGCCTTGCAAAAAGACCCTATACAGTCTTCATGTCGGGAAGGAACCACATTAACATATGTAATGTAGTGTAGTAGAAGAGTAAAATAACAACCAAGTGTCGCACAATGCGAATTCTGTAACCAGGCGTCACACAATGCGAATTGCGCAACGAGTGAGTTGTTGAATGCTCCCAACCCATTACAAAGGGGTCTGCCATAATTCTTCATCGTCATTAGCCACAGCATCAACAAAGTGCACATAATGCCTTTCAGGTGTTTAGCAGATACCACGGTTCTGTGCAGACTGACGAAAAATTGCATAGTGGCTGCTTCCTTCGTTCACAAAAATTATGATTTATAGCGTAGTGGGTTCCGCGCAAGTGCAATAGTTAAATCACGTAGAACGACAGCTAGTTCATTAGTGACGGAATTGTGAATTTCTATTGGTTGCCAAGGAAGCCCATAAGGCTCCCATGATCCATTTCCTCAGGGTCTCCATAAAGTAATTCTCTTTCTCTATCTCTTTCTCACGTTAGCTTATGTTATAAAGTGTGGTGGGAGAATGAAATAACGACCTGGCGTCACACAATGCGAAGTACGTAACTAGTGGGTCATTTAAAGCTTCCAACCGATTACAAAAGGCTCAGTCATAATTCTTCATTGTCATCAGTCGTCGCATCAAGAAACTGCACATAATGGCTTAAAGATGGTACCTCGCTTCTCCACAGAATGACGAGTAATGTCGTGGTGGGTGCTTCCAACTTCACAAAAATTATCGTTTGTGGCGTAGTGGGTACGTTGCTAGTGTAGTTGTATTAGTAGCCACAAGAGAGTTTATAACGGGCTCTAGAAATGCCGCTCTTCGAGCTTTCGCTGTGACTGTGCTGTGCTTTGCGCTGTGACTGTGCTGTGCTGTGACTGTGCTGTGCTTTGACTGTGCTGTGCAGGCCTGGCGTTTTTTCTCTGTCTAGGAAACTGAGGAAAATTTCACTTAGTATCGGGGCAACTCTGGATCCAATACAGACGCCTCTTTTTTCTATGAAACATTTCTATGAAACAAGTCCTTGAGACACTCTATCATCGTCTTCGCCTCAACGCCGCATTCACCAATAGCTACATGTGCCGCCTTGGTTTGACCACTGACCCATACTGTGATAACTGTGGTGCTCTAGAAACAATAAAACATATTTTATTAGATTGCCAGGCATACAGAGATGAAAGAACTTGTCTCGAAAGTAGATTATGCTCAACTTCCCAAGCACCGCTAGATCTCAGGAATATACTCGGACCTACGTCTTCTCCTTCTCAGCAACGTAAAATTTGAAAATTTCTGTTCCGATTCCTCGAGGGAATTGATAAACTGTAAATTAGCTTACATCAGCATCATTACGTTGTGACATGTACATACCACGATCATATTATCATCTTTTTTTTCTCCTTCTCCTTTTCTGCCCTCCTCCTCCTAGGGCCTTTCTATCCTCACTACCCTCCCCTATACAGAGTAGCATGTAGGCGCCTTTAGGTACGCCGGCAGAATTCTCTGTTTTTCATTAAAGTGCTTTCTCTCTCTATATATATAGACATTTTTCCTTGTGACCACTTATTCGTGTTTACGTCTGTGTTATTTGTTTTTTTTTCTTACCTATTTTCTTTCCTTTTTCTTTCCCCCCTATCCTCCTTTCCCCAATGTTTCCCCTTTCCCAAATGAGCAGGCAGGCATTGTGCCCCTTTAGGTGGCAGTTGTCAGCCTGTTCCCTCCCTATTTCCTCTGTGTCTTCGTGTTTTCTATGTATTCAAACCAAATAAATAAAATAATAAATAATAAATATGAAACATTGTTGTTCGTGTTCAATAATGGCGGATTTTAAGTAGAATGATAGCAGTCTATGAAGGATTCTAGGGGCGCTTGACAATACGTGGAGAAGCTATATTCGTCGTTACGTTCGGTGATGGGCTGTCGAACGCATGTCATTAGATCGCCGTGCGGAAGCGAATAATACAGGTCTTCAATGCCTACGTTCACGGCGTGACAGGTCCCTATCAGAGTGCGAAATTCTTCTAGCCTGGTTGAGCATTTCAGGCAAAAAAAAAGCCGGGAATCTGTCACGCTATGAGCCCCTGCTGGACACCTTGCCATCCACAATCGCCACTGTCAGCGCACTGTGAAACTGCGCGACATCAAGGTTTTAACAAGAAGTAATGACAAGCTGACGCACGAACTTTTAGAAGCGATAGCCATCGACCAAAGTGGACAATCATGCACCATCCATATTACTAACGGAAAAGAAAAAAGGATTCATGCGCACAAAATAAAAATGCTGGTAACCAGTGAGCAATGCATTCGCTAACAACTGCTATCAACATGAAAGGAAACTTTCAATAAACGTTCAGTTGCTGGACCAGCGCTGTGTCTAATGTCTTTCTGTCCTCGTCCAAGTAGTTAGCTGGAACCCTCTTTGCTCTGTGTTAATCAAAACCATTTAAAATTGCAATATTGAAACTGAGGCAGTATTGCTTCCACCATGAATAAAGACTGCCGAGATGGTGCGAATTCAGCTAAATCACGTAGAACTACAGCTAGTTCATTATTGACGGAATTGTGAATTTCTCTTGGAGAACACGTCTTGGGCAGAACGCGTTAGCCACATCAGTTGAATAAAAGCTTCGTATACAACGTAAGTTCCTTAATATTGGCGTACATCTATCAACGAGCTTCTTTATAACGCGCGTTTTTTACCAATTAAATAACTCGAAGGACGCTTGAGTTTCACCTTGAAGAGGAGAACGCGATAGCGCAGTCGGGCCCCGTTCGCATCGCCTTCTCAATCCTGGCTTCGTTTCTTCGTGGGCACCTCGACCGTGCCGCAAAAAAATTACAGCATATCCACGGGGTGAATGATGATGAGTGGGGCGAAGCACCGGAGGGCATCATCGGTAAACCGTGAATACGAGTGATTCGCCCCGCTAATGCAAACACGTGAGAAATGTTAAACATCAAACTTTCATTGTTGGTTTCCGTGGTCCCTTCATTATCACCGCTTTTCGATCGGTGAAATGCAGGGAAAGCGGTTCTTGTATGGGCGTTACCTTGAAGTTGGCAAACACTACATCGATGCAAGTCCCCCTGATGGTGGTTGGTTTCGGGTGGTCAAACGATATGCATCTGAGTCCATATCTGATTGCCATGTGTTGCATCAACCAGTGCGGCGGTGGCCATTTCTCCTGATGTAGGGCTTGACTGGAGAAGTTCCAGAGGGATGTCCTCGGGACTAAGGCCTCGCAGTCGGCGACTGTAGCGGTGGACAGGAGTATCCACTGCAGGAACGGGTTGCGGGACCGGACTGGCACAACCGCTTCGTGAAGGGGTGGTGAGCATCAGACGTTGAAGTCCGAAGAACCGAAGACCCGAGCGTCGTCTTCCTCAGAGAAATCGTGGTTGCTGCTCGAGCTTCCCACTTCGTCGTACTAGCCGGCCTTGAGCCGTGTTTTCATCATATACAAGTACCGCCATCTAGCGGACACTCCACGAACTAAACGAGAGGTGGCTACTACATACATCAGGGACGCACGACCCACGGCTTAAGGAGCTTCGCCCCTAAAAAGGAGTGTCTATGCGCGTAACATTGGCTGCTTCAAACTATTCTAGAATGCCTACTGCAAGTACGGTTGCGAACTGCCCACTGCGCCATAATTCTTTCTTCTGCGATCCGCAAGGCCACAAGCGCAAATGCGCAGCTGCACACTTTGTTGATGCTGTTGCTGATAATGATGATTATTATGCCTGTGCACTTATGAATTAGTTGGCCTGTAAACCAACCACCCATTGGTAAACAAGGGGGAGGGTGCTCGAGCCGACGTTTCGATAAGTGGACTTGTCTTCTTCACAGCTAGAACTGATTTCCTTAGCTCTCGTGTGTACTATCGTGTACCCTCGTGTGTACACACGAGAGCTAAGGAAATCAGTTCTAGCCTTGAAGGAGAAAAGTCCACCTGTCGAAACGTCGGCTCGAGCACCTACCCCCTACTTGAAATACGTGGCGTAAGGTTGCAAGCGAGACGAAACAAGAAGAGAAAGAAAGAACGCCAACTCACAACTAAGTTTATTTTCATGAAGGCTTCACAATATAAAGGCTCTTGGAGGACATGCGCAGAACATACCACTCACCGCACGCTCAGGCATGAACAGATGTGATTTCTAAAAGGAAGATCACAATCATGGTACCTGGCAACCAGCAACAAACAAATATATCCTAATGTAAAGACGTCCAACAAAAAACCGAAACACAAACCTGCGCAAAGGTCGAGGAAAAAATCCAAGAAGATAGACAGACATTCCGTAGCAAAACCATCTAAAGTACATCTAGATCCAACAGTTGGAATTCACAATTATGCAGCAAAACTGACGGCACGCTGACGCAAGAATCACCTTTCTTTGTGTGAATGGCTTCCAGTGACTCCCGGCTAATTCCAAGCAGTCGTGTGCTATCGAACTGCGGTGTGCAGCCACACGAACTACAGTGGAAGGGTAAATGAGACCATGTTCTATTCCTAATTGATAAAGAATGTTCCCTTAAACGGTCATTTGTACAGCGCTCTGTCTGGCCTATATAGACCTTGCCACAGCTCAGGGGAATTTCATAAACAGTGCCCACGGCACAACGCAGCGCCTCTCGAAGAAATGCGGGCACAGAGCCTTGAAAGCTTATTCATCGAGTGCGCGACATGCGTCGTGTATGAAATTCCGTGCTCGTGCGGCAGTGCGTACGTGGAACGGACTGGGCGGTGCGTCAATGAGAGGCTTCGCGAACATGCCTATTCATTAAGGACTGGTATCGTTAAAAATTTAGACACTCGTTGTGCCAAGCATGGCTGCACCTCCATTCTGTCTTACGTCACCATCCTTAAACTCTATTGTCAAAGGCGCGTGCGAGAGATTTTTGAGGCTTTCGTGATCCACCAAAGGGGTGATCGATGTATAGCTTGCCGTCACTTGATCTGTTAGAAAAAGAAATCAGCTATTTGACGTCACGCACGCGACAAATTTTTGTGTAACCTTATTGTGTCTTTCACTATTTCGTCTATCTACATATTCTTGGTTTCGTCAATAAAAAAATTCAGTTGGCAGTCAGCGCCCGTCCTCGTGTCACTTTCCTTCGTCCTGTCTTTGCGCTTTTTCAAGTTTTAAGTTATGTACCAACTAGCCCGCCTTTCGCCACTTCTCCACCTTTTAACACTACCAGGTAAAAATCTAAGCACGTTTTTCTTGAGCAAGTAGCGCAATGAAAGGACACAAGCAGGACCAAGGAAACCAGAGGAGCGCAACTTCAAACTCGCTTGTATACGCGTTTCTTGTTCTGAATAGAACTGGCTGAAATAGCCGATCTCAAGCGAGGACCTGACGCTGTTGTGCAGACCAGCATAGCCAGTGAAACAAAGAGGTGGGTTTCACGGTCATGAACATCACTCTAATTAGTTTCTATACGCTTTCACCAACACTTAGCAAGGAGGCAAAGACAAGCTGTGTAGCATGTCATGTGCATAAAGAAATACGTTATTTCGGAAGTATTTTATCATGTGCTTGAGAAACGTATTGAGCGTTCTCTAAATTAAAGCGCCTTACATAAAATCCTTAAATTCGGAAAGCCATTGAACAATCGCTCTTTTCAAATCAATTTCTCCCTTTATTTCTGTTCCTTCTAGAGCTCTAAAGAGATTGCCTCTGGCAGCCAATATGACAGGGCCGGACGTCTTAACGCAATAGCGCAGAATAATTCATTAGTAAACTGACACCAACAAATATCAGGGACGTTGAGTCTGTCTCTGCATATTTCGAAACCGTCATCATCACGTCGCAAGCTGGTATTATTTTTTAGGAATTAACTTTTTTAGATTGCGAAGACTGCAGTGACGAAAGGACGTCCTTACTTTCTACAAGAAACCCACGGAGGCCGATGACAATACAACCGAACGAAATATACTGAAACTGGCGAGAGGAAGGGCAGCACGCAATTTCGAGATTTAGTTTTTTTCAAGCGCCACCAAGCGACTTGTATACGTAGAAATTTGGTAGGCGTACCACACGTCCAGAGCGTGTCGTGACCGGAGCGGGCTGCGACGTCGGCGACTGTGGATGGATGCCTGTGGATGGAGTGACGCTGCCCAATTTTTTGTGCTCCTTTAAGGGCCCCTAAACCACATCCGAAAATCTTTTAGGGGCGAAGCTCCTTATAGCATCACCTGGTCGGTCGTCGCTCCGCCCGGCGCGCCCCCGCTGTCGCGTCTCCCTTATCATTCAATAGATGGCGCTGTCCCATAGAGATGCATAGAGTTACTGTATATGCTACCTTTAGGTATCAGAGTTGCGCCAAGGTACGCCATCTTGGGCTCCGAAGTCTTGCGGGAAAGCCACTCACCACCCGCGTAGGAGCCGCGCTCGCGCGACAGAGTAACAGTGTTGATTTAAACAGATTTTCATGGGGCTTTTATTGCACTCGTCACATTCTAAAACAATGAACGCAAACAAATATGCAAAAAAAAGTAGTAATATTGCATCGTGCGGGTATGCAGGCGAGAATTCTCAGTCTTTTCTGTTCACTTTTTTTTTAACGCATTCACCCTCCTCTAGGTGGCGCCACCGTCCCAGCTTGGGCCAACGTTTTTGACTAAAACACGCTGTGCACAACGAACGTTTGCGGCATGGCAAGGATATTCCCTTAACCCCCGCTATCACGCTAATGCTAAACTAATAACTGTCTAATAACAACAGTGCCGATGTCAACCGCCCTTGAGCCGCCGGAATCTACGGAATGTCGGCGTCGCCTGCGAAGTGTTGGCAGTGTTGGCTTCTCCGCAGTGCAAAGGAGCCGCCTATGACCACGTGACGGCGCTCGGCGAATAGCGTTGCTGGAATCATCGAAGGCAGAGCGAGCGGCGTCCGGAAAACAGTGGCGCAACTCTGCTACCTAAAGGTAGCATATACAGAAACTCTAGAGATGCATGCAAACTGCAGTTGGGTGACGATATACTAGATGGCGCTGTCCCATAGAGAAGGCAGAGGGCTACCCGGGTGGCTGTCAGGCAGGATGGACGTGTTTTTCGAGAGCTCCGGAACGACAGCGACAGATAAGTGTATTTGCATGATTTGAGCTTGCCTCTGTCTGTAGCTTTCTATAAGGCGTTAGCGTAAAGCCTGATTGGGTTTATTAGTTTGTATATATTCTTTTTTATTACTTTGTATATTTTTTGTGTATTACTTTCTACTGTGGTTTTTTTTTCTGCCATCACGTGGCTGAGGTCCGCGCGTAGACTGAGCACGTGCACGCACAAGTGCCTTGAAGTGTAGCGTGTTCATTGATTTTGTGGTTCCTTTTGACTTAGGGTAGTGTATTTAGTACGCCGTGATTATTTGTGACAGTTTTCTAATACGTGGGTATCAGTGAACAGATCTAGCGATGGTCAAAAAGACCGTAAAATGTTCAGGGTGCGGGGTAGGTTGGAAGATGGAAGTTTGTGCGGACGAGAAGGCAGAAGAAGCTGACGCCAAGTGCAGACAATGCGAGTTCGAGGAGAAAATGGAGAACATGATGGCTGTCCAGAGTGGGCTCATGACGAGAATCTCGGAGCTGGAGAATGCGTTGGCGACAGAGCGAGAAAAGACGAAGGCCATGGGAGAAAGGCTCCGGTCAGCCGAGGAGGGCCTATCGAAGGTCGTCAAAGGGAACAAAGAAGACGCAGGTGACGGTGGAAGGATTAGGGCGACGACCCCCCGTGCGGGAGAGGCGAAGGGAACAGCAGGCATGGCAAATGCAGGTGCAGTGGTCACAGGGCCCACCTTCCGAGAAGTAGTTTTGAGGGAGGGAGGGAACAAAGCCGCAGCCGTGACTCACGCTAGTCACCCAGACAGCAGCCAGATGCAGGATACAGAAGGAATGTCTGAGCGGGTCATTATTGCCGGTGACTCAAACTTAGCCCGATGCGCAGAGGCAATCAAAGGAAGGGTGAAAGGAGATAAAAGAGTCTCGATAGGGACATTCCCAGGACATACGCTGGGGACAGTCATGAGGCAAGCGAGTGAAAAACTCGCAGCTAAAGCTCACAGACGTAACCTCGTGGTAATTGCGGTAGGGCTAAATGACGTGTTGAATGAAGAATCGTCAGGACTAGCGACGACCTTGGTGAAAGGGGTCGATAACATGCGCACCGTGTCCCCCCAGGTGCAAATTGTAGTATACACAATACCGGAAGTACCAGTGCGCAATATCAACTTGCAAAGAGCGGTTGTCGACGCAAACAAAGAAGTATGGCGAATTAGTCGAGAGAAGGGTTTCGAGGTAGTGGATATAAACAGGGAGGTGCACAGATGGGGCGGTTTCCAAAGAGACAGAATTCACTACGATAAGAGGCTTGGTCATGAGGTGGGCTGGCGGCTGGCAGGACGCACAGTAGCTTTTTTGGGGGGCACGCGGGCCCTTCAGAGTCCGGGGTAGCTAGTAACAGGGAAAACAACCAGGACTCTTTGACAGGTAGTATTGGGAAAAACCAGAAAAAAGGTAAAAGAAAAAGGGATAAGGCGCGTGTTGCAATCAGTTACATAAACATGCAGGGTGGCAGAAAAAAGGCAAAATGGTTAGAGATTGAGGAGCAGTTAAACAAAGAACAGATAGGCGTTTATGCGGTTACAGAAACACACCTTAGAGACTTGGAAGAGCCACCACATATTCAAAATTATGTTTGGAAAGGGTGCAACAGGATCATATCAGAAAGGAAAGGTGGGGGTGTAGGAATGCTAATTCACCGCGGCGCCAAATGGGTTAGAGTGAAACAGACGTGTTCATATTGTCTGGGTTTTGGGCACAGAAAAGAATCAAGAGATAGTGGATTGCATGAGTGAGGATATTAAGGAATTTGGTAATGGGACCGAAATCATCCTTCTAGGGGACATGAATGCCCACATACACGACCTTGATGGTATTCAGACACCAATGGGAAGTTATTACTAGATCTTTGCGAGCAACGTTGCTTGTTGGGCGAGTTGGAACGAGTCAGTCATAGCGTAGTTCAGCGCAAAAAACAGGCAACAGACGAGTGAGAGGACAAGGACACAGCGCATTCTTCCAGCTAAAGTTTATTGGATTGGGACGCATGTATATATACACGCAGGGAAAGCAAGAAAAGAAAAAAACCAGGAAGTAAAAACCGAAAGGTGAAAAGAAGAAAAGTGCCGATAAGTCACACACGTTCAGGCAACGTCCCGTCTGACCCACGTACTTTCTACCACACGTCAGAGGGATGGTGTACACAACGCCTTGAACGCGTGGAACGAACTTTCGCATATGGTCTGTGGTGCAGCCTCTTTTTTCTTTCATCCGAGAGGTCGAACTGCACAAGCCCGAAAGCTTTTCAGGGGCCGAAAAAACCACGCGAACACCAGCGCTTTCCCCGATTTTCTTAAGCCTGTGCGAGACATCATGCACATAAGGCACCACAGCTGTCTTCTTCTTATCTTGCGCCCTCCATCTCGCTCTGCGCTCCTCCTTCCTCCTGGGGTCCCTGACATACAATACAATACAATACATCTTTATTTCCAGAAATACATACATTCTGGGGGATACCATTGGCTAAAAGCTGTTTAATAACAGCTTGACTGGGCCGATGGTCCGTTACAAGGCATACGTGGCGGTTGCACGAAAAAATAGTAACATTGTTAGAAACTCAAAGTAAATAAATATTTACACAAATGCACAAAACAAGATATAACTAATATACAGAAATAATGAAAGCATAATACATAAGAAGAAAGAGAATATATGCTACGGTTACAAAAAACCATACGTAGGTGGCTCTGATTAAAGAACAATAAGATAATCAATCGTCACATGTTAACAAAAAGTATTCGAAGTTCCTTCAGTGAGCTACACTTTACACCTTGATATTTATTTAAAATGTGTGGCAGATTATACTGTAATGATTGTAGGCTATATTTATTACGAAACCATGGAACATACCACATGTCACTATTTCTGGTATTGACGGATATGACTCTAGGTGTCAAAGATGCAGTAGACACAAGGAAATTTTTGAAGGCAGTATTTGAGAAGTAAAAATAATTAAGCAGGCGAAAAGTGTAGAAATGTTCTATTTTGATTATTTGATGCTTTAGAAAAGCTGGCCGTGTTGTTTCCAGAAAACCCATATTGTCAATGTGCCGAATCATCTTCTTTTGCAAAGAAAATATTCTCATAATATTCGTTTTTCCAGTAGTCGCCCACACTAAGCTACAATAATTTAAATGGGAAGAAAATAAGGCGTAATAAATGCTAAGCTTTGCTTTCGGTGGTAGAAGATATCGACATCTAGACAAAACACCTGTGATAGCGGACAGTTTTCGGCAGATGTTTTCAATGTGTTTATCCCAAGTCAGCTGCGAAGAAAAAGTAACGCCTAGTAATTTATGTTCATCAACAATTTGCAGTTCTTCACCAGCAAACATTACACTTTGACTGCTAGTAAGAGATTTGTTTTTCGCCCGAAATAACATTACCTTAGTTTTCGTAGGATTGATTTTTAAGCAGTTGGCGGCTGACCATTCAGATAGCTTAACAAGTAGATCGCTGCATTCTTCCAATAATTTCTTTGAATCTGGACCAGAAATAAGAAGAGTAGTATCGTCGGCGTATATAATAAATTCAACAGCTGTATCAATGTTAGTAATGTCGTTAACATACAGGTTAAAAAGCAGAGGACCTAATACACTACCTTGCGGTACGCCATTTAGTATTGGAAGAAAACATGATTTCTCCTCTTTTATACAAACTGATTGTTTGCGATCACTTAGGTAAGACTCGAATAATTGCAATGGAATACCTCTAAGGCCATTCTGCGATAATTTACATAGCAAAATTTTGTGATTTATGCAGTCGAATGCCTTGCTAAAATCAATGAAAAGTGCCAAAGTGAATATATTTTTTTCGATATTTTTTAGTACATGTTCCTTGAGGGTGAGCAAAGCGGTTTCCGTCGACCTGCCTTTTCGAAAGCCGAACTGAGCATCAGATAGAATGTTTCGTCTGTCGAAAAAATTTGACACGCGAGAAAAAATAATTTTTTCTAATCCTTTAGAAAATACCGGAATTATTGAAATGGGTCGGTAATTTGACACGTCATTTCTGTCGCCTCCTTTAAAAAGTACAGTAACCCTACTCATTTTCATTTTTTCTGGGAATATCCCATGCTGTAAAGCTAAATTAAAGATGTGTGTTAAAGCTGGAGTAATGTATTCTAAGACATACTTTATAGGCTTTATTTGTATATCGTCAATATCAAGAGCTTTACTATTCTTAAGGTTCATAAAAGTGCTAAATACCTCATGTTCGCTAGTGGGATTTAAAAACAAACTGTTCGAAATGGAAGGAAACGATGCCGTATCTGGCGGAGCTTGCTGTGTTTGTTGTGACACGGTTATGCTTGCAAAGTACTCGTTGAAATGATTAGCGAGTGCTAAACCAGAGACGTCGGTGTTATTGTGAATTATCTTGTCCGGTAGGGCAGAATGCTTTTCGCGACCAAGAACTTTATTGATAATGCTCCACAAGGTATCAGGATGTTTACCCGTGGCATCTGCAAACAGACGCTCATGATAATCATTCTTGGCACGTCTAAGTTCCGCGTTTAGTTTGTTCCTATACTGTTTAAACATTGTCAGAGCCTCAGGCAAGCGTGTAGCAAGAAATCTGTGGTACAGTTTATCCTTGTGTTTTATCATTTTAAATAGTGCCTGCGTAATCCAGGGTTTTCTTATCTTTCTTGTCTGCCTAACCTTTTTGACAGGGAAATGTACTTTGTAAATTTGTAGAAATGCAGAAAGAAACCTGGAGTACGCGACATTCACTTCACTTATTTCATATAAAAAAGACCAGTCATAATTAGAAACGTCACGTTTGAATAGGTGCATGTTTCTATCATTTAAGTCTTGTATAGCAAACACATTTGACTTAGAACGATTTTTTTCAACATTCGTACGATATGTCATAAACACAGGACAATGATCACTGATGTCTGACGTAACTGTTCCAGTATGCTCTACTAAAGTTTCAATATTCGTAATAAGAATGTCAAGACATGTTGACGAAGAGATCGTAACACGAGTTGGTGTATTAATTAGGTTGACAAAACCAGCAGAACTAAGCCTATTAGTAAAATCTATTGTGACAGCACTATTTTCAAGAAAATTTATGTTAGTGTCTCCCCCGCATGCAAGCCTAAATTCGTTAGCAGAAACATATTCCAGTAAATTATCAAAGAAATTCATAAAAGCAAAAATATTTCCATTTGGTGGGCGATACACGACCACAATTATCTCGGACAAATGTTTAAGTGTTAATATTTCATAGTCACATGTTGTTTTACAAAATTGTGCTACTCGTTCGCATTTTCGTCCTGATGCGACATAGATTGCGACGCCCCCTCCTCGCCTATCAGTTCGATTTAAAACGTAATCAGCATAACCATCAAGGTGTAGCCGAGTACTGCTGTCGTGGTACCATGTTTCTGTTAACATAACTATATCGAACTTGAAGGAGAACAGATTTAAAAAATTGCTAATAGATTCTTGTTTATTAGTTGCCGATCGAGCATTCAAGTGCAGAACGGAGGTACTGGAGTTTTGCTGCAACTGTAAACGATGCGGTAAGATGAAATCGTGATATTCCATGACGGTTTTTAGCGAGCGTTTCCAGTGGCATCAGAAACAACAGACGTAATCCTAGCAAGATCACGTTCTTCCGATATTTGCAAAGCATCAGAGCTGTCGTTTTTCCTTGCATAAATTTTCCCGTTGCTGGTCCACACAGATTTCCATTTGTGTTCATATTTCCTTTTCACTGCCATGCCAAGCAGCCTCTTTAGCGCTGGGCACAGATGTTCATTCACGTAAACTGGACCCGTGGATTCTAGCCCCAAGTCTCTGTTCGTGATTCTTGTTTTCTTTGCTTTTTTCAGAGCAGCGTCGCGTTTAGCTCTGGATTTAAATTGAACAACAATGTTAGTTTTATCTGGGTTGCGAGTTGGAACACGATGGCAACACTCAACGTCAGATGAACTGATAGGCTCATGGATTGCATTGCCTATTTCTGACAAAATAGTGGCAAGGTCCTCATTTTCTTTCTTCACAACACCCTGGATTTCCAGATTAGCATTTCGCGAGTACTGCTCCGAATTTGTGAGCCGCCTTTCAAGTTCTCCTGCTTTCTTTTCTAGCGCAGCACATTTCGCGCGTAGTTCATCATTTTCCTTTGCCAGACTAGCATTTTTCGAAGATTCAGAAACCAGCTTCTGCTTAATCTCTTCAACGGACTCATGCGAAAAGTCAATGCTCTTGCCCATCTGGCGTTGCTCATTGCGCACTTCCCGTATCTCATTTCTGAGATCACGTTCCAATGAGTCTTTGAAAGATTTGAATTCCTGTCTAATTTCCTTAATCAATTCAGCCCTCATCTCTTCTTTCAGCTTCGCTAGTTCCTTAGCCATATCAGTAATTCTACCGTGCAGCAACAGATGCGCAAATAAGGCATGCAATCACAAACTCAAAACTTGGCAGTGGTGACAATAACATATAAATACAAAATGTAGGTGTACAATCTGCACTAACCTGTTGCAAAAACAAGCAGCGATCTTTAGTTGAGCTCCGAGAAGCGTAGTCACCACTGCCAAGTGAAAGAAACAGGCGGCTGGTAGTCTGCTTTTATAGCAAGGCGGTATCGCAAGATGCCTAGAGATTGCCGAGTGCTGATGATGGGCACCACGCCTCCTGGTGGAAGCAGGTCCAAGAAAACGCCTTCCGTGCTCTCGCTGACGACGGCGATGGCACGTGTTGAAGATCGCTTCTTCCGTCGGTATGCAGCTCCGGTTGTAACGGCAATCTGTTGCAAAAACAAGCAGCGATCTTTAGTTGAGCTCCGAGAAGCGTAGTCACCACTGCCAAGTGAAAGAAACAGGCGGCTGGTAGTCTGCTTTTATAGCAAGGCGGTATCGCAAGATGCCTAGAGATTGCCGAGTGCTGATGATGGGCACCACGCCTCCTGGTGGAAGCAGGTCCAAGAAAACGCCTTCCGTGCTCTCGCTGACGACGGCGATGGCACGTGTTGAAGATCGCTTCTTCCGTCGGTATGCAGCTCCGGTTGTAACGGCAATCTGTTGCAAAAACAAGCAGCGATCTTTAGTTGAGCTCCGAGAAGCGTAGTCACCACTGCCAAGTTCCTAAGCAAGCCTTCACTTACACGCCGGACGTGGTGTCGTCTGTGACTGAAGGCTTGCTTAGGGATGTCAGGGACCCCAGGAGGAAGGAGGAGCGCAGAGCGAGATGGAGGGCGCAAGATAAGAAGAAGACAGCTGTGGTGCCCTATGTGCATGATGTCTCGCACAGGCTTAAGAAAATCGGGGAAAGCGCTGGGGTTCGCGTGGTTTTTTCGGCCCTGAAAAGCTTTCGGGCTTGTGCAGTTCGACCTCTCGGATGAAAGAAAAAAGAGGCTGCACCACAGACCATAAGCGAAAGTTCGTTCCATACGTTCAAGGCGTTGTGTACGCCATCCCTCTGACGTGTGGTAGAAAGTACGTGGGTCAGACGGGACGTTGCCTGAACGAGAGGCTCCGTGAGCACTACTACAGCGTCCAAACGACAGTATCGGGGCACCTCGGCATCCACGTGCGGGATTGTGAGTGTAGGCCCCTCTTTGATAACACTGCGGTCCTTGCACGCAGTCGGGACCAAAGGGTGAGGGAAATCATCGAGGCTGAGGAAATTAAACGGTCTGGGGACGCATGCGTAAGCACGCCTTCCTTGCATCTTTCTGACAAAGAGCTTTTGTTTTTGGCGAGACATGGGATGGGGGGCGGTGTTGGCACACGTGTGTGACTTATCGGCACTTTTCTTCTTTTCACCTTTCGGTTTTTACTTCCTGTTTTTTTCTTTTTTTTCTTGCTTTCCCTGTGTGTATATATACATGCGTCCCAATCCAATAAACTTTAGTTGGAAAAATGCGCTGTGTCCTTGTCCTCTCACTCGTCTGTTGCCTGTTTTTTGCGCTGAACTACGTTATGACTTTGCGAGCAACATAGTCTGGAGATAGTTAACACGGGGCCTAAGTGTGACGGCCAGATCACGTGGGAAGTCGGAAACAAACAGTCAAGTATTGATTATTGTCTCATGTCTGAAGGAATTTATCACAAACTGAGAGAAATGAAAATAGACGAGGAAGGGATTAAAAGCTTGGGTAGTGATCATAAACGGATAACATTACAAATGGGATATAAAACTGGAAATGAGGGCATAGAATCAAAGTCTGGCACCTCGTATTTAAATGACAAACAAATAATAAATATAGCCACAAAAGTCGAGGAAGAAGTAGGCAAAATACCAGGCAAGGACTGGGAGTACAGTGAGCTATTAGATCTAATGACGAAAGAGATAGGGAGAGAGAAGAAAACTATTTGCTGGAAAGGAAAGAGGAAGCCCAAAAGTTGGTGGAACAAGAAAATCCGGGAAGCGATCGAGAAACGGCGTGAAGCATCACGGAATCATAGAAGGGCAAAAAAGGACAAGCGACCGCAGGACGAAGTCAACGAAATATGGGAAATATATCTAGAGAAAAAATCCATTGTACAGAAATTGGTCGAGGCAAAAATTAAAGGCGAAAGTGAACGCTGGGTGACAGAGATTCACGAAAAGGAGACCGCACCTAGGATATTTTGGAGCCACATAAAGGCGCTAGGTAGGAAGTCTGCCACAACGCAACAACATATTCTCGATGAAGGAGGAAATCAATTGGAAGGGTACGAAGCGCTAGGTTACATTCGAAAGGTAACAGCCGATTCGTTTAAAAAGAGCGTCCAGGGGATTTCCCCGGTGAGTAAAAGTGTGGCGGAGAGATCAACCGAGGAAGAACTAGTGCTGGAGAATTTCAATTGGAAAAAGGCTGAAGGAAAAATTCCAAAGCGCACTGCCGCGGGTTTAGATGGGATTCCCGTTAGCCTCATTAACGAGCTAGGAAATAGCACTAAAGAAGCACTGCTGAAAGGTGTAGAAAAATGCTTAAAGGACAGGCAAATACCGGATAGTTGGCGAAAAGGTAGAATGAACTTAATCTATAAAGGCAAGGGAGAAAAGGATAACATTCGCTCGTATAGACCACTAACCATTACATCGGTACTATACAGGTTGGCGATGCAAGCAGTAAACATGAAAATAGAAAAGTGGGCAGAACACCACGATATTTTGGGACAACTCCAGAATGGATTTCGAGTCGACAGGCGGTTAGACGATAACCTGTTTGTTCTCACTCAGTGTATAGAAATATCTAAAATAGAAAATAGGCTCTTGTACATGGCTTTTCTAGACATCACTGGGGCGTACGACAACGTTAATCAGGAAGTTTTGTGGGGTATATTGAAAGGAATGGGCATAGGCGACGACTGTACACAGCTTTTGAGGGAGATATACCGAGAAAATACAGTTTGCATAGAATGGGAAGGAATGAGTAGCAAAGAGAACGTTGAGATTAGCAAGGGGCTGAGACAGGGATGTCCTTTGTCCCCGCTGTTATTCATGCTGTACATGGTGAATATGGAAAAAGCGCTAGAAGGTAGCAACTTTGGTTTTAATCTGTCACACAAACAGGGCGGCGTGATGATTGAGCAGAAGCTTCCAGGATTATTTTATGCTGACGATATTGTCTTATTTCCTGACAGTCGAGAGGATATACAGCAGTTGGCGGATATATGCGGAAGAGAAGGGGAAGCTCTAGGACTAGGATTTAGTGTAACGAAATGTGGATTGATGGTATTCAATGACCCTTGTGATCAGGTGGTGTCAATACAGGGGCAAGAAATACCGAGGGTGAGCGAATACAAGTACCTAGGAGTATGGATAAATGAGGGTGACAGGTACATGGAGGTACAGGAAAAAGCCTCAGCAGCAAAAGGAAAGAGGAATGCTGCAATAATGAAGCACAGAGTATTGTGGGGATACAATAGGTACGAGGTGCTTCGAGGTCTGTGGAAAGGTGTAATAGTTCCGGGGCTTACTTTTGGGAACTCAGTGGTGTGCATGAGGGCAGAGGTGCAATCGGGAATGGATATAAATCAAAGGACTGTGGGACGCCTCGCGTTGGGTGCTCACGGGAAGACGACAAATGAGGCTGTAAAGGGCGATATGGGATGGGCAGGTTTTGAGGCGAGGGAGGCTCAGAGCAAAATAAGGTTCGAAGAAAGGCTAAGGAATATGAAGGAGAGTAGATGGGCAGAGAAGGTGTTCCGTTACTTGTATAGGAAGAGCGTGGACACACAGTGGAGAAAAAGAACTAGGAGGCTCACTAGTAAATATACGGCTGGTAGTGTAAGCAGTATGTCAACAAAGAGCGTTAAGCGAAAAGTCAGAGAGGCGGAGAGGATTTACTGGATGGCAGCTATGGAGAAAAAACCGGCTTTGAGTAACTACCGAAAGGGCAAAAATGAAATAAGGAGGGAAGCATTTTACGACAATTCAATGGGAAGCGCTTTACTGTTTGAAGCGAGATCGGGTTGCCTTAGAACGGGTAGTTATAAAGCGAGATTCAGTAAAGAAGAAGAACAATGCACGTGCTGCGGGGAAGATCAGGAAACGGCGGAGCATGTTCTGATTGAATGTGGAGACATCCACCCAGGTGTACGTTTGGGCACCTGGCACGAGCCTACATGACGCCTTGGGTTTTAGAGACAATGGAAAGCTGAACACACCCGCGATTGAAATAAGTAAGAGACGGTTAGAGTATTGGTGGCAGAAAACTAGAGAGAAAGGACAAAAATAAATAATGGGAAAAAAATAAGGACATTCTGCCGTAAAGGGCACAGAACGGAGCTGAAAACTTCAGTTTTTTTTTTTTTCTGGAGTAAAATAGTTGTAATTGAAGTAAAGACACTAGGCCAACGCTGAAAAAAAGAGTAAAGGTTTTTTTTCGAGCCTGGTGGTACACTTGTCACCGCCCCGTTATAAAGGGGACGCTCATAGCATCCATCCATCCATCCATCGTGTGCAATATGGCGGTTGGGTGAATGCACGCTGGATGGCGTTATAGGTGCCGCTGCTCTCAGACTGGCTGCTGCGCCTGTTATCTCTTTCTCCTTGATCGTCGCCGTACGTGGAGGAGTGCGCTTGCCGGATCGTGCTGCTTGGCGGACCATGGACGACGAGGAGCGCCGGGTGCGGAAGGCCGCTGCGTCTCGTGCTCGTCGGCAGGATCCCGAGGTGCGAGCTCGAGAGGCTGCCGCCTGGCGCCGCGCTCGCTTGGCGGCAGCCTCTCGATCCCGAGAGGCTCGCTTGCTTGGCGCTCGCTTGGCGGCAGCCAGGCGGATCCCTGGACGGTGCGCGCCAAGGACGCCGCTGCGAAACGGGCTCAACGAGAAGCGGATCCCGAGAATATGATTGCTTCAGGAGCTTCGCCCAAGCTCTTCATCATTCACCTGTGGATATGCTGTAATTTTTTTTAACATTTCAAGTAAACGCGCGCGTAAAGTTCAGTATGGTCACGAGCCGTGGGTGCCCCGCAATTCCAGGAAACAATGCTTTCTCCTCTCCGGGCCTTTCGGTAATCCTGGGCCTTCGCCAGGTCGTCAACATTGTCATCTGCTCAAGTTATGCACAAAAAGAACCTGTTTGCCTGCTCGACGCCCTTCCTCCTCGCACGAAAAGAAGGAGCACTCGGCCAGGCGAAAGAAAGAGCAAAGCGAGTGAGGGCCAGTTTTGCATCACCAAACGCGTGTTACTCCGCTATTACGGCACCGTTATGAAAAATTTTCACGGCTGCGATTTCGTTCTACACTCGTGCAGAACTGCAGTACCACAACTGAATTTCGACGTCTGAGAAGTTTAGGGGCCCTTTTAAGCACCCTCCGCCTGCTTTTTTTATTTACTTTATTTTGTTTTTAGGATACTGCAGCCCATTGAGCGGCCCAAGCAGGAGTGGTTACATATACATTCAACTGATTATTATACATTGTACACAGTTAGATCCGTGCTACAAGAACAAAAAGGCAAAACAAATGGTCATGCATTGCAATACACACAACAAAGGTAGAATGTATATACACACATGCAGTAATCATAAAATACAGTAGGTAAGGTAACATACACTAAATACAGCAGGTATGGTTACATCAAAACAAAACGACATACTACTACGTCTATTTAATCATTTGCTCTATTAGTTCAGCACTATGCAACCATGTCAATGGAAGGGCATTCCACTCGTTTATCGTACGAGGAAACAATGAATATTTAAACGCATTGGTTCTGGTGCTGAAAGTTCTGGAGCTCTGATGTGAACGTAGTTTCACTTCACAGCCGCCTTTAGGGCTTGCGCGTGTATTAGACAAATAATCTTTCCCTTGTGGTTGGTGCAGTGTCACTGAACCTTCAATGTCCGCATGCCAAACGGTGAGGTTAATAATGTTTGTACTTACCCACACCATTGCAAAACTTCTCGTCTGATCCGTCGGCGCAGTCGATGACGCCGTTGCAAATGCCTCTGAGACGAATGCACTGGCGGTTCTTGCACTGGAACTGATCCTTGCCACAGAGGTCTGCAGGTTGTAACGGATTTCGAAAAGTCTCACATGAGAAGGAACGGAAATATGACGCAAGCAACAGCGCTAATTCAAGTTTCTTAGCCATGCCAACTGGCAAAATGGACCCTTTTTGGGCAAAATGGACTGGTTGAGGCAGCAACACGCTGCCTCAACCAGTTTCGTCCAGCAAGTGGAACGGCTGCGGTCGTCGGGATATCCGGAAACTGTTCTGGTGGCCACTGTGGAGTCGCTCCTCCAGAAAATTAAAGGAAAGGGGAGGAGCAAGGATAGACAGAAAAGCGCCATCAGGCCTGAGGTACTGCCGTACATACACAACGTGACGCACAACCCCAAGAGAGTGGCGGCTAGGCACAATGTGCCTATCGCCATATCAGCGCCGAACAAGCTGTCAAAGCTTTGTGCGCGCATAGCAGGAGAGGTAAAAAAGAAAGCGTCTTGTGGAAAAAACCACACCTGGCCTTACAGGGAATCTGCGGAGGCGGTCGTGTATGAGTTGCCACTGAGCTGCGGGAAGTCCTATATCGGACAAACGAGCCGGTGTGTCAACGACCGGGCACGTGAGCATGAGCTGTCGCTCACAAATGATCGGCGCGCGCACCTTCCGTCGCACTGCGCGGAGTGCGACTGTGAGCCTCTGTTTACTGAACTGAAGGTACTGGGCCGCAGCAGAGACACCGTGGCACGTGAGCTTCTGGAGGCATTCACATCCAAAAGAAAGGCACCGATTGTGTTAGCCAAACGTCGGTATGCTTCCTGGGGAGTGAGTTTCGGTTGATTCAGCGGAATATAAGATAACCTTTTTTTAAATAAACTTTTTCTTCTGGCTAGATGTGTGCGCAGTCGCGCTTGTGGTGTACTATGCTTTATATACTTATGTTTTTCTGAATAAAACCAGTTGGTAGTGAGCGCTCGTGTAGTCGTCTTGTCTTCTTGTGTCCCGTCCATTTGTGCTCAATCTATTACATGACTGGAATCGCTTGGCTTTGTGACCTTCTGTACTTTTCGTGCCCTTTAGGTTTGTTCACTACTTTCTTTTGCTTAGATTTATCCGCCCCGCATGGACGTCATGCCCATGCATTTATTAAATCTGTAAAATAAATATAAGCGATGACGGTACTTCCTATGATCAAAGTTCTTATACCTGTATTTTCTCACCTATTTTAGACCGAGCGCATTAAACGGCGTCTATATGGCCTACCGGGAATTACGGGTTGTCATAGAGGCAGATAGCATGAGCGCAAAGCGCAGCTATGGCAATCTTCTTACGCGATCTTTTCCGACACTTCCTCCAGTTAAACCGCACATGAGAATTGCGATAATTGACGCAGAGCAGACTGAATACGCTTGTCTAGTATATTGTTATCAGGAGGCTGAATAATCTCTCCAGGTACCCTTCCTTATTTAGAGGAGGAGGAATAAACTTTTATTGAGACCAGCAATTTGTTTGGCTGGGCCTAGGCCTCCCACGTGGGGACGTCGAGGTCTTGCCTCTCCGCCGCCGCGCGGGCTTGCTGGGTCGCCCAATCCTTATTTAGACTAATAAAAATTAATGCAGTTGCACTCAACGTGAAAGCTGTAGGAAGTGCGGAGCAGTGATTCACCGGTCCTTCAGCGACTAACTCAAGCAGCGTCTGTTGAGGGGCTAGTTGGAAAGACATTATTAGGTGAACCTGAACTGCGCTTGGGACCAGACACCAGAGTAGAAGCAGACAAGACAAACGCAGCCTGTGAGCGTCGCTCAAGGATCTGCGTTTATTCAGCGACGCTCGCGCTGGCGTTCCAACCGTGCAGCCTGCTAGGCCTCCATGGCAGGAAAGAAAACCTTCATTTGTGATGCAGTGGTGCCCCCTCCTTTCCGTCCTGCTACATCACTCCTCCTCACCTTCATTTCACTTTTCCGTCTCATTGATATGCCATACTATACACGGCTATACTTTGCTCTCCCCTCCTCACCCTCAGTTTACTTTCCCTCCCACCACACTATACATGGCTATGCTATTCTCTGCCCTTTCCCTTCCTCCTCACATACGTTTCCGTCCCCCTTTAGGAATATTATACTTGGTTTTGCCTGCGTAACGCCAAGCGACGACATGAGATGACAGCATATGATGACGGTGTACTCCCTACCTCATTTCCTTCCTCCTCACCTTCACTTCCCTTCCCCGCCCCTTGCAGTAAGTGGCTGTGCTATACATTGTTCTGCCTGCCTAATGCCGTGTATAATATGCTTTATCCTCTCCTCTTTTCCTCACCCCCACTTCCCTTTCCCATTTCCTTGCCATACGCGGCTATGCTGTGCGTGGTTCTGCCTGCGTAATGCCTTACTTGGTTACGCTATGCTCTATCCTGTCCATCCTCCTCACCCTCACGTGGCTTTACCGCCCCCTTGCTATATATATACACGGCTATGCTATACAAGGTTCTGCTTGCCTAATGACTATGTTATGCTTTACCCTTTCACTTCCTCTTTTCTGTCCTTCTCACCGTTACGTAACTCCTTCGCTTCCTTACCCGCTTGCTATACACGGCTATGCTATAGACTTTATGCAAAATTGCTGCTATCTGTCGGAGGTTTCACGAAGCTACCTTTCCGGCGCCTTGTTGGAGGCGTGTGTCCGAATCGTATTGCTGTCGCTGCTATAACTTGCTTGTATCTGCTTTCAGAGTAATAAATCAGGGTATGAAAATGTCAGACGAGTGTACAAGGTCCTGTACACGTTACCGAGATTTCCTGGTCACTGCACTGATAGATATTACGTGTGAATAACTGCCTCACAACGAGAACGAAGGTACAGTACGGTCCACTGTTAAAGGGAACACTCCATTGAGCATCTTTCATTTTGCTGGCTCTCTAACAGCAAGTGGACGGAGAAACATTGCTCATGCGCTGCACGAGTCTGTCAGAAAGAGGCAGAACTGTCAACCATCAGCAGGTTTATACAAATATGAGCCACTATGTTTTTGTAGGAGAGCGAAATCCAAAGATGCCCTGCACGCAAGTGTTCCCTTTAACAGTGGACCATTCGGTGCAAGTTTCTCATCGAGTCACACGTAAGCCTACCATCGTTGAGAATGAAGCTATGAGCTAGGTTTAAATTTTGTCTCTTTATAATACTCGCGTTCCCATGGTCGCTTTCAGGGTCGTTGAGAATGAAGCTATGAGCTAGGTTTAAATTTTGTCTCTTTATAATACTCGCGTTCCCATGGTCGCTTTCAGGGCCTACTGGCGCCTTACAATTTCAACCCGTTGTAGCAAGACAGTTTTGCGTCGCTGACTGAACGCTTGCGAAACCACGTCAGCGCGTAACCAATGATGACGTACGCACAGTCGAATGTAACACAGTTACCGGAACAGCATTTTTGTTTCATACGAAAAGTGCCACACACTTGCCCGATCTGTTAACGCAGAGAAGTGGATACAGGATTCTTCCGAAAGGGGATCAGCTTTTGAGAGAGCCTGATATGTCCTCTTCTTGGGGTATAAATCTAAACACATAAGGGGAGGGGTCAGGACATCCGGGCCACCCCAGTGAATTTGGCAGTGATTGCACATGAAATGCTTCAAAAATACGCATAGTGAAGCAATACGCACGCAAAGCATCCAACAAAACGCTACCTTGTTAAACTCCACTATCGAAAACTGACTTAAAACAACGCGTTCCAGGACAGTCGGTCCTCTTGCTGAGAATCGATGACGCGCACGAGCTACCCGTCTAGCATGCGCAATGTAATAAGTAAAGCAATGACGTCAACAGTCATGCAAGCATGCCTGAGAAGCCGCGATGCAGCTTTGAAGCTCGTACACCAAGCCGGTTTGTCTGTGCCTGGAAGCACACGGCGCGAAAACTGTCTCGTTCCGGCATGACACGAAAGGGTGTTCCCTGCTGTTCGCCGATGCTGTTAAGAACGCGAACGCAAACACGGCGTTATTCGTAAGCAGTAGCCGGAGAAACGAAACGATCTGCTGCTTCTCGTTGGCTGAAAGGAAATATTATTACACGCACGCTAGTTTCCTGCAAAGCGTTTTTTTCAGTATCCCGATTTCGTCTATCTGAGCAACAAGGTACAAGAAAATATGTCGGCATTACCGTTCCTATCAGCCGCCACACGTTGATACGTACGCTCCGTGTGTGCACATGCATAGGCGTGCGCAGAATTTCCCTTTGGGGGGGGGGGGGGGGCTGGGGCGGGGCGAAGGTTCATTGCGCCACCCCCTTCCCTATTAAGTCAATGTATGGGGCAGACTCTGCGCCCCCCTCTTCTTAGGTGACCAGGGCGGGGGGGGGGGGGGGGGCGTCCGCCCCCCTGCCTCCCCTCTGCGCACGCCTATGTGCACATGGCGTAGCTTGCTGGGCCTTCAGCATGGCGGGAATGCACACGGCGGCCGCTAGATGGCAGCAGATTTTGCATGAGGTCTATACATAGAAGGATTCGTTCTTGGGTTAGTTGGTGCTTGCTAATAATCATCATGTAGCGCGAAAAGACAAAACGGAGACACAGAACCACAGGCGCTATACATAGTTCTGCCTGCTAACGCCATACATCACTATGCCGTGCTTTACCCTCTCCCCTCATCCTTTGCCCACCCTCACTACCTTTTCCCACCCCTTGGCATGTACGGCCATGATATACTTGTTTCCGCCTGCCCATACATGACTACTGCGCTTTACCCCCTCAATTCCTCCTTTCCATCCGCCTCATCCTCACTTTCCTTTCCCACCCCCTTGCGATGCACGGCTGTGCTATACATGGTTCTGCCTGCGTGACGCCATACATGATTATGTTATGCTCTACCCTCTCCCTTCCTCCTTTCCGTCATCCTCGCTTCTTTCTCTTTCCTGCCCCTTTGCTATACATGGCTAGGCTATGCATGATACCGCCTGCCTAATGCCATACATGACTATGCTGCGATTTAGCCTCTTTCTTTCTCCTTTCCATCCTCCTCGCCCTCATAACACTCCTTACGCTCACTTCCCTTCTGCTCCCTTGCAATACATGGCTATGCTACGCATCCTTTTGCGGGCGTGTGCTAAGCGGCGACACAAGATGGCAGCCTGGAATGACAGCATATTAGCTTCCTCCTTCCCCTCCATTACTCATTTTCCTCACCCTCACATCGCTTGTCCTCAGCCTCACTTTCCTTTCTCGCCCCCTTGCTGTACATGGGTATGTTATAGATAGCTATGTTATGCGTGGTTTTGCCTGCGTTACGTTAGCGACGACGACAGCCCGTGCCCCTAAAGTGCTCTGCATTAAATAAAGACGACGAAATAAAGATTCATTTCGCTATGTTACAGTGGCATGAATAAATATCTCTCGTCTAAAAATATTCAGAGGCGCGCATGGCGTTTCGCGCACGAAAAGCAGGAACTGACCGTTGTCATCGGTGACCTGGAATCGAATCCTGAATCCTCTTCCTGCTAACATTTCATCTGTCTTGAAGAAAATCTCGACGCTCTTGCCACCACGGGAGACCCACGTTCGCGGCCGTTGCGAACCGCAAAAAGAAAGCTTCCGGCTGGACGTTGTGATCAGAGTTTCCCATACCTCGATCCTGTCGCCGCTGCAGTAGTTGAGCGCGTCCAGGTCGACATCTTCGAAGTACAGCTTGACGTACTAGAGTCACAGTTTGAGAAGACAAGAAGCACAGATCAAAAGAACGCTGATGGTGACAATCGGAAACACAGTGCAGGCTAACTTTAGTCCTTGTGTAGAATTAACTGGGTCACATAGAGGAGCGAGACTTAAGGAGCGCTAACGTTGGAAGTTGGCTCGTCTACGCCATCAGCAGGGCTGGGCAGCATCGAAGACACACGCACCTTAGATTCTATATTAGATACTCTTGGGGTATCATGTATTTGTATCGCGATACGCCTCGCGAGATGTGTATCAGTATCTGTATATCCGATACATTAAATAAGTAATCATGTATCTTATGATACAAGATATCGCAACATCACCGTGCGAAACAACAAATCTTTGCTAAACTGTGCTTGCCAAGCTGATACTGGTTCCACTAAGCCACCTGAACAAAACTAATTGCAGCGACATTGTTTTCATGTTTCCGCCAGAGCGAGGGGGCATGATCAGGTATGCGCGTCCCTCTCAGAGTCACGTGGCCATCTCGATGAAAAGAAGCGCTCGAACGTCGAAGCCCAGCAGACCTTTTGTTTTCTCATTTCTTATATCTTTAGTTGTGTCGGTGCCTTGACGTTTCTCTGTACTGTGCTGCGTACTCAAATGCGCGCAGTATCTTTCGCGAAAATTGTGATGTGATATGGTTATTGAAGTTGATCTTGTGGTGCTTCGCTACGACACCTGAAGAATACAACAATGGGATTGTTTTGCCTGTCGTGGCTTTCAAACATCAGTGATTTGAAAGATGTCGTGGATGTAAGTTTGACTTACATGCGATGAAATTGTCTTGTATACAAATTTGATTCTATTACACCACCGGTACCGATGCAGAATGCAATATAACAAGCATTTACCTAACAGAAGACATCTTGGCGTACTGTATATATGTGCGTCCTGCTATCATTATTGAAAGACTATTCTGAACCATAATTTGGTTGTTAGCAGGCCTGCTTTCTCAGCAATCCTATATTTGCATGCCACACATTACCTAGGTCTGTGCATAGTTCTTTCTGGTCTGTTTTTCGTCTTTTGTAACATGCTGCCAAAATGAGTTATCTGATTTATTCTTACTTTTTTACACGAAAGTGTTCTATGCCGGGGTCCACCAAGTACATCCGTCACGGATATGACGTTGATAAAATGGAAACCAACGGGTGAGAAAGAAAAAAACCAAGAAAAAGATACCCCACTGGGAATCGAACCCACGACGTTGCGGCCGCGACGGCAAGTGCCCGACGCCCTACCCACTAAGCCATCTCGGGAGATGCTAGGCATGGCGCGAACGCGCCTTATATCTTTCACACATTCTCTTTCGCGGCGGGTGGAGCGGTGCAGTGCCGCCGTGTGTGAGAGGTGAAAAGAAGTAACGCTTCACGATCGACACTTACTAGCGCTTACTCCGAGATTGCACGCGATATCTGAGGTCATGGTTAAAGTGTCTCGATACCAGAGAGGTAGAGTGGCCGCGCTGGCGTCGCCGAGGCACCCTTGATGCAGTTACGTTCTTTGCCTTTGGCTTCGTGTTAGCTTGCGTCGGCGCATCGGAGTAGTGGAGCTTCCACATGCACCAACGGGATTTCTCCGCCGCCGACTGCTTCAATTGCGAGAGCACCGACTAACAAAACTGCTGCAATATGCGTTGCAGAAAGGACGCGATTTCGACGGGTGAATGTCGTGCCTTGGTGGAGCGAGAGCAGCGCCTGCGAGACAGAGGCCAGCGGGACGCACGCGTTTGCGGCTCAGGCTACGAACCTCTACCTCCCGTGTTGCTGAAGCGCAGTGTGTGTTATGTATGCATGAGCACAGGCGTCGGCTACCCATTACTAGAAAGCGCACACCGTGCCGTTTCTCTCCTTAATTGACGACGCTTTGAAGAAGCGCATACCGGGTACCAGTGTGGATTATGAGCTTGTTGATATCATCCTTACGCGGGATTCACGATTCGCTGTGTCCAAATATATGTTCACAACATCAGCTACCACAACGGTTTAATCATGATCATGGGCGTTAGTCGTCGCGATAGAGACATGCTGTCAACATGGGTGCATCCACGTCAAACGGTGCTACAGCTGCCAAACACGAATAGACGTTGTACAAGCTCTCATATATCATTACACAATAAGCAGTACTTCTGTGAAGACACGTTTCACTTTCGTGTTATACCGATTCCTATGACGGAGGGATCAGCCATGTTTTAACACGAAAGTGTTTTATGCCGGGGTCCACTAAGACTTCAATGACGTATTTCCGTCACGGAAATGACGTAGAAAAAAGGTACACGATCAGATGGCAAAGAAAAAAAGGTTTAGTCACCGTGCATCGAACCCACGACCGCTCGGTCTGCAACAACAGATGCCGAGCACGCTATCCACTGCGCCACGGTCACAGACTCGAGAGGATTTATAAACGCGCCTTTTATATCTACCGTTCTCCCGTTCAGCGGGGTGGTGTAGCCCTCTGGGAGCGGCAAGGTAAAATAATTCGTCATTACCATGGCCTCCGCGATTAGCATCTGCGACGCGTTACACGTCCGTCCCATTCGGCGCGTTTTCAATAGAAATTCAATTTTGTCAGTGCCTTAACACGCCGCAAGGTGGCGACAATGGCCCAAGCGTCGTAAAAGCGTCGGCCGCGTTCATAGCATCACGCTAATCCAAACCAAAAATAGCTCTGCGACGCGCGCCTGAATCACCTGGCTGTAACACCGCGTTCCCCGCTCACGCGTTCGCCCCGAGAAAAATCGCGGCCGGGCTACCGGGGCGGCACGACGCGCTTTGCGTTTCCTTCTACTCCGGCCGTGGTGTTCAATCACATTTTAACATGCCGCGGGATAGCGACCAAGTTCTGCGTCCAAACTGCGACGCTCTTCTGGCTATCACACCTTGTTCTCTGATTACGCTTTCACCGTTAACTACTACATCTACCACAAGGGTTTGTTTAATCATTTAACATGGACGTTAGTCGTCGGTATGGAAATGTGTCACCAATCATCAAAGTGGGTGCATACACGTTAAACGGTGCCGTTAGCTGCCAGACATCAACATACATTGTGCAAACTATTTTATATCAATGTACAGTAAACATTCAGTTACTTCTGTAAGGGCACGCTTTACTTTCGTGTTATTCTGATTCCTATGACGGAGGGATCAACCATGTTTTTTTAACTGTCTGCGTCATTCTTACTGTTTACATATTTGCGTTCCATTTCAGCGTGTTTTATGTCCAAGCAATGTTCAGGACAAGCATAGAAAAATCGGGGCTTACCTGGTCTGTACAACAATATAAAATGTGTTTCCAGCTTAGTAAAAAAGCAAAACTTAGTTGGCATTAAAATAACAGAGATTATAAGGAAACAACTTTGTAGGGTCCCGCCCAGAGTGATCCCCTCGCCTTCCTCCGAGGTGCTGAAAAATGCCCGAGTTCTGCAGTTGTGTCACTCCTCCCGCTCCTTCCATGGAACTGTCTGTCCGGTTTCGGCCGGTGCCGATGACCGCAGGGAACGAGGAGGCATTCGGAGCAGAAGGTTTCCCAGAAAGCTCTCGTCGTCTTGTGCTGATGACGAGAGCTTGCCGGCTAGACACCCACACTGCTGCTTTATGCCCCATTGCGGGTCATTCTTCTTCGAATAAGTGCAACTGGGCTAATTAGAATAGTGCCGAAACAGGTTGGTCACACTTTTTGCGTATTTCTAGAATTGACAGATGAATGGGGAAGATGCATTCGGAGATTATGTTAAAGTATTCACGGACGCATCTCTACGCAGCGACGGCCTAGGGGCTTCTTCAGCTTTCTTTTGTCCTTCGACAGACATCAGACGAGTGTTTAAAATACCTCACCCATAATCATCGGTGACTGCGGAACTAGCAGCGATTGATGTCGCCCTTAAAGGGACTGTCTACCACTCGGAAAAAGAAATTCTGATTGTGGTGAAAATGAGATCGTTCGTCACATCGGCGGCAACGAGCATGCTTTTGTCCCATAAGAAAGGAATTATATTTTTAGTTTGATGTTGAAAATCGTGAAATAATGACCGCTACCGTCACCCAACAACGATGTGGTTAATCTACTGCCAAAGACAAGAAATCATCGCAGGTAGACCCAATTGAATAAACAACCAACATGTATAACTCGAACTTGTATTTTACGCAGTTGTGGCAGCTTTAGGTAGCGTCAGAGAGTAATTTTATGCTTTTTTTACGCATCCAAATAGGCGTCCGGTAGCGCTGCTTGCGGCGCCGTCTTCGATCTCGTCTGCTTCAACTCATGCGCTATGCCATGCGGCCCTCCGCGCTGGTCGCACTGTGCCGCTGTATTATTGGTAGGATGTATCAGATGTGCTGTGCTGTGAATGCGTGCATTTATAGTCTCTTTTTGATTAATCAACTTGGCTTGGATTGCGGCAGAAGTGCTAAAATAAACGCATAGACTGCGATTACATCAAAACAAGTGTTCTGTAATCGTATAACAAGGCTTCATCTAACCACTAGCGCGCTGAAAGCGACTGTTACATTCGTTACAATAGTGTTGAGCGAAAATAAGGTAATCTTACAGAAATCACAAGTACTTTCGGTTTTAATTTTTACCGGCACTGCAATCGTCATCTCGTCCAGCAACCAGTGTTGTGGGCATGTTTCACGCCAATGGCGTGAACCGGGCATTGCGACCGAAGGCAGAAAAAAAATTCTGTTTTAAAAATTTCTACTCACTTTCCAGAGAAACCGCTGCAAGGTTAGACACTTCAGGCGATACGATTTCTATTGCGGTACAAAACAGAAAAGCGATGAAGGACGGTAGACAGTCCCTTTAAGTACGTGCAAGAAGGATTACCTACGTCGAAGGTCGTCATCCTTACAGACTCTCACGATTTCCTTAGCAGACTCTCTGGAAAAGAGGCCGACAGCCCGATTCCATGCATACTAAAATTAATAAACTCTCCAGCCACCCGTCCAAAGTTGCTAAAGTTAAAATTTAAAAAACTATAAACTGACCCGACGTTTCGGGACCAATTCTGTCCCTTCCTCAGGGATGACTGTTCGGCCGGCTTCGAAGCTATAGCGACTTTTTTTCGTGGCGTCCCCCCTCTCCATCGTCCTTCTTCTCGCCGTTCTTGTTGCTGCGGTGTTTTTTCCCACTGGTTCCGTAGACCGTGAACGTTACATTCATTACAATAGTGTTCAGCGAAAATAAAGTAATCTTCCAGAAATCACATGTACTTTCTGTTTCAATTTTGTTGTTTAACTCGGTAAGGTTCCATTTGAGCGGTTAACATTTCCAGGTGTTGTTTGGATATGCCAGGACTCTAAGAACTGTCTTTTTTGGTGGCTACCTTCCATGTCGATGACCCGGGCGTCGTCAAAATTGACGCGATGGACCATCTTTTCGCTGTGTTCTGCGAGAGCGTTTCGCGCAGCGTTGAAGCTACGCACGTCGTTTCGATGTTGCCGTATCCTTTCGGGGAAGTTTTTTGTCTCGCCGATGTAAGTGGTGTCACAGTCCGTGCATGGAACCTCGTAGACTAACCCGGGGAATCTTTCCTTTGGCAACCGGTCTTTGGCCATATCAAGAGTAGCCCGATTGTTGAAATGGGTGTATAAGTTTATAATTTTTTTAAATTTTAACGTTAGCAACTTTGGACTATAAGTGGCTGGAGAGTTTATTAATTTTCGTACGAATTTTCACCCTGCCAGAAAGATATCTGTCGAATATGTTCACATTTAAATCGATTCTATGCAGTATCATAGAATCCACCGACAAAATTCTCTCACGTGCGGTGTCCCTAGCTGCCCAGTGGATACCTTCGCACGTGAGCATTGCTGGAAATGAAGAGGCGGACCGCCTCGCTTCATCTTGTAATCATGATGACTGTGACTGCCGGGAAATTGCGACTATGATGGACAACGCTGGTGTGCCGCCACCTCCTAAAGCAGCACCCAGACCAGCGTGTCGCGAACGGATCGTTCCCTCCCCGTGTTCGTGGCTTGCCTCGACGCTCCACAGCACTGTTATATAAAGAGTCGGTTCAGTACCGTCGAGGGCGCTTGAACAGTCCGTTGCGTGCAGCTTGTGGCTCCTGCGAAACACTTGAGCATCTCATACTACACTGTCCCGCGTTTGTTACGCAGCGGGCTTTGCTGATTAATGAATATAAATTCCTCGGATTTAAGTTCGCGACCATTCACGATTCCCTCTTTCCGAGAGGTTGTGTATTTCGACACGACCAGGCCCATCGAGCTTTGCTGACCTCTGTGAACCAAGTGGATCTCGCCACCCGTTTATAAGCGCTTCTTTTTGGGTGTGTGTGTGTGTCAATGTTTTACCTATTCTTGTCCAAGTGTTCGTCAATTTTTTTCTTTACCATCCTAACTTCTTTCCTCTCCTCCTATCTTCCTTTCCTCCTCCCTAAAGAGACGTCCGGCGTTGTGCCCCTCTAGGTGGCAGTTGCCAGCTTGCTCTCTCCCTCCTTTCTCTGTGTTCTTGTGTATCTCTGTATACAAATCAAATAAATAAATAAATTCTTTTGTTGCCATTTTCTATGTAAACATTTCTGTATATAAAGTTGGTGTCATAAAACGTCCAGCGGTGAAGGAGTCTTCTTCCGGAGCAACGTTACGAAGACTGCGGCGACCTCCATCGCGAAGCAACGGGTCCGGCGTTGCTTTGCCACGACGAACCTGCTCAGGATATCCCAAGTTCGGATGAAAATTTACCATCTTGAAGATGTTAGCAGGGGGATTCGAGAAACATATTACCAAATACTCCGTTTTATTCCTGCTCGTCACCCAAGCCGTCTTATGCTATTTTCTATAGGCAATAACTTTTGTGTTGTCTGACGTTCACAACGTAAGTTGACGATACTTGATGCTTCATTGCCCCAGCTACATGGCTAGTAAGTGGGGACATTGACGTAGTTGAGAAAGCTGCCTCCAGATGTCACTACGAAACCTGAATTGTGCGTGCACTGCCTGCATCATTGGCGAGGCGGACTCATTGAGGCATTGAAGCACTCTTCGTCTCGCTCTCCCGCACACGCTCCCGAGCACTGTATTCAATATCTTTGTGAGCACCGTGAGCTCTTCCAACACACCCCGTTACAATGTCGGAGCAGATGTCGGCTTTGAAACAACAAGAATAAGGCCGACAAAAACGACCGAAGAAGTTACATGGCTTTAGCTACACAGTAAAGTAGCATATCAATTGAAAGAGGGCTTCTCAGCCAATCTATCACCCCTAGGCGTTTTTGAAACCTCTTCTCTGAGCTTTGCGATCCAAATGATATTATATTTACATTTAAAATTTATGTATATATATTTATATTTATATCTGTATAACTACTGCTCTCTTTTATTTACATGTGCTTTGTAATGATATAAGTGCATTCTGTTATCCATTTTCGTTGTCTTGTTATATTATGTTTCCATAAGCTCTTTTTTCCAGTTATTCATAATGTTATTGTACTCATGCATTTATTTTTTTCCAGTGCTGTTGTGTTGTGTGACGAATGTACAGGGTATTAATAAGAACTAACAGGCACTAATGCCGAGGAAAGGATAGAGGGTGTTATTTGTTGTAATTAGGACATAAATGTGAAGAAAGTAAAGCGGACGAAAAGACTCCTATTATTGTCTGTTAGTTCTTATTAACATTGTGTCTAACAAAGAAAAAGCAGCCCTTAAAAGTAATCTTTCCTTCACTGTACAGGGTGGTGCTTGAGGCCCAGTCAGGCGACTCATAATGTCGCCTTTAATCTCCTGCACCACGACAATAATGTATTGTCAAACAAATAAATAAATCAATAATAAATAAAAATTGAAACCGGGCAAAATGGGTCTAAATTGAGGCAGCTCCCATAGGCTGTCTGGTAAAATCTTTTAATGGCCTGGGAAAGTAGACGCTTTGTAGTACGTTATTAGCATTATGCCCAAAATATTCTAGCGGTTCCCTAGTATCTGAAATCGAGAGTCTTTTTCAACACCATCTTTCGTTCGTGAAATACAATTCTTTGGTGTGTGCTTCCCACTGAGTTACGACGGGGGCCGCCGCCAAGAGATGGCGCGAGATGTACATGTTCCGAAATCCGGGCAATGTTGGTGATGCTGCCTGTATCGTATTTCCATACGGTCTACTGTGATTGCTTGATATGGAAGCGTATTTCTATTTCACTTAGACATATTTGTTTTCCTTATTTAGGTCGCACTAATTTTTAGGGGCGAAGCTCCTTAAGGCGGCACCCGTTCGTCCCTCGTCGTGGTCGTAGTAGTGAGTAACAAGTCTTACGCTTTGCCCTCCAAGGTGGTGCCGGTGGGAGATTTCTCCTGTGCGTTGTTGAACAATAAAAAGTTCGCAGCGTGCGCGTTAACTAAAAGCCGAATTCTTCTGTCTCTCATTCCCCATTAGCAGCCATTGGCATGTTCCAGTAGGAAACGTTAGTAGAAGTAGAAGTGTAAGTGTTAGCTAAAAGCCGACTTCTTCTGTCTCTCATTGCCATTAGCAGCCATTGTTTACCTCCAAGGTAGTGCCTGGTGAGATTTCTCCTGTGCGTGATTAAACAATAAAAATTTTGTTCAAAACGCCGTTGATTGATGAAATAAACCAACGAAAGACGCCAGATGTTTTGTAAAAGCACAACGAAAGAACGCCAGATGTTTTTCTTAAAGTGTAGTAGTTGTTTTTAGCCACCTCGCCCGATCGTCAACGGGCGAGGTGGACCGGCAACGGCGCGAGGACCCTGCCGTACGAGAGTTAAATCACACTAAAAGACATACTTTGCGGGCGATACACTCTAGTGAGCTTTCAACTTTTCGTCTTAATGTACATGATAAAGAAATTATTTCTACGAAAAACGCAAGGCACACCTTGAGCAATATGTTTGGTTTTGGGACGCTAAATGGAACCATGAGGCGATGCGAAGCCGGAGCACTTGCACGATCGCGTTCCGTTGGCTTTCGTTGGGCATGCTACCGACCTCGCGTCGTGGAACGCGCGTCCTGTCTTCCCTCTAGCCTTGCCTTTAATTCGCACAGGGCGAGCGGGGAATGCGGTCGCTCTTGGCGCTCTTTCGCTCGGGAGCGGACTTCTTCCTTGCATTTCACCGATCACAAGTGATAATGAAGGGACCACGTAAACCAACAGTACAATAAATGTTTGATGTTTAATATATACACGATGTTTCACACTCTTTATATTATGTACTGGGCGCATTTCACGGAAGAGTTTCACTGTTTACAGATGATTCCCTCCGTAGCTTCGCCCCACTCATCATCATTCACCCCGTGGATATGCTGTGATTTTTTTTTTCACTGTTACAAATCACCAGGTAATCGCAGTTATAAGTGGCAATAGTGTGAATAGCGGCGGTGTCCTGCTACGCTTTGTGCCACTATACATTAGGTCCGAAACGCTTATGGGCTGCACAAGTCCCCTCGTTTAAGGTAGATTGTTAAAAAATTGCACTTTAGCTAATATGTCGCTAACGAATGATTTACCCCAGCAGATAAGTAGAATACGAAAAGTCATTGCAGTTTTATGCCCTCTGCTTATACTTGGTGATTCACAAAAATTGTCGCTACCAGCCTTGTTGCTGCTGTACACGTGTCCGGCGATTCGGTATTGCATCAACGGTAACGGCGTGAACCATAATGTTCGGGTACGAACAAAATATTTTTGTGGCATTTGTTAGCAGAGTTCTTTGGAAAAACCACTAAGGTGTTTGCATGTTGCGTTACCTCAAAGCAAAACTAAATATATTAGAGAAGGCTTGGAATGTCTGTTGCTAATACCGACTTGCTAATACCCATGCTGCAGGGTGCACTATCGGCAAGCGCTTTTTCATTCCCGGTATTTAGTACTTTTCGGACAACTAGGAACATTGTAGCCACTTGCATGACAACCGTCGCATTTCATGGCACAAAGAGCACGATATGGGCGCCATGCGAACCTTGAAATCTCAAGACAACTGAGGCATCTTTATGGGACGAACACTTATTGGCGGACCTCTGTGGCGTGATCATTAATGTTCGAAATGTATCATGAACTATCATTGCACCTTTGTAATCGTATTTTGTAATGAGACGTAAATATTTTTTTAGTTTACAATCTGTCTTTCTACGCGCAAAGCCCGTAGACTGGAGTAGAGAAGCTTTAATACCTTTGCGAACTGACTTTAATACCTTTGGAAACTGATAAGGGAACCTGACTTAGCTTCTCTTATAAAGTATTGGACACGAAGGCCGCCGCGGTCGTATTTCGACCGAGGCAAAAGCCTAGAGACACGCGTGCTTACATTCAGGTGCACGTTAAAGAACTGCAGGTAGTCGAAATTGCCGGAGCCCTCCACTACGGCATCTTTCATAATCATAGCGTGCTTTTGCGACGTAAAACCCTAACAATTATTATTATTATTATTATTATTATTATTATTATTATTATTATTATTATTATTATTATTATTATTATGACCCTTCGATGTGGCCCCTCGGATGCCTCTTCAAGCCATTTCGTGGCGAGCTGCGCGATGACATGCTTCATCCCTCTGAGCTAGTGACTGGAATCGAAAGTGCCGTGTAACGTAGACATATTCTACCAAAATGCTCGTGGTCTACGTACCAAGACACGCGAGTTTTTCTCTAATGTTCTTTCGTCTTCTTTTCCTATTATTGCTATTTCTGAAACATGGCTAGGCACTGAAATTCCCTCTTTTCCCCCGACCTACACCACCTTCCGCAGTGACCGAGATTTCAGTGAAACCAAACATAAAGGCGGTGGCGTGCTGATTGCCATTGACAAATCTGTTAGACGGAAAGACCTAGAAACTATCGAAGAATCCATTTGGCTAGAAACCAACCTTGAGCGCAGTGAAAAATTGTTGATTGGATGTTTCTATTTACCGCCCAGCATGTCCCCTGCCTCGTTTCATGATGTCATGTCTTCCATTGAACTTGTGGTATCTTCTCATAGTGGGCACAGAATTATTGTTCTTGGGGATTTCAATGCACCTGGAATTGACTGGAGCACGCTTACCTTTTCTCATTACAATCATTTCATAGAGAAAAAGTGCAGCCTGCTTTTGGACTTTCTGGCGTTTAATTCCCTACTGCAACATAACTCAGTCGTCAATTCCAGTGGCAACGTCTTAGACCTGTGTGTGTCAAACGATCAACCCCTTGAAGTTTCCCGCTCCGACACCTCTCTTGTAAGTCCTGACAAATTCCACCCACCACTTAACGTAAGATTATCCGCATCAGCCGAAACAACGAGCTTCAGCATTTACGTAAACAAATCTCCAAGATTTGCCTTCAAGCGAGGTGATTACACGGGCCTCTATCATCACTTGTCCACCGTTGAGTGGTCACAGGTTACTGGCAAACCAAATGTTGATGACCAGGTTGGTCGGTTTACGGAGCTTGTACTGAGCAGCATGCGTAATTTTATTCCCCAATATACACCTAAACAACGTAAATATCCCCACTGGTTCTCATCTGAACTTATCAGTGCACTGAAGCACAAAGATCACGCACACAGGAAATCTAAATGTTCTCCATCCAGCGAGTGGAAGGAAGAGTTCAGCTTCTTTCGAACTCTCTCTAAACGCCTATATAAACGGGATCATAGTTCGTATATTGAATTCTTAGAAAAAAGCGCTTTTGACAGGCCGGCTGAGTTTTGGAAGTATGTACGTAAACGGTCTAGCAAAAGCGGAGAGTCCTTCAGACTACTGGACTCAAATGGGGCAGAAGTGCATGCCGTCGCTGACTGTTTTGCCACGCATTTCTCATCCGTTTATAAGGCCTCAGACTCTAGCACTGATATCAGACAACAGCCCAAGGCAGTCAGCTCATCCAGTGCTTTGTCGCTGGATGAAAATCTTATCAGCGAATGCATTAAGCGCTTAAAACCATCCTTATCATGTGGCCCAGATGGCATCCCCTCCGCCATACTAAAAGCTTATGGTAGTATATTTGTCCCAGTACTGACTACGATATTTAATAACTGCCTGGACACTTCCACATTTCCTAGCATGTGGAAAACTGCTCGTGTTTTCCCAGTATTTAAGTCGGGCTCTAAAACAGATGTTTCTAATTATCGCCCGATTTCTCTACTATGTGCCACATCAAAGATCTTCGAACTGGCTCTTCACAAAATATTGTCTTTTAGTGTGAAAAACTCATTGATTCCAAATCAACTTGGTTTTCTTGCTGGCCGCTCAACTACCACAAACCTTGCTAGTTTCATGACGCAGACCTCCCCACCTATTTCTCAGAGAGGACAGGTTGATGTAACCTACTGTGACCTGAGCAAGGCTTTTGACGTAGTCAGCCACACACTGATTATGGTTAAACTTGCGAACTTTGACGTTGACTTGTCGATTGTGAATCTCTTGCACAGCTATCGGCTCAATAGATCTTGTTATGTTGCCGTAAATGGCCAAACCTCTTCTTTGTATAAAGTGACTAGTGGGGTCCCTCAAGGGTCGGTATTAGGCCCACTCCTATTTTTAATTTACGTTAATGATGTTTCTTTTGCCATTCGTAATTCTTCTTTCCTCTTGTATGCCGATGACATCAAGATATTTAAGGAAATTCATTCAGTTAACGACTGTCGCTTGCTGCAGTCAGATGTGTGTTCTTTTTCCGAATGGTGCAACGGCAATAACCTTTCTCTGAATACATCAAAGACAAAATTCATGTCTATCACTCGCAAAACATCTAGCGTGTCATTTCAATACTCTGTCAATTCTGTGCCGTTATGCAATGTTTATGAAATCAGTGATCTTGGTGTTGTTGTTGACAGCGCGTTAAACTTTTCTTCTCACGTTAAGCGTGCTGCTATGCGGGGCCTTCGTTCTCTCGGATGTGTTTGTAGAATATCTCGAGAATTCACGTCTCCCATGGCCCTACACAAATTGTACACGGCAATATGTCTTCCACAACTTGAGTATGCGTCCGTGATATGGAATGGCATTGCTCAATCCAGCGGTAACACCATTGAACGAGTCCAGAAAAAATTCCTCAGCATATATAACCATCGCTTTGCTAAAAATGACTCTGGATCTCGTTCAAATACTGCTGAATCATTATCACTGCCATCACTTCACTGCCGACGAAATCGTTCTGATCTCTTATATTTTTACAAGCTAGTCCACGGTATCATATCCTGCCCTGTACTTCTCAATTGTGTTAATTTTCGAATTCCGCGTAAGTTAACCAGAGAGAACAGACAGTTTCATGTACCCGCCTCCTTCTTCCAACACTCTACCGTTCACAGAACACAAAGTCTTTATAATATTAATTTTCTTGATTTTGACGTTTTTCATAGTCCACAATAATTGTTTTTATCCGAGCTTTGCACTGTTTTGACATACTATGGCACAATGTACAAAGTCTTCCCTTCTCCGTCTTTCCGCATAGTTGTATATATTCAATCAAATTTTTTATTCCCCTTCAATATTTCTCATATTGTCTTATTTTACTCCTCCCCTTTTGTGTTCATTTCTCTTTGTCTACGTGTTTTTTCTCTTTTTATTTCTGCAGACTGTCTGTTTTGTATTGTTTATTTTTATTGTTTTTTTTGCGTGCGCCTGCACAAAGACCTCACGGTTGTTCCTGGGCACGCTAAATAAATGATTGATTGATTGCTTATTATTATTATTATTATTATTATTATTATTATTATTATTATTATTATTATTATTATTATTATTATTATTATTATTATTCAAAAGGAAGAAACCAGCAGGTATTGATGGTATCTCTGTATCTTTGCTGCAGCTGAATCTGGACGCATTATCAGACATTCTGCTTTTCATGCTTAACGGATTCCTGGAGACAGCTTCTCTGCCATCAGAATTAAAAACAGCAATTGTAAAGCCGCTGTTTAAGGGTGGAACAAAAGATAGCGTTGACAACTATCGACCCATTTCAGTTTTACCTATGTTATCCCAAATCATTGAGAAATTCTTATTGCAATGCATGACTTCATTTCTAGATAAATTTTCGCTTATTTCAAGTCGCCAGTTTGGTTTTATCGCAGGTCGGGGCACTACTGATCTACTTAAAGAATTTTCCGATGAACTGCATGACGCTTTGGAACATAACACGTTTGCCTGTGCTTTATTTCTTGATATCTCTAAAGCATTTGTCACCGTAAACCACTCTATATTGCTTGAAAAAATATACCTTCTTGGTTTCAGGGGTCCGTTCTATGACGTTGTTAAAAATTATCTTTCTGATCGTTCCCAGGTAGTGCGGTCACACAATCAGTTACCTTTCAGTAATAGGCTTCCCTTGAAAGCTGGTGTACCACAGGGATCCATTTTATCTCCGCTTTTATTTAATTTATTCATAAATGATTTTACTGCTGCTGTTCCAAAATGTATTGTATTTCAATATGCAGACGACACTGTTCTGTTATAGAAAACATGTATGTTAGGATAAAGCGTTGTCACTACTACAAGACAGTGTTTCTGAGGCTGCGTCATGGTTAATGAATAATTGCTTGCCGATTAATCAGACAAAAACGAAATTTGCTTTAAAAATCCGTTGAAAGCAATAGTGACAAATGCATCCCTACTTTTTCATGCCCGTGATTGCGCCTTTTCTATGTGTACTCCCATTGAACATGTTAGTTCTATAAAATCTTGGTGTGTTCTTCGATGTGAACTTTCCTGAAATGTTCATTTGGCTTACATTTGTTACAGACTACGAAAAACCTGATGTTTTCAATATTACATAAATCGCACCCACCAATATTAAAGTGACCATCCTGCTTGCTCTTGCGTACAGTATCCTGCGATATGGCATCACATTATTTGCTTTCTGTTCTTCGCGGTGGCAGTGTCGGGTTGAGAATATTTTAAAAAGCATGCTGAAACCCATTGTGTACAATCGTTCCTCAACAGACAATGCAAATTTATTTTTCCTACTTCGCCTGCCGTCTTTCAAAGCGTCCTTTAATCAAACTGTTGTATTACGGCATTTCTGGGGCTCTCAGTTCAAAAAAGAATGCATTGCCCATCAATATTAAGAAAAACTTCCCGCTTTTCTGTACCATTCGTCAAAACACGATATGGCAAAGCTATTAGAAAGGTCTATGTCCCTACTGTTTTTAACGACCTCCCCGACAATGTTTTTCTTGCAACGACGAAACGCAGTCGACGAAACAACCTAAAGTCTCTTTAACAATGCATCATTTATCGCATTACTATATTTTCTAGTTTCTTGCATGCAGGGTATAATCTGTTTAAAGTTGTTCAATTCTTATCTTCACATCTCTGCTGTTTAGGTAGCATTGCTTCCGCTAATTTGATTATTTTTGTTTCTTTGTTATTGTAGTTAAATGTAGCGTAAATGAGTTACATGTCTTCTTTCTCTGATTGTTTTGCATGACAAGCTTTTCAATATGTATGTCATCTCTCGTTTGCCGATGTGCCGGGCCTAGTCCTCTAAGCCACCGTCTGGCTTTGATCGGCCTGTAATTTGTTTTGTACAACTCCAGATGACACTAAAGATTTTTATTATTATTATTATTATTATTATTATTATTATTATTAATATTATTGTTGTTGTTGTTGTTGTTGTTGTTGTTGTTGTTGTTGTTGTTGTTGTTGTTGTTGTTGTTGTTGTTGTTGTTATGTTACTGAGTATTCACTGCACACCAGCGATCGTATCTTAGTAACTATTAGTGTTATTATTTCAATCTTCAGGCCTGCCAAGAATGCTGGAATTATTTAGGACAGCTAAAACTTAATTTTCGACGTATAAAGAGGGATCTACGCAGTTATTCCCATTTTGTTCGATGATTTCGATGACAACTTTGTTTAATCCAAATGAGACGTATTCGTTTAGCTACGTGGAAAGTTGACCGAGTTGGCGATGCATGTTTCATCATGGCGCAACCACTGAGACAAGGACGAAAATATGCAGAAACGTGGCATTGAATGCACTCATGAAGAAAAAATGATAATACTAACAGAGCATGTGTCACAGCGAATGGTGGAAGAGCGGCCTTTCTAGAGCCCGTAGTAGACTCTCTTGGGGCAACTAGTACATGCAAGGTACCCACTACGCCATTAACCACAGTAACCTTCCTGGATTACGAAAGCACCCACTATGCTATTATTCGTCATTCTGCGGATAAGTTACGTATCCGCCACACATCTGTAAGTCGTTATGTGCACTTTGTTTGTGCTGCGGCTGATGACGATGAAGAATTATGGCTCAGCCTTTCATAATGGAATGGAAGCATTCAACCAACGACTCGCTGCGCAAATCGCATTGTCTGACGCCTGGTTGTTTTTATTGCGATAATTATATGTACACTCTCGACTGATTTTTGCGGTCGCCGCCGCCGTCTGTCGACGCCGTCATGTACCGGATATGTATATGTATGTATATATGTAAAACAGGCACAAAGAAAAATAAAGCAGCAGAAAAAAACTGAGAAGCACCCGACCGCGGATTCGAATCAGCAACCCCTCCCTAGCGCGCTGCGTTAGACAACTCTGCCACACGCCATGTATGCGCCGGCGAAATAACGGCGAGCTATTTATATACACCATGCACCGCTGGTGGTAAGCAAATCTCGGAAGAGCGCGTGTTTGCTATCACGCAACGCTCCTAATTTTCTTTCAATTTCAAAACTGCCGTTGAGTCGCGCAAAACAAAGTGGCCCTTTTCTGCACACACTCGTGATGTGGAACGAAAAAAAGAAAGAACGCCGGGAATAGTGTGCCTCGATGTGTACAACAAAACGCGCATCAAGGCACCCTAGCCGGGAACACCTTGCATCAGACGCCCCCGTGGGGCTGGAGACGCAAGGGGTAACTCCACGCGCCACAGTTTAATAGAAAAAGAAATATATTGTCACGTGGTCGTGACGACGAAGACAGCAGTCAGCACGTTCGAGATGAAACTGTTTATTTGGCCGAACTTGTGGCCGGGAAACTGTAAGTCAATCTACAGCAACACACTGATAGCGGCGGACAGAGCGTCGACCGTCGATCAACTGACAAGCGGTCAAGCGCGTCGGCTTTTATACAGGCGCTATGGAACTTTCCAGCAATATCGCTGGTGGCGGCGTTATCTCTCGACAAAGCTGGAACATTCGCGTGCGGCACGCAATCTTAACAAAACGATCTACTAAAATCGTGAAGCTTCTCGAACACTGCTTCACGGCCAGCGTCGAGCGTTGATAACCGTCCTTGCTGGTCAAACTCGAACACATCAAAATAAAAGAAGAAGCGGGCGTGGCATTGCCCCCCTCTGAAAAAGCATCGTCCCGATGCTTGCAACAGAACATGCAAAGGAAAAAACAAGTGCATGCACAAATAAATTACAATAACAAAGGAAAAAGTAGAGTTCTCAGGTTCGCTAACGCGCAAAAAACGGCTTAAGGCGCACGACATGGACGACTTCAGGTCGTGCGCGGCGTCGCTGGGAGTTCGTAATGCCGTCCGGGACGACCTCGTAGTCAAGAGCGCCGTGACGTCGAAGCACCTTGTATGGGCCGAAGTATCGCCGAAGAAGTTTTTCACTGAGCCCACGTCGGCGTATCGGCGTCCAGACCCACACACGGTCACCGGGTTGGTACTCCATGTGGCGTCGTCGAAGATTATAGTGACGGTTGTCGACCCTCTGCTGGTTCTTGATGCGCAGGCGGGCGAGCTGTCGAGCTTCTTCGGCGCGTTGCAAATAGGCGGCAACGTCGAGATCGTCTTCGTCGGTGGCGGTTGGTAGCATTGCGTCGAGCGTTGTTGCCGGGCTCCTTCCGTAGACCAGCTTGTACGGCGTCATTTGCGTCGTTTCTTGCATGGCCGTGTTGTATGCGAAGGTCACATACGGAAGGATGGCATCCCACGTCTTGTGTTCGACGTCGACATACATGGCCAGCATGTCGGCGATGGTCTTGTTTAGCCGCTCGGTGAGGCCATTGGTCTGTGGGTGGTACGCTGTGGTCCGGCGGTGGCTTGTTTGGCTGTATCTCAGTATTGCCTGAGTTAGGTCAGCAGTAAACGCCGTACCTCTGTCGGTGATGAGGACCTCTGGGGCGCCATGACGCAGGAGGATGTTCTCAACGAAGAACTTTGCTACCTCGGCGGCACTGCCTTTGGGCAAGGCCTTCGTCTCCGCGTAGCGGGTGAGGTAGTCAGTCGCTACGACGATCCACTTGTTGCCGGAAGTCGACGTCGGGAACGGCCCCAGTAGGTCCATCCCGATTTGCTGGAACGGCCGGTGAGGTGGTTCGATTGGCTACATAAGTCCCGCTGGCCTAGTCGGTGGTGTCTTCCGTCGCTGGCAATCTCGGCAAGTCTTGACGTAGTGGGCGACGTCGGCAGCAAGGCGTGGCCAGTAGTACTTTTCCTGTATTCTGGCGAGGGTGCGGGAAACACCGAGGTGTCCAGCCGTCGGGTCGTCGTGTAGGGCCTGGAGGACTTCTGGTCGCAATGATGAGGGCACGACAAGAAGGTAGTCCGTTCGAAGTGGCGAGAAGTTCTTTTTCAGGAGAACGCCGTTCCGTAAGAAAAACGACGACAGTCCTCGCTTGAATACCTTCGGAACAACGGCGGTCTTGCACTCGAGGTACTCCATAAGGCCCCCCAGTTCCGCGTCGGCTCGTTGCCTTTCGGCGAAGTCGTCGGCACTTATAGTTCCGAGGAAGCAGTCATCGTCGTCGTCTTGCGGCGGCGCGTCGACGGGGGCACGAGAGAGGCAGTCGGCGTCAGAGTGTTTTCGTCCGGACTTGTACACGACGGTAATGTCGAATTCTTGAAGCCTCAAACTCCATCGTGCGAGACGACCTGAAGGGTCCTTCAAGTTAGCTAGCCAGCATAAGGCGTGATGGTCACTGACAACTTTGAAGGGCCTGCCATAGAGGTAGGGGCGAAACTTTGACGTAGCCCAGATGATGGCAAGGCATTCCCTTTCTGTTGTGGAATAGTTGGCTTCTGCCTTGGATAGTGACCGGCTAGCATAACTGATAACCCTTTCAAGCCCGTCAGTCTTTTGCACAAGGACGGCACCGAGTCCTACGCTGCTAGCGTCGGTGTGTATTTCAGTGTCGGCGCAATCGTCGAAATGCGCAAGTATGGGTGGCGTCTGCAGGCGTCGTTTAAGTTCCTCAAATGCTTGCACTTGCTCCGTTTCCCACCTGAATTCCACGTTAGTCTTCGTGAGAAGCGTCAGTGGTTCGGCGATGCGTGAAAAGTTTTTGACGAAGCGTCTGTAATAGGCGCATAAGCCGAGAAATCGGCGCACGGCCTTCTTGTCGGTGGGAGGCGCGAAGTCGGCGATGGCTGCTGTTTTCCGCGGGTCTGGGCGCACTCCAGACTTGCTGATCACATGGCCCAGAAACAAGAGCTCGTTGTACGCGAATCGGCACTTTTCTGGCTTCAGGGTCAGTCCAGAGGCCTTTATTGCTTGAAGTACTGCCTCGAGCCGCCGGAGATGCTCGTCGAAGGTCGAGGAAAACACGACGACGTCGTCCAAATACACAAGGCACGTCTGCCACTTCAATCCGGCCAGTACAGTGTCCATGATGCGCTGGAACGTCGCAGGTGCCGAGCAAAGACCGAAAGGCATGACCTTGAACTCAAAGAGGCCGTCGGGTGTTATAAAAGCCGTCTTTTCTCGGTCTCTCTCGTCTACTTCGATCTGCCAATAGCCGGTCTTGAGGTCCATCGATGAAAAGTACGTCGCGTTGTGAAGTCGATCCAGGGTGTCGTCTATCCGTGGGAGGGGGTACACGTCCTTCTTCGTGATTTTGTTCAGGCGCCGATAATCAACGCAGAAGCGCAGTGTCCCGTCCTTCTTCCTCACTAACACCACGGGTGACGCCCACGGACTCTTGGACGGCTGGATGATGTTGTCGCGTAGCATCTCGTCGACTTGTTTCTTTATCGCGTCGCGCTCTCGAGTCGAAACTCTGTAGGGGCTCTGACGGAGTGGTCGAGAATCTTCTTCTGTTATAATGCGGTGCTTAACAAGGTGCGTTTGTCGTACCCGCGATGACGACGAGAAACAGTCCTTGTATTGCAGGAGCAGGGTTTTGAGCTGGTCTTGTTTGACCTTCGCAAGGCTCGGGTTGACGTCAAAATCCGGTTCGGGACCTCTATTCGTCGAAGCAGGTTCGGCAGCATCGAAGAGGGCGAAAGCATCGCTGGCGGCTACACATTCGTCAATGTAGGCAATCGTCGTACCAATGTTGAGGTGCCTATATTCGTGGCTGAAGTTTGTCAGCACTACCTTTGCTTTACCGTCACGCAGTTCGGCTATACCTCTTGCGACGCAAATTTGACGGTTCAGGAGTAGTTGCTGATCGCCCTCGATGACGCCTTCAAGGTTCGCAGGTTTTTCGGTGCCGACGGAAATAATGACGCTGGAGCGGGGCGGAACGGTCACCTGCTCTTCTATCACATTCAATGCATGGTTCCCTGGCGTCGCGTGGGGCGGGAGCGCTTTGTCTGAGGTTAGCGTTATCGACTCAGATCTCAGGTCGATGACGGCGCCGTGGTCACTTAGGAAGTCCATTCCAAGTATCACATCCCTAGAGCAATTTTGTAGGATTACAAAGCTCGCAGGATAAGTCCGGTTATTGATGGTGACTCTCGCCGTGCAGACACCAATCGGCGTTATCAGGTGGCCTCCAGCTGTCCGGATTTCGGGTCCACTCCAAGCGGTCTTTACTTTCTTCAGCTTGGTGGCGAACGGTCCACTGAAGACAGAATAGTCGGCTCCGGTGTCGACGAGAGCTGTGATGCTGTGGCCGTCGATAAGAACGTCGAGGTCGCTAGTTCGTCGTCTCGCGTTGCAGTTAGGTCGTGGCGTGGGGTCACGGCTACGTCGGTTTGTTCCGCTGCTTCCCCGTTGCGTCGTCAGGCCTACTTCGGTCCGCGAGGTTTCATCGGCAGGACTTCGTCTGCTTCGCGTCGTGTTCTGCAGGTCTCCTCGCGTTGTCGTCGTCGGCGGCCGCGGAGGATCTTCGGCATTTCGTCGTGCAGCAACCGCACCTCCATCGGTTGCTGCCCTTAGTTTTCCGGATACGGGCTAGGCGACCGGCCCCGGTTTGGGCCAGTGTACTGCCGGCGGTGCGGTGACATGTAGCGGCCGGGCGACGGCGAGCGGGAAGGTCGTCGTTCTTGCCACTGTGTTCCGGTGAGGAAGTCGTCGATGTCGCGAGGCCGTTCGCCTGGCTGGGGGCGCGGCGCGTTGACGGCGAATCCGCGTAGCCCCATCTGACGGTACTGGCAGCGGCGGTAGGTATGGCCGGCCTCCCCGCAGTGGTAGCAGAGCGGGCGGTTGTCAGGGGCGCGCCAAACGTCGGTCTTCCGTGGGGCATAGCGCGGGGCATAGCGCCGGGCGACAGGAGGACGGTAGGGCGTTGGTGGTGGTGGCGGCGGCGGCGTCTGGCGGCCGAACTGCTGCGGCGGCGCGGCGTCATGACGTGGACGAGGAGCGGGGGCGTTGCGTCGGGCTGCTGCAGCATAGTTCATTGCTTGCAGCTGCGGCTGCGCTGCATCGGGGGTGCCCAGCGACTGCTGGATTTCCTTGCGGACCATGTCGGCGATCGAATCCACTTGAGGCTGCGCTGAAGGCAACAGCTTGCGCAGCTCCTCCCGCACTATCGCTCTGATGGTTTCCCGTAGGTCGTCGGTGCCTAGCGAGTGCGCTTCTGTGTAGCCTGTCGACAGGGTTGAGCGGTTGTATTGCTTCGTCCTAATCTCGAGGGATTTTTCAATTGTTGTAGCCTCCTTTAGGAATTCGATGACAGTTTTCGGTGGGTTCCGCACCAATCCTGCAAAGAGGTCTTGTTTCACTCCCCGCATAAGGAAGCGGACCTTTTTTTCCTCAGGCATCGCAGCATCAGCCAGGCGGAAAAGTCGCGTCATCTCTTCCGTGTAGATGGTGACCGTCTCATTCGGTAGCTGTGCTCTTGTCTCCAGCAAAGCAGCGGCCTTTTCCTTGCGGACGATGCTCGCGAAGGTATTAAGGAACGTCGTCCGAAAGAGGTCCCAGGATTGAAGGCTCGATTCATGGTTTTCGAACCACGTCTTCGCGGCGTCTTCTAAGTAGAAGTAGACGTGGCGCAGCTTCTCTTCAGTGTCCCAGTGGTTGAAGGCGGCGACTCGCTCGTACGTCTCCAGCCAGCTCTCCGGGTCTTCAAACGACGATCCACGGAAAGTCGGTGGTTCCCTTGGCTGTTGCATCACTACCGTTGTAGGTGGCAGGGGGTCTGTCATCGTCTCGGCGGTCGATGTGACGGTCTTCGGCTGCCTGGTGTTTTCGGGAAGGAGCCCGTACTCTGGTTGTAGTCCCTTCTGCCGGCGGCTGGTTCGAGGATCCGGGTTGTCCTTAGCGTCGTCTTCCTCTCGGCTTGGGCTTGGGTCAGCGCCCCGCGGTGGCGTCCGGATCATGAAGCAGCACCTCCACCAGATGTCACGTGGTCGTGACGACGAAGACAGCAGTCAGCACGTTCGAGATGAAACTGTTTATTTGGCCGAACTTGTGGCCGGGAAACTGTAAGTCAATCTACAGCAACACACTGATAGCGGCGGACAGAGCGTCGACCGTCGATCAACTGACAAGCGGTCAAGCGCGTCGGCTTTTATACAGGCGCTATGGAACTTTCCAGCAATATCGCTGGTGGCGGCGTTATCTCTCGACAAAGCTGGAACATTCGCGTGCGGCACGCAATCTTAACAAAACGATCTACTAAAATCGTGAAGCTTCTCGAACACTGCTTCACGGCCAGCGTCGAGCGTTGATAACCGTCCTTGCTGGTCAAACTCGAACACATCAAAATAAAAGAAGAAGCGGGCGTGGCAATATAAGAGCGTCTGATTCTCCATTGTCGATACTTGCAGATGCAGCGCTCCTAATTTTCTTTCATTTCGAATACTGCCCTTGAGATGCGCACGACAATGTGGGCATTTTCTGTACCCACTCGGGATGTGGAAGGAAAAAAAAGACAAGGAACACCGGGCACACCTTGCATCAGACGCCCCCTGTGATAGGAGACGCAGAGGGTCCATCCACGCGCCGTAGTTTAACAGAAAGAAATATCTAAGAGCGTCTAAATTCTAAATTTCCCCACTTATATTAGCCGCCGGTTCCATGGCCATTCCCCCGTAGTGGGTAAGGGCCAAGGATTAAGGGATTTCTCTTAGAAACTACCGAAACGATAGTCTGTCCGCTTGCTCCTTCAACAATTACATTTTTTAACCTAAATTAAAGATTTGTTTAGTATAATTGGTGATTACCTTAAGCATCCTGCCGCCCTGTTCTTGGCCCATCCCCCTTTGTTGGTAAGCGCCATCAAGACGAGGACATCATCATCATCATCAGCAGCAGCACGCAAACAAGCGTCTCATTCTCCATTTTCGACACTTGCAGCATGTTGCTCAAGCACATAGGCGTAACAACTGTGACAGTTGTTAGTTCACGCTTGCCCTGTGCATGCCTGTGCGTTCGTTTAGGGCGTCCTTCCTTGTGCTTCAGCGGCACGCTGCAAGTATCGAGCTGCTTCTGGTTCTTCGTGTGACATTTCGATTTCTTGCTATCGCATTCATTGCTTCGCCCTTGCGGCGAAACTGTGACTTTTTACTCTTCTACGACGCTATATTACATATGTTAACTAGTGATGCATAACTATCGGTAAATTGACTATCGATAGTATCGATAGTTTTTATGAAACTATCGATAGTGTAAACAAACTATCGATAGCGCTACTGTCGACAAACTATCGATAGCGTAATCGGTAGTGCCATCGTTAATATTACTATAACCAGGCACGTAGGCAAGGGGGGGGGGGAGGCGGGGGGCCCGCCCCCCCCCCCCGAAATTCGTCCAGCCTTTTATATTCCCGGGCAACTTTTTTTCTTTTTACCATGAAAAGACTTTCTTTCGAATAATTAGGCCTTGCCCCCCCCCCCCCCCCGAAAAAAAATCCTGGCTACGTGCCTGACTATAACGATGTTACTATATTACTGAAACGCGTGTTTACTGCTTTGTTTTGACGTATTCGGGTTTCACCCACAAGGACTCTAAGCAACGTTTGACACAGACCGCGCCGTAGTGTGTGAGAAGCTTCACAATTGTTTGAGATCATTCTGTTAAGATTAAGCGCCGGACGCGAATAGTCAAGTTTATTCGAGAGCTTACGCGAGCACCAGCGATAACGCTGGAAGGTTTGATTACTGATGTATAAAGGAAGACGTTCCACCGATGATCAGATTCAACGGCTGACGACTGTTCTCGCCGCTACCAGTGCGCAGCATGTATCGCTTGTATTTTGAGTTTTGATATTCTGGACACAAGTTCGCCCAAATAAAGAGCCCCGTATTTCCTAGTCTTGCTGCAGCATTCTCCACCGTCACAACCACGTGACAATACTATCGATAGTGGTGTGAATAATGATCACGGTGTAAGAATAAGTTAGGTGATGACTCTGCCGCCGGCGCCGCGTCCAGATTGTGTTCGCCGCCTTGGCTGTTTCCGTTTGGCTGCGACAGGTGGCGCTAACATACGGGGGCTCATCGGGGAAAGGCGCCGACCGCGCGTAGTAGGTTATTGCTGCGGAGCCTCGCTTGTTTATTACGCTCGATATACTTATGTACACAGATGTGAATAGATTAGTACACTGGGATTCCGCAGTAACGAAATTGATTTTCTAATTGTATGTGAAGATTATTTCCCAACAGCTTTCTTATATAAATGTTCCGACAGCAGCAAGCGTTGGTCTGGAGAGCGGTCGCATTTTGACGCGACCGCATTAAAGAGCTCGTTTCGCTGAAATTCCGGTGTCGGCGGCGTTGGCGTCAGCGTGTTTGGTTCTGAGCAAAAAATCAGCGTTGGCCGTGAGTGAAAATTCGAGGTAGTTGCAATAAGGATAGCAGCTCGAGCGCGCTTGCGGTCTGGCCTACCTTGCGGCAGTCTCCATCGAAGAGCGAAAGCACGCTAACGATAAGGAAGGCGATAGTGTGCGTGCGAGCTCGTGTGTGTGCGCGCGTGTGTGTATTGCGAGTGTGTGCTCGCGCGCGTGTGTGTGAGCGTGTGTATGTGTGTGTGCCTGCGTGTGTGAGTGCATGTGTGTGTGCACGTGTGTGCGCGTGTGTGCATTTGTGTGCGTACGTGTGTATGCATTTGTGTGCGTGTGCATTGCGTGCTTGCTCGTGTGTGTGCGCCCGTGTGTGTAATGTGAGTGTGTATGTCTGCCTGCGTGTGTGTGAGTGCATGTGTGCGTGCGCGTGTGTAAGGGCATGTGCATGCGCGCGTGTGCATTTGCGTGCGTGCGTATGTATGCATGTGTGTGCGTGCGGGTGTGTGTGAGCGCACGTGCGTGCGTATGTGTATGCATTTGTGTGCGTGCGTGTTTGTGTGTGCGCGCGCACGTGTGTGTGTGTGTGTGTGCGTGTGTGTGTGTGTGTGTGTGTGTGTGTGTGTGTGTGTGTGTGTGTGTGTGTGTGTGTGTGTGTGTGTGTGTGTGTGTGTGTGTGTGTGTGTGTGTGTGTGTGTGTGTGTGTGTGTGTGTGTGTGCGGATATCGCTGTTGCGCTCTAGTTGCTTAGCAAACTGAACGAAAAAAAAAACTTCGTCATACAAGTTTCAACCAATGTATCACGAGACTATTTGTTCACTGATTATTCTACAGCATTTAATATTTCTTGGTCCTAATAGGCATAGACGAGGCAGCTCAGAAAGTGCATCTAAATTTAAAACAAGAAATTAGCTTTGCGCCTTGATGACGACGTGAAGCGCACAGGTCACTCACACTATTGGTGTTGTGTTCAGAAGCCTCCCGTTCTTCACGTGGAGGAGGCTCGTCGCAGCAGTAGTCGAAGCGCAGCCTCTTGCATTGTGTGCCCGTTGATTCAGCATCGCCATGCCATGGAGTCGCTGTCTCTACGTGCAATAGATGTGGCGTACATTCAGCGGTCAGGTAAGGCACTTCCGAAGCAGTTGAACCTTCTGGCCGCCGTCGCTTCCGAAAAGTCGGCAGTAGAGCCTGCCGTTTTCGCGGAGCTTTCCTGGTTCTTTGCTGCACGGTCAGGTATTTTGAGCAGCAGTGGAAAATGCTAGGCACAACATCCGAAGAGAGCGTAGGTTTCTTTCGGGCGTGCAACAGGACGTTTCCCTTGTACTCTGCATTATATGTTGGAGAGATCGCTTCTTCCGGGAAATGCTTCGCGCGCACATGGTAGTAGGCTCAAAAACGCGGTCTACTCTCGGAATCGCCCGTCGCCACTTATCTAAGTGATCTGGTTCACGCGGAGCCTTGAAAAGCGACACACGCTTTTTTGCCCATTTCGAGGCGCAGCCTGCGACAAGGCCGCTAAAGGGTACTCGGCATCATACACAGCGTCGAGGTATACGTGCATGCACTCAATCACAATACACGAATAAGCAAAACAAATGCACAGAGAGGGCTCACAGGCACAGGGCAACGCGTTTATAAATCACAGAATGCCATGCACACAAAGCTTTCCGGAAGATCTTTCTTTGCGCGCGAATTTCACAATGAGCGCCGCGCGAGCCCCTGAGACCCCTGACCGTAGCGCCATCTCAACGCGCGCCGCGAAAACTCCTCGTGGCTCAAGGCCATCGGCGAACACAATCTGCCCGCGCCCTCTCCTCAAGCGGAGCGGCGAGTGTCAGCACCTAACTTATTCTTACACCGTGATAATGATGCAGTTGCTGGCCGGCCATATTGCCAAAATATTTTTGATAGCCTACTACCAGCTTCGCTTAATTTATGAGCAATTTCTGGCAGAGAAATAATTATTTCCGCAGTCAAAATGGCGGAATATGTCCATCAATAAATTCGTATCCAAAAGCAACCAGTTACACCTTACAATTAACCTCTTGGTATTCTTTTTTATTTTGAAATCATAAAATGCAATATCACTTTGAAGCCGATCAGTCCTACCACATGCAAAGGCTTCCTTTCCGCTACAGCTGAACAGTTTGACTTTATGATCATGTGAAAGCAAAGCACTCTGGTGAAGAACGCAATGATGTCAACTTTCTTGCCCTTCAGCTTGCTCCTCCGGCTCCACTATGTACCACGCGCGCGGAAAACCAAGTTCATTCTGCAGAGAGTCCGCGCTGTTGATTTTATACTATCGATAGTACCATCAAATTTTTTACTATCGATAGCGCTATCGATAGTATTTTTCACCATCGATAGTTCAATAGTGACTCAGCTATCGATAGTATCGATAGTACCATCGATAGTTCTGCATCACTAAACAATTCCTTGACCTACATGACACCTGTATTGGGTATATTTGCGAAAGAGTTTCAAGCACCCGCGCAGCTCTGTGGTAGAATAGTGGAGTGCCACGCAGAGGGCCCGGGTTGAAATCCCATTCTTTAATTCCGGCAATGCGAAGCCGGAGCACTTGCACGATCGCGTTCCGTTGGCGTTCGTTGGGCATGCTACCGACCTCGCGTCGTGAAACGCGAAGAGGGACGCTACGCGCGTCGTATCTTCCATCTAGCCTGGCCGTTAATTCTCACAGGGCGAGCGGGGAACGCGGTCGACAGGCGGGCGAGACGGGGGCAGCGTAGGAGAGGAGAGAGTATGCGCATGCGCAGTTAGGGTGGTCATGCCGCAAACCACTACCACCACCACCGGACAGATACTGCCGTTTACTGCCGGCTGCCGCGAGATACGCCGGACAACGGAGACGTGACAAGGTTAGACTAAGAGGAGCTACGCCCCTAAAAAATGGCGGGCAGTTTGCACAAAGTCGCGCCAAGATGGGCACAGCGAAGCACGGACCCGTCGCCGCTCGTACTCCCCGTTGACCGACACGTTTAGCTTCGAGATGCGGGGCTTGCTCCTCCGGATTACGCAGCCAGGCTACGCACTAGAGTGGAGGTTGCGCGCGATGTCTCAGTCAGTGGGCGTGGCTTAGCTACTGCGCATGCGCGGCTTGTACAGGTGGTTGCGGTATCTGGTCGCTAGATGACGCGATGCTTGCTTCCTCCTTTTTTCATCTCTCTATTACTTTCGTTCTCTTTCTCATTCTTTCAGTGCTACGCTCTATTTTCTCCCCTTCTCCTTTCTGTCCTCCTCACGCCCACTTCCCTTTCCCACCCCTTGCTGCAATATACTACATAATGCTATGCTATGCTCCGGTAGCGTGTCTGGATGGCTGAGTGGTTAGGACGTTCGCCTTCGGATCGAAGATACGCGGCTTCGAATCCCGCCTCGTGGAAACTATTTTTCCACAAGAATCCTTGTCTTTCTTTATATTGTTGCAACGTGACGGCGTCCGACGTAGACGTGCCGTCAATACCCGGAAACACTGCCGCTCCGGCGTCCCAAAGAATTACGTCATGATTACGTCACCGACACCATCTTGAATAATTTGCTAGTTCAGCGGCCTTTTAAAAGGGGTCGTAACTGAAGGCGAAATTGGCGCTAGGGTTCATGGAGATTCAAAATTAAAGCAGCCAATGGCAGCCTGCCGGGCCCGCCTCCGTGCCGACAAAGCTGTGCGCGCCGGCCGCGGAGGCCGCGCGCGCGCCGCGACGCTAGTTTTGAATTCCTCGGAAGTTCTGTAGCGACGCATCCTCCGTCGCACACCCCCGCGGTCGTAAAAACTCTGCGGGGCGCCTCGGTTCGGTGCCGGACGCGAGCTCCCTTTTCTTTCCTCTTTTTACGAGAATTCCTCTCTCTTTCACTCTCGCCACTTCCGGTGCAGTGTGCGCACTTGCTCTACTTTCCTCTCTCTTGTTCGGCAGAATAAACTAGACGTTGTTACTGAAAAGACGTGTCCGTCTCGTACAACCCGGCTCTACAGTTCCGTTGTAGCACGGAGCGAGTGCTCAGAGCGGGCACCAGGCTGGCCGTGCAGGCAGGCTATGCTTGGCGGACACCTGCAAGTCTCCCGTTGTGGTTGGTGGGTCATTGTTCGCTCTTGAGACTTATCGGAGTGGTATCGTTATGTCAGCCGTGCTCCGTCGCCGCTATGCAGGAGCCCGTCCTAGTCGCCGGCCTTGATATGAAGTTTCGTGATGTTCCGTTACATGAAGCGAGCTGTGGCCGGCGTGTGGAGTTTTTGCGGTGTTTGCGTGTTGTGCGCTCTTGCCGCCGTGGTGGCTAACGGCACGCACCATTCGTACATCATGCCGCGGTGCCGTCGTCACTTGTTTATTGAGAAGACGAAGGCGTACGGCCGACGAAGGAAGCGAGAGCCGAGCAGCGGCCATGGCGTCCAGCAAGCCAAAAGCACCCGAACGTCCCAACTGCCCTGTCTTTCTATCCTACTGTTTGTCGGCGCGTCCTCGATTCAGCAAACCGGCCAAAGTTTAAGCCCATGCCTAAAGACCACCTAACTTGAACTGGTGTATGCGATCATATATCAGCGTGGTCGATTAAAAAACAAATATTACGCATATCTGAGGCGCAACATCATTACCTAGGTATTATGCAGTGTGTTCCTTTATTACAACATCTATAGATACGTAGTTGCAAAGATCCTAGTGCTCAAAGAAGCGAGACGCAATGCACAAAAAAAGCCTCTTCCCAGTGATTTCACTACGACGCTATGGTGCGGCCACCTGGCAGCATATGCCGGGAGTTCCGAAGCCGATGTTTCCCGGTAGCTCGACAGATGGCGTCCATATCTCCATATCTCTACATATCTCTATCTCACGTACGCAGCGCCTCCTCTGTTTAATCAATGCGATGCGGCCGATTCAACGTAGAGGAGGGGAGGCGCTGTCTAAGGCAAGGCAAAAAGTAAATCGCCGCTTGGTGAAGCACAACCCACTCTGCTAGACATGCCGAGACAACGCACGGAAAAGACCGACGACCAAATCGCAGCGGAGAAGCGCCGTCGTGCCGACGCCCGTCGTCTGAAGCGTACCCAGGAAACGTTCGAGCAACGAGCCCAGTGGCTAGCGAAAGATCGTGAGTCGAAGCGCGCCCGGAAGCAACAGGCTACAGACCAGTTGCGCGACGCGCGAATCGTCAGCGACCGAGAGGCTAAGCGAGCGTACCGGGCGGCAGAAGAGACGCCCGAAGCTCGTGCGGAACGGGTAACCAAGGAACGCCTGGCACAGCGGAAACGCCGGGAAGCAGAAACTCCAGAAGATGGCTCCAAAGGCGTGCAAAAGACCGTGAAGCCAAGCGAGCCCGCCTTGAGACAGAGGAAACGCCAGAAGCGCATGCGGCGAGAACCGCCAAATACCGGGAGGCCAAGCAAGCCTCACAAATAGTTCTTCTTTGGAAACTATCATGCTATACAGTACTGCGCGCGACCCAAACATCGCTGACATGTCGTGGAAGTACGAACACGTGGCATACCAGCAGTGATAATACGGTAAAATTAAATCTGTTCAAGCAAACCCCCACTGCATGTATCATGCGAGGACGGAAATGGTTTGACAACAGCATCATGGGTGGCCGCGGATGAGACCAGGACTCATGTAGTACGGCCGGCCAAAGACTATCGTCTTTCGACGACATTTGCAGCGAAGCACGCAGATACGCGGCCAATTTTTTCTCCGGCCGGCTGGCTGCCACTGGCGCGGCGTTACAATATCTTTCTTTCGATCTCTATGTTTGTTTCTCTCTTTCCTTCTTTCTCGGGTAGACACGCATACCCGTTAAGATCATAGTTTTCTACAATCGACTCACAAGGAACTATTTGATAAACAGCTTCACTGTTAAAATACCAGGCTCGAATGAAGCTGGGCCCTCTGCGTGGCAGTCCAATATTCTACCCCAGAGCAACGTTGGTGCTTGAAGCTCATTTGCGAAAATACCCTATAGAGGCGTCATGTCGGGTAAGGAATCGCGTTAACCTATGTATGCAATATAGCGTTGCCGAAGAGTAAAATAACAACCAGTCATCACACAATCCTGATTGCGCATCCGGTGTGTGATTTAATGCTTCCCACACACTACAAAGTGCTCAGCCATAATTTTTTATCGTCATCAGCCACGTGCACATCAAGAAAGTGCACATTATACCTTACAGATGTGTAGCGGGTGCCTCGCTTATCCGCAGAAAGATGAATCATGGCGTAGCGAGTGCTGGCCTACTTCACAAAAATTATGATTTATGGCGTTGTGGATGCCTTGCATGAGTACTTGTATCAGTTGCCCCAAGAGAGTTTAGAACGGGTTCTAGAAAGGACGCTCTTCCAGCTCTCGACGGGACTATGCTGTGCGTTCCGCGCAGGCCTGGCGTTTTAAAGCGCAGCTCTTAGGCGCCCGTTTCTGCATTGAGCGGCGTCGCCGTTGGCGTTGGTGTAACCGATAGAGCAAATGAGAATGAGAGAGCGGACGCATAGCACTCATATGGTAGGGCTGCGCGAATAAACACGTACGAAGGGAAGTACACACACAGAAGGGGGGGGGGGGGTACTTCCCTTCGTCTGTGTTTTTTCGCGCAGCCCTACCATATGTGTGCAAGAATGCACCAACTAGCCCAAACAAGAGCTTGGGCATAGCAGTCGAGCGCTGGCAGTTTCTGTGGCAATATGTAACGAATTATACATTGCTAGATTGCGGAGAGCCAAGACTTCAAATGCCCCTATTGTAAAAACCAGCGCCGTTCCAGTACCCCCAGCGTGATACCAGTAGGTTTCTTGGCACTGGATCGCACTGGGAACACTGGTATACGCTCGGATTCACTGGGACGCTGGTGAACGCACTGGGAAAGAGCTGGGTCGCAGTGGTAGGGGCACTGGCTTTGCCGCTGTGACGCTGGCGCTCACTGGGCAGCGCTGGAGACGCTGGAATTTTCACTGGCGTGCGCTGGCACATACTGGAGCCTGCACTGTTTCTTCCAGTGCCGTGCGCCGCTTTCAGTATTGTGCGTGGCGGAATGCTACGGTATCGTTGAATATCGAATGTTTGATTCGACGATGCCGATAGATGCTATCCTAACAGGTCCCAAACGCGTGTCACAAATTCTATATATCTTGCAGAGAAAGACGTTGAGAAATGCGCACTATTTTCATGATGTACGTGATATATGTGAAATCACGGTCACTTTTATTGTTTCCCTGTCGAATGCGGAGAAAAATGTTAATATCACAAAGCAGCCAACACTGATCGTTTTGCTTTCTAGCACGCCTTTTTTTTTTTTGAAGTGCCAATGACGTCGTTAATTCTTGCGGAGCACGTAGCAGCAATGAAAACACATTTTGTACATGTCGCGCATATATATCAGTTTTGCATGCGTGATGTGTTCCGGTAATGGCTTCATATTGTAATGTTTATAAGTCTGGAGGCGTCGGTCTGAACATAAATAAGAGCAAATCGTTACATCGCCGTGCGGTTGGCAAGAAGTAAACGAGATCTGGCTTCGCGACCGCTCCCAACGGAGGCCAGCAAAACAGCCGTCGTTCGTTATCGCCACTCCGGAAACGCATCTCGGGCCATTCTTGCACTTCCACTTACTTCAGCTATTCGTAAGGTAACAGTTAAAAACTTTCCGAGGCCAAAATGCAGAAACTTCAACCATCGCAACTCATCTGCGCTGAGATCGGTCCTACCCAGTGCGACTCCCAGCGAGCGTTAGGCCTAGCGTACCGGCGGAGTCCGTCTACATGCCACCGGCTCTTGTTAGTTTAAGTACACGCAATTCCAACGCGTAAGGATTACTCTAAAGCACAGTCTGGACATATGTTAACCTAAATTCACCATTTTTTCTTGTCTACGGTGTCCGCACAAGGAGCGATGACCATCGATGCGACGCGCTTTCAGCAACGGACGCACGCTCACCGAAAGCAGCCGGCCGCACTCGCCGGTACCTTCCCTTTCTCATACGTCAAAACACATACCTGTAAACTGGTACGCGTCAGTGAACTAACACACCGGCATCTTTTTTCAGCGAATTGTATTTGTTTTTGCTGAGTGGTTTTATTGTTGTAGGTATCGATAGAACTGCAATTCAGATTACAGGCACGCCCGCCCCGCAGTAATATCGCCGCTCGCGCTAGAAAACTACTCAGTATGAATTCTTGTAGGCGCCTGTTTATCGAACGAGTCATCATAAATTCTGTACATGTTGATCATTAGCAAGGGCGAGAAACGGCTATTAAAAATCGGCAGTAACAGCCGTCAAGCTGTACCGTGCTTCTCGAGCCATTTGATATTTTTCGCAGTTAAGACGGGAATTCTTAAAGAAACTTAGCGCTCTTCTCTTTTTGGGGATTTCATTCGTTGCCGGCAAGCCTGTTTGTGTGTCTAATAAAGAAGCAAGCTGGATTTCGGAAGGAAGCTCGCGTCTTCCTTGAGTGCGCGATATGAAAATATGAAACGAAACGCTGTCTTATTGTATTGACTAGCCCTTTTACAGCACTCCGAGGCTTTATGTACAAAAACAGGGGATTTGTATAGGATCTAGCGTGGCGCCGATTTTAACTGAGATCTATCTTGCTGATTTAGATTGTTCACTATCGCGGGCACTTGTTGACGAATGCATTGTACGCGTCTTCAGATATGTCGACGATTTTTTAATCTTGGTAAGTGTGAATTCAGACAACAACCTAGCGGAGGTAGCACATAACACTCGTCATGTCTTTAAATCCGTTGCCAAGAAACTGAATTTTACTTTTGAGCTGCCAGTGAATGCAAGTTTGCAGTTTTTAGATATAAGACTATTTTTCAGGGACGGTTGTCGCATGTGCTGGGCTTACCAGCCACGGTAAGAAGCCCCTTTTTACCGTACGATTCTTGCCATTCAAAGCTTGTTAATAATATCTGGGGTTTAACGTCCCAAAACCACCATATGATTATGAGAGACGCCGTAGTGGAGGGCTCCGGAAATTTCGACCACCTGGGGTTCTTTAACGTGCACCTAAATCTAAGTACACGGGCCTCAAACATTTTCGCCTCCATCGAAAATGAAGCCGCCGCAGCCGGGATTCGATCCCGCGACCTTCGGGTCAGCAGTCGAGCGCCATAACCACTAGACCACCGTGGCAGGGGATTCAAAGCTTGTTAAGAGGGGAATCGCGAAGTCATGTTTGAAGTCTTCTTTAAGTAAGTCATGCCACCACACGGTCCAGGGTAGTTTCACCTCCCTAGTGGCCAGACTACAAGAAGCGGGCTTTCCGGACGCTCTGCTAAAGGCCGTAGCAGAGAAACTGTTGGAAACCTTTGGTAGATGTACTGCTTCTCTATGGGCGGACACTGCATTAGGAACAGAAAGACGAGGTTTTGTGGTTTTGCCCTATGTCCATAAACTCTCCCATGGTATCAAGAAGGTGGCCACCACGAAATTTGGCGTAGATGTTTTTTGTTCAGCACCATGTAAACTGTCACGGGTTTGCGCCCTTACGAGTGTGCAGAGGAGTGGAAGCTGCGGCACGAATCACAAACGCAAGTTTGTAGGATGCAGATCGGAAGTTGTCTATGAGGTCCCGTTAAGCTGCGGCAAGGTCTATGTCGGCCAAACTGGAAGATGTTTAAATAAACGCCTTTAGGAGCACTCGTATGCTGTAGCTTCAGCCAGTGGGCAACATTTGGGGGTTCATTGCAGATACTGCGCTAACTGCATCCCACTTTTTGAAGAAACGAAAGTGCTGGGGCGTGCCTGAGAAAAAAGAGCACGTGAAATTTTGGAAGCGTCAGTGATCTCGAGGCTTGGTCCTGATAAATGCATTAGTGAACCCTCCGTTTATCTGCATAAGAAAGAGTTGGCATTTTTAGCGTAGATAAAGGGCTTTTATTATGGTGTGTGATATTGTCGAGAGAGCTTGTGCGCATGTACGTTTTCTGAAGTGGAATATTTATGCTTCAATAAATTTCAGTTGTTAGTCTGCGCTTGTCCTGTGTACTGCTTCTTCTTGTGTCCCGTCAATCGCGCAGTTCCTTACCGTTCTAATGTCATACCAACTAGCCCCACAACGCACTTTACTCCCACCATGTTTCAGCGTGGCGCAGTGGTAGAGTACTCAGAAATCGAGAGGTGGCGAGTTCAAATCCTCGTGGTGAAGAATTGTTTTTTCACACGTCTTTTTTTTATTGCACTAACGCTTTCTATTGCACTTTCTTTACTAATATTGTTATGTAGGTCGGGTAGGCACCGCCGTTTTAACGCTGTAGAGCCGTTTTGCGCTTCAGTCCCAGCGCCTCCCAGTAAAACGCCGCTCCAGCGGCCCAGTATCCAGCGCGACACTGGGCCCATAATCAGGCATGGCACCGGACGCTGGTACCTAGTGGCGCTGGGTTTTGCAATGGGGGCAGTTGCCCCAATTGCAAATTCTGAGCTGCACTCAGAATTCGCATTAGGCAGTGTCGTAATCATCGGTGAATTTTGTAGCTTTAGCTTCACTAGCCGAGTTAGAGCAGTTTCGCGTGGCAGTCCGAGAGCAGTGCTGCGGATGCGCGAGGAACACTGACGTCACACGGCGCACAGCTGGCGCACCGGAGTCGCCGTCGCTGCCGCTGCGTTCCTCGCCGATCTGCGCATTCCAGAAGAGTGACGTCATAGCCGAGGGAGACATACTGGCGCCGGCACGCGCCAGTATGTCTCTTTCACTCCCCCTTCCCCTTTCCCCAGCACAGGGTAGCCAGCCGGTCTGAGAACTGGCTAACCTCCCTGTCTTTCCGTTTTTCTCCTCCTCCTCCTCCAGCTGTGCGCCTCCGTTGCGCAGTGGCCGTCTGACGCTGCGCCGGGCGTTGGGCCCATAGAGACGGCAGCGTGTTACTACACTGACCCTCGAGCCGTCTTTGTGACAATAGAGAAATGACGTTGAGCAAAAAATATATATGCATGTGTCACATAATGCGCATGCCGTGTGTGTGTCATTGAAGCAGCAGTAAGCATGATAATCAAGCTAATCCTAGACAACCAGGAGAGCTAAGAATAATCAGCCAGAACCTTAGCTCACGTTACGTATATCCCGGCATAGCCGAGCTAAGCCACGACAATCTCTTTTTTTTCTTATTTTTCGCAATAGTGGTTAGGGACACCGGCGGCGGCGGACAACTACCCCACTGCCGTTGTGATCTGATAAGAGCTTTTGCTGTAATAATAATTTCTGAGGTTTTACGTGCTAGATTTACGACCTAGTTACGAGGCACGCCGTAGTGGAGAGCTTCAGAAATTTCGACCGACGAAGGTTCTTGTTGGACCTAAATATAGTTACACCCGGCTCTAGCGTTTCGCCTCCATCAAAAATGCGACCACCGCGGCTGATATCGAATCCACGACTTTCGGGTTAGCAGCCGAGCACCGTAACCACTGTGCCACGGGCAGCTGATAACGAGAAGTGGCTTGGCTCTTGTTGTTGTTGATGATTATCATGATGATCCTCTGGTAATTGACACCTACCCACTGAGGGAGATTGGCGAAGAGTCGGGTGGATCACATGAGCTTAAAAATCTCAATTCCACGTGGCAGAGCAGGTGGCGGTTGCGCTGGCGATGCAGGATTCTAAATGGCCGTATATCTACACTGACTGCCGAGCAGCCGTCAGGGCTTTTGCCTTCGGAATGGTTGCTAGAGAGGCGGCGGCGCTTCTTAAAAGGAAGTTAGCAGTGCTACGGCAATGTCTGGCTCCGAGGTTGTGATTAAGGCGAGCAAACAGGGAGGATTCGAATGGACGCCCACGGTCTGTTGTCACGGGGCCAGGGCCGCCAAAACGAGATACCCACAGAGAAATGAAAGCGTGGGCAAACGTCTCAGCGGTGATATCATGAATAGGAAGTGCCTCCAGGCAGCGTCCATGGTGTGTACATAACGGTAACTTGAAACACGGGTACAGAGTCCATAATGTCAAGAGGCTTGGTGGAGGGAATACTCGGGAGGCGTCTGGGTATGACGGGAGACACTGGTCATTTGGCAGGGCAGGCACATGCACGTCCAAGCACGCGACATAGCGCTGGGTGAGAAGGCACTGAGTAGCCCGACTACCTGGGTGACAGATGTCGTGTAGAGTGGAAAATGGCGCGACGTAATGAAGCCGGATCAAAAAGGCGGGGAAGGTCGCCTGAGACCACAGGGGATAACTGATGGCGCACAAGGCGCAGCAGGAGATAGATCTCCCGAAAAGCGGCGAGCTCTCTATCATTCTTCTCTGCAGAGCAGAATAAGGCCCAGTCGATGGCCGGAGATGGAGAGTCAATCGCGGCTAACCAGAAAGGGTATCCGCGGCAGTGTTGCTAGCACCTTTCACATGACATAGCTAGGTTGTGAATAAGCGCACCTAAGCGCGCGCAAACATGCACAGAGGGAGGTAAAGACAATACAAGCACTTACTTCCAACCAATCATTTATTCACAAAACTGCATAATATGAACACTTTTTTTAATGACGTCCCAAGATTAATGCCCAAGATTAATGAACATGCTCAGAAACTGTGTTTCTTTAGATAATGAAATAATGGAAGGTGCGCTCACACACATTTGACCCGTATTTGTAATTAAATCAGCTTCTATTATGTCCCTGACATCTTGGCTCTTATTTCTCGCTACTACCTTGCACAAATCATACAACGGTTTACAAGGCTTTCCTTTCTTTAACCCGCACTAATGGCAATGCACAAATAGCTCCCCACCTTCCTCTTGTGTTCCATAGGTCTTTAGCTGAGACACCTACCAGTCTGGCCGATGTAGCTGAAACCACATGATAATGGGACCTCATATACTACCTCTGATACACACGGTACAAATGGGTCCCGATGCCTTATACTTCATGGCTCTTTCGATTTCTTGAGTGGATCGGTCATTTTACAGTTTTGCCAACTTATCGGGCGCAGAAAGCACCGTTGATTTTGTTCCGGTTTCCAATCTTCTTTAGGTGGTGCGACGTGTTATGCATGTACAGCGGTGCGGACTCTATTTCCATCTTCAGAACGGTTTCCATTCCTTGGTTCTTTCTTCAGCTTCCCATCTGCTACAGATACTAGAACACCGTCTGGATAGCCTGCTGTTTTTAGTCGCTCAACTTTCTTTCCGAAACTAGTTGCTATTAAATGAACACTCCATCTTTTAAGGGTGCTGTCTAAGCACTGCCCAGCCATTGCTCTATTAACAAGTTTTGAGTGGTATGAATGATAAAGTAACAGCGGTTTAGATGTGCGTTGATGATCTTACCAGCACACATGTTTCTCAGTGAGCGTAAGTTTTAAATCGAGAAACTGTAAAACACCATATTCTGGAACTTCATGCGTCAATATTAAAGGATTGCTACGTTCCCTAAAAAGGCACAGAAGCCGGTTCACAGTGGCTGGAAAAGCACAAAAAAAACAAGTTTGTATAGGCGGTTTCGCTGTTTATAAACACAGACCCTGCATGGCTTCCGGTTTCGTGCATTGACGTCATTGGCGGGGAACAAAAGCCTTGGCGGGTAGCCCGCAAATTTTCAACACTTCTCACTCTGTGCCTAGCCAAATATTTCAAATAAAGGTGCTTCTAATCTGTACCCAACATTATAAGAGTTAGCCTTTAACTTGTGCGCCTTCCTTTAATGTGAAGGCGGAAAAAGGGTCTTTCCTTACTCTGACATGACTTAAAAACACGCTTTCTTCTTCGGTGTTGGAGAGTGATAAACGAAGAACCGGAAGTTTCTTGGGGTACAACACGTGCTGCTACTATCGCGCTAGTACTCAATGCCGTCTTTTTAGCTCATTGTGACAGAGGGATTTTTCAGCGCCTCAAAGATTTTAAACATCTTCAGCGACGTGGATGATTTTTCGATTTCATTAAATATTTTTATTTGATATTTTTTTTCTTTAAATTTCTACTTCCTTTTGCAGGAGTGACCACAGAAATTTTGTAGGGAAAGCTCACCGGTTTGCTTTTCATGGACTCAATCATCACACTACCGTAAAAGTTTCCTGGGTAGCTGGTTCCATTTGCGAATCCGGGACTGAGCACATATCCCTCCGTTTGTCCACTTATAATCACCTTCTTGCCGTGCTTTATAGTCACATCGTCGAATTTAGACGTCGATGCACCTGAAACAGCAAAATAACAATATCAAATGCATGTCTCCTGCGGTCGAAAGTGGCTTAAAGCATTCTTGGACAACACTAAATTGATAAAATGTCTGGCTCTCCCGCAAACGAGAGTAGATGTAAGCATAAAATCGCTACCGACAAAGCAAAGTGGTTGGAAATTATATTAGCCGCAACCATAAGGTGGGTATAGTAGTACAGGTCCGCAGCGGCATACACCACCCCACCGCAGCACACGCCAACCACACTGTGATATGCACTAGTCCATATGGAAGACATTGTTTCCTGTCACTGCGTCGGGTAAATCTTCAACTTTGCCAAACGTATCCGGCCCCGACGCGACGCAGGCCAGAAGTAATGTCCTTGTTTGGACTAGTTGGTGCATTCTTGAACACACAAGTCAGGGCTCCGCGAAAAAACACTGCAGAAGAAAGGCAAGTAGACAGGACGGGCGCAAACTTCAACTGTAATTCAGAAAGCCAATGCAAGCCAATACGAATACACGTCATTTTGACACGTGCCTCTTAAAAAAAATACAAAATCAAATGGTTTGCATGAATTGTCAAAGACACAGCCATGAGATGATAACACAGAGCTGAGCTAGTCGGTAAGTATCCTTTCTAAGACATGGCGCGCAAACAATGACACAAGGCGCCACAAACGCCTACTAACAACTGCAAGGGCGCACAAAGGCGTAAAAGAAAGAAGGCAGGAAAACTTATCTGCGCATTCCCAGGCAATAGCTGGATCTTTCTTCTTTACGCAAGTTATCGACGATTGGCTCACGCATGCGCTACCACTATTGTCGATATGCCATTCCTCAATCATTAGACGCGTTTCTTCATAACTGTGCGTGTAGAAAACTGCGCATTCATCGAATTTTGGCGTGCACTTACACTCTCGATGAGGTAAAGATAGATTAGAAGCTGCGCCTCCGGTTTGGGATCGCTTATGTTCCAATTATCTATGGTTAATACGGCGGCCCGCCTATCCTACATAGACTAGGCCGCAGCTAAAAAGAACCACATACACCACACCTGTACGGCTGTCAGTGAATTTGTTGGTGGGTTTTAAAAAACAAATGTCAGTCCGCTTCTTGTCTATTGCTGCTCACTCATTCTTCCTCTGCACAACGGCACATATCTTACCTAGCTTAATGGCAGCCGTAAAAACACCGTATCTACTTCCCACTTTCTTTAGCCTGTGAGATACGCAATGAATGTAAGGAATACGTACGACCCGTTTTTTAGGGGCTTAGCTCCTCTTAGTCTAACCTTGTCACGTCTCCGTTGTCCGGCGTAAACGGATCTCCCGTATGATGCAATAGATGGCACTGTCTCATAGAAGTACATACAAACTGCAGTTGAAGCCGAGAGTTTGGCGGAAACCCGCCTGGCCGGGGAAAGACATAGACGAAGGAAACACAGCGCCGACCAAAAGTAAAAATATATTCTTAAAAAGACGTTTCGGCTCCCACACGGGAGCCTTGTTCACAATGAAGCATGTGCAGCAAGTTCGCTTATTTATAAGGTTGTCTAATCACATGTTTGAGGCAACGGGCATACACAGGCGGAAGATTACCACAGTTCTTGTTCAGCGTGTTCGCAGTGGTTTGAATGAACAATGATTCGAGATGAAGCCGTGGAAAGAGTTTCTTTTCCGTGGCGATGACGGAAGCATCTTCCCAGTTGATCGCATGGCCCGTGGACACAACATGTTCGGCGAGTGCATTTGACGTCACCATTCTGTTTTTCACGTCATTGCAGTGCTCGCGTAACCTTCTCTTGAAATTGCCGGTCTCACCGATATAAACATGTGTACAATCTGTGCAAGGGATTTTGTAGACGACACCTGGAAACCTCTCTCGCTCTAACTTGTCCTTGACGCTCGTGAGGCTGTTTCCAAGTTTGCGTGCAGGTATATGGGAAACCTGTACGTCGTAGGAGCGCAAAATTTTGGCGAGAGCCTCACTGAAGCCCGGAGCATACGGCACCGACGCTCTTTTCTTTGCTGAAGGATTGCTTGGTTGGACCGGCCGCGATTGTTGACGTTGAACTGAGTTGATGAATGAGGACGGGTAACCGCATGCGGCCAGCTCCCGACGGACGGTCTCCACGTCACTACGTGCGTCTTCTTCGCCTGAGCAAGTCCGTTGAGCCCGTTTCAAGAGAGTCGAGACGACAGAGCGTTTGTGGCAAGAAGGATTCAGCGATCTGAAATTCAGGTAGCGGCCAGTGTGTGTGCTTTTCCTGTAGACGGAGAACTTCAAGTGTCCGTCTTCTCGTTTTACGAGGACGTCGAGGAAAGGAAGGCAGCCCTCCGATTCTTCTTCCACTGTGAATTGTATCGAGTGTTCAATTGAATTTAGCTGAGATGTAAAGGCCGGCAAGGCCTCACGTTGTAAAACGCAAAAGCAATCGTCGACATACCGTAAGAATACTTTCGGTGGGACGGCAAATGAGGACAAAGCACGACTCTCGACCGCTTCCATGGTGAGGTTCGCGACGGTGACAGACACGGAAGCACCCATGGCAGTGCCATGTACCTGTTTATAGAACTTGTTCCGGAACGTAAAATAAGTGTTCTGCAAGCAGAACCGGAGAAGCCTCGCGAGGTCTGCAACCTCTATTGGTGTTCGGCTTGGCAGTGTCGCGTCAGCCTCAAGGGCCGAAGTGCACACTTCAACGGCAAGCTCGACAGGTACGCTCGTAAACAGAGACTTGACATCAAAGGACACTAGCACCTCGTCTTCTTCTAGTGGCAAGTCGCGCACTTTGTCAATAAAATCGGCAGAATTCCTAATGTGCGTCTGAGTTCGTCCGACAAGAGGGGAGAGGATTCTGTGCAGATAGCCAGACAGCTTAAATAACGGCAAGCGAGTGAAATCGACTATGGGGCGTAAGGGCACATCAGTTTATGTATCTTCGGAAGGCCATATATGGCCAAGTTCGCCGTGGAACCCAGGACCTCCAGACCGGAGCTTTTGGCCATGGTGAGACACGTTTCTCGGAATGCGGAGGGCACTGAAGTAGATCGTTGCATCTCTGACGGTGTGGACGTTTTAAGTAGGTACAGACAATCAGGGAGGAAGCTCCCTTTGTTCAAGACTGTAACTTGGCTAAGAGAGCATTCACTTTCCCTCCTCTCCGCCGATAAAGACGGAGGGTTCGTTGTTTTGAATAGAGAAATGTATATGTCTAAGGCATCTGAGAGTGTAAATGCTGTATTTTATAAGCGCCCTGACATTCATGTCGCAGGAATTAAGAATAAGGCGAAAAGGCTAGCGAAAAAGTTGAACCTCAACAAGCTGGGGAGTATCATTGAGAGTAGTAACAAGGGTAGCCTGGAAATGTTTTTCACTGTGAAAACCCATAAGCCCAATTGGCCCTTCCGTGCAATAGTTTCTGAGACTGGGACTTGGCAGAACCATGTTGCTAAGTATATCCAACAGAAGCTAAGGGTTTTGTCAATTGATGATCCATTTAGAATAAAAAATTCGGAAGAGGTGATCACGTTTCTAAATCAGAACCACGATAAGGGGCTGTACGGGTTTTCAATCGACGTCAAAGATTTGTATTACACGATTCCGCAAGCTGAAATAATGTCGGCTGTCAGCGATCACATAGATAAGCATGGCATCGTTGCTTTTCAAAATGAATGTGGAATCTCTGCAAGTGCCTTCCTCGAACTGTTAGAATTTTATCTTTCTTCCACGTGTGCAGAATGGGAGGGGGAAGTTTACACCCAAAAAGATGGGATATTCATCGGCTCGTGCTTAGCGCCGATTCTCAGCGATATGTTTCTGGCCATACGTGATAAAAGGTTGCAAGGCCATTTAGAAAAGCTAGATGTGTGGCGTACTTTCAGGTTTGTTGACGATTATTTTGTATTTTTACACTGTGACAACCTCAAGTTTGAGGGGCTGTTTTCAAATGTTCACCCCATCTTTCTTGAGCAACTTCAACCATTGGTTCTAACGCATGAAACACCAGTTCATGACACCATTAGATTTTTAGACCTTTCACTTCACTTCACACCCTCTCATGTTTGCTGGTCTTACGAGCCCCGAGCTCAAAAACCCGTCCTTCCTTACGCTTCAGCCCATTCGAAACTTGTTAAGAGAGCCATTATTCATTCTGTTTTAATAATGTTTTAAAGAAGTGTTGTGAACACACCATGCAACAAAGCCTTAAGGAACAAGTCAGTCGCCTCACAAAGGCTGGCTACCCTTCCGAGCTTGTGGTCGCTGTTGCACAGAAACTGAAGCATAGCCTTAGAACTCGAGATGGCAGCGAGCCATTCCAACTGAGAGAAAAAAGAAAAAAATTTGTTGCCATGCCCTACCTCCATCAGGTATCACACAACCTCAAGAGAATTGGAAAACGCGCGGGAGTGGAAGTCGTCTTCTCGGCTCCCAAAAAATTGGCTGGCATGTGCAAAAAGGTTAACCGTAGGAATGAAGAATCACGTGGATGTACTGTCAGGCATGTCAAGCAGTTTGTCGAGTGCAAGAAAGGTGTAATTTATTCCCTGCCGTTTTCTTGTGGGAAAGAGTACGTGGGACAAACTGGACGATGCATAAACCAAAGACTAAAAGAGCACCATGACAATGTCGCACGCGTGGCCACTTGTGGTCACGTTGCCAAACACTGCAGAGATTGTCGATCTGACGAGAATGACGGCGAACCATGTGAACCGATGTACAGAGACAGCAAAGTAATAGGCAAGCATCGTGATGCTCTAACAAGAGAAATACAGGAGGCACATGTGATACCGAAGTTGCAAGATAAGTGTATAAGCGCACCCTCAGTAGCATTGTCCCAAAAAGAAATCAAATATCTTGACTGTGAAATTTGACGCAGGTCTGTTTTCTCCCGGCACTAATGACCCTTCCGCGCATGTACCTTGCCCGTTTCTCCTCGCCACCAGTGGTATAAAAGACTGGCTGGTTTCCATAAAATATCAGTTGTCAGTCAGCGCTCCGTGTGCCTTGTGTTCCTTACTGTGTTGTCGTCTTGCGCTGTGAAATATATAAGCTAGAAACCAACTCGCCCAACATATAACCTTGTGGCAGGAGCGGAGCCATTAGTGCACAGGAGTGAGTAATACAGAGGCTTGTGTTGGGGTGGCACCATGCGGAAGACATCAGCAAGCAATTTCTGCAAATCCCTCTGAACTGCAGTTCAGGGACGATATTCTAGATGGCGCTGTACACAATCTGTGTCGTCATCACCATTTCTCGTCTCATTTCCTAGATGGCGTTGGTCCAATAGAATTGTGTGCAATATGGCGCTTGTGTGAATCGACACTAGATGGCGCTGGAAGTGCCGTGGCGACTGGCAGGACGCGCAGTAGCTTTTTTGGGGGGCACGCGGGCCCTTCGGTGCCCACGGTAGCTTGTAATGAGGAAAAACAACCAGGGGGACTCTTTGACAGGCAGTATAGCGAAAAACCAGAGAAAAGGTAAAAGAAGGGAGAAGGCGCGTGTTGCAATTAGTTACATAAACATGCAGGGTGGCAGAAAAAAGGCAAAATGGTTAGAGATGCGAGCTAAAGTTTCCTCCCCACTCCCAGGGCCATCAGCTCTTCAGCAAAGCGAGGGGTCTTCAAATTCTCCCATCTTTTTCTCAGAGACAGGAGTCTGTTCTGTGTCATTCAAACTGGCATCTTTCGTCCCACCACGGCCGGGCTAGACTGCACGTGCGCGCTTGAACACACCTTAGAGACTTGGAAGAGCCACCACATATTGACAATTATATTTGGGAAGGATGTAACAGGATCACCTCAGAAAGGAGAGGTGGGGGTGTTGGAATGCTAATTCATAGCAGAACGAAATTGGATAGAGTGAAACAAACGTGTTCAGAGCACATGTGGGTTTCGGGCACAGTAGGTGGAAAGAAAACGTGGCTAGGTGTAGCTTACTTGTGGACAGGCAATAACTGCAGAGAAAACAATCTGGAGATAGTGAAATGCATAAGCACCGATATTAAACAATTTGGTCATGATGCCGAAATAATCCTTCTAGGGGACATGAACGCTCACATTCATGACCTTGACGGATATTCAGACACCAATGGCAAGTTATTGCTAGACCTCTGCGAGCAACGTAGTCTTGAGATAGTCAACGTGGGGCCTAAGTGTGAGGAGCAGATCACGTGGGAAGTCGGAAACCGGCAATCGAGCATTGATTATTGTCTCATGACAGAAGGAATATATGATAAACTTAGAGAGATGAGAATAGACGAGGAAGGCATTAACAGCTTGGGTAGTGATCATAAACGCATAATATTACAAACGGGATATAAAACTGAAAATAAGAACATAGAATCAAAGTTTGGCAGCTTGTATCTAAATGACAAACAAATAACAAATATAGCCGCAAGAGTCGAGAAAAAAGTAGACGAACTACCAGGCAAAGACTGGAAGTATAGTGAGCTGCTACATGTAATCACGAAAGAAATGTAAAAAGAGAAGAAAACTATTTGTTGGAAAGGAAAGAGAAAGCCAAAAAGTTGGTGGAACAAAGAAATCCGGGAGGCGATCGAGAAGCGACGTGAGGCATCACGGGAACACAGACAAGCAAAAAAGGAGAAGCGGCCACAGGACGAAGTCAACCAAATATGGGAAATATATTTAGAGCAAAAATCCATTTTGCAGAAATTAGTCGAGGCAAAAATTAAAGGTGAAAGTGAACGCTGGATGACAGAGATTCGCGAAAAGAAGAAGGCCGCGCCTAGGATATTTTGGAGCCACCTAAAAGCGCTGGGTAGGAAGTCTGTCACAATGCAACAACATATGGTAGATGAAGGAGGAAATCAATTGGAAGGGTATGAAGCACTAGGTTACATCCGAAAGATAACAGCTGATTCGTTTAAAAAGGTCGCCCCGGGGATTCCCCCAGTGAGTAAAAGTACGCAAAGGAGTGCAACCGACGAAGATGTAGTACTAGAGAATTTCAATTGGAAGAAGGCCGAAGGAAAAATTCCTAAGCGCACTACTCCGGGCTTAGATGGGGTTCCCGTCAGCCTCATTAACGAACTCGGACATAAAACTAAAGAAACACTGCTGAAAGCCGTAGAAAAGTGCTTACAGGAGAGGGAAATACAAGACAATTGGCGAAAAAGTAGAATGAACTTAATCTATAAAGGCAAGGGAGAAAAGGATAACATTCGCTCGTATAGACCGCTAACCATTACATCGGTGCTATACAGGTTGGCGATGCAGGCAGTAAAATTAAAAATAGAAGCGTGGGTAGAACAAAATGATATTTTGGGAGAACTTCAGAATGGATTTCGAATTGACAGGCGGTTAGACGATAATGTGTTTGTTCTTACCGAGTGTATAGAAATATCGAAAATAGAAAACAGGCCCTTATACGTAGCTTATCTAGATATTACCGGGGCGTATGACAACGTTAATCAGGAAATTTTGTGGGATATACTGAAAGAAGTGGGCATAGGTGACGACTGTATACAGCTTTTGAGGGAAATATACCGAGAAAATACAGTTTGTGTAGAATGGGAAGGAATAAGTAGCAAGGACAGCGTTGAAATTAGCAAGGGGCTGAGACAGGGATGTCCTTTGTCCCCGCTGTTATTCATGCTGTACATGGTGAGGATGGAAAAAGCGCTAGAAGGTAGCAACATTGGATTTAATTTGTCACACAAGCAGGTCGGCACGATGGTTGAGCAGAACCTTCCAGGTCTATTTTATGCTGATGATATTGTCTTATTTGCGGACAGTCAAGATGATATACAGCGACTTGCAGATATATGCGGAAGGGAATGTGAGGCTTAGGACTAGGATTTAGTGCAACAAAATGTGGATTGATGGTATTCAATGATCACGAAGACCATGCGGTCTTTATACAGGGCCAAAAAATACCGAGGGTAAGCGAGTACAAGTACCTCGTGGTATGGGTAAATGAGGGGGATAGATATATGGAGGTACAAGAGAAAGCATCGGTAGCAAAGGGAAAGAGGAATGCTGCAATTATGAAGCACAGAGCTTCATGGGGATACAATAGGTACGAGGTGCTTCGAGGGCTATGGAAGGGTGTGATGGTCCCGGGGCTTACATTTGGGAACTCAGTAGTGTGCATGAAGTCAGAGGTACAATCAGGAATGGATGTAAATCAAAGGACGGTGGGCCGCCTCGCGTTGGGCGCTCACGGGAAGACGACAAATGAGGCTGTAAAGGGTGATATGGGATGGACAGGCTTTGAAGTGAGGGAAGCTCAGAGCAAAATGAGATTCGAAGAGAGGCTGAGGAAAATGAAGAACAGTAGATGGGCAGAGAAGGTTTTCAGGTATTTGTATAGAAAAAGCGTTGACACGCAGTGGAGAAAAAGAACTAGGAGGCTCACCAGTAAATATACGGCTAGCAGTGCGGGCGATATGGCAACAAGGAGCATTAAGCGGAAGGTCAGAGAGGCGGAGAGGACTTATTGGATGGCAGCGATGGAAAAGAAGCCGGCTCTGAGTAACTACCGAAAGGGAAAAAACGAAATAAGGAGGGAAAGGTTTTATGATAATTCAAGGGGAAGCGCTTTACTGTTTGAAGCAAGGTCGGGCTGCCTTAGAACGCGTAGTTATACAGCGAGATTCAGTAACGAAGAAGAACAATGTACATGCTGCGGGGTAACTAAGGAAATGATGGAACATGTACTGATTGAATGTGGCGATATTCACCCAGGTATACGTGTGGGCCCGAGTCTACATGAAGCCTTGGGTTTTAGGGACAACAATGGAAAGCTGCACACGTCCGCGATAGAAATAAGTAAGAGACGGTTAGAGTATTGGTGGCAGAAAAGTAGAGATAAAGAACAAAAATAAATAATGGGGGAAAAATAAGTTCATTCTGCCTTGAGAGGCAGAGAGATGGACCGTGAATTTATATTTTTTGGTATAATAACATAGATTTAATCAATGTAGATAAGGTATTATGCCAACGTGAAACAAGGAAGCTTTTTTTTTTCTTCGAGCCTGGTGGCAGACATGTCACCGCCCCGTTTTAAAGGGGACGCTCATAGCATCCATCCATCCATCCTCTCCGATTGGCTGCTGCGCGGGGATGCGCGGGGAGCGAGCGCCTCTCTCATTCTCCTGGATCGTCGCCGTACGTGTCGGATTGTTGGCGGAGCATGGACGATGCGCAGCGGCGGGCGCTCGCTTGGCGGCAGCCAGGCGGATCCCGTGACGGTGTGCGCCAAGGACGCCGCTGCGAAACGGGCTCAACGAGAAGCGAATCCCGAGACCATGATTGCTTCAGGAGTTTCGCCCAAGCTCTTCATCATTCACCCGTGGATATGCTGTAATTTTTTTTCGTTAAGACGAAAGCATTAAATGCCTCATCAACCACGAAATTTGACCATCGGCGTCTCGCGTCCTGCGGCGTCGCGGGGACGAGTGATGCAAAAGCTCATCACGTGATGACGTCACCATTGACGTTATCATGACGTCACAGATCGCAGAAATTTGTGACGTCATTTGTCGCGTGACATCATGTGACGTAACGCCACATCATGCTAGTGTAGCGCCCTTCTTTGGGCGGCGAACAAAACTGGAGAGAGCGCGACCTCAACAGAAGAAAATGAAGGCGGCGCTTCGCAGTGACACGTGAAGCCGTGGCTCGTGTTCCCTGCTGGCATCAATTCTGGTTCAGCTGTATCGTTCCTTCGCTCCTGTGGCTTAAGCCTACACCGTCATCACATCACATCGTATCTTGGTCAAAGGTGGGCTGATCACGGAGGCAGTACAAAAACAGGTGAGGTGCCTCCGATCCTGGAGGCAGTGCGAAACCACGCTTAGTACACAAAGCTTTCGGAGGGTGGCGTGGCAGGATAAATACATCTAAAGTCCCTGAAACTTCGTAAAGTAGCGACATACGTGCATAAAAGCGCGCCTCCTCTCTTTTCTCCCTCCTCTGCCCTCTCCGAGGCTGACGCCGCGTCGGCATTGGCCAACCGCCGTCACGTGGGACAGCGCGCCGCGTTCGTTTGTTTACAGTCGCTCGCGACTGCCATCTTTGCTCTCGAAGTGCGGGCAGTGCGGGCTCGCTGGTTCTCAGCGCACGTGTTCTATGGATGCGCACTTTCCATACCGCGTGCGTTCTGCTCTGTGATACCTTGCACACAAGACCGACGTCGTTGCCATGGGCTTCTGCTGCGCTTTCGGATGCCGAAACAAATAAAGCCAAGGCAAAAACCGTCCGGGAAGCGCAACGAGTTGCGAAGGAAGGCTCGGTTTCACCGAATCGGAAGATAGAACTTTCGGCCGACGCTTTCGACGCGACTGTGCGAGGTAAGTTGCTATCCTCTCACTATAACTACTCGTCGAGATTCGCGCAAATAGCTGCGTGCTATAACGCCGTAGACAGGTCTCAGTTAATTGTGCAGTACGTCGCTATTCCTCACACGTTTTATTGCTGCTTCTGCGGGGTCTGTACTGAGTGTATTTTTTTGTTTTTTTTCAAGAATATATCGTTAGGTTTTCTGCTTGACATGATGCGCCTACTGGTTTGAGTTTGCGGTATTGGTTTGTGCGCCTAGCATGGCACGCCGACTGACGATCGAAAATGTGATTGCGAAACTTCAGAGATTCGGCGCAGTTCTTTTGAAGAAACAAAGCTGCAGTGTGAAAACTCACATTAGGAGTGGTACTCTCTGTTTGTTTTTGTTGCGTTCTCGGTTGTTTTTTTTTTTTTTTCCTGGAGCAAAGAGCTTTCTCTGGCTCTTGTACGTCGACAGATCCGCCGGTGGACTTGCGATAGAAGGTAGGTAGGCAAAGCGTGCGTGCCCAACCGAGTCTCAGGGTGCGTTCATCGTTTAGGAACCTCACGTACACGTGTTATTTAGCGCGAAGGTTTACGTGCCATTTCGTGTGGAGGTTTATATCCGCGAGTGGCTTTCCGCCGCGGTGGAGCAGAGGTTATGGTGCTCGGCTGCTGACCCGAAGGTCGCGACCGACCGCGGCGGTCACATTTCGATGGAGGCGAATAGCTTGAGGCCTGTGTGCCGTGAGATGTCAATGCTCGTTAAAGAACATCAGATGGTCAAAATTTCCCGAGCCCTCCACTACGGCGTATCTCATAATCATATCGTGGTATTGGGACGTAAAACCCCAGATGATATTATTATCCGCGAGTGGAGCTCTCGCGAAGGAAACGTTTACGGTGGCAGCTGGCTATTTTATTCTTTCGCTAGCTCGCTTATTGAGCAGCAAGTATGGTTCGTATGTCAAGTACGTCTACGAGGCGCACTTGCGCACTATGGTTGGTGCGTCTAATCTCTTAACGAATCAACCAACGCTGTCTTGACTGGAAATGATGAACGCCTTCTGGCGCATTCTTCTTTCAATGAAGCTCCGAGCTGCTGCTTGAACTGACAGTCATTTTCTAAATAAATATTAGTATAATACCGCCAACATAATACCGCCAACACTAGCATAATACCGCCAACAAATGCTAGCATAATACCGCCAACACCCATTGCCCATGTGTTTTCTTGCACTCTAAAAACTGTCCGTACCCTTTGTGGAGTCTTCTTGCCCCTCACCAACAACCGTCGTCTGCCTAGTTTGCGCTTCCTTTCGTGAAAACTCGGCGCTCGCCGCTTTCCTATCATCATCATCATCATCATCATCATCATCATCAGCCTGTCTACGCCCACTGCAGGGCAAAGGCCTCTCCCATGTTCCGCCAATCAACCCGGTCCTGTGCTTTCTGTTGCCACGTTATACCTGCAAACTTCTTAATCTCATCTACCCACCTAATTTTCTGCCTTCCCCTCAGGCGTTTGCCCTCTCTTGGAATCCAGTCAGTTACCCTTAATGACCACCGGTTATCCTGCCGACGTGCTACGTGGCCGGCCCACATCCATTTCTTCTTCTTAATTTCAACTATGATATCCTTAACCCCCGTTTGTTCCCTGACCCACTCTGCTCTCTTCCTGTCTCTTAAGATTACACCTATCATTTTCCTTTCCATCGCTCGCTGCGTCGTCCTCAATTTAAGTTGAACCCTCTTTGTAAGTCTCCAGGTTTCTGCTCCGTAGGTAAGTACCGGTAAGATGCAGCTGTTATATACCTTCCTCTTGAGAGATAGTGGTAGACTACTATTCATGATTTGATAATGCTTGCCAAATGAACCCCATCCCATCCTTATTCTTCTAGTTATTTCACTCTCATGGTTCGGCTCCGCGGTTACTACCTGTCCTAAGTAGACGTACTCCTTTACAACTTCCAGCGTCTCGCCACCTATCGCGAAGCGCTGTTCTCTGCCAAGATTGTTCCACATTACTTTAGTTTTATGCATATTAATTTTCAGACCTATTCTTCTACTTTCCGTATCCAGTTCAGTAATCATGAGCTGTAATTCGTCTCCCGCGTTACTCATCAATGCAATGTCATCAGCGAATAGCAGGTTACTGAGATATTCTCCATTAACTCTTATCCCTAATTCTTCCCAATCTAGGGCCCTGAAAACCTCCTGTAAACACGCGGTGAATAGCATTGGAGAGATCGTGTCTCCCTGTCGTACGCCCTTCTTTATTGGGATTCTGTCGCTTTCTTTATGAAGGACTATAGTGGCTGTGGATGCGCTGTAGATTTCTTCCATTATGTTTATATAGGCTTCGTCGATGCCCTGATTCCGCAGTGCTTGCATGACTGCTGATGTCTCCACCGAATCAAATGCCTTCTCGTAATCTATGAAGGCTATGTATAGGGGTTGGTTGTATTCCGCGCATTTCTCTATCATCTGATTGATAGTATGAATATGGTCTATTGTTGAGAAGCCTGTACGAAATCCTGCCTGGTCCCTTGGTTGATTAAACTCTAATGTCGTATTAATTCTGTTAGCAATTACTTTTGTGAATAGCTTGTAGACAACGGACAGTAAGCTGATGGGCCTGTAATTTTTTCAGGTCCTTGACGTCCCCTTTCTTATGGATCAAGATGATGTTGGCATTCTTCCAAGATTCTGGTATCCTCCCTGTCGAGAGACACTTCGTATACAGGGTGGCCAGTTTCTCTAACATAATCTCTCCACCGTCTTTCAACAGGTCTGATGTTACCTGATCCTCACCAGCGGCTTTGCCTCTTTGCATTCCATTTAGGGCTTTTTTTTTTTTTTTTACTTCTCCTGTTAATACTGGTGGGATGTCAGATTCCTCTGGGATATTACTGCTTCTTACGTTATCATCCTGACTGTCTCGGCTGCTGTACAGATCTCTGTAGAACTCTTCCGCTACCTCAACTATTCTATCCATATTGGTTGTGACCTTGCCATCCTTGTCCCTTAATGCATACATCTGATTTTTGCCTATGCACAGTTTTGTCTTCGTAGCTTTGAGGCTTCTTCCGTTCTTTAGAGCATGCTCAATTCTCTCCATATTATACTTTCTTATGTCGGCTACTTTACGCCTATTGATCAACTTCGAAAGCTCCGCCAGCTCTATTTTGTCTGTTGCATTTGAGGCTTTCATGGCTTGACGTTTCTTAATGAGGTTTTTCGTCTCTTGGGATAGCTTACCAGTGTCCTGTCTAACGACTGTACCCCCGACTTCCACTGCACACTCCTTAATGATACTAGTCAGATTATCATTCATTGCGTCAACGCTCAGGTCGGTTTCCTCGGTTAAAGCCGCGTACCTATTCTGAAGTGAAACTCTGAATTCCTGTACTTTCCCTCGCAGAGCTAGTTCATTAATCGGCTTCTTGCGTATCAGTTTCTGCCGTTCCTTCCTCACGTCTAGTTGAATTCTAGATCTTACCATTCTATGGTCACTGCATCGGATCTTGTTAACTACTTCCACATCCTGTATAATGCCCGGGTGGTCGCACATTATGAAGTCTATTTCATTTTTAGTTTCGCCATTTAGTTTCGTGCTGTTTAATAACACGCACGCCATTCGTGCCTGGAAGTACGGTGCGCCCGGCGATAATGCAAGAAAAGACAGGACAGGACGGGACAGGAATACGCCTCTTAGCACGCAGAGATTTGGCGAAGAAGAAAAAAAAACAAGCGAGCCAAATGCTGGATATCGTTTTGTGGGAAAGAGATGCTTCAAATACGCCCTTTTTATTGCAGTGTACAGTGCTACATAATACAGGCACGTATAGCGGCGTTAACTATATTTGCCCAACCGATACTTCGGACCGGCTACCTCTAGTGCGTACTGGCAGCCTCAGTGCGTGGTATGCGAGGCGAATTCGCCTCGCGAGGACAACGTGTACAATGTATAAGTTTCAGAAGGCTTCATGTAGAGCGGGACATTAACGTTCAACATTACGCATGTCCTTTACAAAGGCGTCCTAACATCTCCTAAACAACATATAATTAAAAAAAAAGGATACCAAGAGCTAGACGGCTAGTGCGAATGCTTAAAGCGCGCCGCCTGGCAAGCAAGCGCTCTCTTTGCGAAGGCACGGCCGGGCTAGACCGCAAGCGCGCGCGCGCGTGCGGTATAGCCTGGCCGTGGCTAAGCGTCGTCTGCTACGCGGGAGCAAGGTAGGTGGCGCCATGCTCGAAAAGAGAGTGCGAAGGAGAGGAGAACGAGGAGGAACGCGAGCGGAGGAGGAAAGTGTCGCTACTTTACGAAGTTTCAGGGGTTTTAGGTGGAGCGGGGCGGTGCCGCCGTCTGTGAGATGTGAAAAGAAGTAATGCTTCACGATCGACACTTACTCGCGCTTACTCCGAGATTGCACGCGATATCGGAGGTCATGGTTAAAGCGTCTCGATACCAGAGAGGTGGACTGGCCGCGCTGGCGTCGCCGAGGCACCCTTGACGCAGTTACGTTCTTTGCCTTTGGTCTCGTGTTAGCGTGCGTCGGCTCATCGGACTAGTGCAGCTTCCACGTGCACCAACGGTATTTCTCCGCCGCCGACTGCTTCAATTGCGAGAGCACCGACTAACAAAACTGCTGCAATATGCGTTGCAGAAAGTACGCGATTTCGACGGGCGAATGTCGTACCTTGGTGGAGCGAGAGCAGCGCCTGCGAGACAGAGGCCAGCGGGACGCACGCGTTTGCGGCTCAGGCTACGAACCTCTACCTCCCGTGTTGCTGAAGCGCAGTGTGTGTTAGTGTATGCATGAGCACAGGCGTCGGCTACCCATTACTAGAAAGCGCACACCGTGCCGTTTCTCTCCTTAATTGACGACGCTTTGAAGAAGCGCATACCGGGTACCAGTGTTTATTATGAGCTTGTTGATATCATCCTTACGCGGGACTCACGATTCTCTGTGTCCAAATATATGTTCACGCCGTCAGCTACCCCAACGGTTTAATAATGATCATGGGCGTTAGTGGTCGCGATAGAGACATGCTGTCAACATGGGTGCATCCACGTCAAACGGTGCTATAGCTGCCAAACACGAATAGACATTGTACGAGCTCTCATATATCACTACACAATTAGCACTACTTCTGTGAAGACACGTTTCACTTTCGTCAATTAACAATATTTGGGGTTTAACGTCCCAAAACCACGATATGATTATGAGAGACGCCGTAGTGGAGGGCTCCGGTAATTTCGACCACCTGGGGTTCTTTAACGTGCACCTAAATCTAAGTACACGGGCCTCAAACATTTTCGCCTCCATCGAAAATGCAGCCGCCGCGGCCGGGATTCGATCACGTTTCACTTTCGTGTTATACCGATTCCTATGACGGAGGTATCAGCCATGTTTTTTCTATCACAATGACTGCACGCGCAATGAGCATGCTTTTAGGTGATGATTCTGTTTATTTTAGACGTGTCATGTTTTGTTTCTTCTTTTCGTTTTCAACTGCGCAGGTATATAATGCGTGGTTTGACGAATTAATTTTGTTGTAAGTCAGCGCTGTTGTATGTGTCCTTCTCTGCCTCGTCTTTCGTCTTTCGCGCTGTTTCCCTCCAATATGTCGTACCAACTCGCCCAAGCAACCACTTTGGCTGCGAAGACCTGCAGCCATAGCGATGCAGTAGGAAAGAAAATTTGGCAGATCCCACGCAATGGGGGTATCGGTTTCATGCGAAGCAGTCAGCGAGTACTTCTATGCTGTACTTTATGGCTCTGAGCCAATCGTTACGAGGTGGATCGACGTGTTTTTGTAAGTGTAGTAGCTATGTGCACATAGTGAGCTTACCAGGCACGTCGACAACACTGGCGTTTAAAGGGTAACTTATGGTGCGACGTAACGTCAGCCCTCACGTTACAGTACGCACGTCAGTATTATCAAAACTAAGTGCACTTTATAGTGCAATCATGTGAACATCACACGTAACTTTCGTTAATCTATTACACCGGCGTCGAGCAATGCTTCAATATAGCTTGCTGAATCATAAAAACAGAAGTGTGTTTATTAGACTGCTCGAAAAGCGGAGCCAACACTGGAGCCACAGACGTTAATCTGATATCACGCGTGTATCGTAGCAGTATATATATATATATATATATATATATATATATCTATATATATATATATATATATATATATATATATATATATATATATATAGTGTTTCTTGCTTTCTTGTAAAATTAGATAGCCAGCGCCACAAACACAATTGACGTTGCACTGACATTACTCCTGCATAGGCTGTTTTTCCAAACCAATTTATAGACCTCGCGTGACTGTGGTAGAATACCTGATTGCCACGCAGATTGCTTTGGTTCGATTCCTGCTGGGATCCTAATACTTATTCTTTCCACTCGTCAGGTCTACGCTGCCGGTATCGGTTTGAAAACGAGGAACCCAGCCTTCAACAGACACGTACACAAGAGAAGAAAGACGACCACACACGCTGGGACTAACAACAGTTTAAGGAAAAACATCTACTCGAACAGGAAACCCAGAAACGCGCATGCGCCCTACAAGATATCTTAGGTGGCGGGGGGGGGGGGGGGGGGGGGGGGGGGAAGCGGTGAGCATATGACAATCGACGAAACACACCCAAAACGCTGATGTGCTTTAAAAACCTTGCAGATAAAAGCATATGACAATCGACGAAACACACCCAAAACGCTGATGTGCTTTAAAAACCTTGCAGATAACACGTCGCTTGCGGCACCTTCTATTTACGTTTGTCTAAAAACGTCACCTCATTTCGTGATAGCGAAGGTAAGGTGTGCTTACGCAACGAGCCAGATCGCGTTTTTGCATTCGATATGCCTCAATTATTTCCCTCTGACATTTCGCGGATTCCTTAACAATAATTCCAGTGTCGTTAAAAATGGCTGAACACCCGCACGCTCTGCAATGCGCAGGCAAGTTCGCGCCTCCTGCTGAAGTGACTGATGTCTCATGTTCTTCCAGGCCCGTGTTCACACATCGCCCCGTCTGTCCTATGTACAATCAACCACATGAAAGTGGTATGCGATACACTACATTAGTGACGCACTCAACGAATTTTGATTATTGTCTAGTTGTACAAGTGACCTTAGAGTTTCTTTCTTCAATGTTCGCACAAAGGCGTGACAACTTGCATGGCGCCGAGAACACTACTCGTACGCTATGCCTCGATGGAACTTTCTTGGCACTGTGTGAAATCTTATGGATATAAGGGGGGACTTCCACTCGCCTATGGTCCTCATTTTGCCCGGTGCGTGGCATGCCACCTATTTCTTTCTTTAACTTCTCCATTTTTGTTTCAGCTACCGCCTTTAGGACGGTGTCTGGAAAGCCAGCCGCCTTTAGACGCGTCACTTGCTCATTGGAGCTTTGGTCCATTGAATGGTGGCAACTTTTCTTGAGAGCATTGCTAAAACACAGGCTCGCTATGCCACGCTTGACAAGCTTAGAATGTGATGAATCGAACGGCAAAAGCTGTTTCTTAGTGCGCGGCGCATACATCCAACAAACGTGGCCTGTGTTCGAAAAGATTAAAGGGGTGGTGCCATCAAATTTCGAGGCTATAACACGCCTTTTGTGGGTTTCCTCTGTGTGCAAGGACACTCCACACGAAGGGTCCGACAGAGCAAACGTTTAGAATATATTTTAATTCAATTCCAAAGTGTAGCTAAATGCCCATTCTCCCGATCGAGACCCATCAATAGCGCGCCAACACTGACTAGCTCTAAAGGATGGGCAGCGAAAGTTGTAGTGACGTCACACCAGATCTGCTGTACGTGAGTGACCTCCGGACCTCCGCCACCTCTGCAACGTACCTACCGGTACGGACCCTAGAATATACTATATTCTGGGGACCGCAGTACCGGCAAAGCATCGGTTGCTGCATCACTCGCCGAGTTTCGATTGCGCCCTGGCTAAGTGGGTCACAATCTTGTGTGGCCACGTGACCATGCCCCCTACACTTTTACGTCACTGCCCAACCACGGCGCCGAAACCGAAAGTTGTCCACATAAAACGGCGATATTAACTTACTTAGCGAGAATACATGAATCTTGGTGTGTGTATCAGGCTTTCTGGAGCTATCCGCGATGCGCAGCGCCTATAGGGGCGCCACTGACAGCCGCGTAGCGGCGGCCGTTGGAACCGCTGGCGGGTCGCGTAGCAGATGCCTCATTTGCGCGCGTGCCATTTGCCGTTTGTGCGCGCGTGCGATTTGCCGCTTGTGCGCGTCCCAGATAATTACTTTTGCGGCAATAGTGTGCGCAAAGCAGCCGCACTTTATAATAGTGGACATGTGTCCGATGTCACAGCTGTGTGGGACGACAATGTCACCATATGCGCCAAGTGTTTGCCACAGACAAGCGTCAACAAGCTTCCCTACGAAGTGGAGCTCATCGTAAGTACACCGCTTTCTTTGTAACGTCCCGATCACTAATGCCCGCATGCGCTGACGCGTGAACCAACGTTTTTTTCTCAACACAGTAGCTTCGTTTACGTGCCATGTGTTTATATAGTAGATCTTGAGGCAGCGCTGTCGCACCGGCGTATAGATTTCACAGGTGCGGCCACGCGAAGGGTCAGCGTTGGTAAAACTTTGAAACCAGCACGATAAGCTTGTGAAAAAATGAACGATAAGCTTGTCATCATCGGTGCAGAAGCGCACAGCGAACATTCTGCACCGATGATCGCATTCCAGTGCCATCAATAGGTAGAATGCCTGGTAGAATGGTAGAATTCGTGCAGCACACGTGTGATCTCACGGCGCTTTTGTAAAGGAGCCGTCACCTGCCACACATTCTCTGGCATTGCGCTTCGCGCCGCTCGTTTTTCAAGAGAGCCTAGACATCGCGTCTTATCAGTAATAAGAACCTCATGTGCATTGTAGCGTCTACAATGCAGGCGAGGCGACCAAGTGTAAACGTAGTAGCGTTCGCTGAAGGCGTAGCGACATAAATGGAGAAATAAAATCACGGTAATCGTTCTAACACATCCGTAAACACAGCGCGATTGCTTACCTTCTACATCGTACAGCCGCAATATACCGCCGCCGTCGCTCTCGCTCATGAAATAGCACCGGAAACCTGTAGAAGTGCGTTCCTGGCAATTTTTGTGTGTGTTTGAGCAGCCGACAACGCAGCAGTTCTTTTTCGACATCGGTGAAGGCCGACAGAGTCGTTAAATTACGATGAAAACACATCCATCCGTGCACTCGCGTACACTGCCCGCCAAGACCCGTCAACGCTTTCGAGCCGTGGCGGCAGATGGCGTCGTCGGCGCTTTGCGCATCGCCTATAGGAAACGCGTACAGCAAAGAACGCGCAGGCCACAAATTTGGTGGCACCACCCCTTTAACTTCAAATCTAAAACCTAATCTCGTTGTCTGATGCCAGTTTCTTGGTGAAATTTAAAAGATTACTACATGATTGGAATCAGTTTAAAATGTCACATGATACATCATCTAGGTCCAGTGGGCTTCTTCAAGTTTAACAACATCACGGAATCATCAACATACCTAAAGATTTTAACCACCCATTCGTCAGTCATTGAGCTGCTCATGGCAGTGTCAAATTTTGAAACGAAAAATTACACCATCTCCCGCTAAAGGTGACCATGAGGCGATGCGAAGCCGGAGCACTTGCACGATCGCGTTCCGTTGGCGTTCGTTGGGCATGCTACCGACCTCGCGTCGTGGAACGCGAAGAGAGACGCTACGCGCGTCGTATCTTCCATCTAGCCTGGCCGTTAATTCTCACAGGGCGAGCGCGGAACGCGGTCGACAGGCGGGCGAGAGGGGGGCAGCGTAGGAGAAGAGAGAGAAGGGGAGGGGACGCGCATGTGCTCGAGCTCATCGCGGCGTTGCGCAGGAGAGAATTTCGGCATGTCTAGCCCGCGTTTCAGAGGAAGAGTGGAAAGGGTGAGGGGAGAGGGGAGGGGAAGGGTATGTGGAGAGGAAAGTGGAGAGGGAAAGTGGGACTGAACGTGGAGAGTGAAAGTGGAGAGGGGAAGGGGAGAGGGAAAGTGGAGAGGGGAATGGGAGAGGAGGTGTGTGGAGAGGGTATGCGCATGCGCAGTAAGGGTGGTCACGCCGCACACCACCACCACCACCACCGCCGGATTGAGCTCGACCTTAAGATACTTCGCATCTAATATCTGGCACACAACCGGCGCCACGCTCGACCCTATACGAATTCCGTTCTTTTGAACGAACAAAGCATCGCCATATTCAGTAAAGGTAGACGACAAGTACAGGGTTAAAAGCTGCATGAACGAGTCAACAGGAACAACACAAGAATTCTGGAACGAAACCGCCCCGTTTTCTTCGATGAGCTCCCGAACAGCTACGAACAAGTCCGCGTGAGGCACTGAATAAAAGATGATGTATCATGTGACATATAAAACTCATTCAAATCATGTAGTAATCTTTTAAATTTCACCAAGGAACTGGCATCAGACAACGAGATTAGGTTTTTAGATTTGAAGTTAATTTTTTCGAACACGTTTGTCGAATATTCAGGACTTTAACTGTTCTTGAATAGTTTGTAATGCATGACATTGCATTTGTAGCGCGCGATCTGTTTGTCTTGTTCCGCGTGTTAACCCCATCTGATTTATATCGTGAGTTGTAATTGATACCTGCCTTTGTGCTGTTTGTGTGATGCTTGTACTGCCTTAACTGAGAATATATTTTTGTTTCTGTTATCAACTCTTGACTCTGACTCGGTCTTTGGACCACAACCGGCGTTTGCTGGTGCACTAAAGGACCTATTCTCAATTGTTCGCGCTTTCCGCGGTGCGTTTCGGGGGGCCGATACGTCAGCCCTTGGAATCTGCCCGGCGACTGCTATCCCCGTTAATGGGATCAGTGACAGGAATTGACAGTTTATATCTGTCCAGGAAAGGCGAGAACAGACATTGGTAATTTAAATGCGAGAGCGTTAAGAAAAAAATCATAGCATATCCACGGAGTGAATGATGATGAGTGGGCGAAGCTGCGGATGTTCATCGGTAAACCGTGAATCTTCCGTGAATTCTGCCCAGTACATCATCAGCGACGTGAGATCGGGCGCGTTTATACTAAAGGTTCGATGAGTTATGACGACTTGCAGCTCACTTTAATTTTACATGTACGCTGTGAATTTTCATTGTTTAGAAAACCATTGCTTTAGAAAACATCTGGCGTCTTCGTTAAGAGCAGCTGGCGTCTTTTCGTTTTGCTTTAGAAACATCTGGCGTTCTTTCGTTTTGCTTTTAGAAAACATCTGGCGTTTTTTTCGTTGGTTTATTTCATCAATCAACGGCGTTTTGAACAAAATTTTTATTGTTTTAATCACGCACAGGAGAAATCTCACCAGGCACTACCTTGGAGGTAAACAATGGCTGCTAATGGGAATAAGAGACAGAAGAAGCCGGCTTTTAGCTAACACTTACACTTCTACTTCTACTAACGTTTCCTACTGGAACATGCCAATGGCTGCTAATGGGAATGAGAGACAGAAGAATTCGGCTTTTAGTTAACGCGCACGCTGCGAATTTTTTTATTGTTCAACAAACGCACAGGAAAAAATCTCCCCACCGGCAACCACCTTGGAGGTCAAGATCTAGGTACTAGCGTTACGACTGGTTACGCACTACTACGCCTACGAGGGACGAGCGGGTGCCGCCTTAAGGAGCTTCGCCCCTAAAACCAACATCGGCAGCGTTGACCCGACGAACTGGACAAAATAAAAAGTAGGATCCCAGCAGGAATCGAGCTCAAGTAGTCTGCGTGGCAATCAGTATTGTACCACAGAGCCACGCCAGGTCTGTGAACCGGTTTGGAAGGAAACAGCCTATGCAGGCGTGATGGCGGTGCGACGTCACTTGTGGTTGTGGTGCTGGCTATCTAATTTTACAAGAAAGCAATTAACACTAAATATGCACTCCCTACGATAGAGGCGTAATATCAGATTAACGTATGTGCAGTGAGACTTTGACCTGGGCGAGTTGGTTCATAGCTATGGAAAGGCACAGCGCAACTGAGACAATAGACAAGCTCGTGTGTTGCGTGCTTTTGTCCATTGTCTCAGTTGCGCTGTGCCTTTTCATTTCAACATATTTGGTTCCAGTATTGGCTCCGCTTTTAATGAAGACTAATAACATTACATTTGTATTCCTATGATTCAGGAAGCTATATTGAAGCATTGCTACCCCGGAAGAATACATTAACGAAAGTTACATATGTTATTCACATGACTGCAACATAAAGTGCACTTAGTTTCGATTATACTGGCGTATGTACTATAACGTGAGGCTGACGTTACGTCGCACCATAAGTTACCCTTCACGCTCCAGTGTCGTCGACGTACCTGGTAAGCCCACGATGTGATATAAATAACTGGGGTTTAACATCCATGAACGACGATACGATTACGAGAGACGCCGTAGTGGAGGGCTGCGGAAACTGCGACTACCTGGGGTTCTTTAACGTGCACATAAATCTAAGTACACGGGCCGCAAACATTTTCGCCTCCATCGAAAAAGCAGCCGCCCGCGGCCGGGAGTCGATCCCGTGATCTTCGGGTCAGCATCCGAGCGCCATAACCACTAGACCATCGTGGCTGGGCGCCCACAATGTTCACAACAACTATACTCGCGGACAACTTTTCTTGGCAATGAAGGGAAGGCTAGAGAGCCGAACTACGCGTGTGCTGCCGCTGAAGAATATAGTCCCACAATTGCTACCGTGTTTTCTACGCGAGAATAAAAAAAAAAACAACATTACTTATTTTCTATGGGGAGCTCTTTGAAAGGAGGGTCAGCGCGCACCAAGGAGATATTATATTTGTTTTACATATGCAGTGTCGCGAAAACGTCGCACCTTTTACGTGCACCTCACGGTCAAAATGGCGTCTTCGTCTTCAGGTGAGCGCTCGTCACCCTCCAGGTTTTCCGACTACTCGCCGAGGGAGCTTGTGACGAATTTCACTACAAATGGCTGCCGAAGCCTGTGACGGGCCGCGCGATATCAAAGGGCCGTCACAGGGAGATACAGAAGGTTCACAAACAGCAAAACTCCTTTCTTCTCGTATCAAAACATCTCGAAAAATTGAAAAAATTCAGCGTCTAGCAGCCCGGTTCATATTCAATAAATATCCGTTGGAGGGATGTCACCATCTCAAATGTGTGCACTAGCGGGAGCTACCCACGATTCAGGGCTCGACCTAAATACGAAAGCCGCAAATATTCTTTACCCTCAGTATAATCACCATGTTCATATAAGGTATGCCGGACTATTTTGATCTACTTCGTAGTGAAACTTCTAGATAGTCTTTAACAGGGAATCAGACTGGTGGGCCTAGTTGGTGTATGTGCGATAACTGTGAAATCAGTAGCGCAAAAAAATTCACACAGACGACGACAGAGCAAGGACGGGTACACAGCGCATAGCGCTGTGGTCCCGTCTGCTGCTGCGTCAAAAAATTCACACAGACGGACGACAGAGCCAAGACGGTAACACAGCGCATAGCGTCTGTGTCCCGTCTTGCTCTGTCGTCGTCTGTGTGAATTTTTTGCGCTACTGTTCACAGTTCTGGATATCGCCATTCAATGTTCATTCGGGCTCCTGCTGTTTACACTCATTGCTATAAGTGTAGCTCCTTCCCACGAGCTATCAACTACTGGAATTCTTTGACCGAAGAAGCAGTTTCATGCTCATCCGTAGACTTATTCTTAAAACACCTAGCTCATATCCTCATTTGTACCTAAGAAGGCTTATTTGTCTGTACGTGATCTAGTGCACTTAATTTTATTATCTGGTTGCGTTTCTTGGTGTACTTCATTTTGACCCTTTATCTAAAGTTGTTATGTACATGTTAAGTATGTTCTGATTCTAGAATGGTTGTTATGTTATTATGTATTTTTTTCCACTCCTGTAATAGCCCTGTGTGAGGGCTGACGGTATCTGTAAATAAATAAATTAATAAATTTATTTCACAACTCACAGAAAAGTTGCATGCATCGAAAGAGGTTCCGAGTGTTGCGCACCGTAACTTTGACTTGCGCGCAAAACAGCAACGCGCGTCCTGCAACCCGCCGGAAAGTTTCAGGTGACGCTGCGAGCCGGGGCGCCTGTCGGCGGCGACATGAATTGCGTCACGCTCCGCCACTCAGTCAGCGCACTACAAGCTTCTAGAACAGTGTAACTTTAGGTGTGATTAGAGTCACTGGAAACTATTCAGCGTATCGCATCTGTTTTCCGTGCGCCGACGCGATTGGCTTACTCGCATCACGTCACCTCTCACCGCCATATCCCTTCCAAGCGCTTTGGGTGCAGGCGCTGTTGAACGCAGAGCGCGGCCGGACATTTAGCAGTACCACGGTCCCTAGAAGTACTTCGTCGCTTTTTTAAACGCGTCCATGCAGATGCCAGAAGTAGCTCACCAGCAGCCGAACGTAATCTGGGAATCTCGTTTATTTTTGCATTCCGTGTGGGAAAAATTAACGTCAAAGAGAGCTGTTCTGCGTGGCTGCATAGTTGGCCGGAATGAATTCGCGTCCTCGAAGAATACTCCTTTCTGCAGTGAACTACATTAACTTTGCTGGAAAAGCTCTCATGCGACAGGATACTTCACCTTATCGGTTCGCTATGTTCAGCGATATTGAAAATTACATATTACATACCTTTCTATTTGCTCAGCTCTTTATATCTCGATCTGTTGAACAGCTTGTGCTGGCATTTCGAGTTGTAAGCGTGTCACGCACGATAGCGAATCGAAGATTTATTAAAATAATAACTGTTTACTGGTATACCTAGAAGGCAATTATGGCGTGATCATTTGATATTGCGCAAATCAGAAGCGTGGAATTATGTTCATGAACTTTATATGTATTAAGCAGTGTTATTAACGTATTTTTTTATTTCTTGCAAAAAAAATGTTGCTGGTGCTGCATTGCGCCGAGCGTACCCTTACAATACTGTTTAGTGGATGAGAAATGGTCACAGCAAAAAAAAAAAAATGTCGGAAGATCCGGCGCATTGAGGGAATCGATTTGATGCGAGCCTTAGGTCTATACACATACTATGTTGAAATTTAAAAGCATACTGTATGCACTTTAAAAATTTCCGGGATGTGCTATTTCTGATCAAAAGAACATAAAGCACTGTGCCGAGGAAGTGTTATGGGTAGCCAGCGCTGCCCAGGTGGCGCGCCTAAAATGTACAAGCTGCGCCGCCCTGGCGAGCTAGCTGAGAAACATCCAGTAATACAGAGCCGCCGCGAGGCGTACGACGGCACGTTTCAACGTGCCCTCACATACCTCATGGCACGTTCAAACGCATGCTGAACGTCATTCGACACTACCGCGGCTTTTGCTCGATGTGCGTCGTTTTGTAGGTACTTTAGAACGCGCAAGACTAGCGAAGATCGGGACACTTCGCTGCACTGTGGCGCAGCGGGCGAGCAGCGATGCCACCGGTTATTCTCCGCTGCGGTTTCAGTGATGTGATGTGTGCGGACGGGTACCTTCGCGAGAGTGTGCTGTCGAAAGGACGGAAGCTGTCCAATGCGAAGTATGTCTATGACGTGGAAGAAGCTGGTTTTCGAAGAGACAGCGCTTGTGACCTTTCGGCGAAGTGTCAAGCACCGCACGACGTTAACTTACAGGTAATTGTGTCCAAATTGCGCTAGCAAGCTCGACGGTGTATGCAGTGTGCTCGTTGTGCGCCCGCTTTGAAATAAAGTTAGTGTCTCAGGCAGCACTGAGAACATTCAGCCCAGTGAGTGACAGCTGTTTTGAGCGAGCATATCACATTTACGTAATCTGTATTTACAGCTCTCGTACTATATTACAGAAGCTGTTTCGCTACACGCTTTGCTTTACGCTGTTTTTAACGGCTTGCATGTGCCCACTAAACGCTCGTATCGCAGTCTTTAAAAAACATTTTTGAAGCTGACGATGAAGCGTGAAATAAATATAAAAAGGCCTGTGTAAATGGAGATCAGTGGTGTTAGCGGAAATACAAACATGTCACAGGTCTCGTGCTTTAACGACTTCGACTCGCCATCGTCTGCAGACCGTTTGCAAAATTGCGATCGGCCGTCTACTAAGCCTGATACTTTAAAAAATGCCTTTGAAGAACCTAGTGGTAATTGACTTCGTGGTGGTTCCGAGTTTGACATGCAGTGTGTGATCAGCAATGGAACATGCGTAGACAATACAGTTTTTCTAGCGGTCATGGATTTGTAACCGTTCTAGAGCTGTGCACGTGACAGTGGACGTATAATACCGTTTTACACGAATGTACCGCGAGTTTTTTTTTCTAGATTTTTGCAACCGAAATTCGACCCTCGCGTTACAATCGAATACCGAAATTCTATTTTTTCTTCTGGACATAATGAAATGTCACACTTGGCGTTACAATCGTGGTCATGTTACAATCGAGTAAATACGGTATGTGTAAAGTACGGCGCGATGCTTACGCAACCTAAGCTGTCATGTGCTTTCTTTAACTTTTTCAAGGCCAGTTTCAAATAGAAGATTTGTGATGTTTTCCAGAGCGCCAACCCATGTGCATCGGTGGAAAGCAAGGCCAAAGGGAGTCAACAATGCTCTGGACTATTTTTTTTGTCAGTTATTAAGACATTTTTGATTGTGGCATTGTGGATACAACAATACCGCCGGTCTCGGCGCTTCTTTTTCCTCGTTTGATGATCGCGCACGGCGGCATGGTGCACGTTAGCAGCCACTCGTATTTGTTTGTATGCCCGAGTGTTTCCGGCCGTGCCCGGCAGGGCGGCGCAGCCTGTCCGCGGAAACTCCAGCGCAGGTTCCCCATTAAAAGTGCATTATGAAAAAAAAAAGAAGTTGAAGTTAAAAGCAGTGCAGAAAACCGAACACCAGCTGTTTACGTGCTGGCAACAGAAAAAAAAAAAACTGTCGGAACACAACAAAACATTTGCAAATGCACTGCAACGTTGGGAATATTACGGAGCCAAAGAATAGGAACTGAAACAATTAATTAGTGATTCCAGTCATTTTTGATGGCCTGTTTTCTATCTCTTAGAAAAGGAAACGTATTCTCAAAATAAGATGCACCTTACCTACCGCATGCCGATTTGTCCGGGCGTTCGGCGGCTGGCGTACTGAACGAGACACAAATACGTCACGCATAACTTCCAATTACCGTACACAACCCACTTCTATTACACATTACAACCCAGTTGAACAGCAGCAAGTTGTGCAAGCAAGGTATACGTCAGCGATCAGTCGAAGACGCAACGTTGATGCTCTCAATGTTGTTCGATAATGTTCTTGAACGCGCTATGAAGTGAACTTAAACACCGACGGCAAAACTAGCGCAAACAGTCAAATTCACCAAGTGTCGATGTAAATAGCATCTCGCACGAAGTATCTGCGCTAATGCAACTATCGGTGAATTCCATTGGCGGATTCGGAGTGGCCGACGAACTCTACGCCTGAGCACTCCACTCCGTGGACAGCATGCGAAGGAAATCTGCCAATGGAAACACAAGCGCCCTTCGCCAGAGCAAACGGCAGGGGCGCTAGCGCACAGCTGCTTCGCAAGCGCCCCCGCATTCCTGGCGGTTCGGGCAGTTTTCGCCTTCACGGGCGCGGAGAGCAGAAAAAGGGCGCGGTCGGACAGCGTATTTCATCGCACACGCGGTACGCCACGCTCTGCGCACACACGGGGAGCTTGCGACTTCCGGTCGAATCCGTCGCTTTTCGCGCAGTAGAGAGACCTGCTCCGTGGAGTGATTCTGGCGCCGGAGTTGCTCCAGATCTGCCAATGAAACATACAGGGAGCACTCTAAATCTGCAATGGAACAGACTTGCTCCGATTGGAGCAGAAAAGCTGCTACCGGAAGTGCTCCGAATCTACTAATGGAATTCACCATATGTTTACAGCTCCGGACCTAACGAACACACCCGGCCGTGGAGGGAGGGAGAGGAGAGAGACCTGCTGCCAGCACGAGACGAGCCCTGCATGCGCAGTAGGGGTGTGGACGGCGGCCGCCGACGCCGCAGGTGCGACCCCGACTAAGAAATGCTCCGCATTTAAAATAGCTCTGCGACGCGCGCCTGCCTCACCTGGCTGTAACACCGCGTTCCCCGCTACCGCGCTGGCCCCGATAAAACTCGCGGCCGGGCTAACCGGGGCAGCACGACGCGCTTTGCGCCTCCCTCTAGTCCGGCTGTGGTGTTCAATCACATAATAACATGACGCGGGATCACGACCGTTCTGCGTCCAATATGCGATGCTCTTCTGGCTATCGCACCTCGTTCCCTGATTACGCTTTCACCGTTAACTACTACAGCTACCACAACGGTTTGTTTTATTCATTTAACGTGGACGTTAGTCGTCGGGATGGAGATGTACCACCAATCATCAAAGTGGGTGCATACACGTTAAACGGTGCCATAGCTGCCAGACATCAATATACACTGTGCAAACTTTGTTATATCAATGTATAGCAAACATTCAGTTACTTCTTTAAGGGCACGCTTTACTTTTGTGTTATTCCGATACCTATGACGGAGGGATCAACCATGTTTTTACTAACAGGCTTTACTTTGGTAAAACCATGCACCAGACCGGAGGGAGTAGGCTAACTCTGGCATGGGAATCAATCAATCAGTCAATCAGGTTTTATTCATAACAAATTGAGTACACTGGGTAATATTTATAGAGTTGGGACCCCAGAACTCGGACGTGAGTTGTGGAAGGGGCCCCTATGACAGGTGGTGCTATTTGTATCCGTGTGAAAAGATGTTATACATAGGTTGTATACAAAACAAACAAAACGTTTTACTGCGCGTAAAGGAAACGAAAGTATGCAAAACGTAAAAGAAAGGATTAGAAAAGAAACAGAAAAAAAGGCTGAACCGTACACAATACACGAAAGGAAACTAAGCTTTTGTAAATTTAGGCATTGCACAGGAAGTACTGGCGCAGTGAGTTAGAAAAATGCTGAATGGATGTGATGAAGTTATTTCTTTAGGAAGTGCATTGCTAAGATTGGCTGCGGTATTTATAAAGGAAAATGCTCCATAATTTGTGCGTGCACGTGAAACTGGTTAACAACGTTAACAAAGAGGAACGTGTTGGACAGGTGCGTAACATGTTGATGAAATTGAAACTGACGGACACTGTAACATTTCTTAGAAATTTGTACGTACGAACTGCAATGCGGAAACGAATGTGACAATGCAGCGTTAAAACCATGTAATAGAGGATAAGCAATGATATGGACTCAGCACGTTGGGTAAAACAGATTATTCGCAAAACTGTATTTTGTGCTGCCTGAATTGGCTGTATGTTCTGGGATACGTAAGTCCGTAAACGGAAATACAGTATGACACGTATGATTCAACAAAACTACGGTAAAGGATCAGAATGGTGCGTAGCGGAAACAGATACCATAGCTTATAAAATATTGGTATATTTTGTAACTCTTCCTAGTCACATCATGCACATGATTGTGCCACGTCAGATGTTCATCTATCACTCATCCCAAGAATTTGTTTGACTAACTTTTTCTAGAGCAACTCCATTAAAAAGCAACTTTCCGTCCTTACTAAGTGGCATGTTTTTGGCAGAGAAAATTTATAAATCGCTTTTTAGCAAGATTTGGAAGTTAGTTCATTTATGTGTAACCAGTAAGAGAGCCTGTTCAGAGCGTGATTACCTTTTTCGCATAAATCTTTCTCAGTCTTAGCTGCTATGAACACATTTGCGCCATCCGCGTATAAGACACATTCTTCCAGTATGCACGGATGGGAGATCATTTATGAATAAAATGAGCAAGAAAGCTCCTAATATTGACCCCTGTGGGACACCTGTAGCTGTGGGACACCTGTAGCTTTAAATTATACCAGTGAATTTAATTCAAGATGGCCGGCAAGCAATTCTCAGATGGTAGCAAATACATTTGCTGCCACTACACCTTTTGCGAAGCTGCGGTTACGAATCTTTCCGCTAAATGCCCTATTGGAAAAAGTCAAATGGTGGACATGGTGGAACCACCACATCCACCATTATAGTGGATTAATGTAGTGGTGGATGGTGGACGGTGGGTGGATGGTTGGGTGGATGGTGGGTGGATGGTGGACGGTGGTGGGTGGATCGTGGACGGTGGTGGATGGTGGACAAGGTGGGTGGATAGTGGACAGTATTTAGGTGGGCAGATGGTGGACGGTAGCCTTGGTGGCCTAAAATTATGCTGTGTACAAGGTACGCGGCAGGTAGGGAGATGCGGGCATATTTGTCAATGAACTATTTCTCTTTCATGCTATTTCAGTTATATTTCAAAACATATTTGTTACAGCAAGGCATACAGGTTAACCACAGATTGGTAACTCTCAGCTTTGGTTCCAAATGTGTTATCAGGCAAAACAGGCACAATAATACCATGTTTGCACTAAGCAAAAAACACACCTGGCTCAGTGAATAAGTTTATTCCCTTTTCTACATTTCTTGGCGTTATGCTTACTCCTTTGCCTCGACGAGCAGCTTCTGCAGAAAACCCTGTAAGAAAACCCTCACCACCACATCACTGTAGTTCCTCGTGGCTATAATTGAAGCGGCTACAAAGAGATACATTTCTCCAAGCAACCTGAAAATATTTAAAAAAGCATCATTAAAAAATATAATGATTTGTTTATAATCAATATATTGATGTGTCTTACACTGCTCCTTTCAGATCAAATAAATAGTACTATAGTGAGTGTTGTGCAAGTATGACATGTTGTTGGGCTAGTTGGTTCATAGATACAGCAGACCTTTTAAACTGGGGCGAAGACAACACGTTAGAAGACAGAAATAAACAGACACACACGAAGCGCACGGTGTGTGGTTCTCTGCGCTTCGCTCGTCTTCGCGCAGTTTATACGTGTCTGCTGAACTTACGACTAGTGACTTTTGAATTAATACAGTAAAATTGCACTACAATTACTACAGCTGGTGAGGTACTACCGGCTGTTATATTATTTTTTTTTCGCGAGTTGCCGTAAGCGAAATAGTGCCGGCATTCCGTGCGATGACAATTACTTGCCCTCGCAACAGTCGGCAGCGTTCACTGATTGTAGCTCTTGAAATAAATCTTATTATAACCACAGTGGGTCAGTTCTCGCGGCAATTAACCTAACCCTCGCAAATGAACGCGGGATTCGCTAGCCCGCGTTGAGCAAGAGAAAAAAAAACCACACCGAAACCACAGCCCAAACTTTCAAAACGTTGCAGCGGCAAAAGAAATCCACATTGGCCGATGCCGGCGGCCAGCCAACGGGGATACACAGCCGGCCAGTCGCACGCTAGCGCGGCAGTGCCGAACCCCCACCCATTCCGCCTAACGGGGATACACAGCCGGCCAGTTGACGCTAGCGCCGCAGTGCCGAACCCCCGCCCCATTCCGCCTTCCCCGGAAGCCCACCTACCACATTATATCGTCCTTCAGGGGCGGATTCTGAACAAATTCCCGTTATTTCCGACGTAAAACTTAGGAGTGCACAAGGGTGCTAGCATAATCAGTGTTGTTTATTGCATCGCCAAATGAAAACGTATCGCGCCTCACCGATTCCCAGTCACAGCACAACCCGGTGGCAGTAGCAATAATTTTTTTAGTTTGGTTATTACAAGTGCAGTGACGATTGTTAAATACCTGTGTAAGACGAGAGGCTGTCGAAAATTTGATCTATGTTTCAGTGTTACGGCGGGTAGTGCGCCGTCTCACATATTTCAAGCACTTTGTAACAGTAGCGATTAAGCTGTTCACAAACGTCGGGCGGGAGCAGCTTCAACAAAACTGCAAAGACATTCAGCACCACCGTATTCATATCCCTTGGCAATACGCATACAGCAATAATAATGCATACGTGCACAGAGTAGCACTCACAGCCACTTACTTCGCAAGAGAATCATGCTGGCAGCGTACACGTTGCGACTAGTCCGCCGGTCTTCAGTGATGTAACGAGTCGGCGTTGGCTGACCACCCCGTTTGCAGGCATCCGTCGGTCTAGAGGCAATATGGTGAGTTTCCATGTGCACGAACTGTCACGGTCGAGTCTCCATGCCACAGCGCGCGTTGCGAGAAACTCTTCATCGACGATGATCACCAACAAGGAATCGTACTTGGGAAGCTGGCGCCTGCCGCTCCCTTAGTGTGCCGTGTACCGCGCATCATACTGATTCAAGATGTTCCGCCTAAGTCCATGACCGCAACATAACCACAAAAGCAGGGCACGCACGAAAATCAACCGCATCAGCACAAACACAATCACCACGCCATGATCACGTTGCTAGCAGCGCGGCCGCCATGACAGGAAAGAAAAATCTGGGAGGACGACAGCGGCGACGCAGTGGCCACGGCCTAAAACGAATTTCACTTCCGACGATGGCGGACGTGACGTCACCGCCGCCATTGAGACTGCGCCTATGGCGAACACGGCCTCAGAGACCGGCAGTAGACATTAATCTCAGAGGCTAGGTTGTAAGCCGCTACCAGCGCAGCGAGGAGGAGGGAGCTGGGAAGCAGCTGCTCGGCTCAGATAATAACTGCTGGGGTTTGACGACGTCCCAAAAGCACGATATGATTTTGAGAGACGCCGTAGTGTGGGGGCTCCGGAATTTCGACCACTTGGGGCTCTTTACGTGCGCCAAAATCTAAGTATACGGCTGTGCTTTGCACCTTGCCCCCGTCTAAATGAGGTTCTCGGCTCAAGGCGCAAATTGTTTTTGCAATACAGTACATTGTCAATCTGTTTACGCGAGGTGATTCGGTTGCAGCATGCATTTCACGGACCTTTTTCTCAACATTTACATCCGTAGCGCACATGATGTTGATGTTTACTTCCAGCCTTATCATAAATGTGAGCGAGCAGCAAATTCAGCGCGAATGTTAAAGCGCAACAGGCGGGTCTCGGGTAGGTACATCCCACGGAAGTCCAAAAATTACTGCTATCCAGTGATCACTAATTTTGCTTTTTCTTCGTGCTCGAATCAATATTCTCAGCCAAGAAAATCGTATTAAAATTTACGAATAATCAGGCAATACACTCTTGAGCATTTTTTCGCGATCAATAAAATAGGCACTGCAAACAAATGTAACATTGAAAACGAAAGCTCAAGGGGCTCGACCACTCACCACAAAAATATAGATTTATTTCATGTCAGTCAATAAGAAATAAAAAAAATGCATGCTCACAAGGGGTGCATTACAAATACAAAACAAGTTCGATATCCTGTCTATTGAGTTTTACATGCTCCATTAGGCATTACCAACTCGCTCAAAATGCTGTTCATTTGCACTGCAATGATATTTCACATTATACTCATCGTAGTTGCCACTGCTTTCGAGTATAATGACGGTGTTTGGTGCAGCTTCTCCAGCATGGTGCAGCATGGTACACCATCATTTTCCTCACCCACCATTCCCTCGCTGCTTTCCACCATTCGCGCCATAGTGGGCGCTGTCTCCTGGCCCTACCCAGTATTTTGCTGCTACTCTCCACCATCGTCCACCATCCTTTCCACCTTACCCAGCTAACGTACACCTTGCCACCCACCACTGTCCACTATAACACCATGATTTACAGCATACCCAGCATTATTTCCACCATATCCACCACCTTTTCCAGTATCCACCATGGTAGTTTTTCCGATAGGGTGTTGTTTTCTGGACGAGTAATTGAGTTGCTCGTTGGTGGCTGAACTTGTAGTAAAACCCTTTAGTGATAAATCAAAAATGCGTACCATCTTTTCTCGGCACATATATAGGCAGGCATGTCGAAGGGTACCCATTTGTAGACAACCAAGAAATTACCAGTTTTTTATTGGCGAGTAAGTTAGTGTGAAAGCATTCACTGACTGACTGTGTCGGGATTGCTTTTTATTCTCAGCAGCATTTTTGTGTTCTCAAAACTAGTCGCTACGGGGTTCAAAGCGCAGCTCTTGGGCGTCCGTCCCAGCGTTGAGCGGCGTTGCAGTTGGCGTGGGCTGCGTAACCGATAGCTCAAATGGGGACGAAAGAGAGCCAACGCGGAGTCTGTCGATATCACGAGCCACTGGCCTCTAACCTCGCTTTCTTCCTTCGTCGCGCGCGCTGGCCCTTCGGTTGGAGCTCGTGCACATTCAGGGCTGGCACGTGCACTGCGGCCGGCTTCCCTTGTCGTAACGGGGCTGTCGGCGTTTCACTTGGTTAGCGACGCCTGTTAATGCACAGAGTAGTGTGCGTAGCACTCGAGCGCTGGCAGTTTCTGTGGCAATATTTAACGAATGTTGCATTGCTACAACTGCGGATAGTAAAAACTTCATAGACAGTTGGCGTTGCCCGAACACGAAGCTGCCCTCAGAATTCGCAGTAGACAGTATTGTAATCGTCGGTCAATGCTTTAACTTGTCATAGCTCAAGTCGTCGCTTCAGTTGTTCATCAACACAACATATTCTGCACGTACAAATCCGTTTGAGGGGCATTTTCCACTAAATGTTTGGCTTGTCGCTGGCCCATGAGCCTAACTTTAAACGCCTGAAATGAAAAAGAAGCGGGCATAAACAGCCCCTTGTGAAATAACTGCGAGACAGGACGTCCAACAGTATGTTGTTAATGAACGGGGACCTAAGCCAAGCTCTTAAAAAATATCCTGGGCCGTCACCAGCCAGGGGAGCTCTGCCCCCCATGAGGCAGTCCGGGGGGGTCCCAAGCCCCCCAGCTCCCCCGTAATCTCCACCTATGTAGTGAAGTACTGCGGCGTGACAATAACGAGTGCCGATAGAGAGCGGTTTCGCGACGACGCAGTTATAGCATGGCCTCCGAGATTCGCGCCGGCAGGGAAACGCTACCCCACTCGAAGCAGTAGGCGCAGAGTTGCCAGTTCCGCTTATAATAAGGAATTTGGGCTTCTTTGTTCGTCGAGTCGCTTGTAGAATTTTCCACTCGCTTGCGGCGTTTTTTGGCCTTATTTGTGTTTTGCCAAAAATATAGTTATTTTAGTGATCATAATAACTGATAATAATATCTGAGGCTTAAGGTCCCAAAACCACTATATGATTATGAGAGACGCATTATCATCACGTTCACCAATAGCGCGTTTGTCGATGACTTTGAGTTGTTGAGTGTTGAAGTATAACATACGTTGGGGGATTCAACAAGTAACGTTAATCATGCACTGGCAAACGTTCATTCAGCCGAATGGAGACTACCATGGAGACAATGTTACGAAGTAAATATGTGTTTTCGTTCATAGTTGCGAATATTTTCGCTGTGAAAAATAATTAAAGTGATCTTTTTCAACTCTCTTTCGTATTTGAGTGACATTCTCTGTTATGAGATCACAACGACGGCCTTTTCTGGCGCCGTAGTTGTCCGCCGCCACCGCCGCCGGTGTCCGTAACCGCTATCGCACGAAATAGGAAAATGGGGACCCTTTTAAAAGTCGAACGCGATAGCGAAATCCGGCCCCTAGTGCGCACTTCAACCACTAAGTGCATACTTATTATTGTGTGTTGCCATGGGCGTCCGCAAGGGAGGGCAAGGGGGGGCATCTGCCCCCCCCCCTGGAATTCGGTATATATATAGGGTCATTCCACGCCAACTGTCCCAGTCTGGGCGCTCGACAAAAATTGATTTCTCTGAAAAAATTAGACACACATAGACATTGCTTCTACAGTATTTTCCCAAAATATTTTTAGCGGCAAAAATTTTTCGGGCACGTGAGCGCCATTTGAACTTCTCGATATGGTGGAAAACCAGGTACGAAAGAAAAATTCGCGATAAATAGACCATTTCACGCATTCATCCGAAACTTGCTTTTTTTGTGTTTTCAGAGCATCGCGCTTTTATTATAGGACAGTTGCTTAGAGTAGCTTTATATTTTTCACTCCTTGGCGCGTAGGTAAAATTGAGTAAGTTGCTGCTTTTTCGGGAATTTTTTTACAAAATAAGATTGTAGACCAAATATATCAATTATTTTTATAGACCTCTCCATAAAACGTACTATCTCCTAAAGTTTTTGTTTTGCCTGTGTGCGGCGCACAGGTTCTAAAATAAAATCCCGAACTTGGAAAAAACGCTACATTGGCCTATGTTCAGACGTCTGTATCACCCTAAGGTGGTCCAAGAAAAAATAAGCAGAAAAGCGCATACGATTGAGAATCATAACATCTTCGTCCACAAAAAGTTTCATCGAAGTTGTTTTTGTTATAGTCAAGAAAAAGTTTTTTGAATTTAAGTCCCGTCATGGTATTATTTTGCTATGGGGGCAGTACAAACCGACTGAATTTACTGCATAGAAAAAAGAGGTAGTGTCTTCATAGCACGTGGTTTTCAGCTCCTTTTGTTAGTACTTTATAATGTATATTACATATCAAGGATATGATAAACAGAGGTAAAAATATAACAATACCATTGGCTTAGATGCCGAAATTCCCCAATAATGGATCGCGTTACTTATTGCATGCGGCTCCCTTCCTCGGGGGATGAGTTAAAACTGACGTCGAAGTTCGATCTTGCTTCCTGCCGCGTCCCTCTCGCCTTCAAGGACATTTCAGAGAGTGGGGGAGACAGATTGCGAGAAAAAGAAAAAAGGAAAAAAGAAAAAGGAGAGAGAAGAACACCGACGAAGTCAGAAAACGAGACGAGGAAACGAAAAAAAAAAGGAAACGTTAACTGTGTATGGCATGAAGTCGTTGAAGGTGTTTGTCGGTTCGCGTCGGGCGCAGGGCCACCCAAAATTGTTGTCGCGGAGGGCAGGATGACGCACCTGAGGGAAGAGTGTACCCTTAATGGGTCGGCATACCGCCTTTCATCTCCGCCCGCTCCTTGTGAATAGGCTCCAAGTGGTAGAGGAGCGTAAGCACTTTACATTGTACAAGTAGTGAAAAACGTGAACGAAAAATAAACAAAAAAGGAAAGAAAAGCAAGAAAAGCAAGCAAGTAAACGACACTGCACACGTACGAGCCAGTCAAGAAACAGGCATGGTCCCAATTATGATTCCGTGTTGCCAAATTCATTTTGGCTTATCTCTCGGAGGCAGGAAAGTCTTCCAGGTTCCTCATTGATGCCGGCTGTTAATCTTCTAAATTTAAAGATAAAATATGCCTCACGTTGTTCGCGCGCGCGCGTGTTTTGGAAACCGGACTGTAAAAGAGTTACGCTGATATTTTCAAAGCTGTGGTTTGGCAAGCGTAGATGTCTGGATAAGGGTAGCTTCGGCAGTGAAGTGGCGTGGTAGCGGTGATTATTAAACCGCAGCCGAAATGGCGTGTCCGTTTGGCCGATGTATTCTTGCCCGCAGACGTTACAATGTAACATGTATATCACATTGCTGGAGTCACAATTTAGGTTTTGGGTGATGTTGAATTTGAAATCTGAGAAGTTTGCTTTTGATTCACGCGTTGTGACCATGTGTGGGCATACCTATATATATAGAGATAATTTATTCGATCTCGCATATCTCTATGGAACAACTTTCAGGATTGCGAACCAGTTTTGCACATTACAGACTACGACAAATCTAGACGTGAAGTCATGGCAGTGAGACTGCCTGGGATGGCTATTGAAGATAGCGAATAATTCTGAGGTACAAGTTTCATGTTTTCTTTTCCTGAACTAAGATTTACGCAGAATGACACAAGAACTTCAGTTCTCACAAAATTGACGGGTAAATTTAGCAAGAAATCATTACCGCTACACTTCGTTAAAAGACTGTAGCAATATCCCATGGCGTCGCACCTCTCACCACCCAAGCTCCCAAACAATGCTTTTACATCGGTCACTCAGAAAGCTTGTGGGCTTGTACAAGTTGCATGCTGTGTTTTGTTGTAGAGCTCAAGTATTGCCCTTGTTGTTGGTCCTTATAAGGCGTCGATTATACCTTCACAACAGCGGGCCTTCATGCTCATGCAAATGAAATCGCCTTACCATTTTCGGGAGCCATGTATTTATGTTTCTTACATGTTTAGTTAATGTTACGGCAGTGTCATACGCATCGCTAACATTTCAAAATAAAATACTACTACATGTGGATGTTAGTTTTTTAGGAATGTGTCCAAACCCTGATAAAAGAATCGTGAAGTACAGCGTGTATGAAGGCGACATGATGAGTACTCGTAGGAAGTGACGACACTGACGACGGAGGATATATTTATGTAATCAGAAGCAGAAATTAATTTACAAAAAAGGACAAACTTTGCAGTACCTACTGTACTCATTGTTCATTCGGTTAGAGCGTAAGTATAGCCGTGGTACAGGGTTTGCATGGAGCTTCAGCTCAGACTCTACTGGCTATCGAGATTTCGCTCGCGTTAAAAAAAATGGTTAACAAGCCAGTGGCGACGGTTATTCAAAAATGCCATCAGAAGATCAGCCAATCAAATATCATTAAAGGTGACCACCACCTTAAAATTTAGGCCCAGTTTAAAAACGGGTGAAAGCAGCCCCGCTTTCACGCTTTCGGTAGCACCTCTGGACTGTCGCGTGTCGATAGGTTTTACGGGCACGTGTCGTTTTGCCGTCTTCGAAAGGTGTCATCGTTAAAGAGGGCTGAAGGGCGATCTGTTCTAATCATTTCGACACGTTCAGGCGCCGGGCGCCTCCAAGTCCGGTGGTAGCAGTGCCGGCACGCATGTGTTCCGACCTTTCTTCAGGGAAGGTTTCTGTTGTTCAGCTCTGTAGAGAGATAGCGGCACGAAAAGAGACACCGTACAGGGCATTGTGTTTTCGCCTTCGTTGCTCACTGTGTCCGGAATACGCTGGTACGCCCGAGCCGGCAACCCTTGTGAGCACGCATCTTGTTGAGTGCACCTCCAGTGTGGGAGACCTCAACAAGGTAGCAAATTCGGCGAGTCGGAATATATTTATGATGGCCAGCCCTGCGTCTTGTTTGCGCTATCCATCACGGGGAACCTCGCCAGAGCGGCGACAGCGCGTAAACGATTCCAGCCATCTTCCCCACTTTGTGCTGCGCCCAATTCCCTGTCTACAAGGGGAGCCGACACGGCCACATGGTTCCGTTTTTTGGACAGTAAGCCCCTGCACGCGTGCGCCTCTTTTTGTGTGGTTCAGTGTTTTTAAGTGCATAGCTGTACGGAGCTCAAACAACCAGGACACTGGACGAGAGAGAACGGCAAGCAGTGCATGGCCCGGTTGCTCGACTGTGCGGGTGCGCGAGCGAGATTGAGCTAGACGAATGAATTTGTGAGCGTGTGTATCAGCCTGTAAATAAGATTTCCTTGTAAATATAATCCCTTCGTGTTTTTAACGTGAGCATTTGAATAATTATCCTTCCAGTCAGTGTGCGTATATTTTCTAGTGGTATCAACCACCAGGAACTCTGACAGCTTTGCCTCGTCCGATTCCCAATTATGGATATCCGACGTTTCTTCAAGCGTCCACGGATGTCTGACAGAGTGTCACTGAGCTGTCCGGCGGACGATTCTAGTGTGGCGTGTGACAAATTTGCAGAAGTTGACCAGCCTAGTGATGCTGACTTTCACCAACGGACAGTGCCTGAGGTCGTCGCCACCATGGAAGAGGTTCCACCATCAGTGAGCTACCACGACACAGTAAGCCACGATGATACTTCTCCTTGCTTGGGATTAAGTAACAGTGACAACATCAAGCAAGCAACTAACATTTCTCAAGAATATGATTTGGGAGAGTTTCTAGACAAACCTAAACTCGCGGGCATCCCAGACAATTTGAAGTTACGCCTTCTGACTAATCCATGGTCGCCAAATGCTACATATGACTTTAAGAAAGATGTAACACCTGGCAAGAGGACTTTTCGCTACCAATGGCTCGCAGATTACGCCCCTTGGCTTGCGTACTCAGCAACACTGAAAGGCGCCCTTTGTCGTTTCTGCGTCACCTTTCCTCCAAATGTTCATCGGGGTACTCAAGGTAGCTTTATCGTGCGCACTTTCAGTAACTACAAAAAAATGCACGAGGCGTGCAGGGATCATTGGAAATCCCAATGGCACCAGGAAGCAATGGCCGCCTCACAGAACTTTATGGGTGTGATGTCAGGCAAGAAATTGCCCGTTGTACAGCAGCTAAACAAAGCCCTGCACGAGCAAGTTGAAAGGAACCGCCAGAAACTATATTTCCGATCATTTCCACCATTATTTTTTGTGCAACGCATGACTTGCCAGTACGCGGGAAGCAGTCTGACAGTGGAGTTTTCAATGATCTCCTTGACTTTCGGGTAGAAGCAGGAGATACTCGGCTTCAAGAACACTTTGCATCTTCTCCTGGTAATGCAAAGTACACTTCAGTCCGAGTCCAGAACGAGATTATCACAATCTGTGGCGACATCCTGAGGGAGGAAATAGTGGCTGAAGTTAACACAGCGTTTGCTTTTTCCGTTCTTGCGGACGAAACTGCAGATATTGCAGGAACAGAGCAGATGTCTATAGGCATTCGCTTCGTTGACAAGAGCGGAACGGATGCCTGCGTTCGAGAGTATTTTATAGGATTTGTAGAGTTGAATCAACTGAACTCAGCTTGCATCGCCGCCGCAATCTTGAAGTTTTTAAAGGATGCTGGGCTGATTCTTTCGAACCTCGTTGGACAGGGGTATGATGGATGCTCCACAATGGCTGGAAGAGAAGCTGGAGTTAACAGAATAATACAGAAAGAGCTTCCAAAGGCACTATTTTTCCACTGCGCAAGCCACAAACTGAATCTCGTGATCAACGATTTGAACGAAGTCTCTGAAATTCGCAACACAATAGGGATCTTCAAGCAAACCATAAACTTCTTCCATGAGAGCGTACTTCGAAGGAAATTGGTGCCCAACATTCCGATGCTGTGTGAAACAAGGTGGTCTGCAAAATACAAGTCAATTAGGATCTTCTCTCAACATTACGTGGCCATAGTTGAAGCCCTCGAGGAGCTCGCATCAATGGAATCAACCTCGAATGCTGCAACTAGGCAACGAGCTCACATCCTCTACTGTGCAACGACAAGCTCATCTTTCATTGTCTGCTTGCACATCGTAGCGAAGTACAGCGCACGACTGGAACCTGTTACGAACGTTCTGCAGAGTGTAACCATGGACTTTCATTCTGTACTCGACCACATCACTGAGCTGCAGAATATATTTCGCGACCACCGGACTAACGCTGAAGAGCAGTTCTCTGACATCATGAGAACAGCAAGTGAGGCAGCCAATCGCTTAAACATAGTGATATCTGTGCCAAGGCAAGCCTCTCGTCAGACCCACCGAGACAACTACGGGATACAGTCGCCGGAGGAATATTACCGCGTGGCAATATGTGCCCTACTTAGACTCTCTCACTGCTTCTTTGGCTCGCCGCTTTTCTGACACTAATGAGAAGAGCTTCAAGCTGCTCCAGCTTCATCCAACAAAAATGAAGTCTTTGAGCCTTGTTGAGTTTGCTGTCCCATCGAGAACTTCAAGGAAGAGAGCATATCTTGGTACGAGATGTGGCACAACAAAACTAGGGACACCTCAGAATTAACTTATTCTGAACTCTTGCTTCAGGCCAAGACATTCTTCCCCGCTGTCGCAAAAGCCATTGAGGTAGCTCTGGCATTGCCAGTTACCACCTGCACCGTCGAACGCTCCTTCAGTACAATGAGGAGAGTCAAAACATGGCTACGCTCAACAATGACAAATGACAGGTTGGACGGCCTTTGTATGATGAGTGTGCACCGAGAGCGTGTTATGAAACACAAGGATGATTTTATCACGCGTGTCATCACGCAATTTGCCCAGAAAAATCCCAGACGGTTGCCGCTACTATTCAAAGAAAACTGACGGACTACAGTTATATGTTGGTGACCATGTTGTACTGTGCGCTGGTGGTGATCAGTTCGCGCGAGTTGAAATCCCGCATGCAGCGAGACTGAACATGTACTCTTCTTACCCGAGTGGTGCTAAAGAAGAACTTGTTCTTGGGCGAATTGGTGCCTGAGTTTGCTAAACGTGTTAACTTTGGCGCAAAGCTAAAACATGAAAAAGAAAGCGTCTTCGGAGCAGCGTGAGCGGTGCTTACTGGACGGTGTTGACAGTGTCCAGAGATGTGCGCCCAAAACAGGAACTGGACGCCAGGTGCACGCGTTGAATCGTGTAATGTCTTTTTTCAGAGACAATGACTTATGCATAATGCAATCGGACAGAGAAGATGGTTTTGTGATATTGTCTCTATGTGCCTTTAATGAAAAAGCCTTGCAGGCTGTTAATAAGAATTTCAAGTGTGTGAAAGTGAGCTTGACAAAAGTCGAGAAGAATGTAGGCAAACTGTGTGAAGAAGTTGGGGGTAAGCGTTTGTCTAAGCAGATTTCTATGTCCAAAGCAGATACCTTGCTAGCATTTTTAGCGCTAAAACTCACAAGGTTGATATACCGTTCCGAACGATTATCAGTGAGCGGGGAACATACGTGTATGGTGTTGAATGTTTTCGTTGCAAAGGCAATACAGGATATCTCTTTTCAGTAGATGTGAATGATCTTTTTTTATGCTGTTCCACCCTGAGCTCTTTTCTGCAGTTAAGCAGTGCATTGAAGAAAGTGGCGAGGCTGATTTTGTAGATGTCTGTGTTTGAAATTTTTCTCAACAGCACCTTATTTTCTTTTAACGGTGGCATTTATCTACAAAAAAAGGCATTTGTATCGGGTCCAGTGTAGCACCAATTTCAGTACATCTTTTTATCTCGTATTGACCAGGCACTGCAATGTGTTTCTACGTCATTTCATCCATTTCCTATTTTTACGTGTGTTGACGATTTTTTTATTCTTTAATATAAGATGTGCCATGTGCCTTACCATGAAATGGTATATTTCCTTTTAGGTGCCTTTAAGACGAATTCTAAGGGACTAACTTTCACTCATGAGCTTCAGACCGACCATTGTTTGCACTTTTTAGATATTTGCCCGGCTGTGAAAAACGAGCATGTTTCTTGCGCTTACTTGCCTCTTAGCACAAAAGCGCTATTGTCTTATGATTGTTAAATGTGCATCGCTTTGTATTGCCTTCAATCTGCGTTGCGCAGGTCGTGTTCACCCATGATGTACTAGCCTTTGCATTCAAATTGGCAAACTCGAAAAGACTGGCTTCCTTCGGATGGTTTTGGTTGACGTCACCGAGTCTTTGCTACAGAAAGTGAAAATCAGTACTCTGGAGGAGCACTTGAGAGAACGGGAGCGTGCAAAACCACAAGTGCTGCCGTGCGTGAGCCATAACCTGATGAAGGTGGCCACTAGGCGTGGAATTCCTGTTGTGTTTCCCGCTCCAAATGAACTGGCACAGCTGTGCCAGCGAACCTCTAGTGCTAAGCAGCAAGGGTGCCAAAAGAGGCACATGAAACCCTTCAGGCGGCGTGCCGAAGGCGTTGTCTACCAAATTCCTGTGAGCTGTGGCAATGGCAAGTCCTATACATAGGACAAACGGGACGTAATGACCACCTGAGGGAGCACGCCAATAGTATTGGCAAAAGTGATGGTGCGCATCTTCCGGTGCATGTTAAGGCATGCTCATGTACGTCACGCTTCGAGCAAGCTAAGATTGTTGGCAAGAGCAGAGACCAAACGGCGAGATAACTTTTAGAAGCGTTTCATATTTCAGGGAATCGGTCCGCCTGTGTCAGTGGCACATCATTCGTATCGTATCAATCTCAGAGATCCTTTTTTAATGGACAGCTTACGTATTGACATGCTGACGTCACAGTTTCACGCCCCCTGCGCATGCGTATAAGTTTTCTTGATTTCCAATCTTTGCCGTCAATAAACAGTTCGTAGTTTGGTGCCCCTCTGACTCTTTCCTCTGTGCTTTTTCATGTTTCTAGCTTTGCGCCAAAATTAACACGTTGAGAGCGGTGCTATTTATTTATTTACAGATACTGCAATCACCAATTGGTGATTTTAGCAGGGTGGTACATCAAGTTAGTTATGAACAATTGGCAAGTACAATGACATATAGTATATACATGTTATACAATGAATACAGGGCAAAAATACTTCAACGGGCAAAAACATACAATAAAAAATACAAGAATACATTTAACAATCATGTACAGTAGTATGTACTACGTTTCAACTGATTAGTGCACTTTCTAATTTCGATGAAAACAATGCCAATGAGGGTGCTGAAACAATTGCATTAGTTAATTTATTCCACTCGACTATGGTGCGAGGAAAGAATGAATACTTAAAGCAATTATTGCGTGTGGGAAAGGGGGTTATGGTAAGGTCATGTCTCTGCCTGGTAGAGTAGCCAGAAGAAAAAGAAAAAATATCAGCTATGTCTACTTGATAATGGCCGTTAATCAGTTGATACAAAAACTTAAGCCTTGAGTTACGGTATCTTAATGATAAAGGTGAAAGTTGAGCTCTGGTTAATAGGTCCGTAACAGAAGTCCTTGAAAAATTATTGTAAATAAAACGCGCTGCTCGTTTTTGCACTTTTTCTAATTTGTTAATATTAGTCTTAGTAAACGGATCCCATATAATGACGGCGTAATCTAATATTGGTAAAACAATTGATTTGTACGCTAAAAGGCGGACAGAAGGAGTGGATAGCTTCAGTGAACGACGTAGAAAAAACAGTTTGTAAGTTGCATTCGTCGTTATGTGTGTAATGTGTTTGTTCCAGCAGAGATCATTCGATATGTAAAGCCCCAAATACTTATAATTAGTGACTTCAGACAAAAAAATGTTGTTAGCGTTGTATCTGAAATGCAAAGGACTTTTCTTGTGTGTAATTCGCATAAAAACAGTTTTATCAAAGTTAATGACCATCTGCCATTCCTCGCACCAGGAGGCTACTTTTTGAAATGCCTGATTTAACAGAAGTTGATCGGATGTGCTATGAACCTCTGAGTACAAAACACAGTCATCTGCGTAAAGTTTCACTTTAACAGGAATTTGTTCTACAATATCATTAATGAACAAAAGAAATAGTAGAGGTCCTAGGACTGAGCCCTGGGGAACGCCAGAATCAACCGTTACATATTTTGAGTTACAATCGCGGAAGGAAACAAGTTGTTGTCGTTTAGTCAGGTAAAAAGAAAGCCAGCCCATTAACTTTTTGTTTTTAAGTACTTTCTCTAATTTAAAAAGTAATTTTTTGTGGGAAACCTTATCGAAGGCTTTGGCAAAGTCCATAAAAATTGCATCTATTTGATTGCCGTGGTTAATAGCTTTCGCAAAATCATGTACGGTTTCAACTAGTTGAGTGCAGGTTGAAAAGCCTTTTCTAAATCCGTGCTGATGTCTAGTTAGGAAATTGTGTTTGTTGAGAAACTCTACGATATGATTGTGAATAATATGTTCTAATATTTTGCAAGATGTTGAAGTTAATGAAATTGGTCTATAGTTACCAACCTGGTTCTTGTTTCCTTTTTTATGTATTGGTTTAATTCGGGCAGTTACCCAATCATGCGGTAGTTCACCATCGAGTAATGATTTACAGAACAGTACGTGCAAATACTTTGATGCCCATTCAGCATACCTTTTCAAAAAGGCATTGGGAATGCAATCAGGGCCAGGTGATTTTTTCGTATCCAGTTTCAGTAACATGTTTAGGATACCCCTTTCCGAGATAGCAACATCAGGCATGGGAGCTAAGGAGACATCAAAAGTTGGCAAGGTACCATTGTCTTCAGTGTAAACAGATCTGAATTGTTCATTAAAAAGGTTCGCGATTGATTCTGGATCTCTTATCTCTGTGCCATGGTCATCAAATATTTCACATTCATTGGACTTAGGAGAAATTGTTCTCCAAAACTTCTCTGGCGATGTCGTAATGAAGCTAGGTAATGACTCACCAAAGTAACGTTGTTTGTCTGAAATGACCTTAAGTCTAATTTGAGATGTCAATTCTGCAATTCTCTCTTGACAACCCAAATCAGCACAACGAGTTTTACTTTTCTTTTTTAATCGTTTTACCTTCCTTCTCAATTTCAATGTCTCCCTAGTTATCCACGGGTTCTTGGTTCTAGCCTTTTTACATGTGGTTGGCACATAACGCTCAATGCTTTTCCTTACAATCCCCGTAAATTTAATCCAAAGATCAGATACACTATCATCACTATTGGCAAAATCATCAAAATGAAAAGAAAGAATATCCAGTATCGACTCATCATCGGCTTTATAAAAGTTATAAAAAGTAGTCACCTTGGGTTTTTCACAGACAGAAACATTTGACACGGTTAGCACTACAGCAAGGTGATCAGAAATACCGGGGACAACGTCACAAGCGCAATCATGGGCTATATTTCCAGAAACAAAGACAAGATCTAGAATTCATTTCGAGCTGCCTTGAATCCTTGTGTAACTTTCAACTACCTGTGATAAATCATGTTGAAAAGCAATGTCTATCATGGTATCTGCGGAAGCATCGCAGTGACTAATGTGAGTCATTGTTGGCCAATCAACATTTGGCAGATTGAAGTCACCTGCCAAGATTATTCGGTCACCCGGCTTTACATAAGTTGCCATATATTTTTTTAACTCATCAATATTATCGACTGAAGAACCAGGGGATCTGTATAAAGCACCCAATACATACCTAGTGTTACCATGATTGACCCTACAAAAGATACATTCAGCATTAGGCACATCTGGCATTTTAATTAATTCTATCCCCTTTTTAAACAGAATACATACGCCACCTCCTTTTGAGCTACGATCCCTTCTATATGCACTGAAACCCGGTGGAAACACTTCGCTGTCATAGATCGAATCTGTTAACCACGTTTCAGTTAGGAAAGCTATGTCAGGATTCTGTGAGAGCAGAACTCCTTCTAACTCAACAGCCTTATTTACTACACTTCGGCAATTAATATTGAGAATTTTAAGCGAGGTGTCATGTGGGCTGCTTTGTCAGTTTCTATTTTTGTTCTTAATTCGGTAACGGGATTTCTTAATGTCGTCCCACCCATACGTTACTCCATCAATAATTAGTTTGTCGTACGAGAGCTTGACTTTCGCGCCTTTGGCCCTTTCGACAGTTGATGTTTGCCATAATTGCCTCCTGATATCTCTAACTCGCCTTGAAAAGTCTTCAGATACGGATAGGTCACTGTTTTTTAATTTATAGGCTGCCTTCAGGATAGACACCTTTTCGCGATGATCCAAGAATTTTATTATAACCGGTCGTACTTTGTTCTCGGCCTTTTGACCTAGTCTGTGGATTCTTTCAATGCCATTGACTGATACCCCAAGCTTGTGTTGGAAAACTTCGTCGCTTACTATCTTTGCCAGTGTTTCCGTAGTCTCGGTGCGTATCTCAGTTAGGCCGTATATTATCAAGTTATTCCTGCGTCCTCTGTTTTCAAGCTCATCAATTTTTCCTTCAAGTGTTGCCAGCTGTTTTGACAATTTCACATTATTTGCCTCAAGTTCTTTTACTGTTCCTGACAATGCGTTCATTGTCGACAGCTGTTTTTCAATGCCATCAACTCGGTCTGCTAGAGTAGACATTTTTCGCTCAATGTCAGCTTGGGATACCGTGATAGCTTCAATAGCAGACTGCATTTTACCCTGGCCTGCTAACAAATCCCGCAGCATTTCTTTTTCCGTAGGGCCAGGATTTGATTCTATATCCCCGCAAACTAGAAGATCTTTCGTCAAATCACTCACGCAACCAAAAAAACATTTCAGGCACAGTGGGCAAGGCAGCAACAGCAAAAAGCGGTCATCACTACACTGTAAAAAGAGACCGTTATTTTTACGCCCAATATTGCGTAAAAAAGGCGGTGTCGCCATCGTAAACGTAAACTACGGTATTCTCACCGTATACCATGCCGCGCGCATGCGCATTGACTTTTAGGAGAGAAGAAAGGAAAGAGTAAAGAGGAGGAGCGGCGTCATGCGCTCGCCTTTCGTTCCCCGCCGCTCATGCACGCGCGTGGACGCTGCGACGACTGCTTGGCGCGCCGGCGCACCTTGTGTTACGGTACTCGCGAGAAACCGGGCATGCGCAGAGTGGCGCAGATACGGCAAGGAACAGCCGGCTCGGCGCCCGATGCGTCACCAGTCTCGCCATTTTCGAAGGCTCTGCTATCGGCGCTTGTTTGGAATCCGTTGGGCCACGTATTGTACTCCCGCTGCAGGTACGTCGCAATCTTTTCTCAAAACTTAATCGCGCAGTGATGCATGCGAATGATGTGTGTGCTCTGGAAGTATCAGAAAGCCATTTGACTTCACTGGCTGGATTTTGTGCACTTGCTCTCATGACTTTCTTGAATAGACGTCTTGCTTTGTGTTTGCACCGCATGCACTGCTGTATACTTCGCCTTGCATGGGTACGCGCCGACTTAGTGCGCGATTATTTTCCTTGTATGTGCCAGTGCAAGAAAGCATGAATATGAACCTTCGAGAGTTAAGGGGCTGATATACTCCAGCGTAACGTTGACGCGCGCTCACGCTCTGCACAGCGACGCTACGCTAACAAACGCGCGGCACTTAATAGTCCGACGCGCGGCGCTACCGACGCGTCCGGCGTCCGTCAGCGCGCCCCGGCTGCAGCCGGCGCGAGATGCGACATGCTGCATTCCGCGCCGGCGACGTTACCCAGACTGCACGACTGCACTCCGTCTGCGTCTCTTCGTGAAGAAGGGACGCCGAGTGCACTCAAATGCGCATGCGTCAAGGCGGCGTACTGCGTCGCGGAAGTGGGAGTATAGAGTGCTCTGTTTTCGCGTCAACGTAACGTGACGAACCTGACGTCGCCAACTCCCGCAGCCGCGGGCTGACGCGAACGCACGTCGGAGTATAACAGAGCCTTTACAGTTATAAGGTGGCCACACACAGCACGCCGTCAATATTCGCTACATTCAACAGGTATGTAGTTATTGTGAACGGCGTGTTGCGTGCCAGCAATGTAAGGTGTTTTGAAGTTCCCACATATGCGCACTTTTGGTAGGCTGCAGTTTCGTCGAATTCGCGCTCATTCCATCACGAAAAGCAGAATGAAACGGTGATAGTTGCGGAAGCATTTTTTTTTCTTCGTTGAAGTGCTGTAATATTTGTTGCCTCATGATGTATAGTTATGTTTAATAGCTTTTTCTGGAGCAGCAGCTGAAGGAGGTTTGAGTTTCCACGTGTGCGCGTTTTGCTGCGCTACGGCCACGGTGTTAGAAGTACAGGTGGAACGACGCAGCACCGGCGCCGTGCGCTCGCTGCGTCGAACTTCGGTTCCTCCGCGCCGTCACGCCGCGAGGTGGCAGGAGCAGTCAAGAGGCTCACAGCGGCGCGCGCCGGCCTCTCTTCCCTTCCGACCAAGCCACGGTGACGAAGCAGTTGTGGCCACATTGCTTCCTCGTTTAATTCTTGTTGTGCGATGGCAGGTCATGCTATTCGAGTGAGAAAGCCGTGAAATGGGCAAAAAGTGTTTTGTGCCGCGGTGCAACTCTGTGTACAAGACCTGCACCGAAAAGTCGATTTTTCTGCACCCTGAGATGCGGAACGCCTGAATGTTTGGCGCCATGCGATTCCGCGCAAGGACCGCGTGCTGCAGTCGACTGATTACGTGTGCGAGAAGCACTTCGAGCCGAGGTACATAACGAAGACGTGGGAAGCAGTGTACAAAGGGCACGTTCTTGTGAGCAAATCACGAAAGGCGGCTCTGGCTAATGACGCCGTGCCGACGAAGTATTGAGTTCGTTTTGAGTTCATCGTCTTGAGTTCATCCACGCCGTGAGTTGGCCCGTTTTTTTTAACACCTACGTGCGTTTGCAGTCTTTCTCTCTCTGTGCGAAAGCTACGCTTGTTAACAATGAGAATATATGGGGTTTTACGTGCTGAAACCACGTTATGATTATGAGGGACGCCGTAGCAGAGCTCCACAAATTTCGGCAATGTGGTGTTATTTAACATGCACTGACATCGTAGAGTACACGGGTCTCTAGCACGCCGCCTCCATCAAAATGCGACCGCCGCGGCTGGGATCGAACTAGGGAACTTCGGTCAGCAGCCGAGTACCGTAACCGGTGTACCATCGCGGTTGACAGGCTACGCTCGTAAAGACTCCGCACACCGCGATCGACGTGTTCCTTGAAAGACGAAGTAGTAACGCTGTCTTCGGGTGACTATGCGAGACATAAACAGTGAAATATATTCCTCAGTTGGCAACAGAGAATAATCGGAAACATATATCCACCATTCATAATTTCTCCCCTTCTCGCAGTGCCAAACCAGGATGCTTTTTCATATCCTTCGTCGGTGCCTCAAACTTAGCTGCTGGCATTCGCTAAAATTCAGTATTTTATGCACGACCAGCTAAACAGTCGTATTCGTGACACATTTTTTTATCCGCGATCAACGACCGCAAATTACTTCGAATGTTCGCGACAGCAAAGACACTGTGCATTTTCTGTTGTAATACTACGGCTAATGCGGTATTTTTTCTAACTATCTAAACTATACTTCTACAAATAGAACTAATTTTTGTCATATTTCAGCGTGACGTCACTGTCATATCTTTAATTGTCCGAATGAGGAAAGCATATGTTGAATTTGCCACCGCCAACCTTCGCGGTGGCAAATTCAACATATTCAACAGGTAGCGGCTGTATCGTCCAAATTTCGATTTATTCGAAGCTATTATTTATTTATTTATTTTTGCGCTCGTTATAGCGCGAACGCACAGTTTTTTTATTCATTTCGAGGGGCGGTCGCGGCTCCGAAGCGACCACGCCTGATACCGCTCTTGAGCCACCAGTAGTGTAGCGCCATCTAGGGCCCTGTGAACAAGACGCCACAAACCGCGGACAAAAGTTCGCCGCTTCCGGAGGCGCCGTCGGTCCACCTATAATACTTCTAACACCGTGGCTACGGCTTCGAGTTCTGAACTGTCTTGGTTCGCGTTGACTTTCCGAGGCTGCCGTGGAAGAGAGGTCAAATGGTATCTTTCGCTTAGTAAATATTCTGTTAACTGCGACATTAGCGTCGTTTTTTTACATGTATTGCGCCATAGAGTTTCATACAATACCCTAGAGAGGAAACTGGCGCTGCGATCGTTCAACCACCATGGGAATGATGGGAAGTACAGGCTTCGGATTAGATAGCGTTAGCTAGCGAACTGTCTACGGATCTTTTTCTACAGTTTCAGTTTCGTTCTTCGCGAGGCGTGAGTAGTGGGGTGCGTTTCAAAGCACTCAAGCAGCACCATTGTTGTTCAAAGAGGCAGAAGACCGCTACATCTTTTGGTTTGCTGCGACGCTGCAGCTTTACAGGTTGTATTTGACAGTTTTAGCAGAGCGTCGTGCACTCACCGCTGCGCACAGATATAGCGTCCCATGTCAGTGCAGCAAACTGCATCGAGTTCATGTTTGTTTGATAAGCGCGTCTTACCAAAACTCGTTCAAATCAGCTGAAAAATGACGGCGAAGCTAAGTAGACTCACCGTCGCGCTCCTCTGACTTGACTTCACAACAAAACGAGAGATGCGTTGCAGGCAGACCACTTGAACAGACGCACCTGGCATCGCAGCAGACGATACGTTAAGTGCTTCTCACTCAATACAGTACTGTTATTTCCATAAATAGATAATGCGTACTTTCGAGGGAAAAACAAGCGTGTTTCTTTTCAAGTGTTGAACAAAAATAATTCATTATTTGGTGATGCCAAATCTGGAACACAATTGCAGAGCAATACATACCCTGGTGATTGAATTTGTCCAGGTTTCAGTTCCATCTCACGGTCACGCAAACTTTTTGCAATAAGATTTACGTACAAAAGAATAAAGCAAGTTTTAATTGGAATTAACTTCATATCACTTTGTTTTACACTCGGCAAACAAGCGTTGCGAATCTCAAGAACCTAATCCATCCGAAGCAAATCCGAAGCTTGTACTTCCCATCATTCCCATGGTGGTTGAAGCGCTGCTCAAGGAGCCCGCGTAGACACTAGCGCCAGATTCCCCTCTAGGTATTATTGTAAGAAACTCTATGTATTGCGCCTTGAATGTACGCTTTTTAATGTGACAGCTCGCAGGGCGATTTTTCCGAACTGCACGCCCGTATGCCTAACTGTTGGATGCTTGTCGATTGGATGAGATGTTTGTTGAAGTCATGCAGAGCAAATAAAATGGTTGCAACTGTAAGCTGTGACTTGAATAATTCATTTATTTTGTACCTAACCTAGATTATCAAAATACATTTGTATTTCAGCACTGGATGGTTGTATAATTGCAAAATGTGACCTCCTCTGTTAGCACACTAAGCAGAGGAATACACGTTGCGTTTCTTCAAAGTTCCAAAATGTGACGAAAATTCTTGAAATAAAAACTAATCATACTTGAAGCCACTTAGCATCATTTTGTTGCAGTTGCATCAGCATATGATACAGGAGCTGTGTCAGTACGCCCAATTCATTAGCACTAGTCTCATTTTTTTTCTGACATTTAGTTGCGCAATACATGCTGAAATGAAAACTGGAACTACTTGAACTATTAAGAATGCCATTTCATTGTCAGTGCTCTTAACCCTAGATGGTGACCTGTGGAACCCAGAGGAGTACCTTCTTGTTGATCGCCACGTGTTGGGAGCGGCTAGAGAACGTCACTACAGTATTCTGCATGTTATTCACCAGTTATTTTTCCTTTCACGTCTGTTATGCTGAAAGATTGTAGTCTACTTTGGAGTTCGTTCAAAGGTGTGTATTTAAATCATTCTGGAGAGCATTTTCATCTCCTTTTTGTAGAAAAAAAGCTGCTAACATAAGCATTGTTTCTTTATTGTGGTGTTAAGAGATCTGCAAAGATGGTGTCTCGTCTTTGCTGTTGTATCTGCAAGCATCCTAGAGATTTTCTCTTGAAAACACCTCCCAATAGTAGCCTGCTGTACCTATGGTGATGGAACTTTAACGCCGCTCTAAGGACACATGGTCATTGTCAGTGAAAATCACCTATGTCTCTTTCTGACTTTGACGACGTTTGTCTGAACGCAAAATACGTGTTTACTGTGACAATTGTTCAAAAACACTGTCCTGCTATTTGATTTAAACTCTCCGATTTGATTCAAACTTATTACTTATATGAGGGGATGGTTCCCGTGACTTTTGTTTTGAAATAGGTGGCAGTAAAAGCCTGGCAACCGTCTGTGATCCACATTCACAATTATTGCAGTCCACCTGTGAGATGGCTGGTAATAGTGACGTTTCGACTAAACGTTTGTCTTTTCTAGCTTACAAAAACTCAATTTTTAGTAACAGAACAATCTCAGGGCGCATTAATTTGCCATTGAACGCCAACTTACTGCCCTGAGTGCCTTTTTTAAGCTCCCAGATATAATCAGTGTTCCATAGTTAAAGCACCCAACTTCGGTACTTTCTCGTTTATCCTCGATGCTAATTCTCAGCGTGGGCTGAAACAAAAATGAGGTCTTTACAATAGTCGCATAATCCACATTCTCAGGGTTGTATTAGTGTATAAATATGTACTACGTGCCCTGAATGCTAACGTCCAAATGTGACGTCCTACCATCCTGTAGCACTTCTTCTGAAGGTCTTTTCATCCTCAAATTCAAGTTGGCAGATGGTGCGAGTGAGCGTGCGTGTAACTAGTCAGCGACGTGGCAAGAGTATAATGCTGCCGCGGATGACGAAGAATTTATTGGTGCAAAAGCAACCTTGGCCAAAGAGGACCATGTCTCATGATATGTTTCTGAACTCAATGTGACATATAAGACCTATTTTCCAAGTGTTCCCAAATATACCGCAGATATGCCGAGCAGCAGGCCAAGGGAAGCTTGTACCCATTGCATCACTGGCGGACGCCCAGCCGCACTGGGGATCGAACCTCGCACCATCCGCATGTGAGGCAGATGCTTAAATCACTAAGTCAGTGCTGCAGCATAAAATCAATACTAGTACAGTGAAACTTTGCTGCGGATTAGTGGTTAACATTTATGTTAGATTCGGTGATTTCTAAGAAGGAGAAATATCTGTATAAACAACATTTATGGATAGCCTTGAGACACCGAATTTCAACATTTAGGACCTGCATAACTTTTTAATATATTTTGGAAATTACTACAAATCTGGGTACAAGCTCATGAGTAGCTTCATTACTGCAATATTTAGCATTGTTTTTTTCCTGCTTTTGCACAGGGCACTTTTGGTATTAACCCAGACCATGGAAGCAAGGCTGAGAAAAAAAGCAAGGAAAGAGAACCCAAAAATATTCAGTTTGACGAAAAAATCATGGATTCTGAATGGAATGTTTACGTGAGTAGCACAATTCCTGACTGCATTTTCTTGAGGTTGAAGTATTGAATACAACGGACCATAGCAGTTGTCCATACTACTACTACAGCAAATGAACTTCACATGTTCAAACTTCTGGCTAAAGTCTAGCTTTATAAGTGTACAAAAATAAAGCCAACAATCTAAACACAATTTTTGGGCAGCTTGGTTCGCTCTATACCCGAGTAGCTTCCGCTGGAGATGCAACTTGTGCATTTTCAAGGAGTTCTGTATGGATGCACAATGTTGCAAATGCAACCTTGCCTAAAACTATTTTGCTCGTCAATGTTGCTATGAAGACACGTCCAGTCAAAGCGAGGGAAATGCTGGCTTAGAGGAACATAGAAACCGTGAGGGATAAACTAAGTAAGCCTGTGCCATTTTGTTCTCGGACATTCTCCTTATGGCTTTTATACTGTCAGATTACTGATGGGCGCATCGATTACTTTGTCATCTGGGTAGCTTCCCTAGCTTCATTAGTTTTTTACCTCTTACTGATAAATTTAATTTCACACAGTCTTGTTAGCGTCAGTTCACCTACTTCCATTTCATTACACGCATCAGAAGTTGACAGTAGTTGATGCGGAGTGACCTGAGAGCAGCTGCGTTACCTGTTTAGGAGGTAAAATGCTTTGTGGTCCACGCAATGTACTTAGGGGGTCATCGTTTTGCAACTAGACTGCAGATGAAGCATATGTCAAATATCTATTCTGACTGTGCCCCAAGCTAAATTCTCCTTGAAAAAGTGTCTAGTATAGAGCGACTACCTATGCAATGGTATTCATTGTGTGCTTACAGGAGTCATCAGAGAAATGGAATTGGAGAGTATTTTAAGTAAAAATTTGTAGTGAATTATTTAGCGATTTGAAATTTTGTGATGATAACGTTTTATTTTTTGAATCACGAGACAACTTCAGAGGATGATGGTGAAACAAAAAAAGCGAAGCACTAGGGTGGACCTAACAAGGAGTTGGAAGAAAACCTAATGTTCAACTGGTAAGGAACAGAACATCAGTTAACCATAAGTCGTGAAAGAATAGAACTGATAAATAAGTTCATTTGCTTGGCCATGGAGTTACCATTAACTCAAGCAATAAGAGGGAAACAATTGAGAAGCTAAGAATCGCGTGAAATACACTTCGCTTGTACTCATAGTCGCGGCTTCCAGTATCTGTCAGGACGAAAGCTTGCCACTACTCACCCATATAGGACAGGATAATAGATGAGGTTGAGATTAAATGAAAGATTAACATGAAAGGGCCGGAAGAGAACAGAATAAACTATGAAATAAATACTAGTAATGATGTTGTTGCTGAAACTAAATAGAATATATGAATGAGCAGTGCATCAAGTGTAAAAAAAGAAACAGATCGTCACTTTGGATGAAGCTGTGGATTTGAAGCAATAGCAAGTGCTGTAGTGGTGACAAAAGACATGGGAGGCTGAAATTAATAAATCTAGGGCGCTGAGGCTGGTGCAACTACTAGGTAAGGTTTAATAGAAGGAAAGTTCGAGATGCCTTGTTCAGAGTAGACATGTTTAAGCTGATGATAGAAGTAAAGCACGGACTGATGTACTAAGACAACTGTCTCTTTATAACCGATTTCTTCTTTCATATAAAGGTGCCGTGAGAAGATCTATGTCTGAAATCACTCCAGTATTTCAATGCTGCATTCTGCTGTGGCCGCTCATTATATGCTAACAGCCTGAGTACTCTAATTTAAACCTCCATAGCCTAAAAGTCACATCGTAGGTAGTGTTATATAGTCTCTCCACGAAGAGCAGTATATTGTATTGTCTTACGCTCTTTTCTTTTTTGCAGATTTTTGAACACCTAAAAATGTACAAGATAGATCAAACTGTTACAAAGAGATTATGATAAAGTTATTTATTGTGCCTGGAATGGACATTTGCCAAATGCAGAATCCAGGTGTGTGGAGAACTTTAATAAATAGCAGTATTGCCCATTTGCACTGCACTGTCTTCCTGCACAGCATAGTTACACTTCCCATATTACAGCAGTGTCCCAATCCAAGCATGCAGTTTTTAGGCTTAGAGTGCCATACGTGGCTGCATAGTAGAAAAACAGCAGCGCTGCAACTATGTTAATCAGGTCGAATGAATTTCACACCATGAAATAGCGTGGGCATTGAAGATCGAGAATATCTTTTGTGTACATTACAAATCACCTAAGTTGACAAATCTGCATGAGTTACGTTCCAGTAGTATGGGCAGACAGTTGCCTATACGCAAAAGGGATGTTAGTCTTCATTTTGCACTGAAAGCCTAGAAAACCAGCAAAATGTCGTTGTGCTCATTTCACAGGGCACGTCATATATTACGGCCTAGAGGTTAGAAACTCAGAAAATGTTGGTATGCATGTTTCACAGTGCACTCCAAGTTTTACAGTCTGCTACAACACGAGAAAATGTTGCTGCTGGGGTTTTACACACCATTGCCTAACGATGAATTTACACACCACCATATTTTACACGCCACCGTGTAACGATGAATATACCGTGTAACCACCGTACATTTAACGGCTTAAACACTAAATAACACGAAATTGGTGCAACGTAGATTTTACGGGCTGTGGTTATTTTTACTGGAAAAGTATTGTGGAGTGAAAAAACAGTGGCCAGATTTTTCCTACACGATATCATCATTATATACACGGCATGCATGCCGTAAACTTGAAATACGGGTCGCAGTTTTTTTTACGGTAAAAGTCTGGCAGCATCAGCTGCCAGTGCTTTCACCGTAAAAACTACGGTGAACTTTTTACAGTGTACGGTAGCACTTATCAGGGAGATAAACACCAACCTGAAGTATAAAGTGGAACGGATTTCTGAGCATGTTGTTGCCGCTGCTGCTGCAAGGCCCACTGTCGAAGCACAGTCGAGGCGCTGTTCTTATAGGGACGCCCTCAGTCACGTGAAATGACGTCACCGACGTCGGCCGAGATGTCAGTGCAGTGACGAAGGGATCAGCGTAAGCGTCGACACGAGGGAACATTCCACGTGCGTCGATGTGCGGCTGAAGACTGCGCAGCAGGATCACGCTAGTCGATCCCTCTACAACGCAGCACCGGCTCGCATCGATGAAGCCCAGTAGGATGGTTGCCACCTGAAGTATAAAGTGGAACGGATTTCTGAGCATGTTGTTGCCGCTGCTGCTGCAAGGCCCACTGTCGAAGCACAGTCGAGGCGCTGTTCTTATAGGGACGCCCTCAGTCACGTGAAATGACGTCACCGACGTCGGCCGAGATGTCAGTGCAGTGACGAAGGGATCAGCGTAAGCGTCGACACGAGGGAACATTCCACGTGCGTCGATGTGCGGCTGAAGACTGCGCAGCAGGATCACGCTAGTCGATCCCTCTACAACGCAGCACCGGCTCGCATCGATGAAGCCCAGTAGGATGGTTGCCACCTGAAGTATAAAGTGGAACGGATTTCTGAGCATGTTGTTGCCGCTGCTGCTGCAAGGCCCACTGTTTTCGCATTTTGCTTATTACGTTTAGTTATTCCTTTATTAACAAAATCCAAGTATTTTTCAATCTAATGATTCCTTGTTTTGATTTTGTTTTCGCATGTGCGTAACTCAGACCATAAATAGTGCCTTTTTAGTGCTAACTTACCATACCCCCCCCCCAACCCAGCAGTTGCCCCCCCCCCCCTGAAAAAAGTTCTGCGGACGCCCATGTGTGTTGCACACGCACGCACGCGCACACAGGCACACACGCGCGCGCGCGTGACGGGGTCAGGCCAGGAAAGCGGAGGTCAAACGCCAACAACGCCATGAAGATGCCTTGCTGAGAGCCAAGGAAGCTAAAATGACGCGTCGTCGCCGTGATATGGATCCTCAACTACGAGCGCGGGAAGCCGATCACAGGCGTCAACGACGCGAAAATGACGCAGAACTTCGAGCTCGAGAAGCGGAGGCCAAGCGTCAGCGTCGCCAAGGCAACCCTGACATGAGAGCGACTACTTGACAGGAATGTCCCGCCGGCACTCATAGATGATAAAACTGTGCAGTGTAGGCACTTCTGTAGTCGAGACATGTTTTTCACAATGTCTCAGAGATGGCAGCACCAACGTTTATAGACGGTTTCGCTGTTTGTAAACAAACTGGCGTGCACCGAACGGCCTGCCCAAGAAGACTTCCGGTGCGCCACTTCCGGTAATACTTTTTCAATGGTCCCGGCCGTATTTCCTGGTGTGCTTGAGTTTGTTGCTCTATTATTTCTGGCGCATTCCTTCAGATGTGTTTAGAGCGATGTCTAGCGTCTGCATGAAGGGGCTCGACGACGTCGCACGGGAGAGGTACAAGCAGAAACTGCAGCCGCGAGGAGAATTGCCTGATCCGCTGGATAGAGAAGTCGTGCAATTCGGCTTTTCGACAGGAGCCAAAAACCTGCCGTTTATCACAGCCGCGGACACATTTATGTATACTCGTCTAGGCATACAACCTCACGATGGATGGATGGATGAACAACTTTATTTTAGTCCTTCGGTACGCGCGATTAGCGCGCAGCGGGCCGCTCCCAACGCTTATTACTGCGCCTGTGTCACACCGGGCACTCTTGATAGAGATCGGCGCCGATCGGAATCGCACGCAATCTGACGTTTTCGGTGTGACTGAGATAATATAGATGAATGTACTCATGCGATGATGTCAGGTGCGGCTGAGTCACGCGAACTACTATGGTTTATTCACTAGTACAGTATTCATGAATCCAACTTTCAAGTTAACCCGCCTACATCTACTGCACACACTCACACCGGAAGATGATTTAGCTAGAGTGGGGCGATGTCCATTGGCGGCAACAAGACAGGTGATGAGTCATTTGCTCTCACTGATGCGAACCCATTCGCAGGCGTCGCTCTCATAAAATGCAAACTCAACGGCAACAAAACACGGGCACCGCGACTTGCACTGTGCGGGAATTCATGTTGAGCGCGGCTGCTTTGGTGCTCCGCGTGTTGCTTCGAACAGTACACATCACTGATGAGGTTCCAACGACAGGAAACACCTTTACGGTGAATTTTCTGCGTTAGCCAGCTTTCACCTCTTGCTATCCACTTCAGGCGTCAGCGTACTTATCTGCCACGGGTGGAAGACGACGGCGTCCGACGTGTTCTTTTTCATTGGGGACCTTCGACTAACGTCTCAGCATCGCCTCTGTGCCATTAGAGTATGCTTTGAACATTACTTGCCTTTGATAAAGTGGGCAGAACAAATCTACGCGCTTTTCATGGGAATCCAGTTTTCTCGCCTGATCGCTGCAATCCAGGCGCTCTTTCTGCCTTCACCTCTCGGGAAACAGAACGTTTTGACTTGCGATAGCAAATTAGCTCCGTATCGCACACTGCATCCTGGCACTACAGGACAGTGCCCGAGTCGCGAGCGCTTCATCGGGATAATTCTATCAGCAGAAAACATCGAAACACAAGCAGCCGCGGCCAGCAACGCAGGCTAAAACCACGCTAAAACAAGGTAAACAGGAAGTTTTCTAGGGCCAGTTTCCGGTCAACGCACAATGTTGCCAGAGAACGGCAAGCGCTGGCGAAACCGTCTATAGAACCAGATCAGTTGCAAAACTGAGCGATGTTGCGCGGCGCCGCCGCCACCAGCGACAGATGTGGCGCTGCTGTCGCAACAGGAGAGAGAGAGAGAGAGAGATATATATAAGATTCTTTAAAGGGGCCCTGCACCCATATTTTACCCTCCGATTTTTACATCGGAACGCGTTCCTTGTATCGTCCTGAGATGAATGCAAAAAGTATTTTGGAGATAGACGCACGGAAACGGAAGTTATTGAACTTACAAATTCAAAATAAAAGCAGACGACAGAAATTGGCGTACCCTATCGTATTTCACTCGCCCAGTGACGTGTCCACTGGTGTTTTGTCTGCTTCCAATCAAAACGTGACTTACATTTTGCCATACCGGAACCCCGCAGCACATGGTGGCCTTCTAGTCACAAGCGGGCGCCGCTCCTTTTGACGGCTTCTGTGCCGCACAAGTTATCAGATGACTGTATCAATGTATGCTGATATGAGAGGGAAGAACGGTAGGCCGGTAGGCGGGATGACGTTCGAACTGCGTCGGGGCACAGCCACCGTCGCTTCATACCACGTGAAGTCTCGGAGCCGACACTTGTGAAGGCGCGCTCGTCGAAATGCAGCGAGCATACCCGGCGTGTCAGGGTACTTCCACTGCTTCCACAGCCAAGCGCCTCCAACCACATTTTCCGTCGATCATCGGCCGCGGGAAAAGAATGAATCGAGAGTCCCCCAGTTTCGCTGCTGCTTGCGCAGCCGGCTACCGCGCACTTATATCGAACCATGAGGAACGTGCACACAATCAAGTTTACTCAACAAAATGCTGGCAGGTGACAAATACCAAAGACGACACCAGCAGTTGATGGTAGGTACGGAAACACACCTAGACACCTCGAGCACATGGAAAATCTGTGTAAGGCAGAAATGCAAAGCACAGTGTAATGATGAAGGCTGCGCCGGCTGCGCCTTGAGTAGGCAGTTCGGCAGCGCCGTCTGTGTCGCAGTTTCTGATAAGTTAAAATCTATGCACAAATTGGGGTCCTTTTCGCAGCTGTAACGAGCATTAAACGCATTAAAATGAGTAAATTCCACATACTGAGTGTGTCGCAAGCGTGTACTGTATATTATTTATTTCCCACCAATCGAAACGAACAGCATAAGTCACGCACGCTACCTCACTTCCTGTAACAGAAATTGTCGTTGTACGACGCTGAAATCGGCGCGGAAACCCTTTTCGGAAGCAAATTAAAATATCAAACGCTTCGTTCTGGCCGCTTTCGTTGGTGCCACAGCAGTCATCAAGACCCATAGAAAGCAAACGGCCGATAAAAACAACGTACGTGCAGGGCCCCTCTAATGAAATGACCGGAGAGGTTAGCCTGGTTTGTCGCCTGGCTTGCTACTCCAGGATTCACTCACTCCACTCTCTTCAGCCGGCGTTGCGGCGCGTCGCGTCAGTGTCCATGGAGGCTGCTTTCACGTGAACAGTTTTGCGCTTTCTATTGTGCTTCGCATGTGCTGCGCGTCTTCACCATGCCGACATGTTGTGTTCCCGGCTGTACGAGCGGTTACAGAAAATCCGAGACACCACGACATTTCTTTTGTGCCTAGGCTTACCAACTCTTCAATGAAGGGAGTCGGGACGAGGGGCGGTTGTTTCTTGTTTCAGCCTCTTCAGCTGGCTACGTGCTGCTCCCAACACTTCCTATTGTTGGAGAATGTACCCGTAAAAGTTGTCGCGCCTCACACAAAAGTTCAGCCAAAGTAGCTAAAGCCCTTCGCAGCCACCGCAACGTTGCTTCGTGCGGGCTATTCGTGAGAACTTCGTGTACTGAAGCGTTACGCGCGTTGTCGGGCGTGCGCTGGATCACGTAAAAATTTTAAGTGAACGGTCCGAAATAAATCCGTAACATATAGCTGTCCCGATGAAACTTCCTGCTGGGCGAGTTGGTTCATACTTGCAAGGAAAGAATACTGATGCGCACACACATAAAAACACGGACTCAGGAGACTCGGACGAGCGCAGACTCGGACGAGTTTTGAGCCGAAGCCAAGATAGCACCGCACGGGAACTTTTAGAAGCCTATTTTATCTCAACTAGAGGAAACGCGTGTGTTAGCCAGCCTACTGTTTCCTTATTGCATGGTGAAAAGAGATTCTTGCGTGGCTTGTTGTGATCTGACAGTGAAAAGCGATTAGCGTTGTGACCACGTGACTGATGGCATATATTGTTGACGACGAAAAATAAAGTTAGTTGAAAGTTTGCGCTCGTCCGAGTCTCCTGAGTCCGTGTTTTTATGTGTGTGCGCATCAGTATTCTTTCCTTGCAAGCTGTCCCGACAGGGACGGCTCGGGACGCTGTATGAAAAATCGGGACTGTGCCGCGAAATCTGAGACGGTTGGTAACCTATTTGTGCCCTGCGTGGCCCTGACCAGCGAGCGGCGTGGGATCGCGCCATTCCTCGTGAGGACAAGAAACTGTCCGACATATCACATGTATGTGATATGCACTTTCATGAGGAAGATATCCTGAAGACTTTCACTCACATGTTCAGTGGTAAGAATTGAGATGGAAATTGCCAGCGGAAAGGATCCTCGTCGAAGGATGCGTCTCAAAGATATTCCCGAACTTGCCTTGATTTCAGCGATTCTAAAAATCGTGCTGTAAATAACTTTTTACAGTTAATTAGAACTGTTCTGACAAGATTTCTTGCCTGAGAATGTAAATAAGTTATGTCGGTTGTGTGCATCACACCATACGTGCATTATCTGAAAAATTGTTTCTCTGCATTGCGTGCGTAAAATAAAAATTTTCTTTCTGTAGCAGGACTGAAATTGTGGCGTGCAGTACACACATGGCAATGTTACCGCTGAATAATTGCAAGTAACGACAGCCGCGATGCAGAGCACCTCACTCAAAAAAGTGAAAGTGAAGAATTATCGAAAAAAAAAGCAGCACGAGAGACTACGGAACACCAGAAAAAGGATTACACAAACAGAGCTGGCTTACAACAAAGATGCATTCGTTAACACCACACGATACTTGCGCAGTCCAAAACGAAGAGGCAGAAGTACCAACACGCCCAAGCCACGCTACAGGAATGCGCTATATTGTTAATTTCTTATAGAATAATGGACAGACTCGTATTTTATGCTATCAAGCATCAGTTCTTGGGCAGTCTAGAAAGCCACAGCGTTACTGACTTTGCCTTACCGCTGCTAAATATTACTCAGTCTTACGTTCCAGCGGCAGCGTAACGAAAAATTTCGATAATATACACTCGGCGAGTAAACAACGGAGCCCTTTCTGAACGGCTGCCCCGGCGTCTTGCCACGCGGACTACGCGTTTTCGTCTGCTAGCGGAAGCTTGTTGCGCCGCCAGCGCCACCAAACCGGAAGCTGCCCCGGCGCCGCACGACGGGTTGGCTGACGCGGGGAGTTTTGCAACTTGCCTGGTTCCAGAGACCTTTTTTTTCGTGGGTGCCGCCATATTGCCTAGCGGGCGGCGCCGTCTCTGGTCTGGCAACCAACTGGCATGTGCGAAGCTCCGCGTTTGTATGGAAGGTATGCGTGCGGCTGCAGTTGCAGTGGGTTTTTTAGCGCGAAAGTGTTTTATGCCGGGGTCCACCAAGACTTCAGTGACGTACGTATTTCCGTCACGGAAATGACGTCGAAAAAATATACACGATCAGATGGCAAAGAAAAAAAGTTCCGTCAACGGGCATCGAACCCACGACAGCTCGGTCCGCAACAACAGATGTCGGGCACGCTATCCACTGCGCACGGTCATATACTCTAGGGGCTTTACAAACGCGCCTTTTATATCTACCACTCTCCCGGTCGGCGGGGTGGTGTTTCCCTCTGGGAACGGTAAAGAAATTCGTCATTACTGCGGCCTCCGCGATTAGCACCTGCAACGCGTTACACGTCCCTCCCATTCGGCGCGTTTTTGATAGAAGTTCAATTTTGTCAATGCCTTAACACACCGCGAGGTGGCGACGTTAGCCAAGCGTCGTAAAAGCGTCGGCCTCGCTCATAGCTCTGCGACGCGCGCCTGCGTTTCCCGCTTACGCGCTCGCCCATAAAAAAAATCGCGGCCGGGTGCCGGGGCGGAACAACGCGCTTTGCGTTTCCCTCTAGTCCGGCCGGGGTGTTCGATCACATTTAACATTCCGCGGGATGGCGACCAAGTTCTGCGTCCAATATGCGACGCTCTTCTGGCTATCACACCTAGTTCTCTGATTACGCTTTCAGCTTTACCTACTACAGCTACCACAAGAGTTTGTTTAATCATTTAACATGGACGTTAGTCGTCGGGATGGAGATGTACCACCAATCATCAGAGCGGGTGCATTCACGTTAGACGGTGCTATAGCTGCCAGACATCAATATACATTGTGCAAACTCTCTTATATAAATGTACAATAAACATTCAGTTACTTCTGTAAGGGCACGCTTTACTTTCGTGTTATTCCGATTCCTATGACGGATGGATCAACCATGTTTTTTCTTTTAAACTGTGGCGCGTGGAGTTCCCCCTGTGTCTCCAGCCACACGGAGGCGTCTGATGCAAGGTGTTTCTAAAGGGACTTTAGGTGTTCACGGTGTTCTTTCTTTTTTTCGTTCTGGCGCGCTGAATTTCGTATCGAGAGATGCGGTTTACGCAGGAAATGAGTCTGTGAGACGTCCTGAAAAGGTTTCATTCGTTGAGAGTCAATGATGTTAATATACGGCGGCGCGAACGTGTTGCAAGTGGTCGATGTCATATATTTTCGGCACTGTCTGTTGGAAAACTACGCAAATATTTGTATTCGATTGGCGTTTGACTGCGTGGAACACTGGGAATTCCGAATATATTGCGGCACTTGCCGATTTAGAACCTGTAACGTAACACAAACGATGTACCTTGAAGAGTGCGCGCAAGCGCAAGCACGCCGCGTTTGGTGATGCACGTCGCATACTTGTTCAGACAGCAGTTTCCTTTTTATTTCTAGTCGTTAGCACAACCAAAACGGCGCAGTGGTTTTCTGTTGAGCTTTCGCTGGCTGATATCGCAATAAAAGAGAACAAAATCTGCAGGTCGACCTAAAACACGCAAAAATTGTTCGAAAACGCCACTCATTCAAGCACCAGCCCGCACACTCCCCGCCGTCGCGCACAAGCCAGAAAGGAGGAAAGCGCTGGTTGCCAGTCCGGTCCTCCTTGCCCGATGCAACGGTCTATACGCCTAGTGTGCGCCGACGGAAGCGCCATAGGGGGCGAACTCAGCCATTACTCTCAGGAAAGTAAGCAGACGGCCGCCGTGGTTTCCTACGTCGTTGTACGTGTGTTTCCGCGTTGTTCACGTTTCCGTAGTGAAATAAGCAACGTTCGTCGTATGTGTGGTGGCCAAAACTTCAAGGGATGTCGAATAACAATTTCTGTGGAGTGGAGTGCTCAAACACCTACTAAAACACGCCCGGTACACGGTTTTACTCACTTACCGCAAGGCCTCCTGAGCAAGAACGACGGAAGCAATGGATCGCCGCTGTTCGTTGGCAAAGGCGAGCCGCTTCGTCATTGTGCGAGTTAACACGTCGCTTCTTGTTCTAATGCTTTCGTTCTGCCATATCGGTGCTCGATGGAGGCACTCGATCATGTTGACACTGGTAGACGACCAAAGTTATCAGCCTGAGCATGTGTTGGTTCGGTTCGACCGCCGTGCCCCCCAAGGGCACTTCGCTCAAACGTTCTATATTTCAGAAGTGTTGTAGTTCGGGCGAGTTGGTCATCCATGAACTTAGCTTGTACTAGCGCGGTACATGTACCACGCTATTACATTATTTTTATTTATTTTAATATTTATTTTATTACATTACATTTTATTACATTATTTATTATTATTATTTACAGAAACAGAAATGCAGCAATGGTTGACTTCAGAAAGAACAAGAAGTGATTGTGACGTCACCTTTGTAAACAAAACAAAGCGGATGTTCACCACGAGCTGCACCTCATAGCTGAGTCTTGTTCGCTGGTCTGCGCGACGCACCTTTCATAATCAGCGGCATGACCATTCACTCCACGCGGACGTTCGTTCTCCTCCGCAGTCAGTCATCACATGTCTCCTTGGCGACCCTCGTCAAAACTTGTCACTGCTCCCGCAGCGACATCTCTTGATACTTTACTCACAGCACTAGATCATCAAACAACACGTCTTCTGCGGTCGAGCGAACGATGCTATCACTTGAACGACATAACTTCTTCGCTGACTGACTCTCCGTCGCCGCGCGCTTGCATTGCTTGTATCGGCTCGCGCCTGAGTTCGGGAAGGTGCGTATGATTTGTCTGTGCGTAGCACAGCGAAAGCTAGGGAAAGGGCGAGATTTTCTCACCGATTCGTCTGCGGAATCAGACGGCGCCGCTGGCGCTGCTTTGCTTTCTCGAATATCCCGATCTTTCGCGTGCGTTGGCTGTGTCGGTGGCGTCTTCTGCGGAGAGGGTAAGAGTAAGGGGCGCGCTTTCGGCGTCTTTTTATACTTGTTTTTAAAGACGATAGTCTTTCTTGGGATACTTAAACGGAGGAATTTTGTTCTGTCTTTCTGTCTGCCTGTCTTTCTGTTTGTCGGCATGTCACTCGATTCAGCCACTCGGCCAAAGTTGAACCACTTGCCCAAGGGCCAGCCATCTTGAACGTCTGACTAGGTTCATACTTGTGTACATTTTCGATCAAAAAGCAAACATTACGCATATCTGGACGCAACATCACTAGGTAAGTATTAGGTGGTGTGTTCCTTTAATAGAAAATGCATACATACGTAATTCTAAAGACCCTAGTTTCTTAAGCTGCGTTGAAAATGCCACTGCGCTGAAACTTGCCTTCCTCCGTGCCCTCTGCACCAGCTCATTGTTGTGTTTCGGTTTCGGTTCTGTATTGCACTGTACGAATGCCATGGGGCGCCGCTCTGGCATTCCTGTTTTACCCAGGCCACGTGTAAATAAAAGAGTGTGTGGAGGGTACTCGTTGAGTCCGGACGTTTCTTCTGCTTCAGCGCTTCGCGCCAAACCGCGTGTTCGGGCTGGCTGGCGTCCCCGCCGGTCGCGTTGGTCACCGCCGGTCTTCGCCTGCTGCTGCGCCGGTACTACCAGCCCGCCACACAGCACTCATGTTTCCCGACGTATTGCCAGATGGCGTCCATACCTCACGCAGCGCCTCTTCTATCGTCTTTAGACGACATTTGCAGCGAATCGCGCAGATACGCGGCCAATGTTTTCGATGCGCGCGATCTGTCACGCACGAACCGTCGGCGCCAGGCTTTCATGCCGTCGTTCGAAACTGGCCACGTGCGCTTAGTTAAGCGCTCGTTTGTGACAAACATCGTGCACAAGTCCACTTTCGTAGAGGCCCGCGCCTTTCCTGTAGCTGCCAGCGCAGAATTAGCTGTCTGGCACCCGCACGAAGGGGGAAATAGCAGCCGCGAACTTCATCCATCTCCTCACAGCAAAGCTGTGCAAAGCGCTGTCGTCTGCTCGGCTTCCCGTACGTACTGTCGGCGGCGCCCGCTAGGTGGCTATCAGTGGCGCCTCTATAGGCGGTGCACAAGGCGTATAAACGTTGGGCAGCACATTAGGTAATGTTTGCACGGCCGGTCTGGAGGCGCGAGCTCGCTCCTATAGCGTGCGCCTCCAGACCGTCCGTGATGTTTGCTGTTTGTTTGATATGTTTTCGGCTAGATGGACATAGTTGTCCGGTGTTGGAGCTGTTTGCAAGTTGTGTTTTTAGCGGCGATGGGTGCACTATACCGGCTTTTTCGAAGCATGGCGTCGCGCAAGAAACTTAGTTTGATGGCCTCGCCAACGCGCCTACAAATCGCCCAATGGGCTCAGTTTCGTAGGGACACCTGCCGAAGAAAATAAAGAATCCCTCGAGGCTGTGCTTAGTTGGCAAGGCACACGGCAAGAAGTCCGAGAGCCGATCGGAGTGCGAGAGATGTGAAGTTCGTCTTCACATGCCTGTGTACTTCACAAAGTTTTTCACACAAGAAAATCACATTGAAACGGTTGATGCAGTTAAGCGTCGCCTAGCGCGATTGTGCGCTTTAAATGCGTTAAGGAGACTCCTTCCACTACATGGCATTTATGTAGTGTTTTTTCCCGAAGCAGTTGCATGTAACATCGTGGCTTTGTGGTAGGACACCTGCTTGCCACGCAAAAGGCCCGGGTTTGATCCTAAATAGAACCGAAGATTTTGATTGTTTCTTTTATTTGCATCTTTCTCGATTTTTCAGTCACGAATGACTTTTTCGCTCACAACCAACGACGCCATCATCGACGCCGACATCGGAATTTCTGCGACACGAGCTCCCTGACGCTATCGCGTTAAAACTTTAGGATGGCACGGGGTTCGTGCCTAGGCCCTCTGCACGGGAGCCCAGCAATCTACCACATAGCTATGCCGGTGCTTGAAAGTCCTTTGCAAAAAGACCCTATACAGGCTTCATGTCGGGAAGGAACCACATTAACATATGTTATATATCGTCGTAGAATAGTAAAGTAACAACCAAGCGTCACACAACGCGAATTCTGTAACCAGGCGTCACACAATGCGAATTGCTCAACGAGTGGGTTGTTGAATGCTTCCAACCCATTACAAAATGCTCTGCCATTATTCTTCGTCGTCATCAGCCACAGCATCAACAAAGATGACATAATGGCTTAAAGAACGTGTTTAGCGGGTACCACGTTTCTCCGCGGAATGACAAAAATGGCATAGTGGCTACTTCTCTACTTCACAAAAATTATCGTGATTCATAGCGTAGTGGGTTCCTCGAAAGTGCACTTGCATTGGTTGCCAAGGAAGCCGATAAGGTCCCCATGATCCATTTACTTAGGGTCTCAGTAATGTTCTTTCCGTCTGTCTCTTGCTCATGTTAACATATATGTTATATAGCGTGGTGGGAGAGTGAAATAGCGACCACGCGTCACCCAATGCGAATTACGTAACTAGTGGGTAGTTTGAGGCTTCCAACCCATTACAGAGGGTTCAGCCGTAATTCTTCATCGTTATCAGCCGTCGCATCAACAAAGTGCATATAATGCCTTACAGATCTGTAGCTGGTACCTCGCTTCTCCGCAGAATGACGCATAATGGCATAGTGGGTGCTTCCCAACTTTAGAAAAGCTATGATTTGTAACGTAGTGGGTGCCTTGCTAGTGGACTTGTATTAGTAGCCCCGAGAGAGTTTACAACGGGCTCTCGAAATGCCACTCTTCTAGCTTTCCCTGTAACTGTGCTGCACTTTCCGTGCAGGTCTGGCGCTCTTTTTTTATAATTAAAAATATTTTGAAGAATGGGAAAATACATTAAACTTTTGCTTCTCTTGGGCTTCTTTGCGAAAGTCGCGCCGCCTTTTTGGGGCTTCTTTTGTGATGATTATTTTCTTGTTAGCTCGGCAGCATCTGGTAACTCTGAGAAGGCGGCGGAGAAACGGCGTTGGTGCAAGTGGAATCTGCACGACTCCGAGAACGAGCCGTCACACCCGAACACCAGAGAACACTGCTAACACGAAGCGGAAGACGAAATGCGTCTAGGGCGTCTCCTCGATGCTAGCACGGTCAGCGATCCTCGCTGGCATCGAGACGCTCTAACCATGGCCTCCGAGATTCCGCACCGTCAGAGAAACTTGCCGGCGCGCAGTCTCGGATGCCATGGTTGGAGCGTCTCGATGCCAGCGAGGAGCGCTGGCCGCCATAGGCGTATCTACCGGGGGGCATCACTGTAAAACAGCGCAAAAAGACGAAGACACGAGATGAAGGACAACACAGGACAGGCGCTGGACTAACAACTGTTGGATTGATTGTGCAGAAAGGAATATATGCGCGTATTTCGAGTGCGCGCGCATCATGGCATTACAGATAATTGTCACTACTTTCAAGCAGGCTATATTCGCAATCATGAGGACAGATAGATGGGGTGGAAATGCAAACATCATGGTTCTACTTAATGTGAAAAGCTTTTATGATTTCAAAGGCCAACGACGACGTGCCCGTAGATCTATGAGAGGTGCGAACGCTTGGTTTCAGCGCGAGTTTCCGTCTCTGGTTTGGACAACCGTGTCGTGTCTATCGTCAACTTTCGGCAGAGGATACTGTTCCAAGTAAGTAGCCGGATTCACCGTTAACTTGAAGTCCCCGCAGAGCCTTATGTCACCGTTCTTTTTCGCCACGGGGACTACCGGCGTTGCCCATTCAGAGACGCTGAGCTGGGAAAGCACTCCTTCTTCCACCAGGCGATCAATCTCTGCTGAGACTTGGGCACACATTGCATAAGGCACGGTCCGTGCTTTGCAAAAACGAGGCCGAGCGCCTTCCTTGATGTGTAGCTTAACGGGACGTCCTTCGCAGCAACCCAGTTTGTTGTCAAACAGCTGCGAAAATTCGTCAAGTAGGGTTTTCAACTGCGCATTCTGTTGAACAAAGTTTACACACGCAGCGCTGTTGGCTTCCAAAAGAGACACGCCGGCCTTGGAAAATTCCTCGATTGTACGCCGGCCGCAGAGGAGTGGTCCTTGACAGCCCACCACCACTAACGTACTGGTCACGGTTACTGTCCCAGACTTCACGTCCATGGTTAACTTGCCAATCACGGGTAGGGGTCCAAGAAAGCATGATAGCCGCAGGGCAGTTTTTGCGAGAGCTGGCCACCGCCTTCTGTGCCTCTCGTATACACTCACTGGAATCACACTCACCGGCGAGCCCGTGTCGATTATCATGCTCAGTCCCTGCCCTCCCCACGTCAAAACCTTCTCGAGAGGCCGCGAGACGTCCCTGTCGGTCGCACTGTGTGCCACCAAGGCAAGCATAAATTCTTCGCTCTCACTTTCATCTTCTTCCACGACATATGCACCTGACGTCCGGGAACGACTCCTGCGGCATACCCTGGCCAGGTGACCTTTCCTCCCGCACAGACGGCATTTGGTGTTTCGATGGCGGCACACGTTAGAATCATGCGGCCCGTCGCAACGTTAGCACAGTGGGCGACTGCTTTCCAGGTTGCTGCTCGTCGCCCGGGACTCACGTCGTCGTAGTCGCAGCAGGGCGTTCATGGTACCACTTCCGTTGCCCACGCCAGTCTCCTGCATGTCACGGACGTCTTCCTGTGCCTTCTCGGAAGCCCTGGCGAAGTCCTCGGCCTCTTTCAAGGTCAGCGTAGCTCGCGTCAACAAAGAACGCCATGCGTCGTCGTCCGGGATACCGCAAACGATGCGATCTCGTAACATACGATCCATCATACTACCGACTTTGCAGCTTTCGGCTAGCCTCCTGAGTTCCGCGATGAAATCTCGCACTCTCTCCCCTTCCTTTTGCTTCCACATGAAAAACGCATAACTGGCTGCAATTTCCTTAGCTTGCGGGTTGTACTGATCTTCCAGACATTCCACAACCTGGTCGTAGCTTAAGGTGTTGATCGGGGTGCTTGGATTACGTCCTTGTAATATCCGTACAACGCTGTCGCTCAGCGAAGAAATCAGCAAGGCGCGGCACTTCCCGGGATCCGTTACTTCATGTTGTGAGGTGTCAGCCATCCCACAGTGTCTATCTCCCGTGTCTCCGGACAGATGGCAGCACTCATCCGATCCGCCTAGCGTGTCGAGCGCCCAGTGTCAGTCGCGGGTGTCGCGTGTGAGACGCTAGCAGAGTCAGCCATGGACCGCCCGCGTTGCTAGTGTGATGCGTTGTGCTGGTGTTCTTGTGTGAGTGTCGCCCTGTTTGGCCGCTGAGTTTCATTTTTACCGTGTTAATAAACATGTAGTCACAAGAGACAGTGCCCGTTCCTCTTCAATATTCCGCCTACGAGCCTCACATCTGGCGCAGTCGACGGCGAGCCTCTGCAACTGTCTCGTCCAGCCCGCCTTCGCCCGAAGATGTTCGACCTCAGCCCCGAAGCCATTAGCAAGTAAGCGGAACCTTCCAAGCCGTGTCACAGCGTCACGAAAAGCCTTTTAAGCCTTTGCACCGCTGCACCGTTCGCAAAAGCCAGGCCTAAAACGCCGTTCGAACTTCTGCAACGCAGCTAGGCCTACTCAGCCTGCAACGTAGTTCGAGCGTTTCTGACGGAGCTAAGCCTACTTCGGCATTCGACTCCAGCCACAGTTACCATGCCCGGAATCCTCTGGCACGAATTGGACACGGCGACAATGTCCCGCCTCAGCGTCGAGCTTCTCCGCGAAGAGCTCGAAAGACGAAGCCTGGAAACGACCGGCACGAAAGACGAGCTTGTGCAGCGCCTACACAAGGACATCCAAGAAAGCCGTGACTCGACTCCGACGCCTGCCCAGACGCCGCCGCCGGCTAACTTTTCCTTGGATGCCGCTACTATTCAAGCGCTCGCGGCGTTGATGCAGCAGTTGCCCCGGCCTTCAACAGTTGTCACGACATTGCCCGACCTTTCGGCGTCGATTCCGAGCTTCGACGAATCTCCGCGACAAAGCGTCAACGCATGGCTTGACGAGGTGCGTCGAGTGCAACAACTCGCCTCTTGGGATGACGCCACTACCCGCCTCATCGCGGCTAGCAAATTGAAGGGCACAACTCGGAATTGGCATTTGACGTTTGGCCACCAGCATGTGACATGGCAGCAGTGGAGCAACGCGCTCAAGAGCACATTCTCATCAGAGCTCTCCCTCATAGAGTGGCAGGAGCGCGTCCTGAAGGTTAAACAGCACGCCGATGAGAACCTCCGCCAATACGCCTTCGCCAAATTGCGTCTCGTGGAACAGTGCCCTGTCAATCTGTCCGAGGGGCAGAAGATCGACTACCTGCTTCAAGGCTTGCGTGAGCAGCACGTTATCGCCGCAATCGCTGCTAGCCAGCCCTCTACAGTCAGCGATTTTATGGCGACGTGCATCAGTCTGGACAAATGCGCCCAACACGCCCAAATGCAGCCCTATTCCAGACCGTTGCCTGCCGAGCCCCAGCGTGAGGCGCATCAGTTTTACTCGTCAAGGTCGCCAGCACCCACCATTCCAGCCCAGCCACCTCGGAACTCCAGGCCTCAGCCAACCACTCCTACGCCTTCACGCCCACGACAGCGCATAGCAGACATGCCCGTCCATGAGCAGGAAGCCAAGTACGCTGCCATTACCGCTCAGTATGGTGCACCTGCATACCGCAGTGGTCAGGACCTCAGCACGGCAACGTGCTTCAATTGCCGGCAGTTAGGTCACCTGGCTGCCAGGTGCCCTTCACCCCGAGCTACGCGTCAGCGACTCCCAGACAACACGCATCCCCATGCCACGGCCATGTCTTGCCTAGAGGGATCACTCGTGCAGTGCGCCGTCATTGAAGCTCATGTAGCAGGTGTTGGAACTGTCGACGCCTTCCCAGACAGTGGCTCTAAGATCACCATATTGACTGAAGACCTTGTCCCGTCATCTGCCTTGACACCTTGGAAAAAGCCACCTCTCTCTGTCGTGGGAGGAGGTACAGGTATGCCAGCAGGTACGCTGTCGACTTCCATTTCACTTGGCCCCATATCTGCAGTTGTGGATGTGACAGTGCTTCCCCGTAACCCCCTACCTCTGATCCTCGGCGAAGACTGGTTTCAAGCTGCACAGGCAGAACTCATCGTGAAGCCACCAAAGCCCACGGAAATTCACCACCCAAGCACAAATACAGCGCTCTTCTGTCTTCAGAAACTCTTCCCAAGAATGGCCAATGCCGTATTTCTCCACAGCCAGCCCTTGTTTGCTTCAACTCAGTTCACTACTGGAGGACTACAGCTTGAACCCATTCCTGATAACAACCGACCGCCATCGCTGTCACTGGCATGCCATGAAGCACTATTTGAGAAAGGAGTCAAAGACAAGCCTGTGGAGTTGCCCCACTGTTCAGCCAGCTCCACAACAGACGAGACAAGTTCCCTACTGCGTGAAGCACAAATTAGTCAACAACTCTCCAGCGAAGAGTCAACTGTCAGTCCCGACAGGGAGACACGAGATGAAAGTCCAGAGAAACCAAGCCGAAGCCGGGATGCGAAAACCAGCCGTAGCAGAGAGAAAAGGAGTCACAGCCGGGAGAAAAAGAGGAACCATAGTCGTGCGAAAAACAGAAGCCTGAGCCCAGAGAAAAAGAGAAGCAAAAGTCGTGAGAGGAGAATGAGCCGTAGCCGAGACAGAAGCCGCCGCAGCAAGGAGAGGAAAAGACGCAGGACCCGAAAGAAAGAACGAAGTCCCAGCCGTGAAAAGACGCGGAATCGCCACCGTGAGAAGCGGAGTCACAGTAGAGACAAAAGGAGAAGCCGCAGCCGAGAAAAAAACCGAAGCATAAGCCGAGATGGGCGCAGGAGCCGTAGCAGAGACCAGAGGAGAAGCCGCGCCAGGAAGCGCCCAAGTCGAATTCGAGACAGGCGGAGGAACCGAAACACAAGACCTCGCAGCAGGAGCCGTCCTCGACGAAGCTGGACCCGGGCCATGCTGCTGCAGAGTAGGCGGAGTGCCGAACAGTTGCGGAACAAGAGCAACAAGAGCCCCATAGTCCCAGTCGCCCGCGCCGTCATATTCGTGAGCCCAGAAGGTTTGACGACTACGACGTCTGACGCAGCCAGTTCTCACCTACGCCACTGCCACAAGCCCCGTCACCAGCCCCATCCCTGTGCAGTTTTCAAGACTTTTTCATGTGCCGAACATTACGACCACGGGACTTGGTCGCCTAAGAGGGGGTGGGATGTGAGGTGTCAGCCATCCCACAGTGTCTATCTCCCGTGTCTCCGGACAGATGGCAGCACACATCCGATCCGCCTAGCGTGTCGAGCGCCCAGTGTCAGTCGCGGGTGTCGCGTGTGAGACGCTAGCAGAGTCAGCCATGGACCGCCCGCGTTGCTAGTGTGATGCGTTGTGCTGGTGTTCTTGTGTGAGTGTCGCCCTGTTTGGCCGCTGAGTTTCATTTTTACCGTGTTAATAAACATGTAGTCACAAGAGACAGTGCCCGTTCCTCTTCAATATTCCGCCTACGAGCCTCACATCGTCCCTCGAAGAAGGCTTCAAGACGTGTGCGGTACGTACCCCAGCTTCCCGCTGCTCCGTCGAAAGCTGGTGACCGAGATCCCATGTCTTCTGGTCGTCCGCCTTCAGCCGAAGATCATACCGGAGTAATGATCCATCTTCGTCGCCACTGAAATAACGTAGCTGACACAGGCCAAAACCACAAGTAAAACAAGGTTTATTCCAACGACCTGCGATCGTCGTCTTCCTCGGTCTACTCAGACCTTTGTGCACGCGCCGTGCAGATGCGCCCAGCCGCAGTTCCGCAAATGGCGCGATACAGCAGGGTGCTTCCCAACTTTAGAGAAGTTATGATTTATGACGTAGTGGGTGCCTTGCTAGTGTACTTGTATTAGTAGCCCCGAGAGAGTTTACAACGGGCTCTCGAAATGCCACTCTTCTAGCTTTCCCTGTGACTGTGCTGCGCTTTCCGCACAGGTCTGGCGCTCTTTTTTTTATAATTAAAAATATTTTGAAGAATGAAAAAATACATTAAACTTTTGCTTCTCTTGGGCTTCTTTGCGAAAGTCGCGCCGCCTTTTTGGGGCTTCTTTTGTGATGAATATTTTCTTGTTAGCTCGGTAGCATCTGGTAACTCTGAGAAGGCGGCGGTGAAACGGCGTTGGTGCACGTGGAAGCTGCACGACTCCGAGAACGAGCCGTCACACCCGAACACCAGAGAACACTGCTAACACGAAGCGGAAGACGAAATGCGTCTAGGGCGTCTCCTCGATGCTAGCACGGTCAGCGATCCTCGCTGGCATCCAGACGCTCTAACCATGGCCTCCGAGATTCCGCACCGTCAGAGAAACTTGCCGGCGCGCAGTCTCGGATGCCATGGGTGGAGCGTCTCGATGCCAGCGAGGAGCGCTGGTCGCCATAGGCTTATCTACCGGGGGGCATCACTGTAAAACAGCGCAAAAGGACGAAGACACGAGGTGGAGGACAACACAGGACAGGCGCTGGACTAACAACTGCTGGGTTGATTGTGCCGAAAGGAATATATGCGCGTATTTCGACTGCGCGCGCATCATGGCATTACAGATAATTGTCACTACTTTCAAGCAGGCTATATTCGCAATCATGAGGACAGATAGATGGGGTGGAAATGCAAACATCATGGTTGTACTTAATGTGAAAAGCTTTTATGATTTCAAAGGCCAACGACGACGTGCCCGTACATCTATGAGAGGTGCGAACGCTTGGTTTCAGCGCGAGTTTCTGTCTCTGGTTTGGACAACCGTGTCGTGTCTGTGACTGTCTGTGGTTTAAGTCGAACCTTTCTGCGCTGAGAATCAACGTAGAAACAATCTAGCATCACCAAGCTAAAGCCAAGGAACAACCTAGAAGCAACCTAGAAACTGCATCAGCTAGCTAAGGCCCACAAACAAGAAGGAGCCAGGTTAGCCTTCAGAGTCGTCCAGTTTCGCTGTTTCAAGCCTTGCGCGGCTTAGTGCAAGGTTCGCAAAAAATTTTTTTATTCACTCGAAGCTTTGTCGAAAATGAAGTATATTATACTACTAACTAAGAATAAACACAAGCCCCGGAAGCGCGCCTGCCATTCATGTATGCATGAGAGCGGTTTTTGTTCTAACAGTAAGTACTTTTCTCTCCTAATGTAAGTACCACTTATATTAAAAAGTTATGGTTCATTGTCGCTACTTCAAATATTAGGTTTGCTTGAGAAGTGATGTCAAAATCTTTGCTGAAGCTTGGCAGAAAGTTAATGTTTTCAACGGAAAACCAACGACACGAGCATGTGTCTGTCTGGGAAAATCACCTACCTGAAATACACGGAGACTTGGCGTCGCGGAAATAAGCAAATGTTATTGGATACTAATCTCTCTGCGTGGGACAGCAACGGCTACTTGGGTTGAGAGAGAGAGAGAAAGCTCTTGAATGAAAAACAGAATGCTGCCGTCGTATATAAAGGCGCCTATGTGCTACTCTGTATAGGGGAGGGGATTGAGGACAGAAAGGCCCTAGGAGGAGGAGGGAAAGTTACGTTACAGTTTATAAATCCGGTATAAGTCATCGAGGAATCTGAACAGAAATTTTAAAATCTGACGTTGCTGAGAAGGAGAGGATGTAGGTCCAAGTATTTTCCCGAGATCTAGCGGTGCTCGGAAAGTCGGGCATATTCTACTTTGGAGACAAGTTCTTTCTTGTCTGTATGCCTAGCAATCTAATAAAATATAATCTATTGATTCTAAAGCACCACAGTTTTCACAGTGTGTGCCAAACCAAGGCGGCACATGTAGCTATTGGTGAATGCTGCGTTGAGGCGAAGTCGATGATAGTGTCTCAAGGTGACGGGGAAGGTTGTAACCGACTGCGCTCTTGAAGGCACCTACAACCGGCACAACAAATGGCACATACAACAGGAAATTCTGTGCTGGCGTAACTTCGAAACAGCATGTAGACAAAGTTTGCTATACCTCGAATACATAACTAGAACGCATCTCGCCACGCATTGGTTACAAGTAGAGACCGGATTTTAGGCAAATGCCTATTTTGTTCCTTGCACTCCTATCGCGCCATTTTGATAAATGAGCATGAATTAGAGGTTAAGAAGGGCTTTTATAGTGTTTTATAGTGCCTATAAAAGCCTATTTTTGGCGTTAGTGCTTAAAATCTTACAAACTATGGGGTTCAACCAACTCCTGGAAAGCAACCGCTAGCAGCAGGGAAGTGGGACAAGCCGGCGAGCATTCGCCGCCGCACTGACATGGCGCGAGCGGTTAGCGAATGCGAACCCGCCGACAGCCGTCATCATAATGAGAGCGAAGAGCACAAAAAGCCAGAAAACTGATGTGCACGCAGCTTTTATTTTGTCTGTAATTTACATTTTAAGGTGTTCACTGCAGTAGCGTAGCAAGAAATTTTTTCCGGGGAGGGGGGGGGGGGGTATTTAACCATACTTTATGTATTTCGTGAGTGTGTTTGCGTGTGTGCGTGTATATATACACATGCAAAACTGAATAGTATCGTGGGGGGGGGGGGGGGAGTGAATTCCCCGAACCCCCCGCCCTTCCCCCCACCCCGCCGGGCTACGCCAGTGGTTCACTGGCAGGGGAGAAATTGGCTTTGCCCGATTCGACCGGGCCAATAGGAGGAATCCCATCCTTCTGGTCCTTTAGCGGTCTGGCTATCTGCTCCTGCTCTGCCCTTCTCAGTCATGCCGAAAAGACGCCCAGGAGTGTGTTCATTCGACAGTGGTCACTTGACTCGCCGTGCAGAACACGTGAGAGGCCGTGTTCTGCGAACCGTGTGGGACAAAGCACAATTGAACGGCTATGTTCAACTGTTGGCGCCTTTGTGCCACCTTAAGCAATAGCATTCTTGTTTTCCTGTCGCAGATAGAGGTCGCGCACGTCTTTGTTTGAAATTATTTGCATTTACGGGACAGTTTATTGTGCCTATATTTACGATATTGGAGGCCTAAAACGATGTTTTGCCTGCCTATTTTTGGCGCCTAAAACGAGCTTTTTTATTGCCTAAAAATCCGGCCTCTAGTTATAAGGAATAGCCACGAAAGCAAAAGCTTTAATTTATTAGAAGCTGAGAAAGATCACCATCTACAGGCTCTACAATTTGTCAGCACCAGACAAATATGCCTGCACTACATATGGTTGAAATGGAAATGAAATGCAAATCCGTATCTAGCAGAGACCAAGCACAGGTCAGACTGCCGCCGTTGTTTTATACATGCCTGTGTCATGACGTGTGCTACTCTTTACAAGAAAAAGGGTGTAATCGAGGCGCTTTTCTGCCACTCACCAATAATCGTCATTGGCTTCCTTGCGTTTATTTTCTGAAGAACTCTGCTCTGGCAACCGTCCTATCAAAAATACTATGCCACCCGCCCTGGTGATCTAGTGGTTACGGTGCTCGACTGTTGACTCGAAGGTCGCGGGATCGAATCCCGGCCGTGGCAACCGCATTTCGACGGAGGCGCCGAAATGTTAGAGGACCGCGTACTTATATTTATGTGCACGTTAAAGAACACCAGATGAGCAAAATTTCTGAGGCCCTCCACTACGGCATCCCTCATAATCATATCGTGGTTTTCGCACGTAAAACCCCCACAACTGTCATATTCTAATTAGGCTGTTAGCCAGTCTTGATTATCTGATATGCCACAACGGCTTGTTTCTGTCGAGCGATATTGTGGCCCCTTGTAGGCCAATAGAAAAACACATTGCAACTTTACTTCTCATCTCTAGAGGCGGCAGTATATCGTCGTGTTTACTTGCTGTCCTGTGACTAGTTTGATACATTAAGTTCATATACAAATACTTTTGCATCAGGAGCATGCTACTTTTCGTAAGCTGCGACAAATCCGAGCCCTCCTCCGATATCAGCTCCTTCGACGCTTCGGTCGCTCACACAACCGGTCCGTGTGCCGGCACTTTTCATCAGGTTTGCATTCATAATTGTGACGTTGGTGCTGTTATAGGCAATTGGGCCTCATGTCGAGCACGTCGTTTAATGCTCACCGAGGTTTTAAAATGCGTTACGTCGACTGCGACAAGTCACTTTAAAATTTCTCACGAGTTTCCAGCTTGAAAAGTAAAATCTCTCATCAGATGCATAAAACAATCTTGCGATCGTAACTTACCTATCGCGGAAACGAAAAATAATGTCGCCAGCATCTTCATCAGTACTGGTATAGAGTGCTGAGCAGCTGGCAGGGACCCGGGTCTTTACTGCGTCGGCGTCTTCGTTATCTCTGCACAGACACTGTTTGTACGACCCCCATAGAACTGCGACCACGAAGCAGTTGTAATGACGTAAGAGATTTCAGCCTTGTTGAATTTAGCGGATGTTACGCATCGCATAGATTGGAGCCTCACAATCATTCGGGTCGAGTGATGACCTTAGTCCGTTGCTGTTTCAGCTCGACGTATCGCCCTGAAGAGATTACATTGTGAAGATTACGCAGAACTGCTCTCAGCTTGTCGAAAATGACACTCATTCGATATGTGGGTGGAGAAGAAGACAAAGCAACAGGCTGTCGCTTGAACTCTTGGTTCTTGCGAATTCAGTTTGGTCGCGCTATCATTGCGATTTTGGCTAAGTCTGTCAGACTTCATTATTCTTACTTTTTTTATTTCGCGGTCACACCCTGTAATTAATCATTCGAAAGGTTCATTTAATAAATTTATCATTAGCCAGTGGACAAAGCGATTTCTGGCACAAATAATGGTGGTCTATTAGATTGATTGACTTCGGCATGCCGCATCGCACTATTGCCATGTGATCTTCATAGACAATTGAATTTTTTTTTTAATCGCCAGGCCTGCGCAGAGCGCGCAGCACAGTCACAGCTCTAAGAGCGGCCTTCCTAGAGCCCGTTCTAAACTCTCCTGAAGAAACTATTAGAAGTACACATGCCAGGTATTGACTACGGCACAAATCATACTTTTTGTGAAGTAGGGAAGCACCCGCTATGCCCGCTATTCGTTTTTCTGCGGGTAATTAAGCGAGGCACCCGCTACTCATCTGTGAGGCATTTCTTTCCTTTCGAGCGACCGCAGCTTGAGTATGCGTCTCCTATTTGGTCACCTCATCAGAAATACCTAATCGAAGCGTTAGAAATCATTCAGAATAGGGCAAGCCGTTTCATTGCTCACAACTACAGTGCCCTGTCTAGTATCACGCAGATCAAAGCCAAACTTTCGTTACAGTCGTTAAGTAATCGCCGTGATAATGCATTGCACACATTGGTTCATAAGGTCATTCACTCTGAGGGATTATCACTGCCATGTTTGAAACACCAAGTCTACACACCGTGAAGATTCCACAACACTCTCAGCTACGCCCACGAATATGGTTCAACGCGGTCGTTTAATTTTTCACCATTACCTCGCGCTATCCGCCTCCGGGTCTGGAACAGCGTACCGGATAAGAATGCTCCGCTTAGAGGCCATGACGCTTTTAAAGATGATAGTCTTTCTTGGGGAACTTAAACACAGAAATTTCGGTCTGTCTGTCTGTCTGTCTGTCTGTATTTCTGTTTGTCTGTCTGTCACCCGATTCAGCCACCCGGTCAAAGTTTAACCACTTTCTGAACGCCCAGCCATCTTTCACAGGTATCGCCGTTCATACTTCTGAACATTGTCAATCAAAAAGCAAATGTTACGTATACCTGAGGCGCAACATCAATACTTGAGTATTCAGTAGGGTTGAGAGCTGGGCTAGTTGGTGAGATATCATTTTAACGTATGGTGTAGTAGCGCAAACGTATGGTGTTTGCATTTAACGTATGGTGTTTGCGCTACTACACCATACGTTAAAATGACTTGAGTATTATGTGGTGTGTTCCTTTAGAATTACGTATCTATGTATTTTCTAGTAAATACCCTAGTGTGTGTTCCGCTGCGCTGAAAATGCTAGTGTTTTTTGGGCTCCGTTGCAAATGCGACGCTAGGAGCCAGATGCTGCGATTCAACATAGAGGAGGACGACTCATGTAGCACGGCCGATCGTCTTTCGACAACATTTTTGGGGAGTTGCTCGCAGGATTTCATGAAGAACGGTCGCATCGTCCGCGACGCCCTGGATCACTCCTCGTGCCTCTCGCTGATCGACGCCCCGTGACGGCTGCCTCGACCGCCATGCCGTGCGCCTCTCATCGACGGGGCCTTCGCCGCCTCGTCACCGACGTGCATCGTGCCCCTAGCTGATCCTGGTCCCGTCCCTGAACTCTTGTGACCGGCTCCCCATCTTTCCTGTCTTCTCTCTTCGTCGTTCTTGCCGACCCTCTATCACTTCTTTCTCTTTTCTTTCTATTTTTCTTTTTATCCCCATCCCCCTACCCCAATAGGCCGCTTAGCCGTGTCGCCTATAGGCAGACAGAAATTAGCGCCCTTTTCCTTTTCCTCAAGAACCACTACCACCACCACGACATTTGCAGCGAAGCGCGCCGATACGCGGCCAATTTGTTGTTGTTTTTTTGTTCAGTTGACCAAACATTTTAGGGGCGAAGCACCTTAGGGTCTCGGCGTGTCGGTGTGCATCGTCGTCTGCACGGTCCATTTGTTTGAGCGCGAGAGAGGGCGCCACCGCCTCAGCGCTCGCCACGTGGCGAGACAGAGCCACGGCCCGCGTTGACTATAGGTAGAGCTCCGTGTTTTCGGTGTTTATATTTCTTGAAAATCGGCGGGTATTTATCGGAGTTTATATTTTTGGCAGAAATACGGCGTTCATCAGAGTTTATTTCTAGTAAATCCCCAATTCTCCGAAATTCGGAGTTTTTGCATTATTCCAAAACCCCAAAAATTATTGATCAATTCATATCTGGACACTAAAACATTAAAACACACGAAGCACATTTTATTTTTTCTAGAAAGTTTGAATGCACAGAAACATATACGCACAAGCGAAATCCTTTAACACAAAACGCCTGCGTATATCAACCTTATGCTTAAAGCTTACTGTAAAACACGCAAGCATAGTTTGCGAGGTTGCTGTCAGTGATCGAAGTGCGCTCCTTTCGATTGATGACTCTCAGCTTTCAAAATGCCCTTCCAACGTTAGCGCTAGAAACAGGAAGCGCCAGAAGACCCAACGCGCAGCGAAAAAGCACTGGCCACTGGACATTGTGAAGTTTCCAAAACGACAGGGGTTCAACAATGTTACATATATCATCACTTTGGAGCTGGTTCATGTCGTCAGTTTCAAGAAGCACCGATTGAAAAATAGGCGCATAGGTTTTGAACGCGCAGGGCAGCTCATGCTTCACATTTGGCTTCTCAATTTGAACACAGCACCACAACGATTCTTTGGTGTACATGGGTTGATCGCACAGGTTCCTCTCAGATGCCTGTCTCAACTTTTCGCCGACAGCAGCGTAGTATCCGTGAAAGTCTGCGACAGTCGTTAAGCGGTCAGTCTCGTCAAGGAGGTCCTACAGACTTGTGACATCTGATGCGAATACCTCGGTTGGATCACGCCATTGGCTGATGAGTGCGTGCAACGAACCCCCAGTATGGGATAAACTTGGTGCACCATGGTACTTTCTGCCTCAAGTTACTTAATGATTGAGAGAACGGCACACGAATTGGTCTTCAGAAACCTCATGTTAACGAGCAAGTCGTGCAGAGCTTCGGGCGATGAAATAAAACTCTTGAGCTTCTCACACTTCGTTCGCTTGACTTCGTCGCTTCTCAAGAAAGACAAAATGGCCCGCCAGTACTCTAAAATATTTTCAAGAGCTTCATTAAAAGAGAACCACTTCGACGGACATACCGTTTTCAGCGACTGCATGAACATGCCCATGGCCAAGCACACAAGACCACACTTACGGCGCAGCTCCCGCGACGACTTCAACACGGCAGAAAAGTGCACAACGAAATCGCTAACTACGTTAAACGAGATCGTCCTGATTCCATCCTCCTGAGCGTTGTTGAGTAGGCGGCACGGATCTTTGAAGTGAAGAGCCTTGAATTCGGGGTTGGAGAGTTGCAAGTCCTTGTGAGGCTTCTGCATGTAGGAAGCTGAGTCAGAGCACAATACAGCTACGTCGCCTAAATACAGCTACGCGCGGTAAACTTTAGATCGGTCAAACCAGAAGATGTATCAATCAGCGCTTAGAACATACACTTTCGATAAAGAACAAAATCAGGTCATATTGACCCTCGAAATCGGAGTTTATCGGATAAATCCGAATTTTCCAAAAATTTACCGCCGAACCTTTATCGTATTTTTTTCGGATAAAACCTAAAACACGGAGACCTCAATATGGGTGGTGGTGGTAGAAACATTTATTGCCAGTGTGTGAACGTAGGGGCCGAGCCTCCTACATGGCACGTAGGTGCTCCCTCACTATGAGCAGGCACCCTTATACCCCTGTCACACGGCCACCACCGAACTCCGTTTATCTCCGTTCCGCATTGAACTCCTTAATGGAGCTTAACCAGAATGGAGTTGTGGCCGTGATACACGGTTCGGTGCATGCTTTCGACGGTTGCCGCATGGGGCAGAAACAGCGCTGCTGCGCTCGTCGAAACGTCCAATTTTACAGCGAAAGCTGTTATGAGATCATTTCACCGGCCGTTTTTGGCGCCGTAGTTGTCCGCCGCCGCCGCCGCCGCCGGTGTCCGTAACAAGTATCGCTCGAAATAAGAAAAAAAAACGAAATAAGAAAAAATTCCAGGATGGACCGAGGTTCGAACCTGGGCCCTCTGCGTGGGAGCCCAGTATTCAACCTCTGAGCCATGCCGGGAAGGAACCACATTAGCATATGCAATATAGCGTCGTAGAAGAGTAAAATAAGCACCAAGCGTCGCACAACGCGAATTCTGTAACCAGGCGTCACAGAATGCGAATTGCGCAACGAGTAGGTTGTTGAATGCTTCCAACCCATTACAAAAAGCTCCGCCATAATTCTTCATCGTCATCAGGCACAGCATCAACAAAGTGCGCATAATGCCTTACATGCATTGAGCAGTTACCACCGCTCTCCGTAGAATGACGAAAAATGGCATAGTGCCTGCTTCCCTACTTCTCAAAAATTACAATGATTTATGGCGTAGTGGGTTCCTCGCAAGTGCACTTGTATTGGTTGCCAAGGAAGCCCATAAGCGCATGATCCATTTCCTCGGGGTCTCAGTAAAGTTCTTCCCCCTCCCCCCCCCCGTCTCCCTCCCACGTCAACGTATGTTATACAGCATGACGGGAGAGGGAAATAGCGACCGGGCGTCACCCAATGCAAATTACATAACTGGTGGGCCGTTTAAACATTCCAACCCATTACAAAGGGCTGAGCCATAATTCTTCATCGTCATCAGTCGTCGCGTCAACAAAGTGCACATAATGCCTTACAGACGTGTAGCTGGTGCCTCGTTTCTCCGCAGAATGACGAATAATGGCTTAGTAGGTGCTTAGTAGGTGCTTCCCAACTTCACAAAAATTGTGATTTATGGCGTAGTGGGTACCTTTCTAGTGTACTTGTATTGTAGCCCCAAGAGAGCTTAACGGGCTCTAGAAACGCCGCTCTTCCAGCTTTCGCTGTGACTGTGCTGCGGTTTCAGCGCAGGCCTGGCGTTTTTTTGCCTGTGTAGTCGCCTTTAAAGCAACAAAAACGTATTTTTGTGTGTTGATGAAGTGCTCGGAATCACCATTGCTGTCACAGTGCTTGTGCGTGCGCCTCACACGTGCAGAAACAAATATGGCGCGACACTTCACAGCGGCGGCTTGGCGAGGCGTTGGTGTGGAGAGTACAAGCGCTGATGTCCGAAAAAATACAACTAAAACTCACACTAAAGGGCGTGAAACGCTACGCAAGAAAGAGCATAATTTTTTAAAATTATAATTGAGCTCATTAGGACGATTTTGCTAGTGCGGTTTTCAGCGTAGCAGTAGCTGGCTGGGAACGAGAGTACTCCATCGAGCCGAAATGGTCATTACTAGGGGTGTGCGAATAGTGAAATTTCATCTCGAATCGAATTCGAATCGAATAGTGCCGAATATTGGCCAAAGATATCGAATATCGAATCGAATATTGAACAGTCCATTTACACGAAACGTGTACCGCCAGTTACGGCAAGACGAAGGAAAAATCAGGGACGCTACGGCGTGCTGACAGCTTCATTACGCACTTGTTCGGAAGTGGCTTCTGTTTCAGCTTTTATGGGCGCGCAAGCATGTTGATAGAACAGCCGCCATTCCAGTCAACAGCGCCACTCTTAACCTCCTAACGGCTAATCTAGGGGGGGTACGGAAGCTACTTTTCTTTCCATGTGGTCGAGCATAAGGCTCATCTGACAACGGTAATGTTGTGTTTCATCGCCATGGGTGCTCCGGAGCCAAACGTTTTCAGGCGCCCGTTCACAGCAGCGTTTTAACTGCGCGCCGGAACGATGGGAGTTTCTGTAGTAGTGGTGCGGAGCGGCAGCGGCGACTGGCCAGCGTGAACAAATTTTAACATGCCAAGCCAATCACCGAGGGTTTCGCAGGCCAAAGCCACGTCGTTTTATGGCGCTTGTGGCACAGGCGACCGAACTACGCATGAATCAGTGCCTTCGCATGACAGTTTACTGACGTGTTTTTATACGTGTGGAAATGACGTAGTCTACTTTAAGATCAAGATGCGCTCGCTTTTGAACCAGGATATCAGTGAAAGTTTAACGAACGGCGACGTCACCGTTAGCTTTAGCCACTCTACCCTAACCAAGTTGCACCAATGGCCTTTGTAGTGTTTTAGATATTCGCCCTCTCGAATTATTCGAAACTTCGAATACTAGCTATTCGAAAGTCGAATAGAATTATTCGATTAGGAACTATTCGATTCGAATTCGAAACTCGAATATTCGCACACCCCTAGTCATTACCGAACGCCCTCCACCAAAAGCTCCATTTAACTTCCTCAGCGAAATGGTGACGCTGTGACATGAACCCATCTCCTTCGGGGAAAAGACGAGAGAGTTAAACGGAGTTCACGGGTACCCGTGTAACAGGGGTATTACAAAGCGAAGGAAATCCCCTGAAGCGCAATCCTCTTCATCGCGCAAGAGATGATCTGGCGCTGATCGAAAGCAGATCGAAGTGCTGGTCATGATGGACTCCCAGTAAGACACCGCCACAGCCGGTGATGGGGGGTGAGGGAAGGTGGGGCATGTGAGGAGAATGTGTAGGAAATCTCCTGGTTTGCCGCAAAATATGCATGAAGAGAAGAACGGTTTGGGTTATCGCGCGTTTAGTAATATGGGGTATGGAGCAGTTTGAGTTTGTAGGCGTCCCCAATGTCCGGCCTGTGCTATGGTTAGGGATGGGGCTGGGGGATGTATGAAACGCTCTTTCTGCTATGAAAGCTGAACTACCAGCTCGCAAGGAACGAGAACACGCCCTAGCCCGCGAGAGAGAGACAACACCGACGCAAGCAATGTCTGCTAGCGAGTTTCTTGATTGAAAAAAAAAACATGGCTGATCCCTCCGTCATAGGAATCGGTATAACACGAAAGTGAAACGGGTCTTCACACAAGTAGTGTTTATTGTGTAGTAATATATGAGAGCTTGTACAATATCTATTGGTGTTTTGCAGCTATGGCACCGTTTGCGTAGATTCACGCACGCTGACGCCTAATGGCACATCTCCATCGCGACGGCTAACGCCCATGATCATGATTTAACAGTTGTGGTAGCTGAAGTTGTTAACATATACCATGTCACAGCGTATCGTGAATCCCGCGGGAAAGATGGTACGATATAGACATGACCGCACAGCTGAAAAAGGCGGTGGTGTTCTTATAGCTATCAAAAAAGGATTAGGGCCGTTCCTGGTGAATACCGACTCCTGCCTTGAAATAGTGTGGGCCGCCTGCACTGCATCGACGGCAAAGATACTGGTTGGCGTCTGCTACCGTCCGCCGGATTCCAATAGTTCCTTCATTGACAAACTTCGAAGTTCCATTACTTTGGCTATCCTTAAAAACCCAGGCGACATTATTTACCTGGTTGGCGACTTCAACTTTCCGCAAATAGATTGGTCTCAATTGTCATCTTCTTGCCAAAATGCAACAGAGCTCATAAACCTCACCTTAGACTTCAGTTTTTTCCAAGCAATTAATCAGCCAACTCGAGGCACTAATATTCTAGATCTCGTTTTCTGCAATGCTCCTGAGTCAATTGGTGATGTTTTATACCTTGACGGCTTTAGTGATCACAGGCTTATCCAATTACAACTTACCATTCCTCTTGCATTTCAAGGTAGTGCTATCACTGGAATCCGCGATTACAATCGAGCTAATTATAAGGATATCAATATTGCACTTAACTTTTTCGTTCAGACATTTTTACCTTGGTTTTTTTATAGGACTGTTGAACAGAACTGGCTGCTTTTTAAGAACGTGCTAACAAATTTAGTGCACCAATACGTTCCCGTAGTGTCAATTTCCAATGATAAAGCTAATCCCTGGTTCAACAAACATATTAATCGTCATCGTAATAAAAAGAAGCGTCTGTACAGAAAAGCTTGCACCTACACCATCGGCTTAGAAAAAATATCGCCAATGCTTAAAAAGGTACTGTTGCGCCGTTCAAACTTCAAAAAAGAAATACTTTTTCCACGATCTTCCTTCTCTCTTGAAATCTAATCCCAAGAAGTCTTGGCGTGTTGTGTCTCCTAATAGTATTAGTAATCACATTTCATTGTGCGACGATAAACAACAGCCACTTGCTGATAGCGAATGCCCACATGCCTTAAACAGATATTTTGCTTCTGTATTTACGAAGGAAGATCATTCCAACATACCCATCGTTCCTGATCATGATTATCAGTACATGAGTGCGATTGATGTCTCCGCTGAAGGTGTCGCTAATCTCATAGGAAACCTCAAGACCTCAACCAGTGCTGGAGTTGACAACATTAACTCTAAAATATTAAAAAACACAGTCCTAAGAACAAGTAAAATTCTTTGCTACATTTTTCAGCAATCATTATCATCAGGCTCATTACCCACGGACTGGAAGATCGCCAAGGTCATCCCTCTTTTCAAAAGCGGTAATAAAAAAGTCGGCAGATCCCACGTACAGTGGGAATCAATGATATGCGAAGCACGCATCAGGAAGTTTGCTGTGCTCAGCTACAAGCTTGCCGAGAGCGAGGTTTGGGTGGTGCTTCTCGATGTCTGCCAGTGCGGTGTGAAGGTTTGAGAATCCGCGGTTGGACTTGTTGACGTAGTCCACAACATACGCCGCGCACGAATAGGCATGCACAATCAGCTGAAGGTCCATGTTGGAATTTAGGACAGATGCTATCCACGGATGAAAGGCATTCACGAATCGCTGGTGGGGCTCTCTCTTGACAAAGACTGTGGGGCGGGTGATGCCTGCCTTGAGCACCCGGATGTATTCTTCTTCTGTGGCGATGCCATTGTTTTGCCAAAACTCGTCAATTGATGCGTACTGCACTTCTTCCAATTTGCAGTGCATGTTGTTATACTTTTCGCGCAGGGCCTTGAGTTCCAGCGTGTTTCCTTCGTGCTTGAGAGTGGGAGTGAGAATGCGCGTCTCACTCATTGGCCAGAAGGGAGCGTTAAACCGGCACACTTTCCTAGTTTTGTCGCGCTTGTAGCACGTAAAGGTATGCTGGTGTATCTGGCAACGCTCGCGCTCAAGGCGGCTGGTATCCAGGCTCATTAGACGGTTGACCAAGACAACCGAACAAGGCATATCGTCACTCAAGTCCTCCTGAGGTGCCTCGTTGAGCCAGATGAGAAGGTGTGCGTGTACGCTTCCCCTCTGCTGGAATTCTATTCGCTTAAAGTAGTCCACAACGTAGTGGTTGCCGAAGGGGGATATCTTAGTGTTCTGCAGCACCATCATGATGACACGGACGAGTTTGTCGAAGAAGAGGGCGCAAACAACTGGGTCATTATTGACAAGGCTAGCCTTGTACAACGAGTGCATGTCCTCGACTTTGCGGCGGCGCTCCTCGACCGGCTCCTTGAGTTTCTCTATGAGTTGCAGAAGGTGGTCATTGTGCAGCTCGGACATACTGAGGGTCATAAAGAGTGTAGGCTTTCCAAGCTGCCGGATCATCGCGAAGACATCTCTCTTCCTCTGCGCCCAGTAATACACGGAGTTTGGTATGCCCCTAAGAAACGCAAAGTCTGAGCTGATGCATTCCTCGACGAAGCTGTGGTCTTCTAATAGCTTCTTCGTGAGATTCTCAGTCGCCTGGCAGTTTCTGAAAGTGACGGCAAGCCCTGCGCGTATGCGGAACCGAAGGACTTTCATCGCCATATACAGAACGTGGGAGGGCACGACACCACGCCGGTCGGTGCGTCGAATTTCACTAGTCGCCATGTCGAAAACAGTTGGGTGTATGTCGGCGCTGATGCGCCGGGGGTGCCCGAAGTAAATCTGCGGGAACGAGAGCTCTTCTGCGTGTTCGTCGTAGAGAAGGCTTTGCGGGACGATGTTTTCGCCGGGGCTTATGTCAAGGTACGCGGTGTCGTCCCAAATGACTGTTTCTTGGCGCAGCGTCAGGAGCCGATTTGCGCGCACTGGATCATCAATCGCTGCGGCGTCGTCCTCCAGGCCCTCTGCCGTCTCCATTTCATCTGCGTTGGCCAGATCGTTAAGACACTGATCAATGGCTCCCTCCGGGACCGATATGTGATAACGCATGTAAAGCGGGCTACTGCACAAGTAGTCGAGCCACAGCTTCAATTCCGCCTTACGCACCACACCCGATGCATAGACTGACTTTAGCGCCTTCATCTTTTTTAGGTTCACAAAGATGCCCATATCATCCGACACCGCACGTGGAAGTGACTGGACCATCTTATCCACTTCCACAGGCACGTTCACCACTTGGCCAACAATTCCGAACTGTCCCCCGTGCATGAGGCGGCGGATTCGCATAAATGGTATGCGGGGCGATACCAGGCGCTCGCTGATCTCGTTGAGTGGAGGCAGGTGTGCCGGCTTGGGCGGGTAGACGAAGCCGTTGGAGCGCGAGAGTCGGGGCAGCTTTCCCTTAGAAAGAGTCGCCTTGCAGGTAGCGCACACCCGAAAGTTGTGTATGTCTTCGTCGATAAACTGAGGCGCGAGGATGGGAACGAAGCGATCTATAATTTTTGACACGTCCGACGCGAACCAGAGGCGGTCGCAGACGCTGCATGACGTCCCGAAAGGATTATCAAGAAAATGCTTCTTGAAATGCTTGTTCGCGCCAGCATACGACACAATGGTGCGGGCGATGCCAGGTTGCGCAGAACGCTGCGAACGAGCCGCCTCTCGCATCTGGTCCAAACGGGTGGTGCGTGCTTCTCCTTGTAGCGCCGCATGTTGCGATCGAGCCGACCGTCGCATCCCTTGCAAACGAGCGGTGCGTGCTTCCCCTTGTAGCGCCGCATGTTGCGATCGAGCCGACCGTCGCATCCCTTGCAAACGAGCGGTGCGTGCTTCTCCTTGTAGCGCCGCATGTTGCGAACGAGCCGTCTGTCGCATCCGTTCCAAGCGGGTGGTGCGTTCTTCGCCTTGCAGCGCCGCATGTTGCGAACGAGCCGACTCTCGCATCCCTTGCAAACGAGTTGTGCGTGCGTCGCCTTGGCGCGCCGCATGTTGCGAACGAGCCGACAGCCGCATCTGTTCCAAGCGAGCAGCGCGCGCTTCGCCTTGCCGCAGCGCATAGCGACGGCGAGCGCTCTCGGCACGACGCCGCTTGCGCTCTTCGAGCTGTTCGGTTGTAGGAACCTTCTTTGGACGCGGCATGAGTAAATAAAATTACACGAAACGTAGAAAGTCACTCTTCAGATAGGCCGCACACGGAGTCACTCGAGGGGCACATGACGGCCACAGCACTGCACAGCGAAACACAGTGGTCGTGGAAATTCGTGGAAATTGGCAGCTATCGCCAGGGCCGAGGCAGGCTCGAGGCGGACAGCTTGCGCGTTGCGGTAGCGGCACAGCAAAGCAAGACTGGAAACACCGGCGAAATGCGAGGATCAAAGCGCGACGTACTTACGTAATACCACCACCAGCGCACGCTGTGCCCGGCATCGTCGCTGAGCAAGTTGGGACGTCGATTGCGTCGGTTACGTGAGACGTTATTTCCTCCCTCGGTGCCATCCCACCCGCTCTCTGGATGCGCACCGAATTCGGGCGACGGCTCAAGTGACCACAGGCTCGTTGCGCTGCAAGCGGCTGTGTAAATGGAGAAGACGCCTGCGCTGTGTGCGCTTACGGGGCAGGTCGACTGCACGGAAAGACGGATCGAGTGGCGCTAGAATCGGACGATTGAAGTGTAGGCCATAGTCCACGCAAAGGCGGCACATCGCGAACTAAACAGCATTGCACAACACAAGGCAACAGGTGGGCAACCGAAACCGGAGCGGCATTACGCGAGTAAACACGGTACATTTGACGGCACATACGGGAAGCGCAACAACACGGAGCCATGTAAGCATGTCGAACATGACACGCATACCACGAGTTGCATTTTAGGACCGTCCATTTATGTACGGTATACGGGCCCGTCATTCAATTCTAATTCTGGTGTACATAGAGCTAGCGAAACGGCCGCGAGTTCGACATGAGCATGCCACATAACAAGCCATGAGCGCGGCATGGGAATCATGTCTCACACGCGTTGCACGTCATAATTTTCACCTCTTATTTACGTTCAGCATACAGTATCGACGCGCTATACCAAGCTTGGTGTATATAAAGCCAGCGATACGGCCGCGAGGGCACCATGAGCGTGGCATGTAAATCATATGGCATACATGACATCCATGTCAAGGGTTTCACGTTACCACCCGTTATTCAAGTTGTTCACACAGTCACAGCGCGCAATACCAATTTTGGTGTATATCAATCGAGGTAAACGGCCACGAGCGCGCCATGAGCATGGCATGTAAATCATGGCGTACATGTCACACATGTCATGATTTTCATGTTACCACCTCACATTTACGTTCGCCGTACAGTCGCGTCGCGCAATACCAATTTTGGTGTATATCAAGCTACCGAAACGGCCGCAAATGCACCATGAGCGAGGCATGTAAATCATGGCGTACATGACATGCATGTCATGATCTTCATGTTAACTCGTGTTTTTACGTTCGGTACACAGTCACGTTGCAAGATACCAATTTTCGTGTATATAAAGCCAGCGAAACGGCCACTGGCGCACCATGAGCGTGACACGTAAGTCATGCTGTACATGACATGCGTGTCATGAATGTCATGTTAACTCGTGTTTTTTTATGTTCGTCACACAGTCACGTCGCACAATACCAATGTCGGGATAGATCAAGCTAGCGAAACGGCCACCAGCGCCCCATGAGCGTGGCACGTAAGTCATGCTGTACATGACATGCGTGTCATGATTTTCATGTTAACTCGAGTTTTTATGTTCGGCACACAGTCACGTCGCGAAATTCCAATTTCGGGATAGATCAAGCCAGCGAAACGGCCACCAGCGCCCCATGAGCGTGGCACGTAAGTCATGCTGTACATGACATGCGTGTCATGATTTTCATGTTAACTCGAGTTTTTATGTTCGGCACACAGTCACGTCGCGAAATTCCAATTTCGGGATAGATCAAGCCAGCGAAACGGCCACCAGCGCCTCATGAGCGTGGCACGTAAGTCATGCTGTACATGACACGCGAGTCATGATTTTCATGTTAACTCGCGTTATTTATGTTCGTTACACAGTCTCGTTGCAAGACACCAATTTTGGCGCATATAAAGCTAGCGAAACGGCCGCCGGCGCACCATGAGCGTGGCACGCGAGTCATGCTCTACATGACACGCGAGTCATGATTCTCATGTTAACTCGCGTTATTTATTTTCGTTACACAGTCATGTTGCAAGATACCAATTTTGGCGTATATAAAGCTAGCGAAACGGCCACCAGCGCCTCATGAGCGTGGCACGTAAGTCATGCTGTACATGACACGCGAGTCATGATTTTCATGTTAACTCGCGTTATTTATGTTCGTTACACAGGCACGTTGCAAGATACCAATTTTGGCGTATATAAAGCTAGCGAAACGGCCGCCAGCGCCCCATGAGCGTGGCACGTAAGTCATGCTGTACATGACACGCGAGTCATGATTTTCATGTTAACTCGCGTTATTTATGTTCGTTACACAGTCACGTTGCAAGACACCAATTTTGGCGTATATAAAGCTAGCGAAACAGCCGCCGGCGCACCATGAGCGTGGCACGTAAGTCATGCTCTACATGACACGCGAGTCATGATTTGCATGTTAACTCGCGTTATTTATGTTCGTTACACAGTCATGTTGCAAGATACCAATTTTGGCGTATATAAATCTAGCGAAACGGCCACCAGCGCCTCATGAGCGTGGCACGTAAGTCATGCTGTACATGACACGCGAGTCATGATTTTCATGTTAACTCGCGTTATTTATGTTTGTTACACAGTCACGTTGCAAGACACCAATTTTGGCGTATATAAAGCTAGCGAAACGGCCGCTAGCGCCCCATGAGCGTGGCACGTAAGTCATGCTGTACATGACACGCGAGTCATGATTTTCATGTTAACTCGCGTTATTTATGTTCGTTACACAGTCACGTTGCAAGATACCAATTTTGGCGTATATAAAGCTAGCGAAACGGCCACCAGCGCCTCATGAGCGTGGCACGTAAGTCATGCTGTACATGACACGCGAGTCATGATTTTCATGTTAACTCGCGTTATTTATGTTTGTTACACAGTCACGTTGCAAGACACCAATTTTGGCGTATATAAAGCTAGCGAAACGGCCGCTAGCGCCCCATGAGCGTGGCACGTAAGTCATGCTGTACATGACACGCGAGTCATGATTTTCATGTTAACTCGCGTTATTTATGTTCGTTACACAGTCACGTTGCAAGATACCAATTTTGGCGTATATAAAGCTAGCGAAACGGCCGCCAGCGCACCATGAGCGCGGCATGTAAATCATGCTGTACATGACATGCGTGTCATGATTTTCATGTTATGACTTGTCATTTATGTTCGCCATACAGTCATGTTACGCCATACCAATTTTGGTGTACATTCGATTAACCAAGCGGCCAGGAGAGCACAAAGTCGTAGGCGGCTAGATAGATAGATAGATAGATAGATACGCTCAAAGTCGCAGAAGTTCGCTAAGAAATGCTTCGCATTTAAAAATGAAATACCTGTGTACACAGACAGTATTCGGCAACTGGACCCCTCGCTTGCCGGCGACGAAAACGAGGCTTCGCTTTCCGTCGGTTGCTGCCAGAAGGAGCTGCCGCGAGAGCACGGGGATCATTTGAGACTCGCTGAAATGCAATCCTGCTTCCATGGCGAGATCTTCGCTGCGAGGTTCAAAGTCTGCAACCACATCCATCGCGGCAGTCACGAAAGCCGCGGCTATGCAGCAGTCATCCGCACACGTGGTGGCGTATCATCGCACCTTCTAATTCGCTGAGAGCAATGAGATTCGTGACGACATCGCTTCAGCACCGAATATGGGGCGAGAGAAATTGAGAAAGAGATATTCGGCCTCTGCTCACAAATATTTCCACTAATAAGTAATCTTTTCACACCCAACCAAACTGCACGCATTCTTCAATGCCCCTGTTCGTTTACGGGAAAGTTACACGAGAAAACATCTATATGCACATGTTCACTACCTCGGGAGAGAAGGCGGACAAAGAACATTGGCTTCACTGTCGGCTTCAATGAAGCGGTAAGCTACCACGATACTTCTTTTTCTGCTAATACAGCTCAAGATTTCGTGTTTGATGTTTCACGTAAACGTGTTATGGTGGCTTCATAAGATGGCATATCAGCGTTATCGATCTGGCCGATATAGCCTCCGGGTGAGGCACAAAACACAAAAAAAATGGCCCAGGGTACTGTGAGCAAACTAGATAGGGAGTGTCTATTCTCCCAGCAGCCGAGAAATACTTCAGAAAATAATTTCACTTGGCAGTCTCGTCATATTGGTAATCGTAAACCTCGTCCTCACTCCACTATCACACACACACACACACACACACACACACACACACACACACACACACACACACACACTCATATATATATATATATATATTGTAATGACAAAGAACGGCACCGTGGTTTGGGCGCTCGCACGCGCTGAATCGGGTAGTGCAAGGAGGAGAAGGACGAAGCTTAGAAGAATGAGAACAGCCGGCCCGCAGCAAGGGTGCTGTCTCTGTCTCTTCTTCCTTACAATGGCGCAGTCTACGACCATCGAACCGTAAGCGTACCCGCTCCTTCGTCCATGGCATCCGCCAACGTACGGCCGCAGTAAGCGCGGGTTGAGGACGGCGTCCAGGCCTCCTCGGCACCTACTCACCTGCCGCCAGTGCCACCACCGTTCTGGGACGGCGTCTAGGCCTCCTTGACGGCTCCGCACCGTTTCACCGACGCCGTGATACCTTTTTACGAGCAGGGACGCCGTCCACGCGTCCTTGACGATGCATTCACCCGCTGTGAGGACCAGGACCGCCGCGTACACCGTGGACACCGCCCATGGCTCGTCAGGCGCCTCAACCGACAATGGTGCGGAACTCTTACACGTCCTCACGGAACTCTGTCGTGAACACCACCGCGTGATGTCGTTGAACTCCGGGTTCTTGCCTGCCGCATCACCATCGTCGGCCGTTTGGGCAGTGCCGGTGTTCCGGGGCTTCCAGGACGACGTCTTCAGGTGGGTTGAGACTATCAACTTGCTCGGCACCCACCACGCCTGGTCGGACCATCAAAAATGGCTGATTGCCGTCGACCGCCTTCGCGATGCCGCCAAGGCATGGCATGCCTACGAAGGCGTCCGGCAGCGATCCTGGTCGGAGTGGTGTGCGAAGTTGACGAGTCTCTTTCGCCTACTTTTTGATGTCTGCGACCCCCTGCCTACCGACCCACTGTCTACCGCGGATGGGATCTGTGAGACGCAGAATCCCGACGGTGCAGCTCGGGCCCCCACCCCCCTGCCCTCTCACGGTGACCGAGATCGTGAAGGGCACGGCGCAGCTGTGTCCGCTAGCTGCTCCACGGACAGCTTCGCGGAGTGCCCTGCGGCAGTCGTCGACACTGGCCGAGAGGTTTACTTCTCCCTACAGATGTCCGACTTCGTGTCGGTACCCACCACAGGACCATCCTTGACAAAGACTAAGACCGTCTGCGAGCCACAGCAGCCGACGAGCCGGCCTCCAAGCTGTCCAGCGCTAGAGTGCCAGGAGGCATCGGGCGACGTCAGCCATGTGTCGACGTCAGCTCCATCGCAACCAGCCAGTGACGAAGCACTAACCACCACTCCCGGTTGGGCCCACAGTCAGGAGCAACATCATTGCCGACCATCACCGCAGTCATTGGCCGAGTGTGCGGACGCTCGCCCCCATCCAAGCACCGATTCCCTAAAGCAAGCTGAGGTGCTTATCCCAGCTGGGTTCGTTGACGCCAAAGACTTGCCAGTTCAGGACATGTCTCAAGCTAATGACACGGCTTCTGACCAGTACGGCTCAAATGTTTGCGACCCTTTGGCAAGGACAGTCACCCCGAGCACCTTGGGGAACATGACGGCAATACTACCACAAGAGCATGAGCTGCATCAAGAATCAGCTCGGAAACTCGCTCGCACTTCGTCCCACATGGGTAGGAGAGCACAACGACCCAGCTCGACCCATCGCGAACAGCGCGACCAACTCCACACGATCCGACATTCAAGAGTTGCGAATACGCATTGTCTTGCCCGGTTCATAGATATGCGGCGCGACCAGCGTCAAGTGGACCTGTGGCAATCCGGAAACAGTCGGGTCCGCCCACCAGAGACGTCGCCGACAAGTTTTCAGAAGACGTCGCACTATGGACGAGACCGACCACAGCGACAGAGCCAATTCCGCCCGCCAGAGAACACACTAGCAGATCCCCAAACCAAGTCAGAGCGTGGCCGGGACCGACCACCAAGATGCAGCCAGTGCCGCCCACCAGAGACGGTCGGCAGCTGCGGCCGCTCGCAGTCATGGCCGAGTGTAATGACAAAGAACGGCACCGTGGTTTGGGCGCTCGCACGCGCTGAATCGGGTAGTGCAAGGAGGAGAAGGACGAAGCTTAGAAGAATGAGAACAGCCGGTCCGCAGCAAGGGTGCTGTCTCTGTCTCTTCTTCCTTACAATATATATATAACTGCCCACAGACGTCGTCGCCCCCACACGTCAGGTATACTTCCGGAGCCCCTGATTGTATGGTAATGTTGCTTGAAAGGCCAGCCATGCCTTCGCCCTTAAAGCCAAAGGGGTCAGCAAGTTCTACTGCTCCTAAAATGTACATTCATGTTTGTCTATATGTACTATCATTCACAAGTAGTAGTAGTAGGGGATCTCACTAGATGCATACCAATAGTGGCTCTTCTGATGTGTACTTGGCTCCAACCTCCTGCCGTCTGATATGCTAATACCATCTTTTTCGAGTAATTCGCCCCACTAAAGTAAACACGTGAGAAATGTTAAACATCAAACTTTTATTGTTGGTTTCCGTGGTCCCTTCATTATCACCGCTTTGTGATCGATGATATGCAGGGAAAGCGGTTCTTGTATGGGTGTTACCTTGAAGTTGGCAAACACTACATCGATGCAAGTCCCCCTGATGGTGGTTGGTTTCGGGTGGTCAAACGATATGCATCTGAGTCCATGTATGATTGCCATGTGTTGCATCAACCAGTGCGGCGGTGGCCAAATCTCCTGATGTAGGGCTTGGCTGGAGAAGTTCCAGAGGGATGGCCTCGGGACTAAGGCCTCGCAGTCGGCGACTGTAGCGGTGGACAGGAGTATCCACTGCAGGAACGGTTTGCGGGATCGGACTGGCAGAACCGCTTCGTGTAGGTGTGGTGAGCATCAGGCGTTGAAGTCCGAAGAACCGAAGACGCGAGCGTCGTATTCCCCAGAGAAATCGTGCTTGCTGCTCGAGCTTCCCACTTCGTCGTCCTCAGTTATCTAGCCGGCCTTGAACACGTCCGAAGAACCGAAGACCCGAGCGTCGTCTTCCTCAGAGAAATCGTGGTTGCTGCTCGAGTTTCCCACTTCGTCGTCCTCACTTATCTAGCCGGCCTTGAGCCATGTTTTCGGATGGGTGCTATGAGCGTCCCCTTTATAACGGGACGGTGACATGTCTGCCACCAGGCTCGAAGGAAGAAAAAAAAAACTTCCTTGTTTCAAGTTGGCTTAATACCTTATTTACACTGATTAAATCTATGTTATTATACCAAAAAAAATACAAGTACCGCCATCTAGCGGACACTCCACGAACTAATCATATACAAGTACCGCCATCTAGCGGACACTCCACGAACTAAACGAGAGGTGGCTACTACATACATCGGGGACGCACGACCCACGGCTTAAGGAGCTTCGCCCCTAAAAGCGCCCGTCCAGCCTAACGAACCTCCATTTTTCGGAGCCCTCGTGCACGGAAAACAGTTTTCTTGCGTTTGTTGCACGATAATGCACGCATGCTTTTTATCAAGGACACCTTTCGTCACGATTATTACGTTACCGTGCAGACGTGGTTTTTGGCCGGCACTTAGAGCGCTGGCGTTCTCTGTCCGTTTTTATTTACGGCGTTTTCATTCTTGTTCAAATGTCAAAAATTTTTGTAGGAAAATCAGGCGTTGTATTCTGTGTAGTGACAAGTAGAGCACTGCACGGGCCGTAATTCTCGGCCCGGGCCCGGCCCGGGCCCGTAACTCGTTCATATTTACCCGCCCGAACCCGGCCCGGTGACTCAAAATGAGACCCGGGCCCGGCCCGAACCCGAGAAAAAATTTCGCCTACCCGGCCCGGCCCGGCCCGACCACAGATCAGGCCCGACTAGGGCCCGAACCAGTAGGAACCAGTCTAGGAACACGGAATTGGCAGCAAGGTGTTTTAAGTGGCAAATATCTACGCTTTGTTGGCGTATGTTTCGCTAACAATTATGCTTTAACATACGGTAATTTCTTGTAAAAAGGGGCTCACGATGCAAGCAGTTGAGCGGACATATTGGATACAATGATTGTTTGTTCGGCAGAGGTATTCTGTACTCATTTTTTCTGCAAATACACTGGGGATCATGAAGGGCGTTTTGTAGCAGACATTGTAGCAAGAAAAGTGATTTGCAGCACGAGTTCAGTTTCGATAGGGAGCGCAATAACAACAAAGGATGGATTGATTGATGGATATATTAATATATGGTCCATCGGAACGCACTCTAGCACTCTGCGGGCCGCTCCGACATCGGGACAGAAAGACCAAGTCTCTCTGCTGCGTCGCGGGCCCGTTGGACTGCCCTTATAGCTTTTCTTCAAGCGCGGAGCTGGTAATAGCAGCCTCCCATTTGGACGGCGGGATGACTTCGCCGCCACGTAACACGGAGCATCGCCAGAGCATGTGTTCTAGATTGGCTTGGCAGAGAACAAAACGCTCTCTTCACTTTGTTTTTATTGCACTCTATAGCCTATTGAAATTTATAGCATGCTCCAACCACAAAACCAATCGTGCACCCTTCTCGATATGTAGCACCTGTTTTCACAATTGTAGCACCTTGCCACAGCAAGAGAAACAGAGGGGAAAAAAACAAATTTGTGACCATTGTTGCAAATACACTAATCTAGGTAAAGGTACCGAACCGCATACGTGTATGCGCATAAGCAGCCGAAAGGAAGAAAAAAATTATTTTTCATAGCATTATTATCATATACCACACTACTGCTAGTATATACAGTCTATAAGTTTCATATGGCATAGTTTATAGTTTACTTCTTCACATGTCAGAATGCGAAAAATCAAAGTATCAAGAGATTCCTGCTTTAAGCCCGCCATGCGCTGTTGCATCAGACATCCTACCGCGCTAAAGCTTCTTGCACTGCTCGCGCTGGCCGCACGGGCGCACCACATCTGCCTTGCCAATTGCGAAGGCGTCGGCAGTCGTTGTTCTTAACTTCCACCACTGGAGCAAATCTAGGATGTCTTTGTGGACCTCTGCAGAATGACCATAGCTGTCCAACTCATCCCTTCACTTCTTTTGTTCCCGAACATCGTTCCACTATCCAATGTCATCATCTATAAACCTCCTCTTTGAGGGATCCTCCTTGATTTTTCAGCAGTGTATGTTATGCACGGTTTGCACCGTGCTCGTTTTTTCCATATTATAATGGCTTATGCCTTCCCAGCGATGTTTTACCGGTACAAGGTGGCCATTGGACTACGCGGTTAAGACTGGTAGGAGGTGGACGAAGCGATTTCGATATATTTTCGGGGTTCGTTCGGGCTTGGTAATAAAGGCGCGACTAATCCTTACCTCGAACCATAATCCAATGAGTAAGCTTCTCAATGGGTAAGCTTCCCATTCTCGAAGCTTACTCATTGGATTATGGTTCGAGGTAAGGGGACATCACCCGGCAGGGAATCTGTAATTGTCCTCTTTCAAGGCATATATTTCGTCAAGCGAATGTACTTCACCCCACGCCTTCTTTAATGGACCTATTGTATTCCTGCACATTCCAACGCTGTTGCGGCAGTGTCATGTAGCTCTCGCACTATATAGCGCACTATATAGGCCCTCAAACACACAGCTCGTGGACCTCTCGCTAGCGGCCCTCCGCCCGCACATGTCTGTCTTCATCCCATTTTTTTTTCTTTATAAGTATGTTCTTGAGCTACACAGGCATCACAGATCGAAAGCATATTTTTCGTGAGGCACCCCCTGCGGTCACCGTGTGTTGGTACATAAACGTGAAACAAAAGCTATATTCAGAATCGGCGTCCAGATTTTAGTCATTATGGCGATACGAAATGACTGGTTCCCTAGAAGTGAAAGAGAGACGTCCGTTTAATGGCAATACTAAAGCCGAACTGCTGCGCCGGCCACATGCACGTGCCCTCGATGCCCCTCGGTTTCCTCTCCTTTGGCGCGCTCCAAGTTGCTCCGTTCCACGCTATTTTGCAACAATGGGCATCGACATGTTGTTGGACTCCTGTCGCCAAATCCCCTTCAGAAATGATCCCGTATATGATATATGGGAAAGGTCTGCTGTGAAATGACGGTAGTTTTAAAACCTGTTCCCCCTCCCACGCTCCTACCTTCGTCATTGCGCTAGCCCTTGCGGGAGTAAATTTTCATGTATGCGGCCCGTTAGCTTAGCGGAGTTTAAGACCCCTGATATGGCGGAACAAGACGAAAGCTCAGATGTTAACAATGTGGGCACACAAAGCAGGCTGTACATGTCCGTCTCACGCCACATGACCACTGGGAGCCGTCACAGAGTCGCAGAAAAAGAATGTGCCTTTATAGGGATTCTATGTATCAAGACTCTGTGCAGTCCTTTCGTTTTAGAGGGGGGCTGTAACTTTCAATAACGTTTCCCCGCTTTGGAGATCTGTGATCCCTCTTGCGATGACACCTCATAGGTATATTTTATTATATTACATTTATTACTGCGATTACAGAATAACATTTGGGATATAAAAAAATTGGGCAGATTCCACGCGTTGTGGGAATCGGTTTCGTGCGAAGCAGTCAGCGAATACTTCTATGCTGCTCGAGCTTGGAGCTGCGGCGCCTTCTCGGTCCGTTGCAAGACAGTGGTTGTGCGATGCGCAACACAAAAGCGCTGTTGGTGTTCTTGGGAACAATCGACTTAACCAAAGGTTGTGAATGACTCTTTTGCGTATATATGTGCGTATGTGACAACACGTACTATTTGTGTGTATATGTAATCATTGTATATACCATAGTCTTCACCCGACACCTGGAGTAGCAAGCCAGGCGACAAAGCAGGCTAACCACTTCGGAATTTTCATTAAAGATTATTATCTCTCTCATGCTGTATTTATGGCGTTGAGCCAAGCGTTACGAGGTGGATCGACGTGCTTTTGTAAGTGTTGTGGATACGTGCACTTCGTGGGCTTACCAGGCACGTTGACAATGCTGGTATTTAAATGGTAACTTATGGTGGGACGTAACGCCAGCACTCACGTTAGAGTACATACGTCAGTATTATCTAAACTAAGCGCACTTTACGGTGCAATCATGTGAATATCACATGTAACTTTCGTTAATGTATTCCACCGGGGTCGAGCAATGCTTCAATATACCTTGCTGAATCGCAGGAATACAAATGTAATGTTTATTAGACTGCTATAAAAGCGGAGCCAACACTGAAACCACAGACGTTAATCTGGTACGCCGCCTGTACACTGTAAACGAAAATTAGCCGAGATGGGAGCTTTTCCAGCATATGAGCCCTTAAAACCCCCATGCCCCAATCATTTACTCCGTGGTAGCGGGGTGAAGTCGGCACATGTCGTCGTAAAACGCCCCTTGCTTAATGAGGGAGTTTATGAACGACATGACCTTGTTAAACTCCCCACGGAGTTTTAGATCACGTGGTTAGAAACTCCCTATGGGAGGTTTAAAAAGTATTTTTGGTCGTGACGTGCGTGTCACGTGGTCAGAAACTCCCTATGGGAGTTTTAGAAACCATTTTTGGTCATGATGTGCGTGCGTGTGTGAATGTGCGTGTGTGTACGGGCATTTGTTTGCAGCGACGATTTGCAGCGAGGATTTTCAACGGCCGGTTGGTTTGTGTAGACGTGTAGGACTATTTTCTCCACTGAACCGTTCTGGTCAGAGACAAGTTCAACTCGCGCCAGCGTCCGACCGCGAACACATCGAGCTGGCTGTCCTGTGTTTATTCTCCCGTCAAGCGGCAATGCCCATGCACACGAGTGCAAGTCTCCGACACGCCACGGATACCTCGCTTCAACGTGCCGAGTTACGAACTGCGAAGAATAATTTCATCGGTAACAAAAGTAAGCTGTTGCGATCGTCAGCGGGTTGGTTCTGGAGTTTCACCGGCTAAAACTTCGAAGCAGTAAGAAGTAGGCTTCGCTACGTCGTCGGCATCAAGCCGGCCGGCGGCCGGTGTGAGAGCTGCGCCGGCGACGCGCTCGCCCCGACCACCGGCAACGCTTGCTTCTCGGAGTGTCACCGAACCGATGTTTCACCGGCTGCAACTTCTAAGCGGTGAGAAGGCTTCGCTACGTCGTCGGTACCAAGCCGGCGGCGCGTAGCGAACTCGCACAGCCACACCGGTCGCCATGGCGAGTTCTATATACGAGCTCGCACCGGCCACCGGTGAAGCAAAGAATATGTTTCACAGAAAATAAAAGCTGCTGGAATGAATAAGTTTAAATTGTCTCTTTTGCGCCATGCAACCACCGCTGTCAAACGTCTAGCGAGAAGGCGAGCGCCGATACGAGACAGATTGAACCAACAAGCGACCGCCGATGCACTGCGAGCAACAGGAACCGCGACTACGAGCCGTCTCGTTCGTTGCAAGTGCATCGCTCCGTAGCTTAACGCGGATAGCGGACACCTGTTTTTTTATTATGTGTGTAAAATAACGGCGACGAAAACTGCACAGCAGCAAGCATTTTGTGATCGCGAGCCGGCGTTCGTCGTATAGCCGTGCCGTACTCCTGCGAGAGGCCTAGCGACGCGGTCGGCAACAACGCGGTATACGTGGCGTTGAATGTTGGGCGGGTTTATAGTAAAAGACGGGTGTACCTCAGTAGTATCTATAAGCCCACCATAAATATACACGTACGCCATGAATGTTTGGTGCATAATTACGCGGAAAAGGAGTGTCCCATCCGAGCTACATTGGAGGTCAAGATGTGGTGCCTATATATACTCGGTGACCAAAGTTCGGTTGTAAAGCGCGGGTGGCGAGCGGTTGTCAGTGTGAGTGTTGTGTTACTTTGCGAATGTTGTGTGCATGTTTGTGTACGTGTGATCGAGTTTGCGTGTTTCGATGCTAATTTAATTAAAGATTCTTTGGTGCGTGGTGCGACAGCGAAAAGCATTTTTTTTTCGATGGTTATAAAAATTTACTCCCATACTTACCTGGAAAAGCTCCCCCATCCCTTCCCCCAGTGTAGGGTAGCATACCGGTCCTTCTAGACTGGTTAACATCCCTGCCTTTCCTTTCTCTCCTTCTCCTCCTCCCCAATGGATGTAAACAAATACTCCCATCAGTCCATCCAAAACCTCCGTCCTTAAGGGGGGTAAATTTTTTACTCCCCTGAACGGGGTATATAAAACCCCCATCGGGGGGTGCGCTAGAGGACAAGTCCATTTACTCCCATCTCGGCTTTTTTTTGCTTACAGTGTATCGTAGGAGTGCATATGTAGTGTTTATTGCTTTCTTGTAAAATTAGATAGCCAGCACCACAGACATTACATTACAAACATTACATTACATTACGCCTGCATAGGCTGTTTTTCCAAACCAGTTTATAGAGCTGGCGTGGCTCTATGGTAGAATACCCGATTGCCACGCAGAAAGCTTGGGTTCGACTCCTGCTGGGATCCTAGTTCTTATTCTTTCCATTCATCGAGTGAACCCTGCCGATGTAGGTTTTTCTTAACGCTCTCTCATTTAAATTATCAATGACTGTTCTCGCCGTTCCTGGGTAGATATAAACTGTCGATCACCTGCGGCGCATACCCATACACCGCGGCCCGTGGTAAACGGGTATGTGCCACACGTGTCTAGTGGAAAGGGTTTGACGACGTACGCGACAGGATTTGCACGTTATTCAAGTCATGACCCGACAGTCATATTCGTCAAATCCTCTTACCTTCCCATGCCAATTTTGGTCTACATCAAGTTAAGGAGGCGATCATGAGAGCACCCAGACCTAGGCGGCTAGATAGATAAACGCTCAAAGTGCCAAAGGTTCGGAAATAAATGCTTCGCAGTTAATAATAACGAAAGCAAATAAAGTACGGAATAGCGAGATGTTACATACAAGCGCCTGGTCTATTTACTTTTAGCTCGGCCTTTTCAGATAAATCAAGTAGCTCAGATGCAAGAAGAAAAAGCTGTTCAGTACTTATCCCTCATAAAACTTCTCCAAATATAGCTTACCCCACATAAAAAAAGCGTTTTTTCGAGATTAAATGTGGGACTTATATGTATGCACAGCGTATGCGGAACAAGGCACATTAAAGAGAAAAACGATTTTCCTATTATCAGTAAATTACTCTTTTACCATTGCAAAAGCACCACGCTCGCCGCAACAAGACTCTTGGTAAGAGAAAAAACTCGCAGGAAAATGCAGGTAACGACGCCAACTTGAAATTCACGCAGTAAACGCCATGGCGTCATAGATTCTGACGGCATCTTCTGGGCCCTACGTAGTTTATAGTGGGTAAAAATGAAGTACATTGACCTCTGAGGGGCCTTAACAGACTTAACATACCAAAAGTTCTGGAAATTTCGTTGAGTCAAGGTCCCCAAATTACGACGAATACAGTTTGAAATCCGTGACGTCACGTGCGGAGATTTCAGCGCGAAATTTCAAACTGGAACTTTGAACTTGATTTTCTCCTTTATTAATAAACTCATTGATGGCGGAATTGATGACGTTCGTGTTCTCAGAGTACACTTTATCAGTCTAAACCGATTCAGTGTTTCAATTTAGTGTCTCTTTAAGAACTGAGCAAAGTCAAAGCCCGGCCCAACCCGAGCCCGCCACCTCAAACCCGGGCCCATCCCTAAGCCCGGAGCTTCAGGCCCGAGCACGGCTCGGGCCCGCCGTGAAAACTACTTTACCCGGCCCGGCCCGGCCCACGGGCCGGGCCGGGCCCGGGTTTTCGGGTAGGCCCGAGCTCGTGCAGTGCTCTAGTGACAAGTGCAACGATATGGTGACAACAGTGTGATATAGTGCTTTGGCTACTCGCATTGTCACTGAATGGCTTAAGTATTATTTATGGCTCACCCAAGTTATTCCCGCTGCACATATTGTTAACTATTCAGCTTCTATTTCCGCATTTATTCTATAAATCTTCAAAATCGCAGACATTCATGCCGCTCACACAATGTCTGGCAAGTGTTGTGCTTTCTTTTGATGAAGTTCATTACTTCTGTCATTCTGTAGTTTAGATAATGACACAAACAGTAAATTACCTCTACTTAAGTACAACATAGCTAACTTGCATAACTCGATTGTGCTAGCTGTCCTATTCAGTGACTATTCTTGAATGTAAATGGGCTATTTTTGCTTCTAAATGAATTCTTAGGTGCACTAGATGATCGGCAGTATGGCAGAAGCATCACATAAATGATAAAGGACAAAAACAGGCACTACAAAATGGGACAATCACGTGCCCTTGTTCTTCTCAATTTCCAGTTTGCTACTTGTCATAGGTTGCTAAGTACTTTTCTTTTAAGCCTAGTAGAACTTATTTGTTCTTTTGTGTGAATAAAACTCTACCTAGCATGCCACTTCAAGTGGAAGCACATGCATGAGCCAGTTTGCTTTTCCATTTGGCGATCGCTTGTCGTCAGATGCGCGAGCCAGGCGCTCCTCGTACTGCTCCAACTTACTTGGAGACACCTTTTTATCTTTCTAAACATTACAATCATACAATCGAAATCTGTGATTACCGGCCCAGGAAGTGCATGTTCGACAATTCCTTTTTCTTTCTGAAGTGTGTAGTGGAATGGAACAAGCTTTCACCCCCCATGCTGTAACACCAAATGGCAATGTGAGGTCATTCTTGAATAACAAAAAGCCGCCAGATCCCAAGGATTGTGGGAATCGATGTAATGCGAAGCAGCCAGCGAAGAGCTGCATACATCGTCTTGTCTGTCATTGAGGAAAATGCGTGCCACTCATGATATTTATGTTCGTAACACAGTAACGTCGCGCAATACCAATTTCGGGATAGATCAAGCTAGCGAAACGGCCACCAGCGCACCATGAGCGTGGCAGGTAAGTCATGCTGTACATAATATGCGTGTCATGATTTTCATATTAGCTAGTCTTATTTATGTTCGCCACACAGTCACGTCGCGCAATACCGATTTCGGGGTAGATCAAGCTAGTGAAACGGCCGCCAGCGCACCATGATCGTGGCACGTGAGTCATGTTGTACATGACACGCGTGTCATGATTTTCATATTAGCTAGTGTTATTTATGTTCGCCACACAGTCACGTCACAAGATACCAATTTTGATGCATATCAAGCTAGCGGAACGGCCGCCAGCGCACCATGAGCGCGGCACGTAAGTCATGCTGTACATGACATGCGTGTCATGATTTTCAAGTTAAGTCGTGTTATTTATGTTCGCCACACAGTCACGTCACGCAAAAACAATTCCGGGGCAGATCAAGCTAGCGAAACGGCCGCCAGCGCACCATGATCGTGGCACGTAAGTCATGCTGTACATGACATGCGTGTCATGATTTTCATGCTAACTCGTGTTACTTATGTTCGCGACACAGTAACGTCACGCAATACCAATTTCGGGGTAGATCAAGCAGCATAACGGCCGCCAGAGCACCATGAACGTGGCCCATAAGTCATGCTGTACATGACATGCGTGTCATGGTTCTCATGTTAACTCGTGCTATTTATGTTCGTTACACAGTAACGTCGCGCAGTACCAATGTTGGTATATAACAAGCTAGCGAAGCGGCCGCGAGCGCACCATGAGCGTGGCATGCATATCATGCTGTACATGACATGCGTGTCTGGATTTGCCCGTTAGCACCTGTCAGTTATGTTCGCCATACACTCTTGTCACGCCGTATCGATTTTGGTATATATCAAGTGAACGAAACGGACGTAAGAGCATCAAGACTGTGGCCGTGTCATGATTTTCATATTAGGTAGTGTTATTTATGTTCGTCACAGAGTCACGTCGCGCAATGCCACTTGATCGATTCCACGAAAGATCAAAAAAGGGTGTATATTTGGTGTTTCCGATTTTCCTGGTAATTTTGTATGTTGTGCACATATGACTGCACAGCACGAAATCGCAGTTCGTTTTCAAATAAAAGCTTTTTTCAACACAGCAAAATTCGACAAGTGTCGCCGGTTGACGACGACCATTTTACGAAGAGTGCGTTTTCGTAACTTCGGAACCATGCTGGCAGCTACTCAAGCTATATATTACAAATATTTTTCTTTTTAGCGGAAGTAGAAGTAAAGAGGAAATAGCTCTTATCATTTCATAGAAGTCTGAGCAAATTATGTATTTTTAAAAATTTACGAAAAACGCTGCGTTTTTGAAAATCAGTCAAATTTGGGACGCTATGGCTACTTCTGCGAACATCTTAGCTTGTTCATATTTGCAGTATGAATAGGCCTTTATGCGAATAATGAACCTCTGCACTTGTATTTCTCTAATAATTTTCAAAGTAGTAAATTTTTGTGCTCGAAGCACCAAAAAGAGAAAAGTGCTCCTCGATTCAAAAATCTATATTAAAAAACCCCAATCTCAATTTTGTTCAAAGTCCCCCAAAATGTTCTCAAAGGACTGCAGAGTGATATTCTGAAAAAACATGTTGCATCATTTTTATTAGAACAAAAGCAGAAAATGTCAAACATTGTGTTTCCAGACAGTGGTGGCTATTGCGTAAAGGACATCTCCAGTAACAAGAAAATACAGTAACACGTCTTTTTTCTTCTCTGAACTTCGCTAATCAACAGTAATAATCTATTGTCGGAAAGTCGGAACTGTTTTGTAAAGAAAAAAAGATCGTTCCAATTAAATGCATTTGCGACACCACTTATATTCCTCGTCGACGGGCAGCACGGACATTTTCATTCCTCTGGATAATTTTTTTTTTAGTAAAAGCGCTTATATCAAAGCAACAAACCTAAACGCGAAATTTGTGTAGCTGAGTCGATCATGCATTGTAAGAATGTGAGAAATCGCAAATGGCGACAGTGGTGAACGGCGAGTGCCGCAGTGCAACCTAAGCACAGCAGCCACACATTGTCTGCCAGGCTTTGTCGCTCTGCACGAGAAACTGCTGGGGTGTCGATTGCGTTGGGTACACGATACATTTTTCACCGCTCGTCGCTCTCCCGCCCGGTCTCTGGATCCGCACCGTGCAGATCGTGTGGCGGATCGAGTGGCCCGCGCTACAAGCACTCGGGTAAACGGAGTAGCGTGCGTTACGCGGACAGGTGCAAAGGGCGGCGCGATAGACGCCCGCCTGAGCAGACGACAGCAACGAGCACGGCTGTGCCAGTCAGCCAAACACCACCTGAGATAGAAGTTAAGCATCCAAGTTCTGCTTCACTTTGATGCGATCACTGTCCTACGCTCTGAAGGTGGCTATGGGTAGGAGTTATAGCCATGACCGAGATTTTGTACGGACTGCCTCATAGTGCACAAAAAGAAAATTCCGCTGCAGCGGAATTTTCGTTATGCAGAAGATATCGGATCGAGTCTCTTTTGCGGTGGGTCATGAAGTAGAATGCGCGCTCAATTCAAGAGGGAGACCAGATCTGCCAGCACTGCTTCAAGAGATACAAGGAGGTGCAAAACAAAGCATATGCAATGCAAACAAAACGTGTTTTGTCCGTGGCCAGAACTGCTGCCACCAATCTTCACGTAATCGATTCATTTTAAACTCTGCATTGATCACATAAGGTTTGACAACGTACACATTTGGGCCAACAAAACCCACACCTCTTGGCGACCGCTCTCCAGAAATTCATTTCCATTCATGAAGAGACCTTGGCTTTTATACCAATCTCTCAATTCTGGCACAGCACATCATCATAAGAGACGCATGGAGGGAATGCGTTCTTTAGCTCTCAAGATATGAATTACACTCAACTGAAATAGATGAAAGAAAAGGAGGCTACAACTGAAAGAGCCTACTGTGGACTGAGGGATGTCTAACACTGGCGTGAAGTCTCAAACCACGCGAATGCATTTAATTGGAACAGTCTTTTTCTTTACAAAGCAGTTCCCAATATCCGACCATAGATCATTACTGTTGTTTAGCGAAGCTCAGAGAAGAAAAAAGACGTGTTACTGTATTTTCTTGTTACTAGAGATGTCCTTTACGCAGTAGCCACCACGCTCTGGAAACACAATGTTTGACATTTTCTGCTTTTGTTCTAATAAAAATGATGCAACATGTTTTAAATGCGAAGCATTTCTTAGCGAACCTCTGGCACTTTGAGCGTTTCTATCTATCTATCTATCTATCTATCTATCTATCTATCTAGCCGCCTACGTCTGGGTGCTCTCATGATCACCTCCTTAACTTGGTGTAGACAAAAATTGGCATGGGAGGGTAAGATGATTGTACGAATATGACTGCCGGGTCATGACATGAATAACGTTAAAATCTTGTCGCGTACGTCGTCAAACCCTTTCCACTAGACACGTGTGGCACATACCCGTTTACCACGGGCCGCGGTGTACGGGTATGCGCCACAGGTGATTGACAGTTTATATCTACCCAGGAACGGCGAGAACAGACATTGTTAACTTAAATGCTAGAGCGTTACGGAAAACCAACATCGGCAGCGTTGACTCAACGAATGGAAAGAATGAAAATTATGATCCCAGCAGGAGTCGAACCCAAGCATTCTGCGTGGCAATCAGGTATTCTACCACTGAGCCACGCCAGGTCTATAAATTGGTTTGTAAAAACAGCCTACGCAGGCGTAATATCGGTGCAACGTCAATTGTGGTTGTGGTGCTGGCTATCTAATTTTACAAGAAAGCAATAAACACTACATGATACTCCTACGATGTCTACTCTTACGATACAGGCGTCATATCAAATTAACATCGGTAGTTCCAGTGTTGGCTCCACTTTTATAGCAGTCTAATAAACATCACGTTTGTATTCCTATGATTGATTCAGCAAGCTATACTGAAGCATTGCTGGACCCCGGAGGAATACATTAACGAAAGTTACATATGATATCCACAGCACCGCACCGTAAAGTGCCCTTCGTCCGCCAGAACGACGCAGTGTCCTCTTCATTTCTTACGAGGCTGGGCGATGGCCTCATGCTGACCAAGGATGATGCCAGATTGACTGACAGCCGCTTTGTCGACTAGGCTACGTAGGCCACATACGCCCAGGTAGTCTACAAATACACAAACACCATCCACTGATGTTGGTCTACGTAGCACTATCCAGGCCTACCAGCCTCGACGGCCTATACCTCACCAACGCGAAGGGTGGCTTGAGGTTCCAACATGTCGCCGGCTCTGTCGACAGACAATTTGTCGACGAAATGACCGAGGCATCCACGAATTCCAACAGCTCTACTATACCACATACTTCACTACACATGAACCCCTCGTCGCCACGATCACGACCGGATCCTATAACAAGTCATGACCAGCTGCTGGTGCTCACTGATCACGGTGATGATGCCCTTGTTCAAGAACTGTCAAGAACTTCTTGCACACATGCACACGGGTTCGTGAAACGTGCGTGCGTTCTCGGGACACGTACTCTACATATCAGCTTACCGCTTCTGGTGTTGGTCATACCCACGTTGCCATTGGCAGCGTTACCCAACCGTAAACAACTGGTTATATAACACATATGCGGCTCGTCAACATATATAAGTGTGCGTATAAAATTTATACGAATCTTTAGCGCCATTTTGTAACGTGTCGCCCAGCAAAAAAGTTACGCCACAGTCACCTACCCGCCGCATGCTTCGCATAACATCGACTCCCACGGTACGTGGGATCTGCCGAATTTTTTTCAGAATATCATTCTGCATTCCTTTGAGAACATTTTGGGGGACTTTGAACAAAATTGAGATTGGGGTTTTTTTATTATATATTTTCGAATTGAGGAGCACTTTTCTTTTTTTGGTGTTTCGAGCATGAAAATTTAGTACTTTGAAAATTATTAGAGAAATACAAATGCAGAGGTTCATTATTCACATAAAGGCCTATTCATACTGGAAATATGAACAAGCTAAGATGTTCACAGAAGTAGCCATACCGTCCCAAATTTGAGTGATTTTCAAGAACGCAGAGTTTTCGTGAATTTTCAAAAATGCATAATTTGCTCAGAATTCCATGAAATGATAAGAACTATTTCCTCTTTACTTCCACTTCCGCCAAAAAGAAAGATATTTGTAATATATAGCTTCAGTAGCTGCCAGCATGATTGCAAATTTAAGAAAACGCACTCTTCGTAAAATGGTCGTCGTCAACCGGCGACACTTGTCGAATTTTCCTGTGTTGAAAAAAATTTTTATTTGAAAACGAACTGCGATTTCGTGCTGTGCAGTCATATGTGCACAATATACAAAATTATCAGGAAAATCGGAAACATGAAATATACACCGTTTTTTTATCTTTCGTAGAATCGACCAGTTTCGGGGTAAATCAAGCTAGCGAAACGGCCGCCAGCGCACCATGATCGTGGCACGTAAGTCATGCTGTACATAACATGCGTGTCATTATTTTCGTATTAGCTAGTGTTATTTATGTTCGTCACACAGTCACGTGGTGCAATACCAATTTCGGGGTAGATAAGGCTAGCGAAACGGCCGCCAGCGCACCACGATCGTGGCAGGTAAGTCATGCTCTACATAACATGCGTGTCATGATTTTCATATTAGCTAGTGTTATTTATGTTCGTCACACAGTCACGTCACAAGATAGCAATTTTGGTGTATATCAAGCTAGCGAAACGGCCGCCAGCGCACCATGATCGCGGCACGTAAGTCATGCTGTACATGACATGCTTGTCATGATTTTCACGTTAAGTCGTGTTAAAGGGACACTAAAGGCAAATATTAAGTCGACGTTGATTGCTGAAATAGCGGTCCAGAAACCTCGTAGTGCTGCTTTTGTGCCAAGGAAGTGCTTATTTTGAAATAAAATCACGTTTTTAGTGGTCCGCATCGCGTTAGCGCGCTTCAAATCTCCCGCCTGAAAATACGACTCTCATACGTCACTGTTGCCGTGCCCAACGTTGCCCGCTTTTACTGCGCGGCCGCCGACACTAGTAGCAGCCGAGCGGAAGTAGCGGGACCCACAGTAGCAACAACGGCGCTGCGGCAAAAACTTGCTCGGATGGGCACATTCAAAACCGTCACCAAGTTGCGGTTGGTCTCGTAATCCTCAGTACGAAAGTGCAGCGAGCACACACGCGGAGGTTTTGACTGTTTAGCACACTGGCGCAATGGCATGACACTAAGCCACTTCGAGCGTAAGGGTTCATTCCGCGGCACCCAGTGAAAAGACACACCGGTTTCCTTGCTGCAGCACTGGCGTTGTGCACCATTCGGGCATCCGGCAATATCACACGCATGCGGCATTTTGTCGAACTTTCTGTCAGAGCGACTTTCACGAGCGCGCAAAAGACGCACGGCAGTACGCGATCCCGAAACTACCACTGAGACGGGCGAGGCACAGTTCGGCGAAAACGGAACCTTTGAACCATGTTTGAACCACGCGCGCCGTTCCCCATGGCAACGCCACGGAGGTTTTGTTTTCCATGAATCAATCGGAAACGAACAAACAGCATTTTATTACGTCTTTTGTTGCTCGGAATGTTCTTTTTTTACTGCTGCTAGTTTGACTACTAGTGATTTATTGTAGGCCGACTTCCCTACGTCATCGGGATCACTTCAAAAATGTCCCACTCGTGGCGCTCATCATGTGATACATTTAGCTTAATTTCTCGGTAAGTAGGGCACTGCTGTTGATAATATTGCCGTTTTAGAAGTTGTCATACATTGGGCTTTCACTCTGACATAAATTGTTATTTGCCTTTAGTGTCCCTTTAATTACGTTCGTCACACTGTCACATCGCGCAATACCAATGTCGGGGTAGATAAAGCTAGCGAAACGGCCGCCAGCGCACCATGAGCCAGGCACGTAAGTCATGCTGTACATGACATGCTTGTAATGATTTTCATGTTAAGTCGTGTTATTTATGTTCGTTACACAGTCACGTCACGCAATACCAATTCCGGGGTAGATCAAGCTAGCGAAACGGCCGCCAGCGCACCATGATCGTGGCACGTAAGTCATGCTGTACATAACATGCGTGTCATTATTTTCATATTAGCTAGTGTTATTTATGTTCGTCACACAGTCACGTGGTGCAATACCAATTTCGGGGTAGATAAGGCTAGCGCAACGGCCGCCAGCACACCATGATCATGGCAGGTAAGTCATGCTCTACATAACATGCGTGTCATGATTTTCATATTAGCTAGTGTTATTTATGTTCGTCACACAGTCACGTCACAAGATACCAATTTTGGTGTATATCAAGCTAGCGAAACGGGCGCCAGCGCACCATGAGCGCGGCACGTAAGTCATGCTGTACATGACATGCGTGTCATGATTTTCATGTTAAGTCGTGTTATTTACGTTCGTCACACAGTCACGTCACGCAATGCCAATGTCGGGGTAGATCAAGCTAGCGAAACGGCCGCCAGCGCACCATGAGCCAGGCACGTAAGTCATGCTGTACATGACATGCTTGTAATGATTTTCATGTTAAGTCGTGTTATTTATGTTCGTTACACAGTCACGTCACGCAATACCAATTCCGGGGTAGATCAAGCTAGCGAAACGGCCGCCAGCGCACCATGAGCGTGGCACGTAAGTCATGCTGAACATGACATGCATGTCATGATTTTCATGTCAGGTCTTGTTGTTTATGTTCGACACACAGTCACATCTCGCAATACCAATTTCGGTGTATATCAAGCTAGCGAAACGGCCGCCAGCGCATCATGAGCGCGGCACGTAAGTCATGCTGTACATGACACGCTTCTCATGATTATCATGTCAAGTTGTGTTATTTATGTTCGTCACACAGTCACGTCGCGCAAAACCAATTCCGGGGCAAATCAAGCTAGCGAAACGGCCGCCAGCGCACCATGAACGTGGCACGTAAGTCATGCTGTACATAACATGCGTGTCATGATTTTCATGTTAACTCGCGTTACTTATGTTCGCGACACAGTAACGTCACGGAATACCTATTTCGGGGTAGATCAAGCCAGCATAACGGCCGCCAGCGCACCATGAGCGTCGCACGTAAGTCATGCTGTACATGACATGCGTGTCATGATTTTCATGTTAACTCATGTTATTTATGTTCGTTACACAGTAACATCGCGCAGTACCAATGTTGGTATATAACAAGCTAGCGAAACGGCCGCGAGCGCACAATGAGCGTGGCATGTATATCATGCTGTACATGACATGCGTGTCGTGATTAGCACGTTAGGACCTGTCAGTTATGTTCGTCATACACTCTTCTCACGCCGTATCAATTTTGGTATATATCAAGTTAACGAAACGGACGTAAGAGCACCAAGACTGTGGCATGTATATCATGTCGTTCATGACATGCATATCACGATTTTCATGTTATGGCTCGTCATTCACGTTCGTCATACAGTCATGTTATGCCATACCAATTTTGGTGTACATTCGATTAACGAAACGAGCAGGAGAGCACAAAGTCGTAGGCGGATAGATAGATAGATAGATAGATAGATAGATAGATAGATAGATAGATAGATAGATAGATAGATAGATAGATAGATAGATAGATAGATAGATAGATAGATAGATAGATAGATAGATAGATAGATAGATAGATAGATAGATAGATAGACAGACAGACAGACAGACAGACAGACAGACAGACAGACAGACAGACAGACAGACAGACAGACAGATAGATAGATAGATAGATAGATAGATAGATAGATAGATAGATAGATAGATAGATAGATAGATAGATAGATAGATAGATAGATAGATAGATAGATAGATAGATAGATAGATAGATACGCTCAAATTTTCAGAAGTTCACTAAGAAATGCTTCGCATTTTAAAAAAATGTCGGCAGTTGCTATGCCCTCAACTACTAACTTTCATGCTGCCACTCATGATCATCGCACATCATTCGTTAAGCGAAGGTGGCACCACTGTTCTGCTTAGTACTAACGAAGGGGCATATGCACATTGCACAGATAAAACTATGTGAAATGAACAACATTATAGTGCAAACAGGGGAAGAACTAGCACGAAGCCCTGGTGTTGCTCCCCATCTCCCTCTGGGCTCTTTCCAGCCTACTGGAGTACTGCCTCAAGGGAACATACTTTAGTGTCAACGGGGACTTCTACAGACAGGCCAACGGGACCGCGATGGGAGCAGCCGTCTCCGTTACAGCTGCGAACCTCGCAATGGAGCACGTAGAAGAGGCGGCACTGCGTTCCTTTATTGAAAGGCCGAAAGTATTTGTGAGGTATGTGGACGACTGCTTCTGCATCATAAAGAGAACAGCGGTAGACAGCTTCCTCGAACATCTTAACTCCGTCAACCAAGCAATCCAGTTTACGGTGGAAAGAGAACAAGACGGAGCGCTACCGTTCCTCGATGTTTTAGTACGACGACAAGGCGAACGCATGACCTTCTCGGTGTACAGAAAACCAACGCACACCGGCAGGTATTTGCATTTCACCTCGAGTCACCCCACTGCCCACAAAGCTTCCGTGGTGTCGGCACTCTTTTCACGAGCAAGAGCCATTTGCACATCAGAAGGAGAGAGAAAGAGAGAAGAAGAGAGGATCGTGGCCGAGTTAAGAAAGAACGGATACACGACAGCTTTCATCCGCCGAGTGGCACGCCGCATGCCGAGAGATCAGCTTCCCCACCGCGGAGACGCACCTGCGAACGACACACGCGACCCTCCTCCCACGCTGGCCACCCCACCGGATACAATGGTATCGAAGAAACCAGCCCAACGAGTCGTCATCCCGTATGTTCCGGGAACTAGCGAACAGCTCGCCAGCGTTCTCGGAAAAGCTGGGGTCACGGTGGTTCACAAGCCGGCCTCAACGCTCGCTCGTTTACTACCGCGGCCGAAAGATCGACCATCCCGGGAGCAACACCAGGGCGTGGTCTACAAAGTGTCATGTGCTGACTGTCCAGCGAGCTACATAGGCGAGAGTAAGTGCTTCCTGTAAAGAATGCGCCAACACAAAAACGATGTCAGAAAGATGGAAATGCAACGCAGTGCCTTGCAGAGCATTGCGAGAAGCACGACCACAAAATTGACTTCGAGGGCGCTTCCATCATAGAAACGGAAAGGAATCTGGGAAGGAGGCTCTTACTCGAGTCGTGGCACATCCAGAACACACCTGCGAATGTGAACCGGTCCCTCGGAACATTGCCTCCGATCTACGTGCACGGCCTCCGGAATGTGAGGGAAAGAGAAAGGCGGAGCCAAAAACAAGCTGCGACGAAGCCCCCCTGATCAGCACAGTCACCCCTGAAGAAGAGACCAAGCCGGTCTCGAAACGTCGGGTTTCCTCCAAGAATTTGTGGCTGGAGGTATTTCAACTTCTTAATTCTTCTACCCAGCCAGACAGACTTCTGTCGAAATGTTTACATTTAAGTCTTCACGCACTGACTTTGGTCAAGAGGCAGCTCTTCTCGCAAAGTGTTACGTGAACGTAGCACGAGGCATCACGACCTATCGGACTCATCTCGACTTCTCGAAGACCTGCCGGGAGATGAACGCAATACCGCGAAGCCTTCAACTTAAACGCATGGTGCACACGGCGGAGGGCAACAAGATCGTCGCACAAGCTGAACGACGCCTGCTCAAAGCCCGAATCCATGAGTGCCACAACGTGATCAAGAAGAAGGAATTAGACCTGTTCTTCCTTCGACGACAGCTACAACATCGACTGCCCAACATCTTTCTGTCGTTGGAAGAATTCGCGCGGGATGTGGCTGCAACAACAGCTCGGAAGCAACAAGCAGCTCACAAAGGCAAGCTTGCGACGCTTCAAGGGAAACGCCACCGCAGTCCGGTCAACGAAAATTTCGTCGTCAACTTGTCCTCCAGACAACTCTCCCCGACCGAGCACGACGTGCTGGCAAAGGGACACAAATTCAACACGACCACGACGTGTCCGCCACTACCAAAGATCATTGCGGCTGCCGAGGAAGGCATCAGGAGACTCGACAGTGGAATTCGAGAGAACATCCGTCTCAAGGCCATCGGTGTACTATCAAAAATAGGAAAACACCGTGAGCACAACCTGTCGAGAGAAGAGAGCAATGCGATCCGTGCGCTCCGAAAGGATGAAAAGATTGTCATCCTCCCGGCCGACAAAGGCAACGCGATGGTCCTGCTTGATAGGGAGGTGTACGACGACAAAGTTCAGGATTTGCTCCAAAGCCCGGCCTATGAAAAGCTGACGAAAGACCCCACACCAAGAGTCCAAAGGGAACTAAACAAGCTTCTGGCGGATATCTTCAAAGGACACCAAGAGGCAAGAGCCACCTATCTCCAGCTCATCTGCAGGAACGGCTCTGCACCAGGATTTTACGGGCTTCCAAAGATCCATAAGCCCACCATCCCGCTCCGTCCGATCGTGGATTTTACATCTTCTCCACTCCGTGCGCTGTCCCAATATCTCCACCGGACTCTGGCGCCACTCGTGGGAAAAACACCAACCCACATACGCAACACCAGCCACTTCGTGGAGCGCATGAAGGAAGTGACCGTGAGCAGTGATGAGTGCCTCGTCTCGTTCGACGTCGTGTCCCTGTTCACCAGCGTGCCCATAACACTAGCGGTGTCTTGCGCACGGGCAGCTTTGAATGACGACGAACTCCTGAGTGAAAGAACCTGCCTGAGCACCGATGAGCTGTGCCGCCTACTGGAGTACTGCCTCAAGGGAACATACTTTAGTGTCAACGGGGACTTCTACAGACAGGCCAACGGGACCGCGATGGGAGCAGCCGTCTCCGTTACAGCTGCGAACCTCGCAATGGAGCACGTAGAAGAGGCGGCACTGCGTTCCTTTATTGAAAGGCCGAAAGTATTTGTGAGGTATGTGGACGACTGCTTCTGCATCATAAAGAGAACAGCGGTAGACAGCTTCCTCGAACATCTTAACTCCGTCAACCAAGCAATCCAGTTTACGGTGGAAAGAGAACAAGACGGAGCGCTACCGTTCCTCGATGTTTTAGTACGACGACAAGGCGAACGCATGACCTTCTCGGTGTACAGAAAACCAACGCACACCGGCAGGTATTTGCATTTCACCTCGAGTCACCCCACTGCCCACAAAGCTTCCGTGGTGTCGGCACTCTTTTCACGAGCAAGAGCCATTTGCACATCAGAAGGAGAGAGAAAGAGAGAAGAAGAGAGGATCGTGGCCGAGTTAAGAAAGAACGGATACACGACAGCTTTCATCCGCCGAGTGGCACGCCGCATGCCGAGAGATCAGCTTCCCCACCGCGGAGACGCACCTGCGAACGACACACGCGACCCTCCTCCCACGCTGGCCACCCCACCGGATACAATGGTATCGAAGAAACCAGCCCAACGAGTCGTCATCCCGTATGTTCCGGGAACTAGCGAACAGCTCGCCAGGGTTCTCGGAAAAGCTGGGGTCACGGTGGTTCACAAGCCGGCCTCAACGCTCGCTCGCTTACTACCGCGGCCGAAAGATCGACCATCCCGGGAGCAACACCAGGGCGTGGTCTACAAAGTGTCATGTGCTGACTGTCCAGCGAGCTACATAGGCGAGAGTAAGTGCTTCCTGGAAAGAATGCGCCAACACAAAAACGACGTCAGAAAGATGGAAATGCAACGCAGTGCCCTTGCAGAGCATTGCGAGAAGCGCGACCACAAAATTGACTTCGAGGGCGCTTCCATCATAGAAACGGAAAGGAATCTGGGAAGGAGGCTCTTACTCGAGTCGTGGCACATCCAGAACACACCTGCGAATGTGAACCGCTCCCTCGGAACAATGCCTCCGATCTACGTGCACGGCCTCCGGAATGTGAGGGAAAGAGAAAGGCGGAGCCAAAAACAAGCTGCGACGAAGCCCCCCTGATCAGCACAGTCACCCCTGAAGAAGAGACCAAGCCGGTCTCGAAACGTCGGGTTTCCTCCAAGAATTTGTGGCTGGAGGTATTTCAACTTCTTAATTCTTCTACCCAGCCAGACAGACTTCTGTCGAAATGTTTACATTTAAACCTTGTGATACGTTTGTGCAGTATTACCTTGTTTGACTGAGGCACAGCCTCGGAACAGAAAAACATGAATGCAGTTTTCCGAGAAACGAGAAGTTCTTAAAGAAGGAAGAAAAATGAGAAAAAAAAAAGATCTGGATGCACCCTGAATTCAAACTAATGAAAGAACGAGGCACTGTGATTAAAAGATGTTCCCTTATAATGCTGAAACAAAAGTACTGTTCAGTCACAGTTTCGTTGATGTGGATAGGGTGATGAGTCTGCACACAACGTCACAGTCGGCAGCTTTTAGTCGTAGCAGGTAGATGGCGTCCGAGTGAAATCAGGAAGATCTGTTCATGCAGCTACCACGGTGGCTTGCAGTTGGCACCCTTGATAGTCCTGTGGCTCGCAGACAACAGTGAAAGCATATCACCAACTTTGACGGCAAATTCCATCCTCCACAGAGAGATTTGAGAATTCCTAGGAACTGAAACAGCAGCAGCGCCTGAAACCCATGTGCACCAGGTTCTTCCGAGAACGCCTGAGAACTCTGACGCTGCCAGCATTCTCGTGTTTCAGCCTAGAACCTGACAACCTCGTCATTGGTTGTGCCACCTCCTGCCAACATAGTCTTCTTTTGTCACCCGCACATGTCTGCTGCACAGTGCTACTGTGATGTAGATTTCACCACTTCTTGCACTCTCCACATCAAGTATCTCCATTCAGCACAACAGCAGGCACTTCACCATTCAGTGAAAGCCTATGTTGTTCTGGATTGTAAACGCAATGCATGGAAGATTTACACAGCTTGTGCTTCCTGTACTGTAACTAAAGCGCTGTAAAGAAACTCAGTACTTTCCATAGAAAAACGAAAAGCAGTAACTTCATTTAATCTTCTGGGCTATTATTCTGTAGGGAGATAAAGGCTAAGTAAACGCAGGAAGGTTAACCAGAAGATAAATATCCGGTTTGCTACCGTGCACTAGGAAAGAGGTAAGGGGGCATTCTAAGCAAATGTGCACGTATTTGTGCATAAATAGATTATGTTAAGCATGCGGTACAACTGATGCAGTTTAGAGACAAATATTTCCATTACAAAATGTGTGCTGAGTAAATGCTTCGAAAGGTTTGTTAAGCTGCTCCAAAGTGAGGTTTCAGCAGTTCCAGATGCTTGTTAATTTACACTTAGACAGTTACAGCTGGCCCTCTTTTCTGTCTGCTTCCTTCTTAATATTAATTAACGGTTTTGAACAATTCACTAAGGCATGGCATGGCATGGCAAGAACTTTATTATGGCCCAGAGAAACTACGGCCCGAGGGCGAAGCCCCCAGGCTAAGTCGGTGGCTCCGCTCACGTCGGCACCGGTAGGCGAAAGGCTTTCCCGATGGCGTGAGCTCTCCGGACGGCCAGGAGTTGATCTTGGAGGACTTCACTGGTTATACGCCGACTCCAGTCCTCCTCACTGTTGAGATCAGAGGCCCCTTGGTTGGGGCACAGCCAGAACATATGCCGTTTTGGCCGTCGTGAAATAACTGTACTGGGTCACCTCGTTAACGCAGCTGGCGTCCAGCCTGATCCCGACAAAATTCGCGCAGTGACACAATTTCCCGTACCCTGTTCGGCTAAAGATGTCCGCAGCTTTCTCGGGTTGTGTTCCTATTTCCGCCGCTTCATCCGGAATTTTGCCGATATTGCGCGTCCTCTCACAGAACTACTCAAGAAAGACGTCAGCTTTACTTGGGGTTCACCTCAAGCTGCTGCGTTTTCGGCGCTCGTTACAGCGCTCACAACTACTCCAGTATTAGCCCACTTTGATCCCACCGCCCCGACAGAGGTTCGCACCGACGCAAGTGGCCATGGGATTGGTGCTGTTCTCGCTCAGCGTCAACACGGACGAGACTGCGTCATCGCCTACGCCAGCCGACTGTTGTCCACGGCGGAGAAGAACTATTCAATCACCGAAAGAGAGTGCCTTGCTCTAGTTTGGGCAGTTGCTAAGTTTCGCCCATACCTGTACGGCCGCAGCTTTACTGTTGTAACTGACCATCACGCCCTGTGCTGGCTCTCTTCGCTCAAAGATCCCACGGGCCGCCTCGGTCTTTGGTCTCTCCGCCTTCAAGAATACACCTTCTCGGTGGTTTACAAATCCGGCCAACTCCACCAGGACGCCGATTGTCTGTCACGGTACCCAGTGGATCCACCCGACACCGCAGAGAGACCCGCTGAGTCTGGGGTATTCTCAATATCAGACTTCCTCGATATAGGTTGTGAGCAACGCCGCGACTCGGTTTTACGTCCCATCATTGACAGTCTGAGTTCCGGAACTCCAAGCAGTTCTCTAAACTTGTACTGCCTTCACGACGGTGTTCTATACCGCCACAATATGCGCCCCCACGGCACTGAACGCCTTCTCGTCGTGCCTTCCCACTTGCGGGCAGATGTTCTTCGCCAGCTCCATGATGAACCAACCGCCGGTCACCTTGGAGTTACACGCACTTACGATCGAGTCCGGCGCCGTTTCTTCTGGCCAGGCCTCTATCGCTCCGTGCAAAAGTACGTCAGCAGCTGCGACCTCTGTCAACGTCGAAAACGACCAACAATGCTTCCAGCCGGCCACCTTCAGCCTATTGACATCCCCGCCGAACCATTCTACCGCGTCGGGCTCGACCTCCTCGGACCATTCCCCACTTCTGCATCCGGGAACAAGTGGGTCGCCGTAGCGACTGACTACGCCACACGTTACGCCATTACCCGCGCTCTTCCCACCAGCTGCGCAACTGATGTCGCCGACTTTCTACTGCATGACATCATCTTGCATCACGGTGCTCCTCGCCAGCTTCTCACCGACCAAGGCCGATACTTCTTGTCCCGCGTCATCCAGGACATTGTTCGTTCCTGTTCTACAAACCACAAGTTCACAACGGCATACCACCCGCAAACTAACGGGCTTACGGAGCGCCTGAACCGCACTCTCACCGACATGTTGTCGATGTACGCTTCTGCCGACCACCGCGACTGGGACGCAACGTTACCCTACGTCACATTCGCTTACAACTCCTCCAGGCATGACACCACAGGTTATTCCCCGTTTTATCTTCTGTATGGACGTGAGCCATCCCTCCCTCTTGACACGCTGCTTCCCGCTGGCTCGAACTCGCCTGTCACATACGTTCTCGATGCCATTGCCCGAGCCGACACAGCACGACAGATTGCCCGAGAGCGCCTCACAGCATCTCAGGCCTCTCAAAAAGACCTGTATGATCGCCGACACCGAGATGTCTCTTATGAACCCGGTTCACTTGTCCTGTTGTGGACCCCATGTCGTCGCATCGGTCTCTCAGAAAAGTTGTTATTTCGCTATGACGGACCATACAAAGTCCTGCGGAAGGTCACTGACCTCACATATGAAATACAGCGAGTCGCCGATTCAGTGCAGTCAACGCCAACGCCATCCACTGTTGTGCACGTCGTAAGACTGAAACCATATGTGCCGTCCACCTCACTACTTCCGTGACCAGCGCCGGGTCGGCGCTTTTACGCCGCGGGGTAGTGTCACAAGGTAGCAGTGGGCCAGTGGCACAAGGGTGTAGTGGGGCCCACTCTGGAAGAGGGACAACGACGAAGTGCTGAAGGGACAGGCTCCGGTCCGCCATTGTCTCAGCGTCTATTTCTGCTTGTATATATTTGTAAATATACGTTTTCTCGTAACAATATGATCAAGTAGACACGGAGTGTGTCCACAACGTTAACATTGGGCGGGAAAATCCCCGTCAATTTTGTTAAGCACAAAGGGTGTTGGATAGGATTTGGTTTGGATCAATCTTAATGTGACTGCCTGAGCTCGGGTAAGCATCTGATGAGGGGGAGGAAAGAATCGTCTACCGTCCCTGTAGTGTGAGGTGATCTCATGAAAAGTGCTAAGAGGGCCTTTGTAGGAGCCGCAGTCATCCTGGAGCCATTCTTGATCTGGTGCGCGGCATGTGAGATCTCGCACAGCAGAGTGAGCTTGCTCGCTAGGATTGCAGCCATTGGGGCTGACCGAGTGGCCCTGATGAGCCGGAAACCAGACTAGGTGTATGGTATCCAGGTTCTCGCCGTGATGAGTACTGAGACTGTTTAGAAGTAACTTGTGTGCTTCCATTGATACGGAGCCGGCTGACAGGGGCGTAGCCAAGGGGGGGGGGGTGCTTTCAAACCCCCCCCCCCGAAAATTTTAAATTTTGCTTGCTTACATATACACGCACACATACAAACGCACGCACGAACATACAAAAAGTATGGTTGAATCCCCCCCCCCCGCCGAAAAAAATTTCTGGCTACGCCCCTGCCGGCTGAGTAATTCCTAATGGCTGTTCGGGAATCGGAGAAAATTGTGGAGCTTCTCCTCATTGTAATTGCCAGTGCTATGCCTGCTTCTCCGGCGGCATGAATTGAGCTCGTTCTGAGTGATGCCGCGCTTATTAACTTGCCCGTCTCATCGACCACGGCAATAGCGTTATTGTATATTTTTTATTTTAAATGCGAAGCGTTTCTTAGCGAACTTCTGGGACTTTGAGCGTATCTATCTATCTATCTATCTATCTATATATCTATCTATCTATCTAGCCGCCTACGACTTTGTGCTCTCCTGGCCGTTTCGTTAATCGGCTGTATACCAAAATTGGTGTGTCATAACATGGCCTTATTACGAACATAAATGACAGGTCACATCATGAAAATCATGACACGCATGTCATGAACAGCATGATTTACATTCCACGGCCTTCGGGCTCTTGCGGCCGTTCCGTTAATTTCATATATACCAAAATTGGTACGGCGTGACAAGAGTTCATTACGAACATAATGACAGGTCCTAACATGCAAATCATGACGCGCATGTCATGTGCAACATGATTTACATGCCATGGTCTCGGGGCGCTCACGGCCGTTTAAATGAAGGGATACATACGAAAACTGGTATGACGAGACATTTCTGTATGACGAACATAACTGACACGTGGTAACATGAAAATCATGATATGCATGTCATGTATGACATGATTTACATGCCACGCTCATGGCGCACTCGCGGCCGTTTCGCTAGATTGATATGCACCAAAATTGGTACTGTGCGATGTGACTTTATGAAGAACATGAATAACAGGTGGTAGCATGAAAACCATGGCATCCATGACATGTATGTCATGATTTACATGCCACGCTCATGGTGCATTCGCGTCCGTTTCGCTTGCGTGATATACACCAAAATTGGTGTTACGCGACACGACAGTGTGACGAACGTAAGTGAGACGTGGTAGCATGAAAATCATGACATGCAAGTCATGTACGACCTGATTTACATGCCACGCTCATGATGCGCTAGCGGCAGTTTCAGTAGATTGATATACACCAAAATTGGTATTGCGCGATGTGACTGTATGAAGAACATGAATGACAGTTGGTAAGACGAAAACCATGACATGCATGTCATGTATGTCATGACCTAGTTGCCATGCTCATGATGCGTTCGCGGCCGCTTCGCTAGCTCGATGTACACCAAAATTGGTATTGCGCGAAGCGACTGTATGACGAAGGTAAATGAGACGTGGTAACATGAAAATCATGACATGCATGACATGCACGACATGATTTACATGTCATGCTCATGACGCACTCGTGCCGTTTCGCTTGCTTGACATACACCAAAATTGGTATTGCGCGACGCGACTGCATGACGAACGTAAATGAGAGGTGGTAACATGGAAATCATGATATGCAGGTTATGTATGTCATGATTTACATGCCGCGCTCAATGTGCATTCCCGGCCGTTTCGCTAGCTTGGTATACACCAAAATTGGTATTGCGCGACGCCACTGTATGACGAACGTAAATGAAAGGTGGCAACATGATAATCATGACATGCATGAAATGTACGACATGATTTTCATGCCACGCTCATGGCGCACTCGCGGCCGTTTCGCTAGATTGATATACACCAAAATTGGTATTGTGCGATGTGATTTTATGAAGAACATGAATAACAGGTGGTAGCACAAAAACCATGACATCCATGACATGTATGTCATGATTTACATGCCACGCTCATGGTGCATTTGCGTCCGTTTCGCTTGCGTTATATACACCATAATTGGTGTTACGCCACACGACTGTATGACGAACGTAAGTGAGACGTGGTAACACGAAAATCATGACATGCAAGTCATGTACGACCTTATTTACATGCCACGCTCATGATGCGCCAGCGGCAGTTTCAGTAGATTGATATACACCAAAATTGGTATTGCGCGATGTGACTGTATGAAGAACATGAATGACGGTTGGTAAGATGAAAACCATGACATGCATGTCATGTATGTCATGAATTACATGCCACGCTCATGGTGCATTCGCGTCCGTTTCGCTTGCGTGATATACACCAAAATTGGTGTTACGCGACACGACTGTATGACGAACGTGAGACGTGGTAACATGAAAATCATGACATGCAAGTCATGTACGACCATATTTACATGCCACGCTCATGATGCGCTAGCGGCAGTTTCTGTAGATTGATATACGCCAAAACTGGTATTGTGCGACGTGACTGTATGAAGAATATGAATGACAGTTGGTAAGATGAAAACCATGATATGCATGTCATGTATGTCATGAATTACATGCCACGCTCATGGTGCATTCACGTCCGTTTCGCTTGCGTGATATACACCAAATTGGTGTTACGCGACACGACTGTATGACAAACGTAAGTGAGACGTGGTAACATAAAAATCGTGACATGCAAGTCATGTACGAGCTTATTTACATGCCACGCTCACGATGCGCTAGCGGCAGTTTCAGTAGATTGATATACACCAAAATTGGTATTGCGCGATGTGACTGTATGAAGAATATGAATGACAGTTGGTAAGATGAAAACCATGACATGCATGTCATGTATGTCATGAATTACATGCCACGCTCATGGTGCATTCGCGTCCGTTTCGCTTGCGTGATATACACCAAAATTGGTGTTACGCGACACGACTGTATGACGAACGTAAGTGAGACGTGGTAACATAAAAATAGTGACATGCAAGTCATGTACGACCTTATTTACATGCCACGCTCATGATGCGCTAGCGGCAGGTTCAGTAGATTGCTATACACCAAAATTGGTATTGCGCGATGTGACTGTATGAAGAACATGAATGACAGTTGGTAAGATGAAAACCATGACATGCATGTCATGTATGTCATGATTTAATTGCCACGCTCATGATGCATTCGTGGCCCCTTCGCTAGCTCGATGTACACCAAAACTGCTATTGCGCGAAGCGACTGTACGACGACGGTAAATGAGACGTGGTAACATGAAAATCATGACATGCATGACATGCACGACATGATTTACATGTCATGCTCATGACGCGCTCGTGCCGTTTCGCTTGCTTGACACACCAGAATTGGTATTGCGCGGCGCGACTGCATGGCGAACGTAAATGAGAGGTGGTAACATGGAAATCATGACATGCAGGTTATGTATGTCATGATTTACATGCCGCGCTCATTGTGCATTCCCGACCGTTTCGCTAGCTTGGTATACACCAAAATTGGTATTGCGCGACGCCACTGTATGACGAACGTAAATGAAAGGTGGTAACATGATAATCATGACATGCATGAAATGTACGTCATGATTTACATGCCACTGTCATGGTGCGCTTCCGGCCGTTTTGTTAACGTGATATATACGAAAATTGGTATGGCATGACACGAGTGCGTGATGAACATAAACGACAGGTCATGCATTTATATACCAGAATATGCGTTTCATTGGCGTGGTGTTCACTAGATTGTGCATGCATGCGTGCATGTCAAACATGCGATATATGGTGGACTAGATGCCATATGGCATGAATGATTTCATTTGGCTCAAAGACAAACAAGGCGATGTATGCAGCTCTTTGCTGGCTGCTTCGCATTACATCGATTCCCACAGTGCGTGGGATCTGCCGAATTTTTTCCTTCCCATAGTACATACATCCCGTTTTTTCTTTCCCTTTCAGACAGTAGCTGCCTTGGCGTCTACAGATGTCAGCAACATATTTTCCTCAACATGCACAACAGGTGCAAATCATTCCTCTAGGCACCGCGCGTTGATTGTTCCAGATACAGGGATTGATTGATTTAATTATTCAATTGATTGATTGATTGATTGATTGATTGATTGATTGATTGATTGATTGATTGATTGATTGAAATAACTTTAATGAGGTCCTGCGGGACGCGCTCTAGCCCGCAGAGGGCGACTCCCACGTCGGAACCGTCAGGCCAAGCCTGTCGGCCGCTTCGCGGGCCTGCTGGACAGAAATGCCTCCGATGAGAGTTCACGCTCCTTTGAAGACACTGGGATATTGCAACTTAATAAAGTCACCAAGTCTGTAAACTGCAAAAGCTTACATCATGAGTACGCAAATTCACTCTCCAGGCAAAAACACTTGAGGTATTTTTAAGTGTTTGCCTAAATGTGGTTAGCCAATCAAGTAAGCAGTTGTAAAGGGGCCCTACAACACTTTTTGAGCACGGTCAGAAAATGCTGCCGATTGGTAGTCGAGGCACCTGAGAACGTGCGAGCCAAAGGATACAGCAATTCATTTTCAAAGGCAGCTAGAAATCGCTCACTCTTGCCTCGACAAATGATGCCATAATCCAAGATGATCATGTTATGAACATGAAGTCCACGGCCATTGGCTGATTTAAGCATCGTGAGCTGCATAGCTATCATGGCCGCCGCGACATGCCCACGCTGCACGCTTATTATTATAATGAAAGTAACGGATGTTTTCAAAGAAAGAAAGTGCTCAAGGTCACGCACACTGAAAAACTCGCGTAGCTTCTTCTTGACTCTCGTCATCCCCCCTTGCAAAGCTCTCAGCGCGCTCGCTGGTACAAAAGGAGAGAGAAATCCCTGCAACTCCACTCGTACGTGACGGATTCTAAAAATACTGCGGAAGCCGATTCGTGAGGCTTAACTCATTTAAGGTGGTAGGCCACTCAAAAAAAAATTGGCCGCGTATCTGCGTGCTTCGCTGCAAATGTCGCCTAAAGACGATAGAAGAGGCGCTGCGTGAGATATGGACGCCATCTGGCAATACGTCGGGAACATGAGTGCTGTGTTGCGGACTGGTAGTCCCGGCGCAGCAGCAGGCGAAGACCGGCGGTGGCCAACACGACCGGCGGGGACGCCAGCCAGCCCGAACACGCGGTTTGGCGCGAAGCCCTGAAGCAGAAGAAACGTCTGCACTCAACGAGTACTCTCCACACACTCTTTTATTTACACGTCGCGTGGCTAAAACAGGAATGCCAGAGCGGCACCCCATGGCATTCGTACAGTGCAATACAGAACCGAAACCGAAACACAACACTGAGCTCGTGCAGATGGCACGGAGGAAGTCAAGTTTAACGCGCAACCGCATTTTCAGCGCAGCTTAAGAAACTGGGGTCTTTAGAATTACGTATGTATGCATTTTCTATCAAAGGAACACACCACCTAATACTTACTTAGTGATGTTGTGCCTCAGATATGCGTAATGTTTGCTTTTTCATCGACAATGTGCACAAGTATGAATCTAGTGAGCCGTTCAAGATGCCTGGCCCTTGGCCAAGTGGTTCAACTTTGGCCGAGTGGCTGAATCGAGTGACGTGCCGACAAACAGAAAGACAGAAAGACAGACCAAAATTTCTCCGTTTAAGTATCCCAAGAAAGACTATCGTCTTTAAAATTACAGCATATCCACGGGTGAATGATGAAGAGCTTGCGCGAAGCTCCTGAAGCAATCATGGTTACACCGTGAAATGCTCAGTGGTTTCACCCAGCAGTAATCAAAGCGATACGCCGCTTTGATTACTGCTGCGCTCGCTTGGCGGCAGCCTCTCGAGATCGCACCTCGGGATACTGCCGACGAGCACGACACGCAGCGGCCTCCGCACCCGGCTCTCCTCGTCGTCCATGGTTCGCCAAGCAGCACGATCCGGCAAGCGCACTCCTCCACGTACGGCGACGATCAAGGAGAATGAGAGATAACGGGCGCAGCAGCCAATCTGAGAGGATGGATGGATGGATGCTATGAGCATCCCCTTTATAACGGGGCGGTGACAAGTGTGCCACCAGGCTCGACAAAAAAAAACATTTACTCTTCTTTTTCTTATCGTTGGCCTAGTGTCTTTACTTCAATTAAAACTATCTTACTCCAGAAAAAAAAAACCTTATGTTTTCAGCTCCATTCTCTGCCCTTTACGGCAGAATATCCTTATCTTATTTTCCAATATTTACTTTTGTCCTTTCTCTCTAATTTTCTGCCACCAATACTCTAATCGTCTCTTACTTATTTCAATCGCGGGTGTGTTCAGCTTTCCATTGTCTCTAAAACACAAGGCGTCATGTAGGCTCGTGCCCAAACGTACACCTGGGTGGATATCTCCACATTCAATCAGAACATGCTCCGCCGTTTCCTTATCTTCCCCGCTGCACGTGCATTGTTCTTCTTCTTTACTGAATCTCGCTTTATAGCGACGCGTTCTAAGGCAACCCGATCTCGCTTCAAACAGTAAAGCGTTTCCCTTGAATTATCGTAAAATGCCTCCCTCCTTATTTCATTTTTGCCCTTTCGGTAGTTACTCAAAGCCGGTTTTTTTTTTCATAGCTGCCGTCTAGTAAATCCTCTCCGCCTCTCTGACTTTTCGCTTAACGCTCTTTGTTGACATATTGCTTACACTACCAGCCGTATATTTACTAGTGAGCCTCCTAGTTCTTTTTCTCCACTCTGTGTCCACGCTCTTCCTATACAAATAACGGAACACCTTTTCTGCCCATCTAATCTCCTTCCTATTCCTTAGCCTTTCTTGGAACCTTATTTTGCTCTGAGCCTCCCTCGCCTCAAAACCTGCCCATCCCATATCGCCCTTTACAGCCTCATTTGTCGTCTTCCCGTGAGCACCCAACGCGAGGCGTCCCGCAGTCCTTTGATTTATATCCATTCCCGATTGCACCTCTGCCCTCATGCACACCACTGAGTTCCCAAAAGTAAGCCCCGGGACCATTACACCTTTCTACAGACCTCGAAGCACCTCGTACCTATTGTATCCCCACAACGCTCTGTGCTTCATTATTGCAGCATTCCTCTTTCCTTTTGCTGCCGAGGCTTTTTCATGTACCTCCATGTACCTGTCACCCTCATTTATCCATACTCCGATGTACCTATATTCGCTCACCCTCGGTATTTCTTGGCCCTGTATTGACACCGCCTGATAACAAGAAGCATTGAATACCATCAATCCACATTTTGTTACACTAAATCCTAGTCCTAGAGCTTCCCCTTCCCTTCCGCATATATCCGCCAGCTGCTGTATATCCTCTCGACTGTGAGCAAATAAGACAATATCGTCAGCATAAAATAATACTGGAAGCTTCTGCTCAATCATCACGCCGCCCTGTTTGTGTGAGAGATTAAAAACAAAGTTGCTACCTTCTAGCACTCTTTCCATATTCACCATGTACAGCACGAATAACAGTGGGGACAAAGGACATCCCTGTCTCAGCCCCTTCCTAATCTCAACGTTCTCTTTGCTACTCATTCCTTCCCATTCTATGCAAACTGTACTTTCTCGATATATCTCCCTCAAAAGCTGTATGCAGTCGTCGCCTATGCCCATTCATTTCAATATATCCCACAAAAATTCCTGATTAACGTTGTCGTACGCCCCAGTGATGTCTAGGAAAGCCATGCACAAGGGCTTATATTCTATTTTAGATATTTCTATACACTGAGTGGGAACAAACAGGTTATCGTCTAACCGCCTGTCGACTCTAAATCCATTCTGCAGTTCTCCCAAAATATCGTTGTGTTCTGCCCACTTTTCTATTTTCATTATTACTGCTTGCATCGCCAACCTGTATAGTACCGATGTAATGGTACTATACAGCGGCACCTATAATGCCATCTAGCGTGCATTCTCCCAACCGCCATATTGCACACATCTCTATGAGACAGCGCCATCTAGTATATCGTCACCCAACTGCAGTTTGCATGCATCTCTATGGGACAGCGTCATCTATTGAATGATACGGGAGACCAAGTGATGCTATAAGGAGCTTCGCCCCTTAAAAATTTTTTTTAGGAGCAGCCAGCGTTGAAATAACTTTTTCTTCAAAACAAGCATGTCTTAATAACTTACCCAGCCATTTATAGTGCCAATATTGATGATTTATTTTTTGGGAGGTGATCTTTGTGAAAAATTGACTTAAAAGGGGTAGTCACGCCAGCCGTGATAAGTGTCTTATGGGTGGCTTAATTCAGTAAAGCTTTGATACTTGCGTAACTAAAGGTTGGAGCTATGCAATGAACGAGGATAAATATTATGCAGCAAATATCAAGGAAGTAATGTTAAAAAAGACAAAAAAGACGGGGAAAAAAGCCAATTTAGACTGAACCTGTTTGCAAAATTATCTGTGAATCTGAAAATATTCCATCAATTTCTTTTGTTCTAGTTCATTGCACAGATATATACATTGTAAGGCATTATACAAAATTTCAGTTCGAAGTACACACTGACAAAAAGGTTATGAAAGTTGGCGTCACATAACTTGGAGCAAACTCTTATTTTGAGAAAAACGCACACAAAGATTTCAGAGCTTGCAAGAGGTGTGCGTCCCCTCTGTGCCCGTTTTTAGAGATTTAAAAACAATTAGAAACACAAAGTTATATTTAATGACATCCTCTTATGTAGCAGTCCCAGTAAATTTATAAAGTCTTTTCAATATCATTAATATTGTTGCGAATATATTTATAACATATTAACACGAAAGAGTTTTATTCGGGGTCCACCAAGACTTCAGTGACGTATTTCCGTCACGGAAATGACGTCGGAAAAATGTACACGATCAGATGGCAAAGAAAAAAGTTCCGTCAACGGGCATCGAACCCACGACCGCTCGGTCCGAAACAACAGACCGTGGCGCTATCGACTGCGCCACGGTAACAGACTCTAGAGGCTTTGCAAACGCGCCTTTTATATCTACCACTCTCCCGGTCGGCGGGCTGGTGTTGCCCTCTGGGAGCGGCAAAGTAGAGTAATTCATCGTTACTGTAGCTTCCGCGATTAGTACCTGCAACGCTTTACACGTTCGTCGCATTAAGCGCGTTTTCAATAGAAGTGCAATTTTGTCAATGCCTTAACATACCGCGAGGTGGCGACCTTAACGCAAGCGTCGTAAAAGCGTCGGCCTCGCTCATAGCATCACGCTAATCAAACCAAAAATAGCTTGCGACGCGCGCCTGCCTCACCTGGTTGTAACACCGCGTTCCCCGCCGACGCGCTCGCCCCGAGAAAAATTGCGGCCGGGCTACCGGGGCGGCACGACGCGCTTTGCATTTCCCTCTAGTGCTGCCGTGGTGTTCAATCACATTATGCCGCAGGGTGGCGACCAAGTTCTGCGTCCAATATGTGACGCTCTTCTGGCTATCACAACTCGTTCTCTGATTACGCTTTCACCGTTAACTACTACAGCTGCCACAGGGGTTTGTTTAATCATTGAACATGGATGTTAGTCGTCGGCATGGAGATGTACCGCCAAGCATCAAAGTGGGTGCATCCAGGTTAAACGGTGCTGTAGCTGCCAGACATCAATATACATTGTGCAAACTCTCTTATATCAATGTACAGTAAACATTCAGTTACTTCTATAAGGGCACGTTTTACTTTCGTGTTATTATGATTCCTATGACAGAGGGATCAATTATGTTTTTTACAGTGTAGGATAGACCAGCAGTCAAGATGGCGGTTGTTACTTTCAGAACACCGACACGTCGTCTGCCTCTTCTTCGCACACCTCACCATAGTCATAGCTGCAACCCCGCTACATCGACCTCCGGCGGCGAAAGCGCCGACTCGGCGCTTGTTAGCAGGTGGTGGGCGAAAGGTACGGCTTCAGGCGAGCGACGTGGACGACGTTTGAAGACGTAGAGAGCGCCGTAGGGTCCAGAAGGCCGATGTCATAGGTAACCTCAGTCACCTGGCGTAGCACACGGTAGGGGCCGGAGTACTTGGGCAGAAGCTTTTCGGCCAGGCCAACATGCCGAGACGAAGACCACAGGAGAACGAGGTCACCCGGATTGAAGCGAACGTTCCGGTGGCAACTGTCGTATCTATGTTTCTGGTTGAGTTGCGAGTCCGAAAGGCGTCGATGGGCGATCTGACGGGCCTTTTCGGCTGTGCTGATAGCGTGGCGAGCATATTCGGTGAAGAGGTGGTCAGGGGTGGGCACGAGCGTGTCGAACGGCAAGGTCGGTTTTCTTCAATACAAAAGGTAAAAGGGAGAATATCCAGCAGTGTCGTGGCGCGAGCTGTTGTAAGCAAACGTGACAAAGCGTAGAGCAATGTCCCAGTCGCGATGATCAGTCGAGACATACATGGCGAGCATGTCAGTGATCGTGCGATTCAAACGTTCTGCGAGTCCGTTCGTTTGGGGATGATAGGCCGTTGTAAGCTTGTGCTTGGTTGCATAAGAGCGAAGTAAGTCCTCGATTACCTTGGATAAAAAGTAGCAACCTCGGTCCATGATGAGTTGACGAGGAGCGCCGTGATGTAAGATGACGTCTTGTATCAAAAAGTCGGCGACGTCTGTAGCGCAGCTGTTCGGGAGAGGTCCCGTAATGGCAAAACGGGTGAATAATCCGTAGCGACGGCGACCCCTCTGTTACCGTTGTGAGAAAGTGGGAAAGGTCCCAGAAGGTCGAGGCCGACACGAAAAAAAGGCTCAGCAGGTATGTCGATAGGTTGAAGGAGCCCGGCGGGGTGTACAGCTGGCCTTTTCCGGCGTTGCCACGACTCGCAAGAAGTGACATAACGATGTACGGAACGGTAGAGGCCGGGCCAGAAAAAGCTTCGGCGGACACGGTCGTACGTTCTGGCAACACCAAGGTGGCCGGCCGTTGGTACATCATGTAGTTCCTCAAGTATGGTCGAGCGGAGATGAGTGGGTACTACAACTAGTAATTCCTGTCGCACTGGGCGCATGTTCCAGCGGTATAAGATGCCGTCTATGATGACGAACGTGCGAAGCGAACTGTCCGTCGAGTCAGTATTCAGGTGGGTGATTAGATCTCGTAGGCGCGCGTCACGCTGTTGCTCGTCACCGATGTTGCCGAAAGCAGAGAGCGAGGAGATACAGGTGGACGTGTCATCCGTTACGAGGTCTGGATCGTCAACGGGGTACCGAGAAGGCAGTCGGCGTCTTGGTGTAGACGGCAGGACTTGTAGACCACTGTGTACGTGAATTCCTGGAGGCGCAGAGCCCAAAGAGCTAGGCGCCCTGTTGGATCTTTGAGTGCTGAAAGCCGGCATAGAGCGTGGTGGTCTGTGGTAACGGTGAAAGGTCGACCATATAATTAGGGGCGGAATTTACCAACTGCCCATACAAGCGCCAGGCACTCGCGCTCAGTAATATAGTAATTGCGTTCGGCAGGGGAAGGGAGCCGGCTGGCATACGCAAGAACTCTATCGTGACCGGATTGACGCTGGGCTAACACAGCGCCAATGCCGTAACCACTAGCGTCTGTGCGGACCTCGGTTTGAGCAGACGGGTCGAAGTGAGCGAAGATCGGCGGTGTGGTGAGCAGCGTAATGAGGCGGGAAAAAGCACTGGCTTGGTCAGGACCCCACCAAAATGGCACATCTTTCTTGAGAAGATCAGTGAGGGGGCGGGCAATATCTGCGAAGTTTCTGACGAATCGTCGGAAATATGAGCATAGGCCCACAAAACTTCAAACATCCTTGGCACAAATTGGTACGGGAAAATCAAGGACAGCGCGAACTTTGTCGGGATCGGGTCGGATGCCAGGTGAGTCATCGAGATGCCCGAGAATAGCAACTTGGCGATGGCCAAAGTGGCATTTCAATGAATTAAGTTGTAGCCCAGCCGCACGAAACACTGAAAGAATGGACGAAAGTCGGTCGAGGTGAGACTCAAAGGTGGGGGCAAATAAAATGACGTCGTCCAGGTAACAGAGACAGATAGACCATTTAAAGCTGCGCAAAAGCGTGTCCATCATGCGCTCGAACGTGGCCGGCGCATTGCACAAGCCGAACGGCATGACTCTGAATTGGTAGAGACCGTCAGGCGTTACAAAGGCAGTCTTCTCACGGTCGAGGTCGTCTACGGCGATTTGCCAGTAACCAGAGCGTAGGTCTACCGAAGAAAAATAGGTAGCACCATGAAGGCAGTCCAGGGCATCATCGATACGAGGAAGCGAGTAGACATCCTTTTTGGTGATCTTGTTGAAATGCCGATAATCCACGCAGAAACGCCAGGTGTTGTCTTTCTTTTTAACTAAGACTAGAGGGGAAGCCCACGGACTCGAAGAAGGCTCAATAATGCCTTTTGTGAGCATCTTGTCGACCTCCTGTTGAATAACTTCGCACTCTGATGGTGAAACTCGGTAAGGATGCCTGTGAATTGGAGCTGCATCACCGGTATCTATGCGGTGCTTGACTTGCGAGGTTTGACCTAAGGGCCTACCGTCGAAGTCAAATATGTCAAAGTAGATCATAAGGAGATCACTGAGGTCTTCAACTTGAGAGGGCAAAAGGTCTAAGGCAATCATCTTGGTTATGTTGTTGTGCACTGTAGAAGAGGTGACTGCGTCGACTCTAGGCGGGTTCGGAGAGACGACAACCGGCAGTTCAGGTGACACCGATGAGATCTGGCACTCGTGCGACGGCGACAGAGTAGCGAGAGCAATGCCTTGTGGTAGGACTTGAGGGCTGAATCCGAAGTTCAGAAGAGGAAGGCACGTCTTGTTCGCTGTAACAGTTACAACTGTGTACGGAGAGGAGACGTTGCAGAACACTGGGAGAAGGAGAGACCACGTAATGACCATCCGGTACACTGGGATAGGGTTCAACAGCGACGCAAGTTAGGGCTTGTGGTGGCAGACGAATAGCCTCAGCACACGAAAGTTTGGTCTGAACCACTTCCGACACGTCGGTGGACGCAGGCAAGTCAAGTTGTACAACACCGGCGGAGCAGTCAATGACAGCAGAGTGGTCAGACAAGAAATCGAGTCCGAGGATGACATCATGAGGACAATGAGCGAGAACATGAAAGAGAACGGACGTCTGGCGGTCGGAGAACCTCACACGTGCCGTGCACATTCCGAGTGCAGCCGGAGTTCCTCCACTAGCGACACGTACAAATAGGGAGTCGGGCGGCGTAAGGACCTTGTTTAATCGTGCACGGAGATCAGAGCTCATAATAGAAATATGTGCGCCGGTATCAATGAGGGCAGTAACAGGTAGGCCATCCACTTCCACAGCAAGCAGGTTCTGGTCCGTAGTGAGGGTCAGCAGAGGGTTTTCAGGTTGGGGGTCGAATGCAGCGTCACCTCCGGGAGCTGCATTGCTCAGTTTTCCGAGTATGGGCGTCCAGTAGGGCGGGGCGACGAAAGGCGACAGGGCTGAGGTGACCGGGAGCGACGATCGCTTGGGGACGGCGAACGGCTGGAGCGTCGGACCGATGTCGCAAGAACATCATCGTGTGGTCCACCGCCACGAGCGGGAAACTGCAGGGGCCAGTGGTTGTCGTCACGTCGATAGCCATAAAACGAGCGAGATGGAAAGGTGCGAGGCCGACAGTAGCGAGAAATATGTCCTACACCGTGGCAGCGAAAGCAGATCGGCTTGTCGTCCTGCGTTCTCCACTGGGAAGGGTCACGATAGCGGCGAAACATTTTCGGTGCACGAGGAGGCGTTATGGAACTGACACGAGGTTCCGTCAACGAACACACCGGCTGCAGTCCGACACTTGCAAGCTCTTCCCTCCCAACTTGCTGGATCAACGAGATCGTTGGTCGAGCATCATCAGATGGCCGCGTCAGGAAAGATGGTGGCGACGCCGCCTCGATTTCTCGGCGCACGATACGAACTACGCTCTCGTTGGTAGGCGGTTGACCGCATGGCGGCTGAAGGTCCTCGCAGGATGATGTAGCGGCCGTGCTCGGAAGTCGCACGAAATGCCGGGCAATGCGGCGACTCTTCAGTTCGAACCGGCGGCACTCTTTATTGATGTCGTCCACGGTTGAGCAGTCTTTAGACACTAGTAAATTAAAAGCATCATCCGCAATTCCCTTGAGCAAATGGCTTACGTTGTCACCCTCTGACATGTTGGTGTCGACCCGTCGGCAAAGAGCCAGGACGTCAAGGATGTAGGAGACATACGATTCGGTCAAAGTTTGTGCCCAACAGGAGAGTTCTTTAGAAGCTTCCCGCTGGCGTCCGACGGCTCTACCAATAGGTCGCGAAGCTTCTGTTTACAGGCATCCCAACTGGTTAAGTCAGCTTCATGAGCCTGAAACCACGTGCCTGCTGTTCCGCAGGGATAAAAGTCAACGTTGGCAAGCATCATTGTAGGGTCCCACCGGTAGACCGCTGCAAACCGCTCGTACTTCGCAATCCAGTCATCGACGTCAACGTGGTCGGTGCCGCAGAAGTTACCGGGATCGCGGGGTTGAGTCAATACGACCGGCTGTACCGGCTGTACCGGAGGCGCGGTCGAAGCGGCAGCAGCAGAGTTGCTTTCTGTTGACATATTGAGGCTGTCCAGGACACGTCCGCTGCGGAGTTCCGTCTTGCGTAGTACGCAGCACCTCCACCAAAATGTTTCGAATATATTCATACCTTATTTACAGTGTAGGCTAGTCTAGCAGTCAAGATGGCGGTTGTTACTTTCAGAACACCGACACGTCGTCTGCCTCTTCTTCGCACACCTCACCATAGTCATAGCTGCAACCCCGCTACAATATCGACGAAACAACACTTACTTTCGAAAAAAACACAATGTGGTTTCGGCTTCGCTATACGTGCATGGGGTATGGAAAACTTGCTGTAATTTGCAAACTAATGATGATCGGAGGATAATTTTTGCTGCAACATATTTTCGAATGTTTGGGCGTCCACAAAAATTTTAAAAATAAAAATCGACCTCGTGAAAAAAATTCGACTTTTGAAGGTGTCCTACCACCATAAGGAAGTCATTCAACGATTACTTAAAAAAATGTTGCAGGGCCCCTTTACGGAGACTGCAGAACCTCCAGAAAAGCTGCCATGCTGTTTAAAGAAAACAATCTTAAACAATCAAAACATAAAAAATGAACACTTATAAACAAAAAACAAAAGGACATAACGCCTCAAATTTTTGCTCTTCATAAGTAATAGCATCCTTAATATTTAACGAGGTTCCTCCACCTCTACGATAAACACCTTCCGATCTATAACCTGAGAAGTGTACAACATCCTGATCATTCTGAAACCAAGTTTCCGTAAATGCTATGAAGCTAAATTTGTAGTCAAGCGATTCAAAAAATGAATCAATTTCTTGTTGTTTGTTCTTCAAGCTTCTTATGTTTACGTGGAAAAGAGACATGCTATCATTTTTACTGTGCACGGTATGTACTAAATATTTCAACGAAGAAACATCGTGATACATAATGTTAGTGTAGTCAGCAGCCATCGAAAGCAGTAATGTAATCAAAGAACAGCGTAAACGCGGCGAAGGAATCGGCGCTCAAACAATTTTATGAAGATCTGCTTCGCATTCAATGCGCAGTGGGCGCTGGCCAGAAGCTTCGCGCACAAAAAGTTTACCATCCTTCTGCCAAGCAAAATCGTAGTGCATTTCCCGCGCTTTTGCCTTCATCATCCAGAGAAGTTTTTGTTCTGTGGCGTCAAATTGTCTCTGAAATGAACCGCCAGTTTAGGATCTCTAAGCTCGTTTTTCTTTGACATCCACTCATCACATATGACACGTGAAGTGAAGCGAACTAGAATTGCGGGATTGGTTCCAGGCTTAACTGGCAGTCTGTGTAACGCCTCAAGGTCAGTGCGGGTCAACTCAGCAAGGCGAAGTTTGTTGGCAAGTTCATTAACCCTTCCAAGCGGGTCCTCTTTATCGACAACCGGCATACGCTGGATTTCTAGATTCTGTCGTCTACTGTTTTGTTCCAGGGCGTTTACTTGTTTTTTTTTCAGAAACTTCATGCAAGCTTCATGCATGCAGCCGATCTAACTTTATCAGGTGATAACGTTGCGCGCGCACATAGAATTGGCCGCTTTTCCACTGAAAAAGTTCGTCCGATTATAGTAAAATTTTCCACCTACAAAGCGAAAGAAATGGTTTTTTCAAAACGTCACATGCTCAAAGGAAGCAAAGTGGTTATGCGGGAGGATTTTTCTGCTAGAGCAATGCTGACCAACTTCGCCAAAGAGCTTCATTGCCCTTTCAATGTGCGTTATGTAGTGGAGCAGATGCACGACCGAGTATGCGCCTGTGGAGGAGGACGAGAAACGACCCGCGTTCTGATTGCGCGAGAGCCTGTGCCGCCTTTTGCCAGCCTTGCACTGTGTCAGCGTACGGTCCCTTTTCGTCGCGACTTCATTACACCAATAAACCTCATCACATTTGGTGGAGGTGGTTACAGACCACCACGCCCTATGTTGGCTTTCCACCTTGAAAGACCCGTCGGGACGCCTGGGCCGTTGGGCACTTCGGTTGCAGGAATACGATATTCGTGTCGTCTATCGTTCCGGCCGCAAGCATGCGGATGCTGATGCACTCTCCCGCTCGCCAATAACACCAGATGTGGCTTCTCTGTCGCCCCACGTTACCACCTTGTCACCACTCAGCACCAATGACATGCTTTCGGAGCAGCGTAAAGACCCACACCTTGCCTTGTTGCTCGACTACCTTACCGATCCGTCTGCTGTCCCTTCGACGAGAGCGCTACGCCGTCAAGCAGTCCACTTTTCCGTGCGAGACAACATTCTGTACCGCCGCAACTACATGCCAGATGGTCGGAAGTGGCTCCTTGCTGTCCCTAGCCATATGCGCTCTGACATCTGCTTGAATTTCCACGCGGATCCCCAAAGTGCTCACAACGGTGTCCTGAAAACCTACGAAAGGCTGCGTCAGCGATATTACTGGCGAGGAATGTATCGCTTTGTGCAGAAATACGTTCAGTCTTGCCCTACATGCCAACAAAGCAAGACACCTCCGCGACACCTTAATGGCACGTTGCAGCCGCTCCCGTGCCCGGCTCGCCCATTTGACCGCGTGGGTGTCGACCTCTACGGCCCCCTCCCGTATAGTGGCTCTGGAAACCGGTGGATTATTGTCGGCGTCGATCATCTTACGCGCTACGCTGAGACTGCAGCTCTCCCGGCAGCGACCGCCCGCGAAGTTGCACTCTTCATTCTACGCAGCTTCATTCTACGCCACGGTGCTCCGCGGGAACTACTCAGTGATAGGGGTCGCGTGTTCCTGTCGGAGGTCGTCCAAGCCCTCCTCGCTGAATGCAACATCATTCACCGGAAATCCACCGCCTACCATCCACAGACAAATGGTCTCACCGAACGGTTCAACCGCACACTCGGCGACATGTTGAGGATGTATACATCCTCAGACCACACCAACTGGGACACTGTACTACCTTTTGTTACGTTCGCTTACAACACCGCGACGCAAGCGACTACCGGCTTTTCCCCGTTCTTTCTCTTGTACGGCCGCGAACCTTCCCACCCACTGGACACCATACTCCCGTACCGGCCTGATGCCTCTGAGTGCACTCCAGTTTCTGAAGTCGCCAGATACGCCGAAGACTGCCGTCAGTTGGCTCGTTTCCTGACAGGTGAAGCACAAGGTCGACAAAAGACGCGACATGACGACGTTCATCACCCAGCCCCTACGTTTCCTCCTGGCTCCCTTGTTTGGCTTTGGGTACCCCCCCACGTCCCTGGCCTATCCTCTAAACTTCTGGCGCGGTACCATGGTCCCTACCGTATCATTCGTGCCACCTCGCCGGTGAACTACCTCGTCGAGCCCCTAACACAATCGCCAGATTTGCGCTGTCGAGGACGCGAGACCGTACACGTCGACCGTCTCAAGCCCTACTACGACCCCCTCATTCTACGTACTCCCTGAGTCGCCAGGATGGCTACGCTTCACCCCGGGGGTATTGTAGTGGAGCAGATGCACGACCGAGTATGCGCCTGTGGAGGAGGACGAGAAACGACCCGCGTTCTGATTGCGCGAGAGCCTGTGCCGCCTTTTGCCAGCCTTGCACTGTGTCACCGTACGGTCCCTTTTCGTCGCGACTTCATTACACCAATAAACCTCATCACAGTTATAACAAACTTTTTGCTAATGAGAAATGCTACGGCTACGACTACGTTACTGATACAGTTCATGAAATCGGGCCATCCAGACGCGTAACTAATAACGCTAGTGTCGCTAACTTCTCTTCTCGGCAACTTCGTTCTGGTCGTCAATTAATTGCTTCCTCGGGAAGCTAGGAAAAAGCAAGGGGTGGTGGCACTTGCGATGACCACAGAAAATTGATCGTGCTTTCTACTAACGTTCGCAGCCTCCTGTCCAAGAAGGATGAAATTAGTGCAGCAGTTAATGATTCCAACGCCGATATTATTGTGTTAACTGAAACGGGGCTTTGTGACAAAATACGAAACGAAGAGCTGCTGTGCTGTGAAAAAAAGTACAAAATATATCGCTGCGATAGACGTAATAGATGTGGCGGAGGTGTTCTTCTTGCGGTGAATGAGAGCATTGAAAGCTACGCTGTTGCAATGGACTCGGTTTTAGAGGCAACATGGTGTCGCCTCAACGTGGCTTTTAGAAAAGTTGTGATTGGCGTATGTTACCGCCCACCTTCCGGATGTGCAAACTTTTGCGATGACCTACATGATTTTCTGAGTCATGTAAGAGTTTTGTTTCCTCGCGCAGCTGTGATTCTACTGGGCGATTTCAATTTCCCTAACATTGTGTGGTCAAATTCTTATTCATATTCGTTGCCTAGTTCAGCTGAAGCGGAGCATTTTATTCGTATCTGTTCCGATTTTGGTCTGACGCAGCTTGTTAATTTTGCTACACGTGTTACCGATACTACATCATCCATTCTTGACCTTATATTGACATCAGAACCAGATATTGTATCTTCTGTGTCCAATGTACCTGGTATCAGCGATCACGATATTATCCAAGCAAATATATTACTGCCATTTTCGCGCATGCGTAAGCAGCTTAAAACAATACGCGATTACAAAAACGCTGACTTTGACTCAATTAACAATGATTTGGGCACCTTCTTAGATGAGTTCTTACCCAACTACCTTGAAAGATCGGTGCAGAGCAACTGGGACTTATTTAAAGCTAAAGTTTCAGAGCTAACCTTTAAACATATCCCTATAAAAAAAGTTTTTTTCCAATACAAGTGCTCCATGGTACAACAGATACGTAAACCGTCTTTCAAACCGTAAGAAAAGGTTTTATCGTGCTGCTGTCAAATCCCCGTCTGATAAACGTTGGTCAACTTACAAATCTGCTGCCGCAACCTATTTATCTGAAATGAAACGAGCTAAGTTTTCCTTTTTTAGTCACACTCTACCGGTTATGCTAAAAAATAGCCCCAGACAGTTTTGGAATTTCGTGCGTGGCAGCGAGCACCGCACTATGGCCTTGCTGACGGCTGAAGGGCATCCCGTGCCCGACGTAGAATGCGCATCTGTACTAAATGACACATTCATAAAAGCTTTCTCTCACCAGGTGACTATCAATAACCAAATCACCTTACCGTCACCCCATTACCTACCTATGGACGCTATTTTTGTTACCTCGGAAGGTATTTGTGCGGTCATAAAAAAACTTAAAACTCATCATCATGTGGAGTTGATGGTATCAATACTAAATTCTTGAAAAACACTGTTGAATACTCCTCTATTATCCTGTCATGCATTTTTTCACAGTCTCTGCAGCATTCTAGCCTTAGTTTAACTAACGCAGCTCTTAGTTTTTACTAACGACTTGCATGTCCTACTCGATTGTGGATTCACCGTCGACTGTATTTTTTTAGATTATTCTAAGGCATTCGATAAGGTCAGTCATCAGTTACTACTTCTTAAGATGAAACGTTTAAATCTAGATCCTAACGTGTTTAACTGGTTTCAAGCCTTTCTTTCTAACCGAACACAGTTTGTTTCTGCTAACAATGTTGATTCCCCCGTCCAGCCGGTGCTCTCGGGTGTTCCCCAAGGTTCTGCGTTGGGACCCTTACTGTTCTTAATTTTCATGAACGACCTGCCAACTAACGTCTCATCAAAGGTATGCCTATTCGCAGACGACAGTGTAATTTATAGGAAAATAACTAACCAAGACGATGTTACCTCGCTCCAGACGGATTTAAATAACATATTTACTTGGTGTCAATCATGGAACATGGAACTAAACATTTCAAAATGCAAAGCAATGCGTGTGTGCCGCACCTCACTTGTATGCCCAGAATATCATCTTAACGATACCCATCTCGAGTCAGTTTCATCTTACAAATATCTAGGTGTTCATATTTCCAGTAACCTGTCATGGAACCATCATGTGGAGTAAATCATCGCCAAAGCTAACCGTTCACTCGGGTATTTTCGCAGGAACTTCTACATGGCACCCTCATCCCTCAAGAAGCTTCTTTTCACTACTTATATCCGTCCATCACTTGAATACGCATCATCCATCTGGGATCCTGGTGGCACTACACTAACACAGGAATTGGAAGCAGTCCAGAATCGTTTCGATCGCTTCATTTTATCCAATTATAACCGCACGGCCAGTGTTACCCTAATGAAGTCCCAGCTCAACCTTCCAGAACTCTCCATTCGGCGTAAAACGGCCCGGCTCAGTCTCTTTCATAAACTTTATTATCACAACAATAACCTTCGCGAACAGTTTGTTAAACCCCCCTCATTCATATCACCCAGAATTGACCACCTACAAAAAGTTCATGTTCCTCGCTGCAGAACCGTAACCTATTCGCATGCCTTCATTCCAAGAACCACATCCCAATGGAATCTACTACCACAATCAGCTACCGCTATTACCGATACATCACGTTTTAATGTTTTTTAGGGGCGAAGCTCCTTATAGCGGCACCCGCTCGTCCCTCGTAGCGTAGTATGTAACCAGTCTTACGCTTTGACCTGCAAGGTGGTGCCGGTGGGAGATTTTTCCTGTGCGTTGTTGAACAATAAAAAATTCGCAGCGTTAGCTAAAAGCCGACTTCTTCTGTCTCTCATTCCCATTAGCAGCCATTCTTTACCTCCAAGGTAGTGCCTGGTGAGATTTCTCCTGTGCGCGACTAAACAATAAAAATTTCGTTCAAAACGCCGTTGATTGATGAAATAAACCAACGAAAGACGCCAGATGTTTTGTAAAAGCAAAACGAAAGAACGCCAGATGTTTCTAAAGCAAAAGGAAAAGACGCCAGCTGCTTAACGAAAGACGCCAGATGTTTTCTAAAGCAATGGTTTTCTAAATGAAAATTCACAGCGTACATGTAAAATTAAAGTGAGCTGCAAGTCGTCATAACTCATCGAACCTTTAGTATAAACGCGCCCGATCTCACGTCGGTGATGATGTACTGGGCAGAATTCACGGAAGATTCACGGCTTACCGATGAACCTCCGCAGCTTCGCCCACTCATCATCATTCACTCCGTGGATATGCTGTGATTTGTTTGCAAAACATGTTTGGCGCTGTTTGATTCTGCTTCGAGTTATATATGTCATGCTTTCTTCTTCCTTTTTTTTTTTGTGGTTTGGCTTCTTGTTGTTGTTGTTCTTCGCTTTGGTTCTTGAATATGTACTACCTGTATTATCGCTACCGCTACATTCTTTTTTTTTGACACATTTCATATGTAATCTATTTTGTATAATTCTGTGAACTGTTCAAGTTTCGCTCCTTTATTTTTGTATCAAGTGTTGTTTTCCATTTTCGATATGTAACATGCCCCTCCCCTCCGTAATGTGCAAACCCTGAGGGTAAATAAATAAATAAAAAGGATTCCTCATTGGCAACTTTCTTCTTGAGGCTTGTAATTAAAGTAGATTGCTTTTTCAGTTCTGCCAGCACCGTGTCGTACTGTCCCGACAAGTGCTCAATCGAGTGCTCCAATTTGTCGACAGTTTCCTTGACAGAAAAAAGGGCATCGAGCCTGCTATGGATTACCGGTAACTGAGCCAATTTTTTATTAATTTCAATGAGCACTTTCCCGACTGTTTTTTTCATCTCTCGGGCCATGCCTCGTAGACAGAGTGCTACGAGCAGCTGAGACGACGCATGTTTGGCATTTCCATGCTCTTTTCGACGCGTCATCTTTAGCCTTGAAGGCGGCTTTGGTTAATACCGAGCATGAACCTACATAGTAGCCGTAGTTACATTCTGAGCACGTTGGATACGAAAAATTATCCGGGGAGCCTCACTACAAACCAAACACAATTCAGACATTTCTGTTCACAGCACAGGGGTTAAAAGAATACTACAGCTCAGAAAGTACAATATATGCAGCAGCGGTGGTGGCGGTGTGTCATAGGTAGTCACTAAACAGAGAGAGCAAAAAACAAAAAGCCAACCTGCAAAAACAGAGAGCAACGATCACTGAAGAGCCAGACGACTTTTTGTTGCCACCACCACTGAGCAAATGCGTGTCGATAGGTTTTCCGCTGTCTTTTAACTTGTCCAGGTGGTGACGTGGTACATGACGTAGAAACAGTGGGCGTAGAAATCGTGGCCTATACTGGCTCCTATCTGGAAGTTGCAGCAGGCAGTTTGCGTTCTTGAAGACTGGAGGATTTTTCGTTGCTCAGTATCTGCAAAAGCAGAGAACAACGATCACTGAAGAGCAACACGACTTTTTGGTGCCACCACCGCTGAGCAAATGCGTGTCGATAGGTTTTCCGCTGTCTTTTAACTTGTCCAGGTGGTGACGTGATGCATGACTTAGAAACAGTGGGCGTAGAAATCGTGGCCGATACTGGCTCCTATCTGGAAGTTGCAGCAGGCAGTTTGCGTTCTTGAAGACAGGAGGATTTTTCGATGCGCAGTATCTGCAAAAGCAGAGAACAACGATCACTGAAGAGCAACACGACTTTTTGGTGCCACCACCGCGGAGCAAATGCGTGTCGATAGGTTTTCCGCTGTCTTTTAACTTCTCCAGGTGGTGACGTGATGCATGACTTAGAAACTGTGGGCACAGAAATCGTGGCCGATACTGGCTCCTATCTGGAAGTTGCAGCAGGCGGTTTGCGTTCTTGAACACTGGAGGATTTTTCGAAGCGCAGTATCTGCAAAAGCAGAGAACAACGATCACTGAAGAGCAACACGACTTTTTGGTGCCACCGCCGCTGAGCAGATGCGTGTCGATAGGTTTTCCGCTGTCTTTTAACTTGTCCAGGTGGTGACGTGATGCATGACTTAGAAACTGTGGGCACAGAAATCGTGGCCTATACTGGCTCCTATCTGGAAGTTGCAGCAGGAAGTTCGCGTTCTTGAAGACTGGAGGATTTTTCGATGCGCAGTATCTGCAAAAGCAGAGGACAACGATCACTGAGGAGCCAGACGACTCTTTCTTGCCATCGCCGCTGGGCAAATGCCCGTCGACAGGTTTTCCGCTGTCTTTTAACTTGTCCAAGTGGTGACGTGGTGCATGACGTATAAACAGTGGGCGTAGAAATTGTGGCCGATACTGTCTCCTATCTGGAAATTGCAGCAGGCAGTTTGCGTTCTTGAAGACTGGAGGCTTTTTCGATGCGCAGTATCTGCAAAAGCAGAGGACAACGATCACTGAGGAGCCAGACGACTCTTTCTTGCCATCACCGCTGGGCAAATGCCCGTCGACAGGCTTTCCGCTGTCTTTTAACTTGTCCAGGTGGTGACGTGATGCATGACTTAGAAACAGTGGGCACAGAAATCGTGGCCGATACTGTCTCCTATCTGGAAGTTGCAGCAGGCAGTTTGCGTTCTTGAAGACTGGAGGCTTTTTCGATGCGCAGTATCTGCAAAAGCAGAGGACAACGACCACTGAGGAGCCAGACGACTCTTTATTGCCACCACCGTTGAGCAAATGCCCGTCGATAGGTTTTCCGCTGTCTTTTAACTTGTCCAGGTGGTGACGTGATGCATGACTTAGAAACAGTGGGCACAGAAATCGTGGCCGATACTGTCTCCTATCTGGAAGTTGCAGCAGGCAGTTTGCGTTCTTGAAGACTGGAGGCTTTTTCGATGCGCAGTATCTGCAAAAGCAGAGGACAACGATCACTGAGGAGCCAGACGACTCTTTCTTGCCATCACCGCTGGGCAAATGCCCGTCGACAGGTTTTCCGCTGTCTTTTAACTTGTCCAGGTGGTGACGTGATGCATGACTTAGAAACAGTGGGCACAGAAATCGTGGCCGATACTGTCTCCTATCTGGAAGTTGCAGCAGGCAGTTTGCGTTCTTGAAGACTGGAGGCTTTTTCGATGCGCAGTATCTGCAAAAGCAGAGGACAACGATCACTGAGGAGCCAGACGACTCTTTCTTGCCACCACCGTTGAGCAAATGCCCGTCGATAGGTTTTCCGCTGTCTTTTAACTTGTCCAGGTGGTGACGTGTGCATGACTTAGAAACAGTGGGCACAGAAATCGTGGCCGATACTGTCTCTTATCTGGAAGTTGCAGCAGGCAGTTTTGCGTTCTTGAAGACTAGAGGCTTTTTCGATGCGCAGTATCTGCAAAAGCAGAGGACAACGATCACTGAGGAGCCAGACGACTCTTTCTTGCCATCACCGCTCGGGCAAATGCCCGTCGACAGGTTTTCCGCTGTCTTTTAACTTGTCCAGGTGGTGACGTGATGCATGACTTAGAAACAGTGGGCACAGAATCGTGGCCGATACTGTCTCCTATCTGGAAGTTGCAGCAGGCAGTTTGCGTTCTTGAAGACTGGAGGCATTTTCGATGCGCAGTATCTGCAAAAGCAGAGGACAACGATCACTGAGGAGCCAGACGACTCTTTCTTGCCATCACCGCTGGGCAAATGCCCGTTGATAGGTTTTCCGCTGTCTTTTAACTTGTCCAGGTGGTGACGTGATGCATGACTTAGAAACAGTGGGCACACAAATCGTGGCCGATACTGTCTCCTATCTGGAAGTTGCAGCAGGCAGTTTGCGTTCTTGAAGACTGGAGGCTTTTTCGATGCGCAGTATCTGCAAAAGCAGAGGACAACGATCACTGAGGAGCCAGACGACTCTTTCTTGCCACCACCGCTGAGCAAATGCCCGTCGATAGGTTTTCCGCTGTCTTTTAACTTGTCCAGGTGGTGACGTGATGCATGACTTAGAAACAGTGGGCACAGAAATCGTGGCCGATACTGTCTCCTATCTGGAAGTTGCAGCAGGCAGTTTGCGTTCTTGAAGACTGGAGGATATTTCGATGCGCAGTATCTGCAAAAGCAGAGCACAACGATCACTGAGGAGCCAGACGACTCTATCTTGCCATCACCGCTGGGCAAATGCCCGTCGACAGGTTTTCCGCTGTCTTTTAACTGGTCCAAGTGGTGACGGGGTGCATGACGTAGAAACAGTGGGCGTAGAAATCGTGGCCGATACTGTCTCCTATCTGGAAGTTGCAGCAGGCAGTTTGCGTTCTTGAAGACTGGAGGATTTTTCGATGCGCAGTATCTGCAAAAGCAGAGGACAACGATCACTGAAGAGCCAGACGACTCTTTCTTGCCATCACCGCTGGGCAAATGCCCGTCGACAGGTTTTCCGCTGTCTTTTAACTTGTCCAAGTGGTGACGTGGTGCATGACGTAGAAACAGTGGGCGTAGAAATCGTGGCCGATACTGTCTCCTATCTGGAAGTTGCAGCAGGCAGTTTGCGTTCTTGAAGACTGGAGGCTTTTTCGATGCGCAGTATCTGCAAAAGCAGAGGACAACGATCACTGAGGAGCCAGACGACTCTTTCTTGCCACCACCGCTGAGCAAATGCCCGTCGATAGGTTTTCCGCTGTCTTTTAACTTGTCCAGGTGGTGACGTGATGCATGACTTAGAAACAGTGGGCACAGAAATCGTGGCCGATACTGTCTCCTATCTGGAAGTTGCAGCAGGCAGTTTGCGTTCTTGAAGACTGGAGGATATTTCGATGCGCAGTATCTGCAAAAGCAGAGGACAACGATCACTGAGGAGCCAGACGACTCTTTCTTGCCATCAACCGCTGGGCAAACGCCCGTTGATAGGTTTTCCGCTGTCTTTTAACTTGTCCAGGTGGTGACGTGATTTTCAGTTTTTTCAGTTTTCAGTTTATTGAACGTATTTGAATGGGGGTTACATATGGGGAGAAGTATACAGAAAGAGGTCCCTTAGTGCGAACACTGCAATGGGACCTCTTGTTATAGAATACATAAGAAAATAAAATCATGAGCAGAAATAGCGCCAAACAAGGATAGAATGTGCACAAAATAAACAGGAGGCATTATGGTATGCGAAGACGATTTTACACTATTTGACACTGAAAATACAAGAAAGGTAGCAAAATAAGTAAGAGCTAACAATGTGTAATGATGCTATCTTTAGGATAGTATATTATTAAATATTTCACATGAAAAAGAATGCAATGAAAGTGAATAAAGAATACATGAAGCATTGTGAAAGCGGCGATGAAGTAACGACAGTGATTAAATATAGTTCAATTATCCAAAGGATGGTTCAGAAAAAGGCGAACGGAATGTTTGAAAGCATATAAAGAGGGCGATGTTTTGGCTTCCAAAGGCAGAGTGTTCCACACCTTGATTGCGGAGAAGCTTACTGTTTTTTGTCCATAGTTTGTGCGAGCCTTGGGCGGAAAAATATTGCTTTGAAGGGAGAAACGTGTATTATTAGAGGAAGTCGTAAATTTCTTGCCTACGACATACAGCAGATTCGGATTACGTACATGCGGTAGGCAATTACGGCTAAGTTAAAGACGATAATATTTGAGATGGGAAAGATATTTTAGTGAAGAGAATAGTGGAGCCGAATGAGCGTGATAATTACTGTGCGTTATTATACGGAGAGCCTGTTTTTGAATATGCGCTAATGGGCTTAAGTAAGTTTATATGTAAGTCCCCAAGATTCAATGCAGTAGTTGAAATGACTGATGAAGGAACGCAAAATAGAGAGAAGTTAGAGTAGGGAGCGCAAAATATTGGCGGGCTCTGAGCAGAACACGAATGCCATAGGCGGTCTTTCTTTTTATTTGGTTAATATGTTCATTAAAGTTCAAGAACAGTCAAGTTCGATGCCGAGAAATGTACACTTGTCAGATGGGAATATTTCATGGTTATTGACATACAATGGTAGTGCGTTATCACGTTTTTTCGACCGAGAACTGAAATGACATACTTTGTCTTAGATGGGTTAATACAAGCTTGTTTTTATGGCACCAACTAATGACGCTCTGAAGAATCACTGTTTAGCTGGGAGGGTAGGGCAGGAATGGAGTCATGTGCAGTGAAAATGGTGGTGTCATCAGCGTAAAGCAAGCATTCTGTGTGAGGTGATAAACAGTCTGCCAGGTCATTTATGTAGATGAGAAATAAAAGAGACCTAATATAGATCCTTGTGGGACTCCTATATTGATAGTTTTGGAGTCCGAGAGCACGCCTGAAATAGATACAACTTGTGTACGGTTTCAGTAAGTAACTAGAAATGAATTCTCGTGAAGGGCCAGTTACACCATAAGAAGAGAGCTTGTTTATGAGAATAGCGTGGTCGATCGAATCAAAGGCTTGACTGAAGTCAATGAAGGACTGATCCAAAGAACTTCCCGTCATCAATTGTATTCCTGATATTTTCAGGAAGAGCAACTAGCGCGAGATTAGTGGAAAGCCTTGACGAAAACCAAATTGATGGGGTGATAAGAGCTGAAATTTTTCGAGGTAGACTTGTGAGACGACTGGAAAATAGTTTTTCAACAACCTTACTGAAAAAAGGAATAAGAGCGATGGGCCTATAATTATTTATGACTGATGTATCACCTTTCTTATGAACAGTACTACCTGCTTTTCTTAGTTCGGAAGGAAAGATGGAGTGCTTAAAGAATAGTTCACGATATGGCAAAAATAGGGCAATGACATCAACAATGTTCCTTTATGTGTCTAGGCGGATATGTTGTCAAGCCCAGCGCTAGTTTATTTTTAAGATTCAAGATCGTGTTGCGAAATTCAACTGGACAGGTTGGAAAAAGATCAAAAGATTGCAATGGACGCCGACTGTCGTTAATGCACGATTGCCCGGTTGAGGTGTACCAGAAAAATACTGACTGAAAGCATTTGCAATGGCATCAGAAGTGCGAAGGGTCTTCCATCGTGACATATTTCAGTAACACTTGTTGCAGATTTATTTTTATTTAGAAATGAGTTAAGTATTCGCCACTGCTTTTCCCGTATTTTACCAGCTTGGATTATTAAATTTTCATAGTGATCTCGTTTCGCTTTTTTTAATATGAGGTTTAATGTATTGCTGTATTTCTTGCAACGTTCTTTTTAAAGCCAGATTAAAGGTTTTTTCTTCGATTTTCTGTAGGGTTGTCTTTCTTTCGTAGACAGGCGAGAAGTCCTGTGTTAACCAAGGGTTCGAGGGAGATGAATGCTTTCCTTCGGCACAAAACATAGACGTTGAGGAAGTTATCGCATCGATATAAGGGAAGAAAATTCCCTGTAAGCGGTCTCAGGGTCCCAGTACAAGAGGTACGTGGGACCAGTTTATTACACTATTGAATCAGTAAACTTCTTTTGTCAAAGACCGACTTGGAGAAGCAAGTATTTGAAGGAGTGCCACGCGATGAAAGCGAAGCGCCACGGGGAAGTGGTCAGTAATATTGGCCACGAATGATAAAAGCCTCGGGAGGAGTAAGAAGATTCGTTAGGCGTGATCAATTAAAGTACCAGGAGTGTTTCCCACACAGCGGGTGGGTTCGTTAAGAGCGAATCAAGGCCATATCCAAGAAAAGTGTTCTATATAGACTAGAACTTGAATAATCCAAAATATGATATTGATGTCACCCAATGATGACTATATATTTGTTTTCTTGCGTGCAGTGAATGAAGCAAGACGTCAAGGGCGGAGCAAAAGTTCGGCACGGAAGAGCTAGGTGAACGATATATGCAACCGAGTACAATTTTGCGCGAGTTGCTATTGAAATCAGGACTATCAATTTCTACCCAAATTCTTGCTTCACAATCGGGTACATCAAGAAACCAGGTCAGTTCTACGTTTGTAGCTAACATTGTTAGATATGAATATCGCGGCGCCCCAATGACACGAGGACGCACGAGATTGTACTCTGCATTGTAGTTCGGAAGCAAAACAAAATTTCTATCCGAGTCGGTAAGCCAAGTCTCGGAAACACAGATTATCGAAAACGGAAAGCGGAAGAGAGCAAAAAAGGGCCTGTATCATCGAAGTTTTGCGGAGACTGCGCGCGTTAAATGACTGATCGAGTTATAGGTCTGAGAGATAAAGACTGAAGGTTATCAGTGGCAATGTAAGGCATTGTGACGTCACGATATGAGAAGAGCTTAGTTTGAGAATACGCTTAGATCAGCTTCGTCTCGAATTCGAAATACACGGCTGTCAGTGGTTTTGCGGGCCTTGATCTGACAGTCATCCGTCCACAAAAATTGCCATTTTCTTTCTTGTTTTGCTGGGTCAGGTGATCATTTATGTATAGGGCAGCAGCGGTGGTGCATGACTTAGAAACAGTGGGCACACAAATCGTGGCCGATACTGTCTCCTATGTGGAAGTTGCAGCAGGCAGTTTGCGTTCTTGAAAACTGGAGGCTTTTTCGATGCGCAGTATCTGCAAAAGCAGAGGACAACGATCACTGAGGAGCCAGACGACTCTTTCTTGCCACCACCGCTGAGCAAATGCCCGTCGATAGGTTTTCCGCTGTCTTTTAACTTGTCCAGGTGGTGACGTGATGCATGACTTAGAAACAGTGGGCACAGAAATCGTGGCCGATACTGTCTCCTATCTGGAAGTTGCAGCAGGCAGTTTGCGTTCTTGAAGACTGGAGGATATTTCGATGCGCAGTATCTGCAAAAGCAGAGGACAACGATCACTGAGGAGCCAGACGACTCTTTCTTGCCATCACCGCTGGGCAAATGCCCGTCGACAGGTTTTCCGCTGTCTTTTAACTTGTCCAAGTGGTGACGTGGTGCATGACGTAGAAACAGTGGGCGTAGAAATCGTGGCCGATACTGTCTCCTATCTGGAAGTTGCAGCAGGCAGTTTGCGCTCTTGAAGACTGGAGGATCTTTCGATGCGCAGTATCTGCAAAAGCAGAGGACAACGATCACTGAGGAGCCAGACGACTCTTTCTTGCCATCACCGCTGGGCAAATGCCCGTCGACAGGTTTTCCGCTGTCTTTTAACTTGTCCAAGTGGTGACGTGGTGCATGACGTAGAAACAGTGGGCGTAGAAATCGTGGCCGATACTGTCTTTTATCTGGAAGTTGCAGCAGGCAGTTTGCGTTCTTGAAGACTGGAGGATTTTTCGATGCGCAGTATCTGCAAAAGCAGAGGACAACGATCACTGAGGAGCCAGACGACTCTTTCTTGCCATCACCGCTGGGCAAATTCCCGTCGACAGGTTTTCCGCTGTCTTTTAACTTGTCCAGGTGGTGACCTGATGCATGACTTAGAAACAGTGGGCACAGAAATCGTGGCCGATACTGTCTCCTATCTGGAAGTTGCAGCAGGCAGTTTGCGTTCTTGAAGACTGGAGGCTTTTTCGATGCGCAGTATCTGCAAAAGCAGAAGACAACGATCACTGAGGAGCCAGACGACTCTTTCTTGCCATCACCGCTGGGCAAGTGCCCGTCGACAGGTTTTCCGCTGTCTTTTAACTTGTCCAGGTGGTGACGTGATGCATGACTTAGAAACAGTGGGCACAGAAATCGTGGCCGATACTGTCTCCTATCTGGAAGTTGCAGCAGGCAGTTTGCGTTCTTGAAGACTGGAGGCTTTTTCGATGCGTAGTATCTGCAAAAGCAGAGGACAACGATCACTGAGGAGCCAGACGACTCTTTCTTGCCACCACCGTTGAGCAAATGCCCGTCGATAGGTTTTCCGCTGTCTTTTAACTTGTCCAGGTGGTGACGTGGTGCATGACTTAGAAACAGTGGGCACAGAAATCGTGGCCGATACTGTCTCCTATCTGGAAGTTGCAGCAGGCAGTTTGCGTTCTTGAAGACTAGAGGCTTTTTCGATGCGCAGTATCTGCAAAAGCAGAGGACAACGATCACTGAGGAGCCAGACGACTCTTTCTTGCCATCACCGCTGGGCAAATGCCCGTCGACAGGTTTTCCGCTGTCTTTTAACTTGTCCAGGTGGTGACGTGATGCATGACTTAGAAACAGTGGGCACAGAAATCGTGGCCGATACTGTCTCCTATCTGGAAGTTGCAGCAGGCAGTTTGCGTTCTTGAAGACTGGAGGCATTTTCGATGCGCAGTATCTGCAAAAGCAGAGGACAACGATCACTGAGGAGCCAGACGACTCTTTCTTGCCATCACCGCTGGGCAAATGCCCGTTGATAGGTTTTCCGCTGTCTTTTAACTTGTCCAGGTGGTGACGTGATGCATGACTTAGAAACAGTGGGCACACAAATCGTGGCCGATACTGTCTCCTATCTGGAAGTTGCAGCAGGCAGTTTGCGTTCTTGAAGACTGGAGGATTTTTCGATGCGCAGTATCTGCAAAAGCAGAGGACAACGATCACTGAAGAGCCAGACGACTCTTTCTTGCCATCACCGCTGGGCAAATGCCCGTCGACAGGTTTTCCGCTGTCTTTTAACTTGTCCAAGTGGTGACGTGGTGCATGACGTAGAAACAGTGGGCGTAGAAATCGTGGCCGATACTGTCTCCTATCTGGAAGTTGCAGCAGGCAGTTTGCGTTCTTGAAGACTGGAGGCTTTTTCGATGCGCAGTATCTGCAAAAGCAGAGGACAACGATCACTGAGGAGCCAGACGACTCTTTCTTGCCACCACCGCTGAGCAAATGCCCGTCGATAGGTTTTCCGCTGTCTTTTAACTTGTCCAGGTGGTGACGTGATGCATGACTTAGAAACAGTGGGCACAGAAATCGTGGCCGATACTGTCTCCTATCTGGAAGTTGCAGCAGGCAGTTTGCGTTCTTGAAGACTGGAGGATTTTTCGATGCGCAGTATCTGCAAAAGCAGAGGACAACGATCACTGAAGAGTCAGACGACTCTTTCTTGCCATCACCGCTGGGCAAATGCCCGTCGACAGGTTTTCCGCTGTCTTTTAACTTGTCCAAGTGGTGACGTGGTGCATGACGTAGAAACAGTGGGCGTAGAAATCGTGGCCGATACTGTCTCCTATCTGGAAGTTGCAGCAGGCAGTTTGCGTTCTTGAAGACTGGAGGCTTTTTCGATGCGCAGTATCTGCAAAAGCAGAGGACAACGATCACTGAGGAGCCAGACGACTCTTTCTTGCCACCACCGCTGAGCAAATGCCCGTCGATAGGTTTTCCGCTGTCTTTTACTTGTCCAGGTGGTGACGTGATGCATGACTTAGAAACAGTGGGCACAGAAATCGTGGCCGATACTGTCTCCTATCTGGAAGTTGCAGCAGGCAGTTTGCGTTCTTGAAGACTGGAGGATATTTCGATGCGCAGTATCTGCAAAAGCAGAGGACAACGATCACTGAGGAGCCAGACGACTCTTTCTTGCCATCACCGCTGGGCAAATGCCCGTTGATAGGTTTTCCGCTGTCTTTTAACTTGTCCAGGTGGTGACGTGATGCATGACTTAGAAACAGTGGGCACACAAATCGTGGCCGATACTGTCTCCTATCTGGAAGTTGCAGCAGGCAGTTTGCGTTCTTGAAGACTGGAGGCTTTTTCGATGCGCAGTATCTGCAAAAGCAGAGGACAACGATCACTGAGGAGCCAGACGACTCTTTCTTGCCACCACCGCTGAGCAAATGCCCGTCGATAGGTTTTCCGCTGTCTTTTAACTTGTCCAGGTGGTGACGTGATGCATGACTTAGAAACAGTGGGCACAGAAATCGTGGCCGATACTGTTTCCTATCTGGAAGTTGCAGCAGGCAGTTTGCGTTCTTGAAGACTGGAGGATATTTCGATGCGCAGTATCTGCAAAAGCAGAGGACAACGATCACTGAGGAGCCAGACGACTCTTTCTTGCCATCACCGCTGGGCAAATGCCCGTCGACAGGTTTTCCGCTGTCTTTTAACTTGTCCAAGTGGTGACGTGGTGCATGACGTAGAAACAGTGGGCGTAGAAATCGTGGCCGATACTGTCTCCTATCTGGAAGTTGCAGCAGGCAGTTTGCGTTCTTGAAGACTGGAGGATCTTTCGATGCGCAGTATCTGCAAAAGCAGAGGACAACGATCACTGAGGAGCCAGACGACTCTTTCTTGCCATCACCGCTGGGCAAATGCCCGTCGACAGGTTTTCCGCTGTCTTTTAACTTGTCCAAGTGGTGACGTGGTGCATGACGTAGAAACAGTGGGCGTAGAAATCGTGGCCGATACTGTCTTTTATCTGGAAGTTGCAGCAGGCAGTTTGCGTTCTTGAAGACTGGAGGATTTTTCGATGCGCAGTATCTGCAAAAGCAGAGGACAACGATCACTGAGGAGCCAGACGACTCTTTCTTGCCATCACCGCTGGGCAAATGCCCGTCGACAGGTTTTCCGCTGTCTTTTAACTTGTCCAGGTGGTGACGTGATGCATGACTTAGAAACAGTAGGCACAGAAATCGTGGCCGATACTGTCTCCTATCTGGAAGTTGCAGCAGGCAGTTTGCGTTCTTGAAGACTGGAGGCTTTTTCGATGCGCAGTATCTGCAAAAGCAGATGACAACGATCACTGAGGAGCCAGACGGCTCTTTCTTGCCACCACCGCTGAGCAAATGCCCGTCGATAGGTTTTCCGCTGTCTTTTAACTTGTCCAGGTGGTGACGTGATGCATGACTTAGAAAGAGTGGGCACAGAAATCGCGGCCGATACTGTCTCCTATCTGGAAGTTGCAGCAGGCAGTTTGCGTTCTTGAAGACTGGAGGATTTTTCAATGCGCAGTATCTGCAAAAGCAGAGGACAACGATCACTGAGGAGCCAGACGACTCTTTCTCTCCATCACCGCTGGGCAAATGCCCGTCGACAGGTTTTCCGCTGTCTTTTAACTTGTCCAAGTGGTGACGTGGTGCATGACGTAGAAACAGTGGGCGTAGAAATCGTGGCCGATACTGTCTTTTATCTGGAAGTTGCAGCAGGCAGTTTGCGTTCTTGAAGACTGGAGGATTTTTCGATGCGCAGTATCTGCAAAAGCAGAGGACAACGATCACTGAGGAGCCAGACGACTCTTTCTTGCCACCACCGTTGAGCAAATGCCCGTCGATAGGTTTTCCGCTGTCTTTTAACTTGTCCAGGTGGTGACGTGGTGCATGACTTAGAAACAGTGGGCACAGAAATCGTGGCCGATACTGTCTCCTATCTGGAAGTTGCAGCAGGCAGTTTGCGTTCTTGAAGACTGGAGGCATTTTCGATGCGCAGTATCTGCAAAAGCAGAGGACAACGATCACTGAGGAGCCAGACGACTCTTTCTTGCCATCACCGCTGGGCAAATGCCCGTTGATAGGTTTTCCGCTGTCTTTTAACTTGTCCAGGTGGTGACGTGATGCATGACTTAGAAACAGTGGGCACACAAATCGTGGCCGATACTGTCTCCTATCTGGAAGTTGCAGCAGGCAGTTTGCGTTCTTGAAGACTGGAGGATTTTTCGATGCGCAGTATCTGCAAAAGCAGAGGACAACGATCACTGAAGAGCCAGACGACTCTTTCTTGCCATCACCGCTGGGCAAATGCCCGTCGACAGGTTTTCCGCTGTCTTTTAACTTGTCCAAGTGGTGACGTGGTGCATGACGTAGAAACAGTGGGCGTAGAAATCGTGGCCGATACTGTCTCCTATCTGGAAGTTGCAGCAGGCAGTTTGCGTTCTTGAAGACTGGAGGCTTTTTCGATGCGCAGTATCTGCAAAAGCAGAGGACAACGATCACTGAGGAGCCAGACGACTCTTTCTTGCCACCACCGCTGAGCAAATGCCCGTCGATAGGTTTTCCGCTGTCTTTTAACTTGTCCAGGTGGTGACGTGATGCATGACTTAGAAACAGTGGGCACAGAAATCGTGGCCGATACTGTCTCCTATCTGGAAGTTGCAGCAGGCAGTTTGCGTTCTTGAAGACTGGAGGATTTTTCGATGCGCAGTATCTGCAAAAGCAGAGGACAACGATCACTGAAGAGCCAGACGACTCTTTCTTGCCATCACCGCTGGGCAAATGCCCGTCGACAGGTTTTCCGCTGTCTTTTAACTTGTCCAAGTGGTGACGTGGTGCATGACGTAGAAACAGTGGGCGTAGAAATCGTGGCCGATACTGTCTCCTATCTGGAAGTTGCAGCAGGCAGTTTGCGTTCTTGAAGACTGGAGGCTTTTTCGATGCGCAGTATCTGCAAAAGCAGAGGACAACGATCACTGAGGAGCCAGACGACTCTTTCTTGCCACCACCGCTGAGCAAATGCCCGTCGATAGGTTTTCCGCTGTCTTTTAACTTGTCCAGGTGGTGACGTGATGCATGACTTAGAAACAGTGGGCACAGAAATCGTGGCCGATACTGTCTCCTATCTGGAAGTTGCAGCAGGCAGTTTGCGTTCTTGAAGACTGGAGGATATTTCGATGCGCAGTATCTGCAAAAGCAGAGGACAACGATCACTGAGGAGCCAGACGACTCTTTCTTGCCATCACCGCTGGGCAAATGCCCGTTGATAGGTTTTCCGCTGTCTTTTAACTTGTCCAGGTGGTGACGTGATGCATGACTTAGAAACAGTGGGCACACAAATCGTGGCCGATACTGTCTCCTATCTGGAAGTTGCAGCAGGCAGTTTGCGTTCTTGAAGACTGGAGGCTTTTTCGATGCGCAGTATCTGCAAAAGCAGAGGACAACGATCACTGAGGAGCCAGACGACTCTTTCTTGCCACCACCGCTGAGCAAATGCCCGTCGATAGGTTTTCCGCTGTCTTTTAACTTGTCCAGGTGGTGACGTGATGCATGACTTAGAAACAGTGGGCACAGAAATCGTGGCCGATACTGTTTCCTATCTGGAAGTTGCAGCAGGCAGTTTGCGTTCTTGAAGACTGGAGGATATTTCGATGCGCAGTATCTGCAAAAGCAGAGGACAACGATCACTGAGGAGCCAGACGACTCTTTCTTGCCATCACCGCTGGGCAAATGCCCGTCGACTAGGTTTTCCGCTGTCTTTTAACTTGTCCAAGGTGGTGACGTGGATGCATGACTTAGAAACAGTGGGCGTAGAAATCGTGGCCGATACTGTCTCCTATCTGGAAGTTGCAGCAGGCAGTTTGCGTTCTTGAAGACTGGAGGATCTTTCGATGCGCAGTATCTGCAAAAGCAGAGGACAACGATCACTGAGGAGCCAGACGACTCTTTCTTGCCATCACCGCTGGGCAAATGCCCGTCGACAGGTTTTCCGCTGTCTTTTAACTTGTCCAAGTGGTGACGTGGTGCATGACGTAGAAACAGTGGGCGTAGAAATCGTGGCCGATACTGTCTTTTATCTGGAAGTTGCAGCAGGCAGTTTGCGTTCTTGAAGACTGGAGGATTTTTCGATGCGCAGTATCTGCAAAAGCAGAGGACAACGATCACTGAGGAGCCAGACGACTCTTTCTTGCCATCACCGCTGGGCAAATGCCCGTCGACAGGTTTTCCGCTGTCTTTTAACTTGTCCAGGTGGTGACGTGATGCATGACTTAGAAACAGTAGGCACAGAAATCGTGGCCGATACTGTCTCCTATCTGGAAGTTGCAGCAGGCAGTTTGCGTTCTTGAAGACTGGAGGCTTTTTCGATGCGCAGTATCTGCAAAAGCAGATGACAACGATCACTGAGGAGCCAGACGGCTCTTTCTTGCCACCACCGCTGAGCAAATGCCCGTCGATAGGTTTTCCGCTGTCTTTTAACTTGTCCAGGTGGTGACGTGATGCATGACTTAGAAAGAGTGGGCACAGAAATCGTGGCCGATACTGTCTCCTATCTGGAAGTTGCAGCAGGCAGTTTGCGTTCTTGAAGACTGGAGGATTTTTCGATGCGCAGTATCTGCAAAAGCAGAGGACAACGATCACTGAGGAGCCCGACGACTCTTTCTTGCCACCACCGCTGAGCAAATGCCCGTCGATAGGTTTTCCGCTGTCTTTTAACTTGTCCAGGTGGTGACGTGATGCATGACTTAGAAACAGTCCTCATTCTCGTGTCTTCGTCTTTTTGCGCTGTTTAAACAATGAAGTTAAACCAACTAACCCAATTTTACACACTGTTGCAGAAACAGTGGGCACAGAAATCGTGGCCGATACTGTCTCCTATCTGGAAGTTGCAGCAGGCAGTTTGCGTTCTTGAAGACTGGAGGATTTTTCGATGCGCAGTATCTGCAAAAGCAGAGGACAACGATCACTGAGGAGCCAGACGACTCTTTCTTGCCATCACCGCTGGGCAAATGCCCGTCGACAGGTTTTCCGCTGTCTTTTAACTTGTCCAAGTGGTGACGTGGTGCATGACGTAGAAACAGTGGGCGTAGAAATTGTGGCCGATACTGGCTCCTATCTGGAAGTTGCAGCAGGCAGTTTGCGTTCTTGAAGACTGGAGGATTTTTCGATGCGCAGTATCTGCAAAAGCAGAGGACAACGATCACTGAGGAGCCAGACGACTCTTTCTTGCCATCACCGCTGGGCAAATGCCCGTCGACAGGTTTTCCGCTGTCTTTTAACTTGTCCAAGTGGTGACGTGGTGCATGACGTAGAAACAGTGGGCGTAGAAATCGTGGCCGATACTGTCTCCTATCTGGAAGTTGCAGCAGGCAGTTTGTGTTCTTGAAGACTGGAGGATTTTTCGATGCGCAGTATCTGCAAAAGCAGAGGACAACGATCACTGAGGAGCCAGACGACTCTTTCTTGCCATCACCGCTGGGCAAATGCCCGTCGACAGGTTTTCCGCTGTCTTTTAACTTGTCCAAGTGGTGACATGGTGCATGACGTAGAATTAGTGGGCGTAGAAATTGTGGCCGATACTGTCTCCTATCTGGAAGTTGCAGCAGGCAGTTTGCGTTTTTGAAGACTGGAGGATTTTTCGATGCGCAGTATCTGCAAAAGCAGAGGACAACGATCCCAGAAGAGCCAGACGACTTTTTGTTGCCACCACCGCTGAGCATATGAATTACTTTTCAGTGAGAAATTCGGTTTTCATGAAAAGAAATGTACAGAAATGGCTTTACTTGGCATTAAAGAACAAATTGCTAAAAATATAGACCGCAAGGTGTTCACCCAGGAATATTTTTAGACTTTCCAAGGGCATTGAACTCTGTTAAGCACGATATTCTGTAAACAAAATACCAAACTATGGCATTCGAAATGTTGCCCTAGAGTTAGTACATAGCTATTTAACAGACAGGTTACAGTATACATATGTTCATGGGTATAAATCGCAGTTAAAACCAATAAAACTAGGTGTGCCACAGGGTTCTATGCTGGGTCCCTTATTTTTTATTATTTACATAAATGACATCGTCCACTTGACAGTAGCTTCTTCTGTAGTCATGTATGCAGACGATACTAGCCTGTTTGTTTCTGGCAGCTCTTTAAAAGATCTAGAGAAGAAAGCGAACGAGTGTCTGGTCTCTCTTTCATACTGACTAGATTCAAATCAACTACAACTGAACGTTAGTAAAACTAAATTTATCTTACTGATGAGCAAGAACAGGTGTTAAGATTATAAAATTTCTCTCTGGTTTCAAAATAACAAGAATCAACGTGTCACTTTGTTCAATTTTTAGGTGTACTTTTCAATGAGCACCTAAGCTGGACGCCATAGATAAACAAAAGACATACAAATATGTCTAGATCGATTTCTGTTTTATACAAACTTGGGTCCCTAGTTCCAAAGTGATTAAAGCTCCAGCTGCATTATTCTTTAGCTCATTCACAACTAAATTACTGCATTTTAATTTGGGGCACTACTTCAAATACCAACCTAGACCGGCTATTAGTTTTACAAAGAAGGGCTGTACGCTTTATAGAAAATCTGCAACCTAGGGAACACACTCCTCCATTTTTCGCGAAGCTTCAGATACGTCTACCAAATACAATCAGAAACTCGCCTTATATATCGGTAAAGAGATAGGAAACACCATTGACCCATTGGCATGGAGCATTGCTACCCAAGCGATGCTTCCTGTGATCTAGGCTTTGACCGTTTTAATTAGAGCGCAACCACACACACACACACACACACACACACACACACACACACACACACACACACACACACACACACACACACACACACACACACACACAACCAGGCATCAACCACGTACAGCGCTATGGTTGTGTGTGTGCGTGTGAATGTGTCGTGTGGTTGCGCTCTAATTAAGTTTTTTGGAAATGATCTACCAACTAGCCCAACAACAAGTTCTTTTATTTGGGACAACTTATGGAAAGCAAACCTTATCTTATCAAATACCTCATCTAATCCACAACAACAGCTATGTCCATGAACTTTTAGAACAAAGTAATGCTAAAAACAGTTTGAAGGAAAAAGTTAAGATGTACTTCCTTTCTTGTACCGTGCCCTAACTGTATTATCTATTACAAATATTTCTCTTAGTATTTTTTGTACATTTGTAATATTGTGAAAAAGTGTCTCTTTTCTTTTAAATGTGTATTTCTGTATAGCACTTTGTCTTCTGACTTAATATTCTCATGGTATCAGTTTTTTTTACATTTTTTTGACGTGCTAGGGGCAAATTCGTGTTGGCTGTCGTGTGATATTTTCAATTGTATATTTCAGGTATGCTTTCTAGTTTTCTAATTTGGCTTTTGTATTCCGTCAACAAAAAAGGGGAAATATTTATTTTTTGTTGCACTGTTTCTGAGCAAGTGAACGGGTGGAGGGACCCTAGTAAGGCAGAGGTAATCTGCCTTCAGTCCCTTCAACCCAGGCAAATTTTCCTTTTGTCTAAATAAACTGAATGAATGGATGAATTATTGCCGGATTTTGAAGATCGCTTCGGCAGGTTTAGCATGGTCCATAATGGATAAACATAGAAACGGGTTTCTTGTAACGCAGAAATTACCCATGCTTGTGTTTGTCCTCCTCATCTGTGCGCGATCAAATGATAAAGCGATGTGTCACGAGAGGAGGACAATCACCGATGAAAATTAGCCCAGTTCTCGGTCGTACTTATCTCGAGCAAGGAAGAATGCTAGAACACCCCTGTATTGCTCAAATCGGGGTATTTCGCGCTGCGAAGAAACAGACAGTAACAAAATAATGTAATACTCAAAATGTAACAAATAATGTAATAGAACAGATGTACTTAGAGTGATCTATATTCGAAAAACTAAGCAGTTGCCCTGCTTTCCTTTGTAAATTGGGCCAAAGTAAATTCACTGGCAGAAAAAAATTTGCGAAGCTTACACTAAGCACTAAGCCGCGCAGGCCTTGAAACAGCGAAACTGGACGATTCTTAAGACTAATCTGGTTGCTTCTACGTTGCTTCTAGGCCACAGCTAGGTGATGCTAGGTTATTTCTACGTTGATTCTCAGCACAGAGAGGTTTGAGTTAAACCACACACAGTCAAAGACACGACACGGATGTCCAAACTTCAGAGACAGAAACTCGCGTTAAACCAAGCGTTCGCACCTTCCGTACACTCACAGACATGATACAGATGTCCGAACTCCGGAGTAGAGTTGCCAGTTCCGCTTATAATAAGCGGATTTGGGTATCTTTTCTCGCCGAGTCGCTTGTCGCGTTTTTCTTGGGCTTATTTACTTTTTCCCAGCAAATATAGTTCCTTTAGTGATCGTCACCAATAGCGGGTTCACCAATAGCGCGTTTGTCGATCACTTTGAGTAGTTGAGTGTTGAAGTGAAACATACGTTGGGGGAATGAACAAGTAACGTTAATCACGCACTAACAAACGTGCATTCAGCCGAATGGAGACTACCCGGGAGACAATGTTAACAATTAAATATGTATTTTCGTGCATAGTTGCGCATATTATCGCTGTACAAACTAATTAAAGTGATTTTACAACTTCCCTTTGTATTTGAGTGACATATTTTTATTATAAAAATTGCACCATCTCCCTCTAAATGGGACCATGGGGCGATGTAAAGCCGGAGCACTTGCACGATCGCGTTCCGTTGGCGTTCGTTGCGCCTGCTACCGACCTCGGTCAGATTGTTATCAAACCAAACTCGGTCGCACACGTTGCAGCTGTGCCCGAAGCTCCGGAACCGGGCGTCGGCACCGTCGAAGCCCGGGCGTTGAAGCTGTCTAGCGAGGCGTCTGCACGGGCGTTGTACTCGCGTCGTCTGTCCGTAGCCGACGCGTTGGCTCGACGCTGACGCTTGGCTTCGACGTCGGCGTTGCATGCGGCGGGGTTTGCTTGCCGGCGCTGCCATTGCGTTTCGGCATGTCGAGCCCGCGTTTCATCTGTAGGAGTTTCCCGCCGACGTTACCGTTTGCGCTGGGCTTCCCTAGCCCGGAGCTCGGGGTCCGCTTGCGGACGTTTAAGTTGCGCTTCGGCGCGTCGAGCATTCCGCTGCTCCACCCGCTGCTCCGCGATCTAGGGAGGCGTTAAGGTATTACTGCAACTGGCGCCCACGTTGACGTTGGAACTCATGACACCGGCGCAGCCGGCGCAGTGACTGAGCGTGTGTACTACCTAACGCAAGCCTTTTTTCTAAATGAGGAGGAAGAGGGGAGAGGGGAAGGGAGTGAAGAGGAGGTGTGTGGGGAGGGTTTACGCATGCGCAGTAACGGTGGTGACACCGCACACCGTTTGAACTCCGCTATGAGATGCTTCGCATCTAATAAAAAAATATTTGGCCGGCGCTTGACTTTTGCTCCATAGTTGGCCTCATGGTTGTCGTCTTGAATCAACGTTGCGGCCTGCTTCGAACTGTCATCCCCGAGTTGTTCCTTTTGCTTTGATGCTGCAAGGCTCGGTGATGAACTTCCCCGGTATATTGGTGTGTCCAGGAATCCAATCAATCCTTACCCGGATGGATCGTTCTTGAAGTTGGGCGGCATAGTTCAGGCTTTACCTGGCGTATGCTGGTAGATTACTTTGCGTTTGGAGTGTTCGAATGCGTTGCTGCGAGTCTGTGAAGATGTGAAAAGCTTTTGGCGATGATTCTGTTAGAGGGTAGTGGGCTAGAGCTTCCGAAATAGCGTGCCCATCGGCTGCTTCGGGTAGCAAGCAAGAATGCGTAATAGTCAATGAGGCTGCTTCCCCTGTTCTCAGGTTCAAAAATGCTGCGGTGTTGGACGCCTCGTGCACTCTATAGAGTGCACTCTATAGAGTGCAAAAGTATGTCCGAAGAAGAAGAAATCATCTACAAGGATGCCTCGTGCACTCTATAGAGTGCACGAGGCATCCTTGTAGATGATTTCTTCTTCTTCGGACATACTTTTGAGGTACTGCATATGCCGCTGACCGTAGTAATCCATTCTCTGTTTCTCCGAGGCTTGGTTCATATCTTTCGGAAGCGGCCGATTGTCTGTCACGGTAATATCTTCCCATTGTGGAATGGTGGGTAGAATATCAGGTATGTCTTCTTTGCTTAGACCTAGTTCGTTTCTGACGGCTCTTCCCGCCTTGGTTAGCTTGAGGCGCTCATTTTGGGCTTGCAGTGAAGGCTCAGCGTAGTCGCCTATTGGACGAAGTAGACCTTCATAGTAAAATTACAGCGCGAAAAAAACAAGAGACAGAAGAAATACTACACAGGACAAGCGCTGGCTGCCAACTACAACATTTATTGCGCATAACCCTTGCTTAAATAACATCGCTGCGAACCACGTCAACATGAGGGGACGAAAAGGTAAAAACTTATTACAAAAAGACCAAACAAAAACGCCAGGCCTGCGCTGAAACCGCAGCACAGTCACAGCGAAAGCTGGAAGAGCGGCGTTTCTAGAGCCCGTTAAGCTCTCTTGGGGCTACAATACAAGTACACTAGAAAGGTACCCACTACGCCATAAATCACAATTTTTGTGAAGTTGGGAAGCACCTACTAAGCACCTACTAAGCCATTATTCGTCATTCTGCGGAGAAACGAGGCACCAGCTACACGTCTGTAAGGCATTATGTGCACTTTGTTGACGCGACGACTGATGACGATGAAGAATTATGGCTCAGCCCTTTGTAATGGGTTGGAATGTTTAAACGGCCCACCAGTTATGTAATTTGCATTGGGTGACGCCCGGTCGCTATTTCCCTCTCCCGTCATGCTGTATAACATACGTTGACGTGGGAGAGAGACGGGGGGAGGGGGGGCGAAGAACTTTACTGAGACCCCGAGGAAATGGATCATGCGCTTATGGGCTTCCTTAGCAACCAATACAAGTGCACTTGCGAGGAACCCACTACGCTATAAATCATTGTAATTTTTGAGAAGTAGGGCAGCAGGCACTGTGCCATTTTTCGTCATTCTACGGAGAGCGTTGGTACCTGCTAAACGCATGTAAGGCATTATGCGCACTTTGTTGATGCTGTGCTTGATGACCATGAAGAATTATGGCAGAGTCCTTTGTAATGGGTTGGAAGCATTCAACAACCTACTCGTTGCGCAATTCGCATTGTGTGACGCCTCGTTACAGAATTCGCGTTGTGCGACGCTTGGTGCTTATTTTACGCTTCTACCACGCTATATTGCATATGCTAATGTCGTTCCTTTCCGACATGAAGCCTGTATAGGACCTTTTTGCAAAGCAGTTTCAAGCACCGGCATGGCTCAGAGGTTGAATACTGGGCTCCCACGCAGAGGGCCCAGGTTCGAACCTCGTTCCATCCTGGAATTTTTTCTTATTTCGTTTTTTTTCTTATTTCGAGCGATATTGGTTACGGACACTGGCGGCGGCGGCGGCGGCGGACAACTACGGCGCCAAAAACGGCCGGTGAAATGATCTCATAACAGCTTTCGCTGTAAAAAATTGGCCGCGTACCTGCGTGCTTCGCTGCAAATGTCATCGAAAGACGATAGAGGAGCGCTGCGTTATACCTCTGTCACACGGCCACCACCGAACTCCATTTCACTACGTTCGGCATTTAACTCCCTGATGGAGCATTACGAGAATGGAGTTGTGGCCGTGCTACACGGCTCGGTGCAAGCTTTCGACGGTTGCCGCATGGGGCAGAAACAGCGCTGCTGCGCTCGTCGAAACGTCCAATTTTTTGCCTGTGCAGTCGCCTTTAAAGCAACAAAAACGTGTTTTTGTGTGTTGATGAAGTGCTCGGAATTACCATTGCTGTCACAGTGCTTGTGCGTGCGCCTCACACGTGCAGAAACAAATATGGCGCGACGCTTCACAGCGGCGGCTTGGCGAGGCGTTGGTGTGGAGAGTACAAGCGCTGATGTCCGAAAAAATACAACTAAAACTTACACTACGGGGCGTGAAATGCTACGCAAAAAAGAGCATAGTTTTTAAAATTATAATTGAGCTCATTAGGACGATTTTGCTAGTGCGGTTTTCAGCGTAGCAGTAGCTGGCTGGGGACGAGAGTACTCCATTGAGCCAAAATGGGCATAACCGAACTCCCTCCACCAAAAGCTCCATTTAACTTCCTCAGCGAAATGGTGACCGTGTGACATGAACCCCATCTCTCTCGAGGAAACGACGAGGGAGTTAAACGGAGTTCACGGGTGCCCGTGTGACAGGGGTATTGGGTAGCAGAGTTGCGCATTGGTCTGGCTAGCAACCATGCCTACCGGGTCACCGGTCGACATGTTTACGTGTCGAAGATCGGTGATTAACTTTAATGTGAATGACTAGTGTCCATCCAGTCCGCTGCAGCGGCGCCATCGAGAAATACAAAACTTGGCCCCAGCGTCAGCTTCTCCGCAACGCATGGTTGCTAGCGGCGTTTGGAACACAGATGCGCAACTCCGCTACCTAAAGGTAGCATATGCAGTAACTCTACGTTGTGTGAGATATGGTCGGGAAACGTAGCTTGTGCAGAGAGCACGGAGGAGGAAAGTTCTTTCCTTCCTCCGCGGCAGAGGGCTTTCGTCGGCGCGTCGGGCCTTCAGCGCAGCCGCAATTTCAGTGCAGCTTAAGAAACCAGGGTCTTTAAAATTGCGTGTATGTGTATTTTCTATTAAAGGAACACACCATCTAACACTTACCTAGTGATGTTGCGTCTCAGATATGCGTAATATTTACTTTTTGATCGACAACGTTCACAAGTATGAACAGCCGTACCAGTTCAAGCTGGGTGGGCGGTAAGGAAGTGGTTCAACTTTGGCCGGGTGGCTGAATCGAGTGACGTGCAGACAAACAGAAAGACAGACAGACCAAAATTTCTGCGTTTAAGTTCCCCAAGAAAGACTATCGTCTTTAAAAATCACAGCATATCCACGGAGTGAATTATGATGAGTGGGCGAAGCTGCGGAGGTTCATCGGCAAACCGTGAATCTTCCGTGAATTCTGCCCAGTACATCATCACCGACGTGAGATCGGGCGCGTTTATATTAAAGGTTCGATGAGAGTTATGACGACTTGCAGCTCACTTTAATCGGGAAAGTGGAGAGGGGAAAGGGGAGTGGAGAGGGAACGTGGAGATGAGAGGGGAATGGGTAGTGTAGAAGAGGGGAAAGGGGAGAGGAGGTGTAGGGAGAGGGTTTCCGCATGCGCAGTTAGGGTCGTCACGCCGCACTCCCCCACCACCGGATTGAACTCCGCCATAAGATGCTTCGCATTGTTACGAATGAAGTAGGGCCCCTCGGGTGCGAGGCGTAGGATACGAGGTCGTGGCATCCCACCGCTGCCACCACTGTTACGAATGAGGTTGCGTGGCCCATCGCTACCGCCACCTTTAGGTTCCGATGTCGTCCCTCAGGCTCGCTGCTGGGAATACGCGTCGTTGCATCCCTCCTCTGGAACCGCTGTTGGGACTCGGGTTGCGTGGCCGGTGCGAACACGGGTGTGTATCGTGCTCGGAGTAGTCAGTAAGGGCAAGGTGAAGAAGGAAAAGATTTTATATACAGACTATGTACATATTTTAGCTCGCAGGCAACATGACTGCCAGCCCGACCACGTCGGCTGATTCGACTCCATTCGAGTCGTTCTCATTCTCCTCTCCTCGACGGACCGGCACGGCCTTAAATCGACTAGCCGTCCATTGTCCTGTTGACCGTCCGCCGGTCGCAGGTGTTGGCTCCTATTCAAGTTCTCCCAGTTGCGGCGCGCTGCTAGAAGTCTCAGTTGCGACGCGCTGCCAGAAGTCTCAGTTGCGACGCACTGCCAGAAGCCGCACGCAGGTGTTGGCTCCTATTCAAGTTCTCCCAGTTGCGGCGCGCTGCTAGAAGTCTCAGTTGCGACGCGCTGCCAGAAGCTCACGCAGGTGTTGGCTCCTTTTTGTATGTTGAGCAGCCTTTCCATAGCTGGGCAGCTTTGAATAACGACTGGCGTCAGTTGACGGGGCCGGCTGGGTGAAGACGCCGTTTTCCCCGGATTGCAGACAAAGCATGCAGGGGTTGATCCCTGCTTCCACGTTCGGTCAGGTGCGCTGGCACAACAGCACCCCCGCCACAAAACAATGCATCAGGAGGACGAGCTGCTCCACGTAGCTCGGCTGAATTGATGCGGCCGGACACCAGGCTCATCCACGGCTCGAGGCGAAGCTCCCAGGATCACTGCTCTCGTGACATTCCACACGAACACTCAGCTGGCACGGACTCGAGATTCCTGAGGATAAGACGAACTCGACAGGGCAACCATTGTCAAACTACACCCAACGCTGCAAGTGCCCTCCGCACTCCCTCGAATTGCCAGACATGAATGAAACAAATCCTCCTGACAACTAACGTTCCCGCTTTAAGTAAAACAAGGAGAAGTGCGTATCTCATGGCGACAAGTTCAACCACAGACGCCAATTTCAGGTGTTGTTAAAGAAACAACTCCGAGGTAATACAAGAGCTGTAATTGTACTAAAGCTGCTTAGGCATGGAAGGTAAACAACCAAGGAAGCCAACGGAAGCTCAAAGGCTTCGCTAAATTCTCATTAAACGCTCTCAGCGTAGGCGTAACACACTAAGAACACAACATGGTTCTACTAACTATGAACTGAAATTGAAAATAAAGCTTACACCCTTCACATAAAACAATGTTGAACTACCCTTCGCCCTAAATGCTCATGCTAACTAGTACAAAACAAAACAAAACTCAACCTACAGCTAGCTCCGTTGAAACATTTTTCAGCTACAACGCTGGAAGATTGACCTCCAAAATACAGACACTACATAGGTCAAAATTTACTGCCTCTACAGTAAACACAAACAAGTAAAATTCGGTTACGCTCGACAAACACCACTCTTTCACAATTAGCGGTCGTAAAATCTTTACTCACGGCTAACGTGTATTATTCTACGCCGTCAGCTCACTCCCATGCGGGTTACTGCTTCGGCATGTTATTCTTAATATTGCGCCACTAAATCTAGACATGTTCCCGTGAGCACTCTGTCACGCTGCACCCACATCAGGAACTGAATCCGCAAACGACATCCGTAATTGCACGTACTAGTGCCACTGCGAGCTTCTACTCCGCGGATGTACGACTCACCTAGCTCTACTCTTGCGGTCACAATTCCTACAAACAACCGAGCGACTCGCTATAACCTCTACTCATTCGCTCCTACACAGAACGCACGCGAAAAGAACAACAAACAAACAAAACCAATTTTCGCGTGGCTCTACCAAAACTCGCACAAAGGCTAGCCTTGCTTATCCTTCTCGCAAGCTCTCAGTTTAACGCCTAAGGTTCCGCTAACCACTCGTGGGACACCTTGACTTACTAGGGAGCTCCCGAACGGCGCACACAAAGCCCTGCGCCGGCCTTTCGTGTAACTGCGCACGTGTCATACGCCAACCGCCTGCGGGCTCCCGCTAAGTGACGGAAACAGCAGGCCTCAAACGCCAACGCTAACTCAGCGCACGCCACCCGAAAACGGCCCAATGTTTCCTTGCGTCCACGCATGACACGCAACGGAAACGCCACAAACTCTTTTCGTAGTCAGCTGTCGTAACATTATTCAAGGCGCTCATCTCTTAAAGCCCTCGACTCGCTCTGATACGTGTCATTAACCTTCCGATAGCTAGCTGCACAACGCATATCGGCTAACAAACAAAACCAGAGAGCGCTAAAGAAAACAAGGTTAAATAACAGTTAACTAAGCTATCAACACTCGCGGAAATAACAAGGAATACTAATTACTAACTAAAATCAACAGTCAAAATTCCTTCCAACAAATCTGGAGTCGATATTCCAGGAAAAGGCAACAGCTGTCCTCAACAACTTTTCAGGCGCACTCGCGGTGGTCGCGCCCAGAAGGCTTTTCTCGTCAAGCGGGGTGTACGATACGCATGAAATCACCCCCTCGTCGAGCCTCACTACTTTCCCTGTAGCGGACTTTTCTTTGTCGCCTCCTGCCACCTCGCGAAGGTCACCGACCACGCGGTTTCGCACCTGATCGAACGTTCCTCGAAAAGAACAACGGGGAGTTCCTTTGCCCGCCGACCCTTTCCGCGAATCATGCGCTTCTCTCTTCTTTTTCTTTCGGCGGCTTGGACGCCTGCGATCTCGCACCTGATCCGACGCTCTTCGAAAAGAACAACGGGAAGTTCCTTTGCCCGCCGACTCTTTCCGCGAATCATGCGCTTCTCTTTTCTGTTTCTTTCGGCGGTTCGGGCGCATGCGGTAGAAACCTGTCCCTGACGGCAATCGCACTTGTCTTGCAATTTCGCGCCGACTTTTGAACTTCTTTCTCAACCGCGTCGCGACCTTTGTCGCATTTCTATCTTTCGGACGCTTTCTCCCTTTCGCACGCTTCTTGGTGCAGACTTTGGAGCATTCCGTCCGCCTCCGATGCTCATCAGCATCAACATGCTCATCAGCTGTCTCGCGCTTACTGTCTTGATGATTGCGCATCAATTCATCCTCTGACCGATTCCGCGAACCATGCGCTACTCTCCTCCTGTTCTCTTGGTGGTTCAGACGCATGCTGTAGAAACCGGTCAACAATGACAATCGCGCCCCTCTCGCAATTTCGCGCCGACGTCTGAACTTCTTCCTCAAACGCGTCGCGACCTTTGCCGCATTTCTGTCTTGCGGACGCTTTCTTTTTGCACGACTCTTTGTGCATACTTTGGGGCCTTTGTAACGATACCTATGTGCGCGACACCTCGTTGCGCTCCTGCCTCTACACGGCAGTGAAAAAGATGAGAACAGACGAAAACCTCGGCGCCTGAATCTCATCGACATTCGCTTCCTCGCGATGCGCTTAGCGCACAATCTAGATCCCCGCGGGACTCTCAACTTGGGACGTTTCCTAGCACGCCTTTTTGGGAATTCTGGCCAAGCCTTCAACTTGGCGTCTCGAGAGATGCGGTCGCCGCGTTCTGCTAGCGTTTTAGCACGCTTACCGCTACTAGTCTCTTTTGCGTTCCCCTTTTTCTTTCGCCGGCGCCTTTTCCTCACTGAACGGCTCGGAATGCTGGCAGCTTCGACGCACGCGCGTGCAAGTACGCTGCCTTCGATATCCACCGCCAAAACCTCAGGCGGCTCAACTAGCCTATCCTCGGTGTCGTCGCTAGGTGTCTGTACTTCTGACATAGCGACAGTCTCGACACTCTCTAACTCAGTTAGCTCGCCCTGAGATGTCTCTCTAGCTTCGGGCGATCTATCACTATCCTGGATAGCCCCTTTTCTCAGGCCTCCGAAGGCGACCTCTGCGTCCTGCGCTTCGCGACGTATCTCGACCTGTTGGTCTCCGCGGCGCGCCTTGCAACGTCTTACGAAGTGCTTCATCCTCTCGCTCTCTCTGACGCGTTTTCTCCTCTAGCGCCTTGCAACGCGCCTCGGCGTCCTCACTACGGGCCTCAGCCTCTAGCGCCTCGCGACGCTTCTCGACCGCTTGGTCTCTGCGGCGCGCCTCGTCTTGCGCTTTTCGACGCGCTTCGTCCGCACGCGCTTCAGCTTCTCGCGCTATGAGCAGTGCCTCTTGTTCTCGCGCCTCTTTCGCTTTTCGAAGCGCCTCGTCCGCTCTCGCCCATCGAAGCGCCTCAGCCTCTCGTTCTCCCTGATGCGCCTCCTCTTCCAGGGCCTTGTGACGCGCCTCCGCTTCTTGAAGCGCCTCGCGACGGGCCTCAGCCTCCTGTGCCTCGCGACGCTTCCCGACCTCTTGGTCTCTGCGGCGCGCCTCGTCCTCTTGCGCCTCGGAGCGGCTCGCAATACTAGGCGCCTCGTCCCTCGTACTCGCATGTACGGAACTCTGTGGAGCCAAAGCTCCAAACGGCTGAACTGAGCTACCCTCGCGGTCTTCGTCAGTTATGTCCTGTCACTGAACGACAGCCGCGACGCTCTCTAAGCTAGTCAGCTTGCTCTGAGGAGTCTCTTCCATTACTGGGGCTTTATCACTGCCCTGCAAAGACCTCTCTCTTGGGCCTTTGCATTCGGCCGAACCTACATTACCCCACTGGCTGAACAACGTATCCTTAACCTCAGTTACTTCATGCACGCCGTCTGACGCTAAGGCTAAAACTGAGCCTTTCCCACGTCCGAGGCACTCTGCGTGCTTGTTGGCCATCTTTCATCTTCCCCCATGCGTGCCCTCGTCTGATGTCCTAGCTTTGCGCGCGTGACTCAAACGCTGTCTGAATGCTTTTGCTGACAAGCGACATTTTCGCAACAGCGCCTCTTTGACCTTGTCATACGATACAGCGTCCTTCCTATTGAGTCTAGCTATAACATCGTCGGCCTCGCACGGAAGAAGAGTTAGCAACTCTTGCGGCCAACTTTCGAGGGAGAATCCTGCCTTCTCACACGTTCGCTCAAAATTAACAAGAAAGAGCGCGATGTCCTGGCCAATTTCGAACGGCTGCAAAAGGTCTTCCATCTTTACCGCCTCCCTCACTATGGGAACCTGTCTTGCGGCGGATATACGAAGTTCCAGCTCCCTTAGGTTCAACTCATGTTCCTGCTCGGCAGCTTTCTCTTTATCCCTTTCCTCCTTTCTAGCTCGAATCTCCTCATGAGCTTCCTGGGCCTCCTCGACAGTCACCCTCTCTGCCTCCATAATCGGGAGGATCTGTCGTTTCCGCTTGGCCGAGCCAACCGAAATGCCCAACTCCTTGCAAATTTCAAGGAGGTCCTGCACACTGAACTTGTCCATACTGACACTGCACTCCGCCTCGTTTACCCTCTACTTAAACTAAGCGGTCAGACCATCCAATTCTTGGCTGACCAAACAAAGTTACAAGTCTACAACAAAATGTCAAAACCTGCTAACAATGACTTAGGCTAGCTAGGTCTGGCAATAAGAGAGGTAAACTTCAGGCACTCACCACACCAGGGTAGCTGACGCTGGCCGATCCCACTGAGCTGCCATCCCTGTTACGAATGAGGTAGGGCCCCTCGGGTGCACAGCGCAGGATACGAGGTCGTGGCATCCCACCGCTGCCACCACTGTTACGAATGAGGTTGCGTGGCCCATCGCTACCGCCACCTTTAGGTTCCGATGTCGTCCCTCAGGCTCGCTGCTGGGAATACGCGTCGTTGCATCCCTCCTCTGGAACCGCTGTTGGGACTCGGGTTGCGTGGCCGGTGCGAACACGGGTGTGTATCGTGCTCGGAGTAGTCAGTAAGGGCAAGGTGAAGAAGGAAAAGATTTTATATACAGACTATGTACATACTTTAGCTCTCAGGCAACATGACTGCCAGCCCGACCACGTCGGCTGGTTCGACTCCGTTCGAGTCGTTCTCCTTCTCCTCTCCTCGACGGACCGGCATGGCCTTAAATCGACTAGCCGTCCATTGTCCTGTTGACCGTCCGCCGGTCGCAGGTGTTGGCTCCTATTCAAGTTCTCCCAGTTGCGGCGCGCTGCTAGAAGTCTCAGTTGCGACGCTCTGCCAGAAGTCTCAGTTGCGACGCACTGCCAGAAGCCGCACGCAGGTGTTGGCTCCTATTCAAGTTCTCCCAGTTGCGGCGCGCTGCTAGAAGTCTCAGTTGCGACGCTCTGCCAGAAGTCTCAGTTGCGACGCACTGCCAGAAGCCGCACGCAGGTGTTGGCTCCTATTCAAGTTCTCCCAGTTGCGGCGCGCTGCTAGAAGTCTCAGTTGCGACGCTCTGCCAGAAGTCTCAGTTGCGACGCACTGCCAGAAGCCGCACGCAGGTGTTGGCTCCTATTCAAGTTCTCCCAGTTGCGGCGCGCTGCTAGAAGTCTCAGTTGCGACGCTCTGCCAGAAGTCTCAGTTGCGACGCACTGCCAGAAGCCGCACGCAGGTGTTGGCTCCTATTCAAGTTCTCCCAGTTGCGGCGCGCTGCTAGAAGTCTCAGTTGCGACGCTCTGCCAGAAGTCTCAGTTGCGACGCACTGCCAGAAGCCGCACGCAGGTGTTGGCTCCTATTCAAGTTCTCCCAGTTGCGGCGCGCTGCTAGAAGTCTCAGTTGCGACGCTCTGCCAGAAGTCTCAGTTGCGACGCACTGCCAGAAGCCGCACGCAGGTGTTGGCTCCTATTCAAGTTCTCCCAGTTGCGGCGCGCTGCTAGAAGTCTCAGTTGCGACGCGCTGCCAGAAGCCGCACGCAGGTGTTGGCTCCTTTTTGTATGTTGAGCAGCCTTTCCATAGCTGGGCAGCTTTGAAGAACGACTGGCGTCAGTTCACGGGGCCGGCTGGGTGAAGACGCCGTTTTCCCCGGATTGCAGACAAAGCATGCAGGGGTTGATCCCTGCTTCCACGTTCGGTCAGGTGCGCTGGCACAACAGCATCTAAAATTGTAGTAACTATCATCGTATGCCCAGATAGTCTATCTCTTTTTGAATTAAGCTGATTGAGGCCTGCGCGACGCACACATCTGCCAGAGAGCCTGTATGCGCAGCCTCCACGATTTCCCGCTGCGTCTGCCCCCTGTGTCAATACAGAATGGTCGTGTTGGGTCATTCCATGCTAACTGTCCCAGTCTGGGCGCTCGACAAAAATCAATTTCTCTGGAAAAATTTGAGAAAATTACACACGTATAGACATTAGTCCTGCAGTATTTTCCCGAAATATCTTGAGCGGCAAAAAAATTTCGGGCACGTGAGCGCCATTTGAACTTCTTGATATGCTGGAAAACCAGGTACACAAGAAAAATTCGCTATAAATGGACCATTTCACGCATTCATTCGAAACTTGCTTTTTTGTGTTTTTAGAGCATCGCTCTTTTGTTATAGGACAGTTGCTTAGAGTAGCTTTACGTTTTTCGCTCCTTGGCGCGTAGGTAAACGTGGGTAAATTGCAGCGTTTTCGGGAATTTTTTTACAAAAGACGACTGTAGATCAAATACATCAATTATTTTTATAAAACTCTCCATAAAACGTACTATCGCCTAAAATTCTTGTTATGCCTGTGTGCGGCGCACAGGCTTTAAAATAAAATCCTGAACATGGAAAAAACGCTACATTGGCCTATGTTCAGACGTCTGTAGCACCCTAAGGTGGTCCAAGAAAAAATTAGCAGAAAAGCGCATACGATTGAGAATCATAACAACTTCGTCCACAGAAAGTTTAATTGAAGTAGTTTTTGGTTTTACTGAAGAAAAACTTTTTTGAAGTTTAGTCCCACCATTGCATTATTTTGCTCTGGGGGCAGTACAAACCGACTAAATTTACTGCATAAAAAAAGAGGTAATGTATTCGTAGCACATGGTTTTCAGCTCCTTTTGTTGGTACTTTATGATGTATATTAAATATCAAGGAGACGATACACAGGGCCTCCATCAGCCACGGAGAGGCTGAGCCGCAGTCGTTGACGAAGCTTTCGGACCAAGAAAACGCGTCTGTTTCTTTCGTCATCCAGCGCCGAGCGGTCAGAGGACCTCACTGCTGCCGCATATCGACGAGAATTCAATATCAGGGATCTGCGCGCTCAATACATCCGGACGGCAGCTGCAAGAGGCGCACCGCTTGGGAAAGCCGAACTGCTGTTCTCTTGTGGCGCGCGCATTCAATCTGAGGTAGGCGTTCAAGAAAAGTGTTCGTGGCAGAGGTTGTGTGACTGTCAAACTTCTAAGATAACCTTGCACTCCAATACAACTCCATTGTATTTCCCACTGTCATAGGCGGAGACTTTTTCATTTTCATTTTCCATTCTCGAATTACCCTTTCTCGTCCTTCTTCCTCTAATTTTCCTCCTCACCCTTTCCCATGTTTTGAAAAAACGCCGGGGCGCTCAGGTAATCGTACTATTTCTTTCGGCCGATGAAAACAGCAAACTGCCGCGAACATGCGTTGCTGTAAGTTCACATCTGACATTCTTGTCGAGAAAACATTTCTTTTCCAATAAATATAACAATGTATTTCCAAATGACACATGCAGAAAATGCAAAATAAGAAAAAAACGTCACTGCACGTCACCTTCGTGCAAATAATCGTTTGAACTTCACATGATTATTTGAACTTCACATATGTTACTCACATTGTCACGCAGTCATGACCCAATGAATGAAACACCAGGTAAAGGAGTACTGAGATAAAATTTTGAAGGCGAGATAACTTGTGGGATAGATTTGTGTCCACAAACACGCATCATCTACGAAATATCAACGGATAATGTTGCTTAGGACATATTTAAGATCAATTTTAAAGTGCTTGTCGCGCCACTGCACGCGAAACGCGCCTTCTGTTTTCGTGTAAACAACCAACCGCCACCTGCATCACGAGTGTGTGTTGGCTGCCACGATCCTTGCGAGCGCTCTCTCCTAGCATACCTTTTCAACAGAAGGAGCGGCAGACTTGCACGGGAGTACAGAATGGCGTCCTCGCCTTGACAGTGCATTTTTGAAAGGACCACGCATATTTGAAACATCCCAGAGTGGATTACATCAGCACCCAGGGAGTCTTCGCTCAAAAGAGTTGTCCGCGCAGTGCTCATGTGAAGGCGGTTTTGTGAGTAGCCGGCTACGTTTACATGAAAGCCATTCTGGGTGCTGCCTCACTCATCGCGCTTTGAAACCGAAACTGCGTCTGGGCTCCGCAGAACCGTCTCTAAAAAATTAACCATCGCGCGGTCGAGCCCACGAGGTTTGCAGCCGGGGTAAGTTGGTCGTTAGATACTTATTGCAACAGAAACAAACAAGATGTAAAATTTTTGTATCAGTACTCCTATAACTTATCGACGTAACTGAAAAATTATTTATCCAGTTATCCAACACTGCGAACTTCGAGGGTCAAGCAGGGGCATACAAGGTATCGCGGAATACACAAATACAGTAATGCGAGAAATTGTACATCGCTAGGCGCCGCAGAATGCACAAATACAAAAACTCAAAATATGGTACATCACTTAATACATGCAATAAGAGGAACTTTAACCAAACAAAACGAATGAAGTTAGCAATGGCAGGTAATGTATAATAAATAGAATATTATTACGCGCGTTAAACTGGACAGAGTAAGGGTGACTTGTGCGGCGATAAATTGCAATCGGATATACTATACATTCAACAGGAAAACTAAATATTTGTGCACGTTTGTGCACAAAGCTTAGCCCTCAATGAAAAAAGGTGTTTCGGCGTACAGTCGTTCGGTTTATGAAATCATCTGCAATGCGATTAATGTCTATTTTGCGAGTGAGATCTTTGTGGCCGTGCAGAAGTACCAGATGATTCAAGCGGGCCTGTCCCATGGTGGACCTTAAATATGTTTTTATGCGACGTAGACAAGAAAACGATCGTTCTGACGTGCACGATGTCACAGGAATGGTCAATGCAATCTTAACAAGCTTAGTCACTTCTGGAAAGAGGGCCCTTAGCTCTTCGCCGCTAGCGCCTGAAAACATTTCTACAGTATCTTGAAATCTGTTCATTGGTATATTGCGTTCCTTCGCAATATCAATGAGCATATCACGGTGAAGCTCAAGGCGTCTTGGGTCAAAATCTTTTCCATAAAACTCACAGAGGCATTTACTGTCTCCTCCACCTGTTAAAAAGCGCTCGATGTGAGCCATGTGCTGCCATGTCGAAAGCGGATACCTTTCGTCTAGCGAGGCGTGTACCGCATCCACTGCCTCGTAGAACCGTTGCCGATACATGTGTTGAAAGGACGGGTGTACGTGACCAGCGGATCCACTGTCATATCGGCGAGGAATCTTTCTTTCTTTTGGCGTTGAAGCAGATGGTTCGTCAACGTCAAGCTCAGCTGCCTCTGCACATGTGTTCTTCCAAAACGGAGCAAATCCTTCTCTTAGTTCATTCAAACTGTCCCTAACAGATGTTATCATCTTCTCTGTTCGGTCGAATGTCAGCGTTTGTTTCTTCAATGCGGTATTTACCGTTTCCAAACGCGAGAATACAAGAAGAACCAATTTCAGCATGAAATAAGTGTCGAATTTAGACAACACTTTCAAAAATCCACTCGCTTTCGCACCAGTGTGATTCCGTTCATCATGTGCCAGGTCGCTGAAAAATGCCATCAGCTCGTTATAATTAAGAAGGACCGAGCGGAGAGAAGCACCCCTGAGGGTCCATCTTGTGGGACAAAACTTTCTCAAATTTATAGCTTCGTCTTCCACTTGCAGCGCTTGAAACGAACCGACACGCTTGGGAGAGGACGTTACAAAGCTTCTGAGCTCAGTGACCACGCTCAAGAAGTCACGACCCATGTTCACTTTGCGGCTCAAGTCCTGCGACACAAGATTAAGAACATGCGCCATACAGTGCACGTACAACGCCCGGGGCTCTTCCTCCTGCACGAGCGCTTGGAGCCCATGGTGCTGGCCCCGCATGTTTCCTGCGCCGTCGTAACATTGCCCACGGCACATGACTATAGGCAGGTTAAAACGGCAGAGTATGTCCTTGAGGATGGCGAAGAGTGTGGTTGCTTTAGTGTCTGCTGCGTTATATAAACCACAAAATAACTCCTGTGACTCGAGTTTATCTGTAACAATCCTAAAGCAAATGGATACCTGCTCTTTCACAGATATATCCGTCGTCTCATCCATTATCATGGCATAATGCCCTGCTTCCCGGACCTCGTTTGTCAGCGAGCAAAGAACGTCGTGAGCCATCATTTCCAACAGTTCGTTAAAAATGTCATGGGGAAGCCATTTGTACCCAGATCGGCAAAGCTAAGATTGTAGCTAGGGTATGTCATTTTCACGCAGTTCCAAGAGCTGCCTTAAGTTGCTTTCTGCATTATCGTAATGACCACGTACCGCTAGGCCTTGAGATGCCAAATACTGCAGAGAGGATACAATGGTTAGCAGTGTCTTCATAGCACTCTTCATTTCTTTTTGCTTGCCTTTACTGCAGCTAGAAGCAACATTCACACCCTTAGCTATGGATAATGTAGTTGCTAAAGCTGCACGGTGGAAACTTGAGGCTTCGTGGCTTTGAAATCTCCCCAGAGCTTTCTTCCAGTTGAAAAAGCCATTCTGTACAAAGGCAAGGCAAGAGTCCTTGTCCCTCGATGTCTTAGGCAAAGGTACACTCATCGTGTAAGCAGCGCGGCATGTCTCACAGAACACTTTGTTTAATGAAGCATCGTAATGGAGCCATTTGTAAGTGAGCTTCCAGGCTGGTTGGTAATGTCGTCCCTTTTCTACTTGAGTACAAGAAGCTGAAGCATCAGCGGTCGTTTGCAGTCGCGTAGATGCAATAGTGACGGTGGCTGCCGGCATGCATGGAGTGCTAACAATACTTTCAGTCGACGAAACTTCGCATGTGGTGGTTCCACAGAGCGGTGATCTGGCGACCGTTGACGAGCAGCTTGACCTCGCATCGTCTTCGTCCGGAGCCTTCCGCTTTCTTATGACGTATTTGTCCATTTTCCTGCCTTGAACAGCCTAAAAATAAGAGAAAGGCAATGATTCTCATGTCTTATTCTGGGAGAACGACAGAGCAAAAAATGCTAAGTGTAGCCCTTGTTTTGATGCCGCAATGGTAGCCGTTGCGGCATCCTGCATTGTGCTACTGGTTTGCGACATGACAGCTTGTCTTATGACAGCGGTCTTATGACGTGCAGGCTGCGCACGTCCCGTCCAGGAAGCTCCGGCACGAACTCGTACGTGTGAAGGACCCTCTTGAAAAGGAAAGGTACCCGGGTGTTGTGTACGTCATCCCCTGTGCGGACTGCCCTTACGTCTACGTGGGGGAAACCGGCAACTTCAAGACGAGACTTCAACAGCACAAGAATGACGTCACGAATAAACATGTTGCGTCCAATGCCGTGGCCGAACACTGCGCAACTACGTCACATGCTATCAGCTGGAAAGACGCCCGTGTGATTGCCAAGGAAAAAAATCGTGCTACACGCCTTTATCTGGAGTCCCTGTTCATCCAAACTACGCCGCACACCCTTAATCGCAACGAGGGTAATCTTCCTCCGATGTACGCCAGGTGTCTTGGTCACGTGATGCGCCGCGTTTAAAAAGGCGAACTGCTGTGCCGATCTTTTATTGTCAACATGGTTCCCGTGGGGGAGCCGAAACGTCAATACATTCGTTTTTAAAAGTAGAGATAAAGTACAAAAATAAATAATGGGGAAAAATAAGGTCATTCTGCCTTAAGAGGCAGCGAGATGGACCGTTAATTTATATTTTTTGGTATAATAACATAGATTTAATCAATGTAGATAAAGTATTAGGCCAACATGAAACAGGACGAGGAGGAATAAACTTTTATTGAGACCAGCAATTTGTTTTAGGAAGTTTTTTTTTTCTTCGAGCCTGGTGGCAGACATGTCACCACCCCGTTATAAAGGGGACACTCATAGCATCCATCCATCCATGGACGACGGGGCATAGTTTCGGCCCAAACAATGAGGCGACGCCGGACCGACAACGAAGGTGAGGGAAAACATAACTCGAGGAATCGCGACGCGTCGGCTTGCAACAACCGTGGCCCTCCGCTCATTTGTGGCCAGTGTGTACTGAGGATGCCACATGCATGCCGTAAATCCCGAGAAAGCCCCCCCCCCCTTGCAATGAAAGATAATCGAACAAGATTTGGAGGGGGGGCCCTTGCTCGGTCGCGGACCAATGGCGGCGGAAGAGCTGCTAAGAAGAGTGCACACCTGTGGTTCTAATGAAACGCTTTATGGAACACGCAGGCATTTTCTCTTTTTACTGAACCGGAGGGTATCCGCGTGTAAAACTTCATGTGTTATGAGAAAGGGGGGAAGGCGTTCTACTACTGTTCCGACAATTTTGACCATAACTCAAAATGCAACCCCGAAGCACCACACTGTAAAAGTGCTAAGGAATCGTGCGCATATACAGACTCTCAGAACTTCGGTTCCTGCTGGGGACCGCTGCTGCAGGATTCTATAGCGGATTCTGATCCTGTACAGGATTCTGTTGAAGTCAGCGTGGTGGGAGGGGAAGGGGGCGCTAGCTTGGGATTAGGTGGCGAAACGTCAATGGCGATTAGGTGGGATAGGTGGCGAAACGTCAATGTCATTTTGTCAATAATTGCTGTGTCTTCGGAGTAAGATGCCAAGATGCACTCGGAGTAAAATTTTTACAATCACGAATTCACCCGGCTTTTGGAATATTTTTGCATGTGTGTCATTACCACGGTGTAAGTGGTGCGCATGATCCATTTACTTGGGGTCTCAGTAAAGTTCTTCACCCCACCCTGTCTCTCTCCCACGGCAACGTATGTTATACAGCATGACGGGAGAGGGAAATAGCAACCGGGCGTCACCCACTGCAAATTACATAACTGCTGGGCCGTTTAAAGATTCCAACCCATTACAAAGGGCTGAGCCATAATTCTTCATCGTCATCAGTCGCCGCGTCAACAAAGTGCACATAATGCCTTCCAGACGTGCGGCTGGTGCCTCGCTTTTCCGCAGAATGACGAATAATGGCTTAGTAGGTGCTTCGCAACTTCACAAAAATTGTGATTTATTGCGTGGTGGGTACCTTTCTAGTGTACTTGTATTGTAGCCCCAAGTGAGCTAGCTTACAACGGGCTCTAGAAACGCCGCTCTTCCAGCTTTCGCTGTGACTGTGCTGCGGTTTCAGCGCAGGCCTGGCGTTTTTTTCTTTTTGTCGAACGTGGTGGCACACGTCACTGCCCCGTTATAAAGGGTACGCTCGTAGCATCCATCAATCCAGAGGCAGCGAAAGACACACTACGCGACCCCCCTCCCTCCCTGGCCACCCCACCGGCTACGATAGAATCGAAGAAGCCAGCCCAGCACGTCGTCATCCCATATGTGCCGGGCGTCAATGAACAGCTCTCCAGGATCCTCGGAAAAGCGGGGGTCACGGTAATTCACAAACCGCAGTCGACGCCAGCTGCATAGGCGAGAGCAAGTGTTTCCAGGAGAGAATACGCCAACACAAGAACGACGTCTAAAGTCCCTAGATTTTTCCCTGTTCTTTCTTAAGTACCGACAACCATTGAAGCGCCGGCGACGAATCTCATTGGCTAACGCTCGTTTTCGGTAGCCATGTTCTTCCTAACTCTTTTCCAGCACCGGGTGAAACGCGTCCCCCATTCACTAATGACAGGGGGTTGACGGGAGGAGAAAGGCGCGTCGCGGTAGCATATTGTCCGCTGAAAGATGCGTGGCTAATGTACTTAGACGCACATGGCTTTGTAAATCTTCCAAGTTAGGAAGAAAATGGCGTCGGACGCCAGCTGCGCGTGAGAGAGGGCCGTGAAAGGAGGCAGTTGTCGGTACTTAAGTAAAAAGGAGAAATCTAGGGACTTTAACGACGTCAGGAAGATGAAAGCGCAGCGCAGCGCTCTTGCAGAGCACCGTTCTAGAAACAGAAAGGAATCCGGGAAGGAGGCTCTTGCTCGAGTCTTGGCATATTCAGCACACACCTGGAAACGTGAACCGCTCGCTTAAACGTGAGAGAAAGGGAAAGCCGGAGCCGTGGTGAGAGAACAAGACGTGGCGATGCTTCCATAACCAACGCAGTCACCCTTTGAGGAAGGGACCGAATCGGTCCCGAAACGTCGGGCTTTCTTCAAACTGTGGCTGGAGCCATTTCAACTTCCACAATCTTAACAGAATTCGCAAATCGCCTCGCACGTCCCCGGCGCACACTTTGCAAACACCTGTAAGTTGACCTTCCAGCAGGAATATTTTCCCACAAAACCTCTTGTTCCCAGACTTCTCGCTCTAAGCGTGTTCACTCTCCACATTCCATGCGAAGGTGGGAGATCAGCCTCAAGGCTTTTAAAACATACTGCAGGAAAGCCAAGCCTCATTGTGAGTTCCCTCTTGCACAGAGAGAGAGAGAGAGGGGGGGGTAAACGAAAGGAAGGAAAGAGAAGTACAGGTGTTAGTGGTGAATGGGAAAAGTCGTTTTAGGAGGTTCAAACGGCTCCAGCCCCGTTTGTCTGCTTTGCTGAGACGATTCTGCACCTCACGATTATACTTCTGAACTACATATCAGGATCCACCTCTCTGTTCTCCGGTGGGGGCTACGCCCCCCCTGGGAAAGTTCGGGGGGGGGGGCTCGAGCCCCCGAGCCCCCCCCCCCCCCCCCCGTAGTCTCCGCCTATGCAGTCATGGTGCACTCGCGGCCGGTTCGCTGGCTTGATATGCACTAAGGTTGGTATTGTGTGACGTGACTGTATGACGAACATAAATAACAGGCGGTAACATGTCATGTAAGGCATGATTTACATGCCATGCTCTTGGTGCACCTGCGGCCGGTTCGCTTGCTTGATATGCGCAAAGATTGGTAGCGAGTGACGTGAATGTATAATTGTGCGAGTAAAGCTGCTATGGGGGCTAGTTAGTTGGTGCAAACACATGGCTTGTTCGCGCTGCCCGGAACTGGACGACTGTGTGTGTCTTTTTCCGTATCAAGTCGTCCAGTTCCTGGCTATCGCGAACAAGCCATGTATATTATTGTGCCTTTTGTGTCAATCCGGTAGATCCCACGCATTGTGGGAATCAATCTAATGCGAAGCAGCCAGCAAAGAGTTGCATATATCGCCTTGTTCGTCATTGAGGCAGATGAAGCCATGCATTCATGTCATGACATCTAGTTCACTATATACCGCATGTTTGTCATGCATGCATGCATGTAGAATCTGGTATATAGAACGCATGACCTGTAATTTATAAACCTGGCTCGTCACACACCCATGTCATGCCATACCGAATTTGGTATACACCCAGTTAAAAAAACGGCCGGAAGCGCACAAATACAGTGTAACATATAAACCATGCCGTACATGTCACGCAAGTCATGATTTTCACGTTACCACATGTCAGTCATGTTCCTCATACAGTAGCAACTTTCACGGCCTATAGGTGGCGCGACTGTACATCCAACATGGCGGTCGTTCAGATTTTCGGCCCGCTGCAGACGATTTAGGAACGTACATGTTTGGCGAAAAGTTCAGTTCTTTGCGCTTCGGCTGCACTCCGATTTATGTTTTTGTGAAATCAGGGTTGCGGTGACATATTATAATAAGTAAAGGAATGTCGGGTACGTGATTGGAACCTCATTATGAAGATAAATATGCACACAACTGTAAATAAAGCAAACACACTAGTCGCGTTGCTTGCGGCGCTTCATCGCGCGTTGCAACCCCCGCTGTGCTGTTAGCACAATATGGTAGTAGGAGACTCAGTAAAGATGTCTCAGTAATATCAGAGACATTCTCGGAAACATGCTTTATCTCATTTTTGCTTGCATTGCATTTTGCCGCGTAGCTAGCTCAGCTCCCTTCAAAGCACGAAGTAATGTAAGTAAACGAAAAAAAAATGTGTTGCCCTTCGAGACCGAAGCACAAGAACCACTTGAGGCATGTGCGATTATCGGAAATACGATTTTATTGCGCTTTCTTGGTAAAAAGAGAAAAAAAGAAACAGCGGAATGCCACAATAGGTCGACAAGCAGCGAATGAAACCAGCGGCAAGACCCAATTTTCATGTTTAAGATGTGACGTTCCTGTTATCATCCTACGCTTTCGGTGTTTATGAGAAGTGCAATAAGTAACATCGTACGGGACAGGGACGAAAAAACAGCTCCATCAGCAAGTAATACCGAACAAAAAGCGCTGGAGATGTGAAGGTCACGGATGCACTTCACAGCCATTTCAGACGTGGAATGGTGCGATGGACGCTTTGAAACCGGACTCTTCATTATATTCTAGAGGCGGAACGCATTCCTAATCAGTTCTGGTACTGTCTGCACAGCGACTGTGTCGAGCGGAGGAACGAAGCGCGAGAAAGGTGATACGAGGTAGTAGACATATACTCGGACACAAACTGGGATTCTGCATACATTCATGGGCCTTGGTTATTTGCTTGCGAAGTTTAACCCGCTTAACCACTCACGGCTTTTCGAGGCGCTAATCTGAAGGGGAGGCTTTTGCTTTGCCTCGCGCTGTATGCTGTGAGCACCGAGGCCCGCAGTAAAATCAGTTGCCTTTTTCTTTTATTTTCCGTTCACATTGAGGAACCGAAAGTGTGACGTATCGAGACTGTGCACACCGTCGCAAAACGACCCCAAACGAGACAAAACAAGTGGCAACATTCGCTGACTCAAGCGGGTCCAACATTTCAATAATCTCAACAGAGCTTCCGGTGGCCACCGCTCGGCGGCGCCACGGTACGTGGAAGTTGCGAATACTAGAGTTACTGTATATGCTACCTTTAGGTAGCAGAGTTGCGCCACTGTTTTCCGGACGCCGCTCGCTCTGCCTTCGATGATTCCAGCAACGCTATTCGCCGAGCGCCGTCACGTGGTCATAGGTGGCTCCTTTGCACTGCGGAGAAGCCAACACTGCCAACACTTCGCAGGCGACGCCGACATTCCGTAGATTCCGGCGGCTCAAGGGCGGTTGACATCGGCGCTGTTGTTATTAGACAGTTATTAGTTTAGCATTAGCGTGATAGCGGGGGTTAAGGGAATATCCTTGCCGTGCCGCAAACGTTCGTTGTGCACGGCGTGTTTTAGTCAAAAACGTTGGCCCAAGCTGGGACGGTGGCGCCACCTAGAGGAGGGTGAATGCGTTAAAAAAAAAAGTGAACAGAAAAGACTGAGAATTCTCGCCTGCATACCCGCACGACGCAATATTACTACTTTTTTGCATATTTGTTTGCGTTCATTGTTTTAGAATGTGACGAGTGCAATAAAAGCCCCATGAAGATCTGTTTAAATCAACACTGTTACTCTGTCGCGCGAGCGCGGCTCCTACGCGGGTGGTGAGTGGCTTTCCCGCAAGACTTCGGAGCCCAAGATGGCGTACCTTGGCGCAACTCTGATACCTAAAGGTAGCATATACAGTAACTCTAGCGAATACCAATTGGCAGCGTCTCGTGCGCCGCGGCGTGTATCCGAAACATATCCCCTAGGATGGCTGGGGCCCATACTGCGCCGCTATTGGCTGGAGATGGTCACGTGACCTACGTGCGCTTCCGGTATTTTTTTGTTTGTTTTTCTTTGTTTTCAATCAACATGGCGGCGCCCACGTTCGCGTTTTGTTTTGCGCTGGAAGCCGTGCCCGCCGTAGAGATGACGCTAAAATGTTTGAGCCTTTTGCTGACAAGCGCCCATACGCCGATCATTTTACGATGGATGAAGTGGTAATCAACATTAATCCGGGAGCGTGTACACGGCGTCGCCCCCTTTGGCGTGCTTTATAACGCGATCGTGTGCTATTTCTCGTGGGGTTGTCCCTCATGTGCTACTGGACCTACTGGATACCTACGCATGTGGGTATTGATGACAATGAAGACGCCGATCACCTAGCTTCAAGTTGTGCCCACAACGAATGTGACTGCCGAGAAATTTCATGCCTGTTTGAAAACGCTCGTCTGTTCATCCGCTGACATCTTCTGAAGCAGCACCCTGACCAGCGTGTAGCAAGCGGATTGTTCCCTCCCCGTATTCGTGGTCGTGGATTGCCTCGTCGTGACAGAGCCCTCTTATATAAGTTGGCTCTGTATGAGTGCGTGGGATATTATTCCGTCAAGAACGTGTAGACAGTCCGTCATGTGGGTCATGTGAGACACTAGGCACAATTTTTAGTGTCCCGCATTCGTTATGCAGCGAGCACGTGCTAATTTGTGTTTACGTCTGTGTTATTTGTTTTTTTTTCTCCTCTTTCTTTCCCCCCTATCTTCATTTCCTCTGTTCCCCCTGCCCGTTCAAGGAGCAGGCAGGCATTGTGCCCCTTTAGGTGGCAGTTGTCAGCCTGTACCCTCTCTGTTTCCTCTGTGCCTTCGTGTTCTCTATGTATTAAAACCTAATAATAATAACAATAACAATTGACACGACGCAAGAAACCCTATAACTTAATTTTGCTGGCGTATGAGTGCATTCTTATTCAGCTACGGTGAAAAAAAAGAGAAAGAAAAGACAGGAGGCACTTTGTGGATATTTGTTCATTCTTCACAACACAGCTCGAGGCCGTTAAAATTAAAATTTAGCGCACGCAAATGTAAAAAAAAAAACATGCTTCGGGAATTGCGTTTTCTAAATGATAAACTTCCAAGCTTCTGGTAAGTGTAGTACCTCATTTTGAAAAAGGCAGGGAGCAAAGCATACTCTTTTATGTGAACTAATGTAATTTTAATGGGTGCTCTGCTGCATTGAACTACTACTTCAACATGTAATGGGACATGTTATGTACATGTCAGCATGCAATGCATCCATCACAGTGAATTGGACATGCAGAACCAAGTAGTAATGCCAATTGATTGCCCATCAGGGCCCAAATATCGAAACCAAAACAGGACATACATTGAAATGAAGGACGGTTAACAAACTTAACGACATGATCAGAAAAAAAAGAGCACGAACAGAAGAAAGCAGAAGTCGATTCAAGAAATGATGTACTTGGAGAATATATACCTATATTTTGCAAACTCTCAACGTGGTACATTATAGTAGGAACATGTTTACTGTAAGAAATATGCAAAGACAAAATATACAGCAGCCCTAGAACTACCCCCACCCCCTGCCCTCCAGTAATTACTCCAGTAAATGGATGCACATACCACTTAAATATGAAGTACAGAAATAACGACCTATGTCGTGAAATTGGAGCACAGACTCTTCTTTATTAATGTGATGTTCAAGGTTCACTAATGACATTAAAATAGCAAGCAAAATCCCATCCAATCCTTAAAAAGTGTTTGTTTTCCCTTTCCGCTTGTCTAACAGAACAGTGCACTGTTTATTCTGATGTATACATCATTACCTGCCCAACAGCACATATATTTCTTAACGAGAAACCAAATGCCAGCTGGAACCTCTTCAACTTGTAAACCATGCTGCTATTTTTCTGTATATTATCATTTTACACTGACTGCGACTTTCCATTCAATTGTATATTGTGTCTAGTTTTTTATCAGGCTTGCTTATCACGTCAGTAAGTAGATTGCTAGTACAATACATTGTTTGCTAAGGCTCAATACTTCGTTAACGATTTGCTGTTTTATTAGCAAAAGTATAATATATAGCAGGTTCTTGATGCAAGCAGAAGTATCTGTGAAAGTGCTTCAATGAACTATTACCGACTCTTCATTCTAAAAAGACAGGGCGTGCAAACACAGACACAAGAAAGAAGTCAGGACACCACAAATGCCGTTTGTGCTTTGTGGTGTCCTGACTCCTTTCTTGTGTCCGTGTTTGCACGCCCTGTCTTTTTAGAATGAAAACGTACCAACTAGCTCAGCTCTCTGTTATTCTAAAATACCGACTCTTGTTACAAAACAGGTGTGTGTTTTCAAAGTAGGTTGCAAGTTATATGGACGCTATAGTACTTTTTCTGGGAAAAAGCGTGACAAATTTTGAATGAAATGGACAAGGATGGTTAACAGGTCAAGTAAGCTCTTAATTGAATAAATTATAAGACAGTTGGCATTATTTGGCACTAGTGTATTTATTAGACATATATATGAACGGGGGTTTGAAACAGGGCCGTAACTAAGGAGAAGTTGAGGGGGTTCTTACACCCCCAAAATTTTTTCGTGCTTTAGCTTTTCGTGTGACACTAAAATAGTTCCATGCCTTCACAGCGACAACCAGGTGCCGCAGTTAGCCGTTCTACACACGAACACCCTTCGAAAAAAATTCCTGCGTACGGTCCTGGTTTGAAATATGCATTACTCATGTTACGCTTCCTAAAAGGCCCTTGTGTTTTTTATTATGGATAACAAGGCGCTTTATAATTGTCATGACATGACAGGCGTGAAATACAGATTAAGAATGCTTCCAGATTTGATGCTTTTATGTTACTTATAATGAATTGGATGACATTCATTCAGGAAGAGACAAATCGGAATGAGCACTACAATAAGAGAGAGCTGAGCTAGTTCGCATTCATGTTAAAAGACAGGGCGTGCAAACACGGGCACGAGAGAGATATCAAGACACCACAAACGCCGACTAACAACTGAAAGGACACATAGCGGCGGAAAAGAAAGTAAACATAAAAACTTGCCTGCGCAGGCCCAGGCAAGAGGTGATACCTATCGATAACTGTTCAGGATTTTATTTCTGCTTTATGCAAGTTAATGATGCATGCATCTATCTTGACATTGTCGAGAGTGTAAATGCACGACAAAATTCGATGAATGCGCAGTTTTCTACAGGCACAGGAATGAAGCAACACGTCTGATAGTTCAGGCATGGCGTGTAAATAATAATGGTAGTGCACGCGTGAGCCAGCCGTCAGTTAACGCGCATAAAGAAATTAAATGCCTGAACGGTTATCTCTCACGTGTACCACCACGTGTGCGGACTGATAGGTATCACATCTTGCCTGGGCATGCGCAGATAAGTTTCGTGTCTAGGTACTTTCTTTTCGGCCACTGTGTGCCTTTTCAGTTGTTAGGCGGTGATTGCAATGTCTTCTCTCGTGTGTCTATGTTTGCACGTCACGTCTTTCAACTAGAGCACTACCTTGTGGTAGAGGTTCTAATCTGCACATCTTCAGTTCGATTCAAGCACTTTGTTATATCTGCATTAGTTCATTGCCAAAATACTGTTAAAGTCCTTTTTTCTCATGACATATGGAAGCATCTCTTATGAAACATTTGCAGAGAATTACAAGGAATCCACGACTTTCTACCTTTGTTGGGAGCCCTTACCATGTGAAATGTAAAGCATTATACTAAGCATATTTTAATAAAGGAACAAAGCTCTCATAAGCCTCATTTGTATTTGTACTGCTAGATTCACATACAGAATGAATTTCCTCAAGGAATTTGTAACTAAGTTGTCCCATGTCTCATTTTAGATTGGGCCACAGACACTACTTACTTTTCAGTGACTCCAAGGTCAGATAGTGCATTTTCAATTGCAGACCCATGTACTGTGTCCTTTCGTAAACCCTGTGCTCTAATTACAAAAGTATATCTCCTGTGGTTGCTAAATAGCTATGAAATTTTCATGGGTGGGACCAGTCCATCTGGTAGTTAGTATCCTGGCTGTGAATAATGGTGGGTGTTGGGGAAGCAACATAAATGAGTCACAAAACAAATTAGACTTTGAAGAAGTTTATTTGCTGTAAGCGCACGACAACTGCATTTATTCTAGTAGAGTGTGTGTGATCTCATCATTTATTGCAATAGTGGGAACAATGTCAGAAAATACTCGGGGGCCTTGGGGTCACACCACTGTATGTTCTGCAATATGGTGTTGAATGGAGTTTCCAGTGCAGTCTTCTGGCTCTCTGCTGAAAGTAAAAATAGGAGCAAGACAAAGGCAATTAAAAAAACTGCGTACAGCAGACAGCAGGGTCGTTCTATGCTTTCCCAGTACCAAAAACTTTCTAAGGTCTTCCTCTTCAAATATTTTTACACAAAAGCAAAATTATTAGGTCCTGAGAGCAATTGTTGAGCACTGTAAATAGACGGGATCATGGTGGCCGGCAATGCTTATTCAACCTGTACACATCCCAGTGACGGCAACAGTTCCACCATCGGTGACGTGTGCGGCTTTAGTTATAGCAGACATGAGTACTTTTCTGAGTCGGCGACAGAGAGAGCACTCATTATGGACACCTGAGCTTCAGTATCGACTAATGCCGTGAAAGAAATACTGACAACATGCACTTCTATTAGGTTCTTGTTCGTAGGGAGTGTCAACAGAGGATTGGGATCAGTCGAAAATGATGCAGCACTACCTCTAGGAGCTGCATGATCTCGTTTTCCGTCCGAGATGATACTTAGTTGGTCAGCATGGAATAGCGGCGTGGTTGGGGTGACGGTGAACGAGCAGTAGGGCGGCTGTTAGCAAAGTACGTACGGCTGGGCGAACACCAACGAGGGTCTGCATATGTATTAAATTGAGTTAATGGTGATGAGCAAGTAAATTGCAACAATAATGTTCATACCTACCCGTCATTTGTACTACAACTTTGCCCATTGTGACGACCGACCCAGACCGCAACACTGGGAAGGGGGAAGTGGAAGCTGAAGTTGCTATGTATCATGAGTAAGCAGTGTAGAAATTTGGGCTAGTTGGTGAGCGTTCATCTTGGTTGAATTGACTGTTGGGGCAGGAGACTAAGAAGGAAGTGAGACAAACAAGCACAGACTTACAAGTTTTTGTGTGACTCCAGTCCTTTATGTGAGGACTGACTGTATTAACTACAGTAAGAAGTATGCACATGTGATTAAAACATGGTGTTCGAGTTCGGTAATTTCAGAAAAAATTTGATTTTGATTGCTATTTCTTCTGACTTCTAACGAATTTATGCAGGTCACTGAAGTTTTAATATCATACAATGGACAGAATTTATAAACAATGTCAGCCCACTGCAGTGGGCGGCGGGATTTTGCTGGGATAGCACGGTGAAATACAATACAAATACTTTTCAGCATAAGTGCAAGTTAAGAAAACCTGTTTAAATAAAATGCGAAACCTTTCATTCTAGCAAATTTCATGTTGCTCATTGTTTGAATTTACAATATACCAATTATTTATTAAATGCAAAAGAACCAAAAGCCTAACGAGTCTGGCCATAAAGTGCGACAGCATGTACTTCTCCACTTAACTCGAATGCCTAGGCCGCATTGAAAGCACAGGCGTCATCACAAGGCTGGTTCTTTCTGATAGTAAACAGTATATGAGTGGAAAACTTATGCATCTTGAAGCATCAGGGAAAGCCTTACTGATTAGCAAATGAGATGTGTATCACAAGGAAATGTCGGGCAGCCTGATGTCATGGATATATAGAAATCTAGGGCTGTCAGCAGAAAGTCGAGACGCTGTGGGTTAATTTCACCTTTTGGGACATCATAGACAAGTATAGATGCATGTGTGCATACATTTATTTTGTTAAACATGGTAAACTACTCGTGTTTAGCGACAAAATGTGTGTTAGAAAATGCGTGACTGGCAACTGCTCCGAAAGGCTGCTTTCCTGCTCGAAAGTGAGGTTTTAGTTGCTCCAGAAGCTGCGGAAAATTGGTTACAATTGATCACATCCCTAAGTACACATTAGGCCACGCCATTTGAAAGGACCTCGTGCTGGGCATGTCCCTGTTGGTAATTTCATTTTTAATGACGGTAATTTCATTTTTAATGACAAGCAATAAAAAGAATTATATTATACTGCAGATCCTGCTTAATCTTTTTGAAATTTTAGTCCCTAGCCTACTGAAATCCAGAGTTATAATGGTTGACATAGATAGTAGGAATAGATCAACAGAACTAGGAGCAGATAAGAAACAGTGCTTTCCAACAGTACAGAAGTGGCAAACGTGGGCCTTTCATCCAATGAAGGTCAGCGAATATCGGCACAAAACATGTTCATTCGCAGTAGTACCCATATTTCAAAAGATCTGCCTGCCGAGGTGTCTCAATGCCGAATTAGTTGGTTTTTCTTGAGTGCATTCGATTGTTCCCGTTAATAGTTTTCGCGGCCTTCCTTACACTTGTCATACACCTTTGATATGCGGTAATTCTTTTTTGTTTGTTTTAAGTAGCTGTTTAAGTAGCTTTTAAGTAGCCTTACTTGTCATACGCGACGACATTAAGATGCTGTGTATGTGATTTTTTCAGATACAATCTCGTACTGCTTGCTGTGATTTCTCCTCTCATATCTCTTTTTCTTGTTTCTGATCAACTAGGTGTGTAATAGTATTCTTTGCTTGCTTTTGATAAACTAGCTATGCCATTTAACATTTACTTTGTCGTGTGCAGTGCCGAGTGCTGTCACATGCAGCAGTAAGGTTCCGTACACAATTTCTCGTATGTATTCTCATGTTGTTTCATTTATTCTTGCATCGTTTTATATTCACTCCAGCCCAAGACCGACAGTACGTACGAGATAACTAAAACAAACAAACAAATAAATCAATAAATAAATCAGATTTTCAGGTTCAAATCTGTGCTTACCAAGCTGTATTGTATGCCTAGTGCTACCTCCAAGGCAAGACTGATGTTCAAAAACATTTTCTTGGGGGAGTTGATGCTTGCTGAACAACATGATACCACGCAGAAAATTACTAGAACGATTAAGACTAACTCTAAGCTGCAGACAGACCATAAAGAAAGCTACATCGGGTGGACCATGCATTTGAATCAACCGGACGAGGGAACACACTATTTAAGAAAAGGGTAAGAGCACATGTCTTTCTGTGAATGGTGTTCTGGTGCAATTTTATGGCATCTCTTTAAGGTATTAGAACACAGAGTTTGTTCCAGAATTTAACACCGCTTCACGTATTGTGGTGTTCTAATCCTGCTTCAAGTAAAAGATCTTCAGCCTTGTCGTCTAACATAGTATTTTAAATAGGGTCCCGGAAGTGTCCTTTCAATGTGGTCATGACATTATGTCTTGGATGACATGCACTGTGAAGTACTCTTCTCTCACAGTCATTTCTTTCAAAACATGTCACAGTCTAGGAAAGCTTCCTGCAGTTAATGCTTGTTTGTGGGCTAGTTGGTTTTGAAGCACAGCGAAATGATAAACGGCGCGAAATGGCACAGACAGAAGGAGAGAGACGTGTGCACTGACTCGCAAATTATTTCATTTTCAGAAGTGCATGAAATATAGAGCGTTTCTTTTTTTTATGAGTGCACATGTCTGTCTCCTTTTGTCTTTGTCTTTTCATACTGTCTGTCATTTCACTATGCTTCCTCGCAGTTCTTTTTTTCATGCAAAACATATTTGCAGTTCATTTCTCATATCTGTATCAGCAGCACTCATGTGTAATATGTTCAGTGACAGTAATAAAAGGAATGTGTACAATATTTCTAATAACTGTGTCTGCAAATATCATGCGTGTCTGTACTGTCCAATTATGTTTTTGAATTCAATAACCAACTTTTGTTTCACAATAATACACTTTTTTTTTCTCAATATTCATGTTGCATGGGCAACAGTGGACACTACTACTTGCACTGCATGTCTGATTCAACATGACAGAGATATGCATTGAAGCTGCCATGTACCGTTTACTGCTTCTTATTTCAATTTTTCAAAACAGCACAAAACTTTTTTGGACGTTAGTTTAACCATCAGTCTATGAGAAGGAGAACTGCGCTCCCTACTTTTAATGTGATAGAGTGATCAAAGGCTTTGAAATTCTACGGATTGGCGAAGAGATAATCGGACAGGCTAAGTTACTATTTTCGAAAGACGATTTATCTTCACCGTGTATTTTTTACTGCTAAATGTTGACAGCATCCCACTAGTCTGTGTTAAAAAAAAAGGAGGGGGGGGGGAGCACCCGCTATGCGCATTTCAGTGTCTTTCCTAAATGAGTATACTTGTATCTAGAGAACGCCAAGGCTCCAACTGCTACTATGCGTTTCATAAGCAGTGGTACTATACAGCGCGAAAGCTGGAAGGCGGTGCATCGCGTCATAAGAAAAAGATGACAAAGGACTCTTGGGTGAACGTGCGGTATAGCAAGAAGCAGCACCCCGTCACAAAAGACTGCAACTTTGAAACACATGTAGATTGCGCGCGGAACAGAAGACCGCAGCGTAAATACCACAGGTAAGACAACTACTTACCTTAAAACAGCTAACATCCGAAGGCGTACAAGTGCCGCGTCTTCCACGCCCGCCGACAGCGGACATAAACGCCGCCGTCCCAAAAGCCCAAACATATCGGCGTCATCTCTACCAACGTTTATAGAACTAGAAGCGTTGATCTCTACGGCGGGCGCGGCTTCGCTTATGGACGCCGCCATGTTGGCGTAAAACAAACAAAAACAAACAAAAAATGCCGGAAGTGCGTGTAGGTCACGTGACCATCTCCGGCCAATAGCGGCGCAGTATGGGCCCCAGCCATCCTAGGGGTACAGTGTACTAGGGGATATGTTTCGGATACATGCTGCGCCGCGCGGTGCAGGAGCCGATCCCACACAGAACTGGCTCCTGCACCGCACGGAAGTGACGTTACCTCGTTAGAGTTAACTTAAAAAAACTCAAATTGACAGAGTATTACTTTATAATGTGTTAAACCTACAAAAATATTAAACAAAACGTGTTTGACGACTTATTATTATATATTTGTTAATAATGACATATCGCAACCACCTTAAATCCAGGGGGCGCTGCGAAAGGTAACACCAGGCTGGGATCAGTGATGAGACAAGCTAGCGCAAAACTCGCAACTAAGGCTAATGGACGTAACCTCGTGCTAATCGCGGGAGGTCTAAACGACGTCTTGAATGAAGAATCAGCCGAACTAGCGACCACATTGGCGAAAGGGGTCGAGGACATGCGCGCCATTTCCTCTCAGGTGCAGATAGTGGTATGCACAATACCGGAAGTACCAGTGAGAAATATCAACTTGCAAAGAGCGGTTGTCGACGCAAACAAAGAGATATGGCGAATTAGTCGAGAGAAGGGCTTCGAGGTAGTGGATATAAACAGGGAGGTGCACAGGTGGGGCGGTTTCCAAAGAGACAGAATTCACTTCGATAAGAGGCTTGGTCATGAGGTGGGCTGGCGACTGGCAGGACGCGCAGTAGCTTTTTGGGGGGGCACGCGGGCCCTTCGCTGCCCACGGTAGCTTGTAATGAGGAAAACAACCAGGGGGACTCTTTGACAGGCAGTATAGCGAAAAACCAGAGAAAAGGTAAAAGAAGGGAGAAGGCGCGTGTTGCAATTAGTTACATAAACATGCAGGGTGGCAGAAAAAAGGCAAAATGGTTAGAGATTGAGGAGCAGTTAAGCAAGGAACAGATAGGTGTTTATGCGGTTACAGAAACACACCTTAGAGACTTGGAAGAGCCACCACATATTGACAATTATATTTGGGAAGGATGTAACAGGATCACCTCAGAAAGGAGAGGTGGGGGTGTTGGAATGCTAATTCATAGCGGAACAAAATTGGATAGAGTGAAACAAACGTGTTCAGAGCACATGTGGGTTTCGGGCACAGTAGGTGGAAAGAAAACGTGGCTAGGTGTAGCTTACTTGTGGACAGGCAATAACTGCAGAGAAAAGAATCTGGAGATAGTGAAATGCATAAGCACCGATATTAAAGAATTTGGTCATGATGCCGAAATAATCCTTCTAGGGGACATGAACGCTCACATTCATGACCTTGACGGATATTCAGACACCAATGGCAAGTTATTGCTAGATCTCTGCGAGCAACGTAGTCTTGAGATAGTTAACGTGGGGCCTAAGTGTGAGGGGCAGATCACGTGGGAAGTCGGAAACCGGCAATCGAGCATTGATTATTGTCTCATGACAGAAGGAATATATGACAAACTTAGAGAGATGAGAATAGACGAGGAAGGCATTAACAGCTTGGGTAGTGATCATAAACGCATAATATTACAAATGGGATATAAAACTGAAAATAAGAACATAGAATCAAAGTTTGGCAGCTTGTATCTAAATGACAAACAAATAACAAATATAGCCGCAAGAGTCGAGGAAAAAGTAGACGAACTACCAGGCAAAGACTGGAAGTATAGTGAGCTGCTACATGTAATCACGAAAGAAATGCAAAAAGAGAAGACAACTATTGGTTGGAAAGGAAAGAGAAAGCCAAAAAGTTGGTGCAACAAAGAAATCCGGGAGGCGATCGAGAAGCGACGTGAGGCATCACGGGAGCACAGACAAGCAAAAAAGGAGAAGCGGCCACAGGACGAAGTCAACCAAATATGGGAAATATATTTAGAGCAAAAATCCATTGTGCAGAAATTAGTCGAGGCAAAAATTAAAGGTGAAAGTGAACGCTGGATGACAGAGATTCGCGAAAAGAAGACGGCCGCGCCTAGGATATTTTGGAGCCACCTAAAAGCGCTGGGTAGGAAGTCTGTCACAATGCAACAACATATGGTAGATGAAGGAGGAAATCAATTGGAAGGGTATGAAGCGCTAGGTTACATCCGAAAGATAACAGCTGATTCGTTTAAAAAGGTCGCCCAGGGGATTCCCCCAGTGTCAAATGAGTAAAAGTACGCAAAGGAGTGCAACCGACGCAGATGTAGTACTAGAGAATTTCAATTGGAAGAAGGCCGAAGGAAAAATTCCTAAGCGCACTACTCCGGGCTTAGATGGGGTTCCCGTCAGCCTCATTAACGAACTCGGACATAAAACTAAAGAAACACTGCTGAAAGCCGTAGAAAAGTGCTTACAGGAGAGGGAAATACCAGACAGTTGGCTAAAAAGTAGAATGAACTTAATCTATAAAGGCAAGGGAGAAAAGGATAACATTCGCTCGTATAGACCGCTAACCATTACATCGGTGCTATACAGGTTGGCGATGCAGGCAGTAAAATTAAAAATAGAAGCGTGGGTAGAACAAAATGATATTTTGGGAGAACTTCAGAATGGATTTCGAATTGACAGGCGGTTAGACGATAATCTGTTTGTTCTTACCCAGTGTATAGAAATATCGAAAATAGAAAACAGGCCCTTATACGTAGCTTATCTAGATATTACCGGGGCGTATGACAACGTTAATCAGAAAATTTTGTGGGATATACTGAAAGAAGTGGGCATAGGTGACGACTGTATACAGCTTTTGAGGGAAATATAACGAGAAAATGCAGTTTGTATAGAATGGGAAGGATTAAGTAGCAAGGACAGCGTTGAAATTAGCAAGGGGCTGAGACAGGGATGTCCTTTGTCCCCGCTGTTATTCATGCTGTACATGGTGAGGATGGAAAAAGCGCTAGAAGGTAGCAACATTGGATTTAATTTGTCACACAAGCAGGTCGGCACGATGGTTGAGCAGAAGCTTCCAGGTCTATTTTATGCTGATGATATTGTCTTATTTGCGGACAGTCAAGATGATATACAGCGACTGGCAGATATATGCGGAAGGGAATGTGAGGCTCTAGGACTAGGATTTAGTGCAACAAAATGTGGATTGATGGTATTCAATGATCACGAAGACCATGCGGTCTTTATACAGGGCCAAAAAATTCCGAGGGTAAGCGAGTACAAGTACCTCGGAGTATGGGTAAATGAGGGGGATAGATATATGGAGGTACAAGAGAAAGCATCGGTAGCAAAGGGAAAGAGGAATGCTGCAATTATGAAGCACAGAGCTTTATGGGGATACAATAGGTACGAGGTGCTTCGAGGGCTGTGGAAGGGTGTGATGGTCCCGGGGCTTACATTTGGGAACTCAGTAGTGTGCATGCAGTCAGAGGTACAATCAGGAATGGATGTAAATCAAAGGACGGTGGGCCGCCTCGCGTTGGGCGCTCACGGGAAGACGACAAATGAGGCTGTAAAGGGGTATTCAGACGGGGGAGGAATGCTCGTGGGAGACGGGGGGATTGCGTATCACGTGACCGCGACGTCACGGATTAGCGAGTGGGCGTGACTCCCCGCGCCTCCTCGGAGGAGACGGGGACGTTTTCCCCGAAAGGACAAACGATCCCCCTGCGGTGGGGGATGTGGCGGAATTTCGGGCTCTAGTTTGGCCACATTGTTGCACTTGCTCCTGCAGAAAGCGGCAGTGGGTGTCCAGTCTGCAGCTGGATGGTCGTCTGCAGCTCGTTGTCAGCAGCTCGTCAAACGGGTGGTGCAAGCCACCAGAGTAGTCTAGTAACACTGGTCTCCCCCTCCGTTTGCCTCGTCTATGGTGCCATAGCCTCGTCCGTGTGAGTGGGGGGCATTCGTGGAGACTTCTCCTCGCGAGCTGACGTCACTTGGCTCCGCCTTTACCCCCCGAGCATTTCTCCTCCGTCTGAATACCCCTTAAAGGGTGATATGGGATGGACAGGCTTTGAAGTGAGGGAAGCTCAGAGCAAAATGAGATTCGAAGAGAGGCTGAGGAAAATGAAGAACAGTAGATGGGCAGAGAAGGTTTTCAGGTATTTGTATAGAAAAAGCGTTGACACGCAGTGGAGAAAAAGAACTAGGAGGCTCACCAGTAAATATACGGCTAGCAGTGCGGGCGATATGGCAACAAGGAGCATTAAGCGGAAGGTCAGAGAGGCGGAGAGGACTTATTGGATGGCAGCGATGGAAAAGAAGCCGGCTCTGAGTAACTACCGAAAGGGAAAAAACGAAATAAGGAGGGAAAGGTTTTATGATAATTCAAGGGGAAGCGCTTTACTGTTTGAAGCAAGGTCGGGCTGCCTTAGAACGCGTAGTTATGAAGCGAGATTCACTAACGAAGAAGAACAACGTACATGCTGCGGGGGAACTAAGGAAACGATGGAACATGTACTGATTGAATGTGGCGATATTCACCCAGGTATACGTGTGGGCACGAGTCTACATGAAGCGTTGGGTTTTAGGGACAACAACGGAAAGCTGCACACGTCCGCGATAGAAATAAGTAAGAGACGGTTAGAGTATTGGTGGCAGAAAAGTAGAGATAAAGAACAAAAATAAATAATGGGGGAAAAATAAGGTCATTCTGCCTTAAGAGGCAGAGAGATGGACCGTGAATTTATATTTTTTTGGTATAATAACATAGATTTAATCAATGTAGATAAGGTATTAGACCAACATGAAACAAGGAAGCTTTTTTTTTTTCTTCGAGCCTGGTGGCAGACATGTCACCGCCCCGTTTTAAAGGGGACGCTCACAGCATCCATCCATCCATCCATCCATCCATCCAGGCAAACATAGCAGCCGCGAGAAAATCGATGTGCGGCAGAGTTTGATGATCTGCGGATTGTTGCGTTGCTGTTGGGAGTACTGCATTTCCTAGTTTGCGATGTCAAAACGTGGTGTTGTCGAGGGTGAAAGTGTCCTTGCAACCGAGTACATCATTGTGCTTGTCGCGAAGGGTAAGGTTGACGATGAAATAAACGTTGTTGCACAGTTCGTGTGAATGTCCGGACGCACAAAAAATCCCAGTGCGGCTGCGAAGTGTTTTTACTAAGCCTGTGATCTCCGATGGCCAATGCTCCTGCACTGAAGGTTTTTCGCAAAGTGCAAACACGTAGCGCCGTTCATCCGTTGCTAGGTCAATCATGTTGTGCTGTCACCGGCCGTGTTATTCAGCAAGGCAGACAAACAGTGCGGCACTGTTTTGTAGGTAGGTGGGCTAACGCAGTCAGCTGTTGCCTTTGGGCATCGTTTATTAAGTGCTGATCGCCTAGAGTACAGTGCAGACTAAAGCATCACGGCGACACTTCAGTATTTTGAAGCGACTTAGTCTGCCGATTACTTCGTGAGGCGCGCGGTGACGGTACCAACGGTACACTGAGCGACATAAGATTTCGTGTTGCATATTCGGCGTGGCTACAAGAAGCGAAGAGAAACAGTGACTGCTAGCTGCTAAAAAAATGATGGCAGGAAACCTGTCCATCATTATTTGTTATGGTTATCATCTACCAGTCATGCCTTGCACTCGGGACACACACGCAATGCGATAGCGCAAGCCGGAACAATATTCTATCGCTACAGTGACGCTGGCCGAAAGCACAGATTCGCCCAGCGATATTTGAAAGCATGCTGAAGTTCGACTGTGCCGAAGCCACGCTTTACGCAGTTCGCCTTTCTTTTCATCGCGATATAGTACGTCACCACGAGCCGTTCGCGAAATCTAGGCGCCCAGTGACTCAGTTCTGAGACCACGTCCTGTCATCGGAGCCTTGATAAGCCGTGCAAATCAACATTCCTGACGCGGATGCCGGAGAAACCGATGCAGCCAGCTGCATCTGATCATCAAACATCCAATATCAAAGGGCCTGTAGACAGGCCAGGCCCGTAGCCAGGAATTTTTTTCGGGGGGGGGGGGGGGGGGCACTTGCTGACAACCTTGACTTTTTGAGAAAAACACATATTTTTATTATTTATTTTTGGTAAAAACACATACTTCACCAAAATTTCGGGGGGTGGGTTCAGCCCCCCCCCCCTGGCTACGGGCCTGAGACAGGCCCACCAGCAGCGCAGCAGCAGCAAGTGCGGCTGACGGGAGGCCGATGGGCATACTCGTTTGCCGACTCGGCGAATTCACGGCATATTCAAACGGCGCGCCTAACCAGAAAACGCATGACGTCACTTCCATGCGGTGCAGAAGTCGTTTCTGTTTGGTTTCTGTGTGGGATCGGCTCGTGCACCGTGCGGCTAGGCGCTTTTACAATCCCGACTACACTGTAATCCCGACCAACTCCAGCCGGCGACTGCAACGCCGCGGCGCGTCACGGCACAAACTATTATGAGCAGCGCAGAGTTAGGGGCTTTTTTGACGACCGCGCGTGGCCTAGGCACTAAAATGCGCGAACGTCCCTAGCCATTTTAGTCCCTAGCAGTGGCTGGAGCGGGGAGCGATTGTAAACGCCATGGTTGCGCTGTGTGTGTTGTGCGCCAGCGCGCCAGTTTGTATTTTTGTAATATTGGCGCCTCCTGCGAATGTGATGATACGTGAGTGTTGGCTGTTTCGTGCAAGTGGTAGTGAATGCGCACTGACGACGGGTACTTGCTGCTGTTTGGTCGCTTTTAAGTGCGATCAGGACTGATTGCAGTATGGTTGCAATTTGAGTGGCGGTATTTGTTACGGATTACTTTGGACCGTGCAGCAGGGACAGGTGTCACACGAGCACTTTTGAATCGCTGGCGGCGTGAGGAGCGCTCGGGTACAGCAGTGGGGCTCTTCGATTTTCGGACTTCTGGCAGCTTTCTGGCAGCCAGAGATATCCAGAGGGTCAGCCAGCTAGTTCCGGTCGGGACAGGAAACAGCGTCTTGGTCACGTGTGTGGGAAGCCCGAGACAGCCCGAAGCTGCCCCAAGATTACAAAATCGAACGCTGGGACAGCCAGCCTAAACGTAAACAAACGCTACCGCCGTGGCAGCAAACGAAACTTTGCGCCGCGTGCGCGTTGGTTTTTCTGCATTGCCCGCTTGAAAATATGTGGCTAGGTTTGCTGAAGAGCTGAAGTGATATTCTCGAGCATACGCGGATATGGGATACGATCACGTACGTTCGCAAAATCGTGCGCAACTCGCCCCGTCCGCGAACAAAACAGCCAGCTGGCGCACGGCGCCACGAAAGCGATGCAAGGTGAGCTACCGCGCCGCTAACGGCAGCTCACGTCTGCTTAGTACAGTCGCTGCACAACACGACGCGAAAATCTCGCGAAAGTGATCGTATCCCCAATAGAGCTCGAGGATCTATCGCGTACTACGTCGCACACACGCGTTGACCAGCTTGCGTTTTGTCATAACTTGAGACTTGCGGCGGTATGAGTACCACGAGTGCGCGTTATATCTAAAATAAACTTCCGTGTGACGCGTCTTCGACTTGTTTTGGCAGATGTTGCCTGAGCCTCTTTTCCAGTCCTAAGTGGGACTCCAAAAATCTCATGTACTAGCTCAGCTTTTATTTGAGCTACTAGGTGATAACCGCGTACATACTGCATGGAATTATTACTAAGAGGTGGAAAAAGACAAAGCCGACGATGAAATAAGCAACAAAAGGATGTATATATTTCTGAATTCATCTTCGTTTTTTCACATCGACGCGTCGTAGCATAACATAATACCATACCTCATATACTGGCCCGTAGATCGAAGTACGCTCGCACGCCGTTCGCGACCAACGAGCATCACACAAAAAACAACGTCGCGATCGATTTTATTCGATCAGTGCATTTGATCAACATCGAAGACCTAATTGAAATAGTTAAGTTCTGACGCACGCAAACATACGACGGAGCGAAATAGCGAGTTCGATCACAATCGTCTCAGCTAAATGCACATAAAGCACACACGACACCACAATCGAATACTACTACGAAAAAATAAACTCGAAAGGGGTCTCCATGCGTTCGTACGAACGTGTACATAACTTTTGGGACATGTGCACGACGCAGTTAGAATGGTTAGAACGCGACAGTTCGCCGCGTTGTTCACGGAAGGAAACTTTATGGGACACATAAGAAAAGCGATAAACATTAGCTCCAAATGCTTGCCGCCACTCGTAATCGCGCCATCTCGCACGGCGGAACGGCGCCGAGCGGCCCGAGCGTAAGGACAAGCAAAGGTGTAGTCCGCAAGCGCCCGCATTGCAATCTGTCGAGTCCTCACAAAGATGGCGGCGAACGCGTATCGTCTCTTTTCGGCGTCTGCTAGCCCGAAACCTTCCAGAGAGCTTTCACAACTAAATTGTCCTGGAAGCTTCTGGCGACCCTCGGGCTCCCCGCGGGTCGCCAGAACCGCCCAACCCGAGAAAAACGAACGCCAACCGGAAGTGCGCCGCGGGGGGGTCGGAGCAACCCGAGAAAAACGAGCGCGCTCTGGCTGGCTCTGGCAGCCCGCGGGTAGCCAGAAGTGGAAAATCGAAGAGCCCCAGTGTTGTGTGTGTACGCCGGTGAGCTTTGCACTAGGAGTGGAAGCTTGCGCCGTTCATGAAATAGCAAAACGTGAGGATATCCTGCGCTCATGGTTGCATGCGCGCACAGTACATCTTGTCGGGTGTGAAATATCAGCTAAGGCTTCTTGCGTTGTCGCAGTTAACCATTGCAATTTTTTTTTTTCTCAAAGGTTGCATTAGTAAAAGGACCGAGGCAGTTGCGCGGCCTTGGCACTTCTATCTCCTTGCTCTGGAATATTGCAACTTTGACCAGCAACATTAATGCTTGCCTAAAAGCCCTATCTAAATTATTGCGGCGCAGTACTAGTACTTCGTTTACGGTGCTTCAAAGCAAGTTATGTACAAATAGATAATTTTATTGAAATGTGCTGGTGTTCTCTTTTACCGTGTGCTGGAGCCTTCCGTAGTGGTTATAACTCATCTAAGTGCAATATTTACAATATTTAGCATCGATGTTCTACTTCGTTACACATACACCCAGACTAACCATATCTATCCATTTTTGTGTGTCTGGGCATTCTGTTGGTTTAACCACTGTGGAGCATGTTGGTTTAACCACTGTGGAGGTCTGAATAAGGAGGTGCCATTGCAGCATCTAGTGCAGGATGCAATACAAACACTTAGCAAGACTGTAGCAATCGTGTTATTTTAGTCTGCCTTTGTGTTGTGTCCTGTGCTAGATTCTGAAGCATTAATAGGTCATGCTCCCAAATGCAATGTTTGTGAACTGTTGTTGAAGACAGAATGACCCGCATTAGGATTGACCAGTCCAACATTTTTGCATTTTTTACTTGATAATGGGATACAATGCCACTGGTCACATTTGCACATTTTTCTCCAGGGTCTTTAAGGGCTATTGGATGAGAGATTAGCTGCTTTTTAAGCACTCCTCTCGCAGACGCACAGGAAAGTGCATGTCAGGTGGCCATGTAATATAATACACAAGGAAAGCTTTTGGGAATGCCATAGTGCACCATATTTCATCTAATGTCACTTCCTGTATCAAATATGTTTGCAACAGCCATTATTCAGACTGACTGCATTTTCTTTATCAAGTAGCCATATTCTGAGATGAGTACTTCAGTATGCCAGCTATACTGCATTGAATTTGCTTTCAGAGGGTGAGAAAATCATTTCCTAGGTGGCTTAATTGTCATATTTCACTGGACTCCCCCTTTTTCCCTAACCATTAAATAAGCTAAGCCACGACAGTTTTGTATTGTGGCACTGCCTGATGCTGTATGCGGGCGTATTGTTGATGCACTTTTATATTGCAACTGCATGACTCGTGCTCAAGTGACAGGGTAAATTTGCATGTAGTGGGTGAGGTGCCAAATTTCAATGAATGCTACGTTCTGGTGCGGTAATAATTCGCTCTGTGAGACTTGATAACTTTCCACAAGGCATGTGGCAAAATAGTCTGCAATGCACTTACTTTGCGGGCAACTGAACTTGTCCATTTATTGATATACTAGTTGTAGGAACACTGACTCTATGCATAGACATGTAACCATTGAAACACACAATGGTGTCCAAATGTGTGCAAACATTCACTTCTCAATGCTAGTACTGAACACAGGCTTGAATAAATGGCACACAGTGCAGCAGCTCCTGGAAGTACACACAGGTATACACAGAAAGCATATTTATTTACCAAAGTAATTCATGAAGCAAGAGTATATTGGCCTCGAGATCTTGGAGTGGCGCCCTCTCGTGTGTGACGCCAGAGCGGGGACTCCGCTCTCAACCACGCTGCTGCAGCCGCTGCTCCTGTATTCGGATCGTCTGCTTCAGGCGGGAACTTTGTCGAACGAACAGCCTCGCGACGGTCAACTAACGCCTACCACGAATGTTTTCTAGTGTAATCTTGAACTTGTTTTAGTTGCGGCCCAACCGACAGGGCCAAGAAATCCCCCGGATGGCCGACGAGTGCGCCGATGCCACCGACCGCATTGCTGGTAAGAAAGTGAAACCATGTGTGAGTGTTCTGGCTCGTTATCGTGTTTCCGCCGTACGACACTAATTGGTTTGGGTGTTTCTTTCGATATTTCAGTAAGCGTGCCGTTCTCTAGCATCTACAAGTATGTAGATAAAGCTTGTCAAAGGTCGCGGTGCCTCATCGAGGGCGAGGCGGTGTACGACGCAGGCCACGTTGTTGAATGCGCGGTCGAGGCCGTCAACGGAGATCGCATCACCATCGCAGCTCTCGTCCTGCTAACAAGTGCGCAAGTGCCGCCTTGTTGCACACCCCCCTGCCGATGCCCATGATCGCAGTTTGTCCCGTAATGTTGGTTCAGTGAGAACGATATTACGTCGTAGTTCATATTATTATTACCGCACAGGGCCGTCGCATGGCTATTAGAACATAACAAATAGTTAATCGCTGATTATACCACGCACAGGGCCACAGAGATTAACGTGGCAAAGGCAAGCTGGGTCCAGTTTCACGCCACGCAGTCTAACGAAAAACTTGAAGAGCTCCGCTTTTAAAAAAAGTGTCCGCACTGCCTCAGGAGAAAACCTTTAGAGAATGTGTACTACACAGCAGCAACAGGTTTCGCTTATGACTTTATGATAAGCAGTCCGCTAGGCGCGCGCTTGCCTTTATAAGTCAAATACGTATGTGCACCATCCATATGCAGCCGTAGTTTCAGATATCCTAAGCCTCTCAGCTGAGCTCACGAGGCGCGCTTATACGCGCGACAGGGTACGGATTTGGGCTGGTTGGTGCATGACTTCACGTAGAAAACAGCGCTACGAGACGGGACAAAGAAAAGGCACAAACACGGCGCTGTGTTTGTGCCCTTTCTTTGTCCCGTCTCGTAGCACTGTTTTCTACGTGAAGTTATACGTGCGAAGCGATTCGGAGGCCGCGTCGTCGGCTCCTTGTCTAGGGGCCTTCGCGGCAGGTTGTGGGACGGCACCGCACCTGGTGTAAGTCGCCTATGCTTATAGCCTGCGCGCAATAAACGGCTTAAGTATTCGCGAGGCGCTTAAACACGGTCACAAGCTTACCTAAGAGTGGCGCGTACGGTGGGTAGCAGAAGTCACTGTCCGCGAAGTGCTTGGTGCACACGGTCGATGAAGGCGTGGGGCGCATTCCCATTCTGAGCTTGACGATCCACTCCTTCCTCAGCTTCGGGTCCTTAGGGTAGTTGCGAAAGCTAACGCCTTTTTCACGAGCGGACGAAGTACACTGAGGCACAGAGCAGTACTTCACCATTGCGCAGCACTCGCCGCGGCGACAAGCGGCCGCAGTTCTAAAAAACAAAGAGCTGTAGTTCTAAATGAACGTTAAAAGCAGTCCCACGGTTGTTCGAACAGCGTCAGTAGCCACCGTACGCAAGATAACCAATTGAACTGCTTTTTTGTTGAGATTTACCGCAACGGTGGTTTCAAAACGGCGCTGGGCCTACACTATACGTAGCAGACGAAAGCGCGCGAATCCCCGCTCTGACGTCATACAGGCGCCGTTCGCAGCGCCGCCATCGGTCGCACACCAGGCCAATAGGACTGCTATTATGTTTGTATAACTTTATCTGCCTCCAAGAGATCCCTGTGACAATGGACAACATTCTGTTAGAATCACTATACTAACACATGGTTTAAAATTTCAGGCACACTGCATTTAGATAAAACAAAATCAAACAAATCTTATTTATCTATCGCTCATTCAACACAATTGTTTCTTTACAACACCTGTCATACAGAGTGGTGCTACATGGAAACTGTACGTGCAATTACGTAGTGGGTGCCAACTGCATAGCAACTCTCTCAGATGAGTTGGTGCTCTGTACTCGTGTAGCAACTACCAACTTCACCTACCCCTGTACAGTAGGTGAAGTTTCATCTGTTTTTAGCTCACAAGTACTTGGGTTGCATTTAACCCATGAACTTCGAGAACGTTCGGTTTTACGGTTTTTAGACCTTAAGATATTCTGCAAAGGACATGCTTGCTGTGGCTACTACCCGAGAGCCATGAAGGAATTGCTTCCCTTTGATTCAGCACGTTTTAAGACAAATAAGAGAGCTACAGCTTTGATGTGCCTGGAATCTGCTCTAAAAAAATTGTGCCCACATCAAATGGTGCCCAATTTTGAGAACCCCATATGCAGTCTTTCGGCTGCAGGGTTCCCCAACTCAGTCTTGACTGCTCTTCCTGAAACCCTCCGCTAAAAATTGAAACGTGGAACAGGATGCGCAACTGCGAAGGATCACCAGAAGACCCTTAGGCCACAGGTTGTACAATACGTTCATATAGTTGCCCACTATCTTAAAAAGATGGGAAGTAGGCACGGTGTCACAATTTGTTTTTCTACTCCCAATAAGGTGGGAAAGCTGTGGCCATGCATTTGCAACACCAGTAAATGTGGATGCTGGAAGAACCACAAAACGCTTTTGGTCAAGTGTTCCACAGGAGTGGCATATTGCATTCCCATGTCATGTGGGATGTTCTACGTTGGCGGAACTGGGTGGGCGCTTTGTCAATCACCATTTGGGGGAACACATATAAAAATTGTAAAAGGTAGATTACAAGTACGCACATTTAGTTGCTCATGTCAGCAAAATGTGTGGCCCGGTTTAAAGGGACGACGGTTTGCGATAGGAGTGAAGGCAGTACTCCACGTATCAGTTTAGAAGCCTATCATATTAAGACATTTGATAAGTGCACTAGCACCATCTCTTGCCCTCTTTAATGCTGAGTTTCATCTTCTGGATGCAGCTGTTACATCTTGGATCTCAAAGGAAAATAAAAATAATGTTTTTGTGTGTTAAACCTTGTATTGCATCCCTCTTTTTTTCCCCATGCTTCACTCTGGCATATATAAGGTGTGTCATTCTGCCATCAAAGGGGCCCTGCGACACAAATTAAGCGTGTAGTTTTCATTGCTTCTTCTCGAACTATGGAATGCACTGATTACGATCATTCTTTTTGCATTCACCTCAGTATTCAGCATTACACGCACTACAGCGCTGCAGTTTGCAGATGAAAAGGCGTTCCAGGGCCCCTTTAATCCAGTTGTAGGTCAGCGCTAGTGTGTCCGTGTCGTCTCTAGTGCAGTGGTTCTCAGCCATGGATGATCTGGGAACACCTTGCAGTGAGAGAGAAAGGTTCAGAGTAATAAATTAACACAACATGCAGCTGAAACAGGTGGCTTTTATTTCTCCCTGGCAAAGCATGGTCAGAGTAATGTGCCACGCCGATTCGATGTTAACAGCTTGTTAACAAGCTGTGCTGTCTGCAGCCACCTTCAACCTCTTTTTTAACAATGTTTGTTCTTCAAATATTGAAAGCTAGAGAAAGTGTGCTCGCGCACATATGCCGAAGACAACTGCAACAGAAGCTTTGAAGCCATCTGATAGAGAAGTGGAATTATAGGTTAGCTTTGCCGCAGTGCACAAGTTTTACGCGGCGAAGCATACCACAAATGAAAAGGGGCCGCTGTCGCAGGGAATAGTCAGCCTCCAAAAAGTTTTTTTTTTTTTTTTGATGAGTGTCGCGGACCCGTTAGGGTCCGTGGACATCCAGTTCAGAACCACTGCCCTAGTGGGTGTGTTCGCGCGATTACTCGTCAACAATGAACCAACCTGCCCAAAAGGAAGTATTGACAATGTCTCGTTCTGTCTTGGCGACTTGAACATTGCGCGCGTTTTTGCTGTTAAATGGGAAAGAGAAAACGATGAAAACAAGAATCTACACGGTGATTAAGGCACAGACCAGTTTGCTTTTAATGACGGGAGTTGAACAAAACGGCGCACAATGCATTCGCACTGGCTTTCCAGGCGAAATTAACCGACCAAGCACAAATGATTGGAAGCAGCGACGCAATAACCCGTCTGCGGCTACAGCCTGTTGCCACACTACAGCCTGCTGAACGGCAAGGAAACGATTGCGGATCGTGTTCGCCGCAGAACACTCTAACATAATTTACTTACATAATTGGCATGTATGTACAGTACGTACTCGTCCGTAAACAACTGGAAGCTGCCGATGCAGTCGCTTGCCGTTTGCAGTCGTTTACACGTTGCGAAAAGAAGCCCCAATACAGGGCATAGGGACACCGGCTGGTTATCTCATAGCAATGAGAGTTCACAAAACAAGAAGCACACATCGCGTTCATACCGGCTTTGCCATCGAAATGACCGCATGCTCGTGTGCATGGCAGATGGACGCGTAACAAATAGCAAACACCTCCTCACACGCAACAACATCGAATGATGACGGGCCCGACAGCGAACGAGCTCTTTTCCGACGTTCGTATGTTCCAAGGAGAAATGAATGTTGATATCCGAGGCTTTCTCTTCCACACAACACGGGACAACACCTACCGCGTGCTTTCGGTTTTCGCCCTGACTTGTCTCGCCTTCAAACGGGCTTCAGATGGAAAAACAAAAACAAAAAAAAAGCTGCCGTGACGTGTATAGTGACGTCAATGCAAAAGTCACGTGACCAGGAGAGGCACTTTAGGGACTAAAACGGCTAGAGACGTTCGCGCATTTTGGTGCCTAGGACGCGCGCGGTTGTCAGGAAAAGCACCTAGCTTCTCGCGCTCGTGATAGTTCACGCCGTGACCGCGCCGCGGCGCTGCAGTCGCCGGCTGCAGCGCCGGCTATGGGGGAAAGGCTTAAGTCAGCCGAGGAGGGGCACGGCCACCTGGATCGGGGCCCCGATCCAGGTGGCCGTGGGAGGGGTTAGCAAAGGTAGTCAAGGTGAACAAAGAAGCAAGCGACAGCGGGAATAGCGGGGCATCGACCCCCACAGTGGTAGACTCGAAGGGGGAAACAGGTTTGGAAAAGACAGGTGCAAGGGTCACAGGACCCAGCTTCCGCGAAGTAGTTTTGGGAAGGGGAGGGGACAAAGCAGCAGTGGCACGCGCTAGTAACCGAGGCAGTGGCCAGGTGCGGGACGGTCCGGCAGAAGAGTCGGAGCACTTGATAATCGCCGGGGACTCGAATTTAGTTAGATGCGAAGAAGCAGTCAAGGAAAGGGTGAGAGGCGACAAACGAGTTTTAATAGGGAAGTTCCCGGGACATAGGCTGGGATCAGTGATGAGACGAGCTAGCGCAAAACTCGCAACTAAGGCTAATGGACGTAACCTCGTGATAATCGCGGGAGGTCTAAACGACGTCTTGAATGAAGAATCAGCCGAACTAGCGACCACATTGGCGAAAGGGGTCGAGGACATGCGCGCCATTTCCTCTCAGGTGCAGATAGTGGTATGCACAATACCGGAAGTACCAGTGAGAGATATCAACTTGCAAAGAGCTGTTGTCGACGCAAACAAAGAGATATGGCGAATTAGTCGAGAGAAGGGCTTCGAGGTAGTGGATATAAACAGGGAGGTGCACAGGTGGGGCGGTTTCCAAAGAGACAGTATTCACTTCGATAAGAAGCTTGGTCATGAGGTGGGCTGGCGACTGGCAGGACGCGCAGTAGCTTTTTTGGGGGGCACGCGGGCCCTTCGGTGCCCACGGTAGCTTGTAATGAGGTAAACAACCAGGGGGACTCCTTGACAGGCAGTATAGCGAAAAACCAGAGAAAAGGTAAAAGAAGGGAGAAGGCGCGTGTTGCAATTAGTTACATAAACATGCAGGGTGGCAGAAAAAAGGCAAAATGGTTAGAGTTTGAAGAGCAGTTAAGCAAGGAACAGATAGGTGTTTATACGGTTACAGAAACACACCTTAGAGACTTGGAAGAGCCACCACATATTGACAATTATATTTGGGAAGGATGTAACAGGATCACCTCAGAAAGGAGAGGTGGGGGTGTTGGAATGCTAATTCATAGCAGAACAAAATTGGATAGAGTGAAACAAACGTGTTCAGAGCACATGTGGGCGTCGGGAACAGTAGGTGGAAAGAAAACGTGGCTAGGTGTAGCTTACTTGTGGACAGGCAATAACTGCAGAGAAAAGAATCTGGAGATAGTGAAATGCATAAGCACCGATATTAAAGAATTTGGTCATGAAGCCGAAATAATCCTTCTAGGGGACATGAACGCTCACATTCATGACCTTGACGGATATTCAGACACCAGTGGCAAGTTATTGCTAGATCTCTGCGAGCAACGTAGTCTTCAGATAGTTAACGTGGGGCCTAAGTGTGAGGGGCAGATCACGTGGGAAGTCGGAAACCGGCAATCGAGCATTGATTATTGTTTCATGACAGAAGGAATATATGACAAACTTAGAGAGATGAGAATAGACGAGGAAGGCATTAACAGCTTGGGTAGTGATCATAAACGCATAATATTACAAATGGGATATAAAACTGAAAATAAGAACATAGAATCAAAGTTTGGCAGCTTGTATCTAAATGACAAACAAATAACAAATATAGCCGCAAGAGTCGAGGAAAAAGTAGACGAACTACCAGGCAAAGACTGGAAGTATAGTGAGCTGCTACATGTAATCACGAAAGAAATGGAAAAAGAGAAGAAAACTATTTGTTGGAAAGGAAAGAGAAAGCCAAAAAGTTGGTGGAACAAAGAAATCCGGGAGGCGATCGAGAAGCGACGTGAGGCATCACGGGAGCACAGACAAGCAAAAAGGGAGAAGCGGCCACAGGACGAAGTCAACCAAATATGGGAAATATATTTAGAGCAAAAATCCATTGTGCAGAAATTAGTCGAGGCAAAAATTAAAGGTGAAAGTGAACGCTGGATGACAGAGATTCGCGAAAAGAAGAAGGCCGCGCCTAGGATATTTTGGAGCCACCTAAAAGCGCTGGGTAGGAAGTCTGTCACAATGCAACAACATATGGCAGATGAAGGAGGAAATCAATTGGAAGGGTATGAAGCGCTAGGTTACATCCGAAAGATAACAGCTGATTCGTTTAAAAAGGTCGCCCCGGGGATTCCCCCAGTGAGTAAAAGTACGCAAAGGAGTGCAACCGACGAAGATGTAGTACTAGAGAATCTCAATTGGAAGAAGGCCGAAGGAAAAATTCCTAAGCGCACTACTCCGGCTTAGATGGGTGTTATGATCGGCCTGCCTGGCTTGGCGCCGCTTTGACGCATGAGACGTTGCGGCTAAGACTACCCTGATTTCTTCCGGGTCAGCGGTTCCAGAGATGCACCAAGACCGGCGACAACACGAAAGTCGTTCGTCTAAAATTCTCAGGTTGTCTGTGCCCCTCGTAAAACCCTTTGGGCACGCCTGACCGACTGACAGATTAGGAAGCGTTGTTGGCCGTCGAGGCGGCTTGCTTTGTCGTCAAGGTGCCCCGGGAAAAGGGCCCAGCGTCTGGGAACCGTCTGCGGGTGCATTTCCCACGTTCTTCGTGGTCTGCCTGGCGCCGCATACCCATCATTGCAACAGATTACGAAATTGACTTCCACGTAAGACTCAACGTCTTCGTGCTGTGCCGTGTAGTGCGCGGTGGGCAGTGCCTTTCCCTCGCCATGGGACGAACTGGACGTGCCTCTTTCTCCTTTCGTGGGTTGGGAAGGAGGCGGCGTTTCACCTTCCCCTTTTGGGGGCGGAGGTGAAGATGGAAATTTTCATTGGACTGTCCTGGCCTCCATTGTTTTTTTCCTACAGGGAACCCTGGGAAGGCCAGGACATAAAATGCGAGCGCCGATGCGCTCCCGACAAGCTCCCGACAAGTACTCTCAAGCTCTCACGAGCTCCGAGAGCTTCCATGATGCTAACCTCATCATGTAGCAACACGCTACCTGTAAATAAACGTTACTGTTAACAGCTCCGGGCTCCTCTCCTCGACATCTCCCTGGGACTCTGGCTGGCTCCGCTGCTCTGGGCAGACCCCCGATCACATCATGGGGTTCCCGTCAGCCTCATTAACGAACTCGGACATAAAACTAAAGAAGCACTGCTGAAAGCCGTAGAAAAGTGCTTACAGGAGAGGGAAATACCAGGCAGTTGGCGAAAAAGTAGAATGAACTTAATCTATAAAGGCAAGGGAGAAAAGGATAACATTCGCTCGTATAGACCGCTAACCATTACATCGGTGCTATACAGGTTGACGATGCAGGCAGTAAAATTAAAAATAGAAGCGTGGGTAGAACAAAGTGATATTTTGGGAGAACTTCAGAATGGATTTGGAATTGACAGGCGGTTAGACGATAATCTGTTTGTTCTTACCCAGTGTATAGAAATATCGAAAATAGAAAACAGGCCCTTATACGTAGCTTATCTAGATATTACCGGGGCGTATGACAACGTTAATCAGGAAATTTTGTGGGATATACTGAAAGAAGTGGGCATAGGTGACGACTGTATACAGCTTTTGAGGGAAATATACCGAGAAAATGCAGTTTGTATAGAATGGGAAGGAATAAGTAGCAAGGACAGCGTTGAAATTAGCAAGGGGCCGAGACAGGATGTCCTTTGTCCCCGCTGTTATTCATGCTGTACATGGTGAGGATGGAAAAAGCGCTAGAAGGTAGCAACATTGGATTTAATTTGTCACACAAGCAGGTCGGCACGATGGTTGAGCAGAAGCTTCCAGGTCTATTTTATGCTGATGATATTGTCTTATTTGCGGACAGTCAAGATGATATACAGCGACTGGCAGATGTATGCGGAAGGGAATGTAAGGCTCTAGGACTAGGATTTAATGCAACAAAATGTGGATTGATGGTATTCAATGATCACGAAGACCATGTGGTCTTTATACAGGGCCAAAAATACCGAGGGTAAGCGAGTACAAGTACCTCGGAGTATGGGTAAATGAGGGGGATAGATATATGGAGGTACAAGAGAAAGCATCGGTAGCAAAGGGAAAGAGGAATGCTGCAATTATGAAGCACAGAGGTTTATGGGGATACAATAGGTACGAGGTGCTTCGTGGGCTGTGGAAGGGTGTGATGGTCCCGGGGCTTACATTTGGGAACTCAGTAGTGTGCATGAAGTCAGAGGTACAATCAAGAATGGATGTAAATCAAAGGACGGTGGGCCGCCTCGCGTTGGGCGCTCACGGGAAGACGACAAATGAGGCTGTAAAGGGTGATATGGGATGGACAGGCTTTGAAGTGAGGGAAGCTCAGAGCATAATGAGATTCGAAGAGAGGCTGGGGAAAATGAAGAACAGTAGATGGGCAGAGAAGGTTTTCAGGTATTTGTATAGAAAAAGTGTTGTGGGATGCCGTGTCGATGGAAGGACGCATCCCAACATAAAACGTAACAACTGTTTATTAACGGAGTAGCAGCAGCGGGGCGAGCATACCGACGCTGCGCTCAGTCGGGTAGTGAAGGAATGATCACTTCCGAGCTTGGCAGCTTGGTTTTAAAGCCACCGTCGGTGACGTAAGCCTCCGGTGACGCTGCGGTGGCGCTGTCCCTTATCGGAGGCGTGGTGTAGCATGAAGCCGTGTCACGCCGGGCTGGATAGTGACGAGGTGGAGGCTGCGCCGGTTTGTGCGCACTGTGTCGCCACATCACCCCCCGCGGAGTGCAGAGCCCTCAGGGTCTGTAGAAATCTGGGAGGCGTACCAGACGTCCAGAGCGTGTCGTGACCGGAGCGGGCTGCGACGTCGGTGGCTGTGGATAGGTGCCTGTGGTTGGAGTGGCGCTGTCCGGCTCGTTCGAAGCGATGTATGCGGGCTTGAGCCGGTCAATGGAGACGCGGACGTCGTTTCCGTTCAGGCGCAGAGTGAAGTTCTTGTTGTCGCGATGGACGACCAGGTAGGGTCCGCTGTAGGGTGGCTGGAAAGGCCTGCGGATGGTGTCGTCGCGGAGGAAAGCGTGCGTGCACGAAGCTAACTCCTTGAACACGAAAGGTGTAGGCTTGCAGTGGTGGGCTGCAGGTGACGGGCGTAAGGCGGCGATGGTGCGTCGGAGCCGGGCGACTAAGTCGGTGGGGTCTGACGTCGTAGTGCTCGATGGCAGTGCGGCGAGGAATTCACCTGGGAGACGGAGTGGTTCCCCGTAGACGAGCTCTGCTGGTGTAGCGTGGATGTCCGGCTTGAAGGTGGCGCGAAGACCGAGGATGACGGCTGGGATGGCCTCGAGCCAGGTTGAGTCCGGGTGGCACATAATGGCGGCTTTGAACTGTCGGTGGAAACGCTCAATCATTCCGTTGGCACAGGGGTGGTAACTAGTGGTCCTCAAGCGTTCGAAACCGATGGTCAGCCCGAGGAGCCTGAAAAGGTGCGACTCGAACTGTCGTCCTTGGTCGGTGGTTACGCGGCGGGGGGCGCCGAAACGAGCAATCCAGCCGGTGAAGAAGGCCGAGGCGACGTCTTCCGCGGTGATTCCCTCGAGGGGCCATGCCTCGGGCCATCGAGTGTACCGATCGATGGCGGTGAGGCAGTAGCGGTAGGGGCCAGCCGGGGGAAAGGGTCCTATGATGTCGAGGTGGACGTGCTCAAACCGACCAGAGGGCTGAGAGAATGTTCCGAGTGGTGACGTGACGTGCCTGGTGACTTTAGCGCGTTGGCATTGAATGCAGGAGCGCGCCCAGGTGCGACAATCCCGCTGCATGGAGGGCCAGACGTAGCGGTCAGCCACGAGGCGTGTCGAGGCGCGTATGCCGGGATGGCTGAGGTTGTGGAGCTGGTTGAAAAGACCACGGCGATGGGACAGAGGTACATAGGGCCTGCTTCGTCCTGTCGACATGTCGCAACAGATTGTGGTTGTCGACCCTGGGATGGGGACTTGTTGCAGCTGAAGTGAGGACGTGCCCTTGAGAAGTTCCTTCAGTTCGGTGTCCGTAGTCTGAGCCTCGGCGAGGACGTCTGCTGTTATCTGCACAGAGCTGATGGCTGCTACACGTGAAAGCGCGTCGGCGACCACGTTGTCTTTCCCGCTGACATGTTGGATGTCGGTGGTGAACTGTGCAATGAACGAGAGTTGGTTCTGCTGTACAGGCGGGAGTTTGTCGCGACGTTGAGAGAAGGCGTAGGTAAGAGGCTTGTGGTCTGTATAGATGGTGCAGTTCTGTGCTTCGAGAATGTGGCGAAAGTGTTGCACTGCTTCGTATATCGCCAGAAGTTCTCTGTAGTAGGCTGGCAACATTGTCGGGGCGGTGGTCGTGGTTTCCTCAGTGGAACTGGCGGTTGAAGGGGTCGTTTTCCGAGCTTCGAGCTTCTTGGAGAAGAACGCCAAGGGATGCCAGGTGTTTTCCACGCGTTGCATGAGGGCGGCGCCGATGGCGAAGCTAGATGCATCCGTGAACAGTCCCAAGGGAGCGTCTGGCACGGGATGGGTGAGGAGCGTGGCGGTGCAGAGGGCGGCTTTGCAATCTTCGAAAGTTCTCGCTAACGTCGGTGTCCACGTGATGGGTTGGTTTCCTCGTAGGCCGGCCAAAGCATCATGGAGGGGAGCCTGGTAGTCGGCAGCGTGTGGCAAGAAACGCCTGTAGAAGTTCAGCATGCCAAGGAAACGGCGAAGGTCTTTAGCGGTGGTGGGTTGAGGGTAACTTTGCAGGTCTGAGATGCGCTGGGGCAAGGGCCGAGTTCCCTCAGATGAAACTTCGTGGCCGAGGAAGCGGACGACGGAAGCGCCTAGCGTGCTTTTTTGGATATTGACGAGTAGACCGTGGTCGTCGAGGCGTTGGAACAGCAGACGAAGGTGCCTGTGGTGCTCTTCGGCGTCGCGGGAAAATACCAGTATGTCGTCAAGGTAAACGAAGCAGAAGTCGAGGCCGCGGACGACTTCGTCGATGAAGCGCTGAAAGGTTTGTCCAGCGTTCCTCAGGCCGAAGCTCATGAAGGGAAACTCGAACAAGCCAAAGGGAGTGATGATTGCCGTTTTCGGGACGTCATCCGGATTGACGGGTATCTGTGTGTACGCCTTCACCAAGTCTAGCACGGAGAACACGTGGCAGCCATAGATGCGATGGGCGAAGTCCTGCATGTGGTGGATGGGGTACCTGTCCGGGATGGTGCGCGCGTTGAGGGCACGGTAGTCTCTGCAGGGCCGCCAGCCTTCGGTCTTCTTCGGAACAAGGTGGAGTGGTGAGGCCCATGGACTGTCAGAGCGGCGGGCGATTCCTTCGCGGAGCATGGCCTCGAACTCTGCTTTGGCTATGCGCATGCGGTCCGGGGCAAGGCGACGGGCGCGGCAGAAAACCGGGGGGCCTGAAGTGGTCCGGATGTAGTGCACGGTGGTGTGCTGCACTCTGCGTGGCAGTCCGCTGGGGCGCGTCAATCCGGGAAAATCGGCGAGGATGGCGTGGTACGGCGAATGATTGTCAACACTGAGTACCTTGATGCTTGGCTGTTGGGCGGTCGTTCGCTGGCCTGGTGTGGAATGTCCCGTTGTCGCGTCGATGAGGAGGTCGTTGCGGCAGTCCGGGAGGAGGTTGTAGTGGGCCAGAAAGTCTGAGCCGATGATTGGCTCGGCGACGTCGGCGATGACAAAATTCCAGCGAAGGTCACGGCGTATGTTTCTGAGCTGGATGTGCAGGCAGAGCGAGCCGTACTTCTTGATTGTAGAGCGGTTTGCCGCGCTGAGCTCGAAAGACGTAGGCGGACGAGGACCTTGAAGATGGGATCGCGGGTAGCAGCAAATGTCGGAACCGCTGTCGACAAGGAACCGCTGCTTCGTGATTTGGTCGGTGACGAAGATGCGACGGCCTCCGGGTTGGCAGCTTGCGGCCGTCTCTACGAGCTGCCGTTGGCGTTTTCCGCATGCCCAGCGGAACAGGGTGGTCGACATTGCCGGGCTCTGTCCCCGAAGCGTCGGTGGTAGTAGCACGGGCCGTTGTTGTCGGATTGCCGCGACGAACTGGTGTTAAGGTCGCGGCTTTGCGAGTGGCGGCGCTGGTGCATCGGAAGACGTTCACCCAAGCGTTGTTGAACGGAGTTGAGCTGTCGATCGATGTCGTCGATGCGGCGTGCAAGCTCCGCGGTGTTCAGCGGTGCGGCGACAGCCTGGATGGTGGGCGACAACTGCGGCAAGGAGACCTCGATGACGCGATCAGCCATTTCCGCAAGTTCGTCAAGGGGTAGCCTAACCTGGGCCTGCAGAATTGCCTGGGCGTGCGGCGGGAGTCGTTGGAGCCAAAGCACTCGCAGGAAGGAATCCTGCACTTGCAAGCTTCCCGCGAGCGCACGCATGTGGCGCAGGAGCTGCGAAGGTTTGCGCTCAGCAAGCTCTGTGGACTGAAGTTGCCGCACCTTCTGTTCATCCGAGAGCGACAGGCGGCGGATGAGTTCAGTCTTCAGGTGTTCGTAGTGGTTGGCCGTTGGTGGGTTGGCGAGAATATCCCGGACCTCGTTGGCATAACGTGCGTCGAGGTGGGCGACGACGTAATCGTAGCGGGTGCGGTCTTGCGTGATGCGCGCCAGGGAGAACTGGGCCTCGACCTGGGCGAACCAGACTTCGGGCGAGTCCGCCCAAAACGGCAGAAGCTTGACGGCGACACGCCAGGCGTCGTATGAGGCAGCGTGCGGGATGCCTTCTGCGGGAGCTCTGACGTCCTCAGCGGAGCCGGCAGGCACGGCCTCTGTTGTGGAGGCGCTGCGGGAAGGCTGCTGTTGCTGGGTCTGCAGTGCCTGTTGAAGTTGTTGCACTTGCTGGCGCAGAGCGGTGAGAGCTTCCGGGTCGGCCATGGCGGTGCGGTTTGTTCGGTTTCCGGGTCACCAGATGTGGGATGCCGTGTCGATGGAAGGACGCATCCAGGGGCGTAGCCAGAAATTTTTTTCGGGGGGGGTTCAATCATACTTTATGTATGTTCGTGCGTGTGTATATGTATGTGTGCGTGCCTATATACGCAAGCAAAATTGAAAAATTTCGGGGGGGGGGGGGTTTGAACACCCCCAACCGCCCCCTTGGCTACGCCCCTGGACGCATCCCAACATAAAACGTAACAACTGTTTATTAACGGAGTAGCAGCAGCGGGGCGAGCATACCGACGCTGCGCTCAGTCGGGTAGTGAAGGAATTATCACTTCCGAGCTTGGCAGCTTGGTTTTAAAGCCACCGTCGGTGACGTAAGCCTCCGGTGACGCTGCGGTGGCGCTGTCCCTTATCGGAGGCGTGGTGTAGCATGAAGCCGTGTCACGCCGGGCTGGATAGTGACGAGGTGGAGGCTGCGCCGGTTTGTGCGCACTGTGTCGCCACAGTGTTGACACGCAGTGGAGAAAAAGAACTAGGAGGCTCACCAGTAAATATACGGCTAGCAGTGCGGGCGATGTGGCAACAAGGAGCATTAAGCGGAAGGTCAGAGAGGCGGAGAGGACTTATTGGATGGCAGCGATGGAAAAGAAGCCGGCTCTGAGTAACTACCGAAAGGGAAAAAACGAAATAAGGAGGGAAAGGTTTTATGATAATTCAAGGGGAAGCGCTTTACTGTTTGAAGCAAGGTCGGGCTGCCTTAGAACGCGTAGTTATAAAGCGAGATTCAGTAACGAAGAAGAACAATGTACATGCTGCGGGGGAACTAAGGAAACGATGGAACATGTACTGATTGAATGTGGCGATATTCACCCAGGTATACGTGTGGGCACGAGTCTACATGAAGCCTTGGGTTTTAGGGACAACAATGGAAAGCTGCACACGTCCGCGATAGAAATAAGTAAGAGACGGTTAGAGTATTGGTGGCAGAAAAGTAGAGATAAAGAACAAAAATAAATAATGGGGGAAAAATAAGGTCATTCTGCCTTAAGAGGCAGAGATATGGACCGTGAATTTATATTGTTTTGGTATAATAACATAGATTTAATCAATGTAGATAAGGTACGTATTAGGCCAACATGAAACAAGGAAGCTTTTGTTTTTGTTTTTTTCTTCGAGCATGGTGGCAGACATGTCACCGCCCCGTTTTAAAGGGGACGCTCATAGCATCCATCCATCCATCCGGATTGTAAAAGCGCCGCGGGCGGCGCGGCGCACCTTTAATAAATGCCGGAAGCAGCGCGTAAATGCCGCGCAGTTCGCTATTCTTTATTCCGTTAGTAAGCGTGCGTGCGCGTGTAGGCAAGTGAAAACTGCCGCTATTTCTTTCCTAATCAGGTAGAGAACAACGGTATGCCTCATTCGGGGCTGCAAAAGCGTACGCAATGCGTGCGTTACTGCGCATTAAATCAACACCGCGCCGCCGCAGCTTCGACCGCGCTGGACCAAATATGGCGGCGGGCAGGACAGTCGTGGTACTTTTCCCGTTCCAGTGATTTTACCCTACCCTACACCGGCGCGCTGCCGGCGGCAAATTTGGGACCGGCGCCAGGTCTAGTACTGTAACTCTAGACGCAGGTGTTCCAAGGTCGGGTGTTCTCTGATTACGGTGCCGGCTACATCCTACGTAAGACACAGCATGTGTCGCACGCAGTCGATTGCACTGTCCATTTTATCTGTCATCAGCATGGGGGATGCGTAGCGCCACCGTTGCGCTTCGGGAAGATCAAGAATATTGTAGGATTGTAGCGCCTTTTCTCCGTGAGCGATCGTTCGTCGTCCGTCGCCCGCCCCGTGTTGTGACGTGTGGGTCCAAGACATCGATTCCTGTTTTAGGTGAGGTTGGTTGTCTGCCCTGGAAACTCCGCATGTGCGTGCAACTAAAAATCCGGCAGATCCCTCGCATTGTGGGAAAATGTCATGCAGAGGAGACGCAATGCCGGGTTTTTCGCTTTGATCCAAGAGTTACGAGGTGGTTCGACGTCTTCGTGTAAATTGAGTACGTGTGCGCTTATCGTGTGCTTTGCAGGCCCGCCGAGTACCCTGGTGTGTTGGCTCATGGTCACACGTAACGCCGGCACTCACGTTAGCGCAGAGGCGTCAGTGTGGTCGCGACCAAGCGCACGCTACGGGGCGATGACGTGCATATCATACATAGCGTTCGTACGCGTACTCGTGCTACGCTTGACTGTAGCTTGAGGAGTCATAGATACACGTACTGGTACATTGATAAAAGCGGATAATCGACACTAGCACCCCAGTTGGCTTTGTCCTGACATGACGTTGTGTAGGGTCTTTCACTGAAACAGTTTGACTGCGTGCCTCTGTGGTAGAATGCTTGCCTTCCATGCAGAATGCCTGGATTAGGTTCCGGCTCGGGCGTGATTTTTATTCTTTGCTTCCATCGGGATATTTAACCTGTTGAGAACACTACTGGCAACGCATTTTCTATGAAACGGGCACCTTCACACTGTCGGATTAAGATTTCCAAAGTCTGGGTTGACTTAGACTGTGCACCACCTGTGGCGCATACCCCTACACACGGCCGCAGCATGCGGGTATGCCACACGTGACTAGTGGAAAGGATTTCATGGTGTACGCGACAGGGAAGTCGCGTTATTCATGTCATAAACTGCGAATCGTGTTCGTCATATACATTCATGCCCTCCTATGCCAATTTTGGTACATACCAAGCGACATGGGCGGCTAGATACATGGATAGATAGAAATGGTGGTTCGCTAAGAAATACTTTGCATTTAATAGTTTGTGTGGGTCTGTTAGCATGCAAGACGAGGATGATGGACATGCTAGCTCATGTACCAGAGAAAACCAAAACTCGTTAGGTTTACCAGAATTATTCGCCCTCCATGTCTCTTGCTTGTGAATGACTGAGCTGCAGATAATTTGACACCATAGAAGACAGTAAAGTGGCCAACGGCTTCTCTCGTGCTGTTGTAGTGAGCCATTTGCAGTGATTCAGAGATAAATAACACACGCTTATGCGTGCAATGTGCCTGGAGATATTGATGCGTGAAACACCATTTGCTGTTCAAATGACTTATCAAGTGCTTACCAGCCAATACCATTACACAGCTTTAATTTTGTCTCTTACAGTACTATACGTTCGCACCGCTTTTTTTATTGTTATTTTATTTCGTATTACCCTCCTGGCCAAAGGCATTAGGGAGGGGTGTGAAACATGATTTTCTTTACTCATACAATATTAGCTAAAATATAAACGTTGTGTACAAAGGGAACAGGTAAGTTGGTGTGTTCGTTATACAATGATAGCTAGTGCAGAACAAAACAAGTGATGATCGGTAGTGATGGCCACAGATCCGGGAAGGCGGTTCCAGTCTATGGATGTTCTGGGGATAAATGAATCACTGCATGTTTTGGTTAGACATCACATAACACCAACTTTATTAGAATGATCAATTTTAGTTGATACGTAAGAAGACGGAAAAATAAGTGAGTCGTGAAGAGTTGGAATATAATGATAAATTTTGTGATAGACGGATGTGGAAAAACGTACGACGAGAGGCAAGAGACGGCAGTTCGAGTGAGTTCTTCATGGCAGTAATGCTAGTGGGATGGCTGTAGTTCTGAAGAATGAAACGAGCAGAATTATTTTGTATTAATTCAAGAGCATTTATTAAATTAGCTCAACTCGGATCCTATACCGCAGCGGCGTATTCTAGCTTGCTATGAATTAGCGTCTTGTACATTAGTATATTTAAGTGAGACGGGTGCGGAGGAGAAGTTGTGGCGAATGTACCCAAGCATGTGATTTGTATTATTAATGATGGAACGGATGTGGAGTGACCAGCTTAAACAAGTGATGTGTACGCCTAGATAACGGTAAGAGGTGACTGGTTCGAGTGGAATGTTAAGTAGGTAGCAGAAGAAGATGATATTCGGGAAACACGCAAAACCTTACATTTGGAAGTATTTAGTTCCATTTGCCAAGTCGTGCACCAGTTAAAGATGGAGTCAATGTCATTTTGAAGGGTAGTAGTAGTAGTAGTAGTAGTGGTGGTAGTAGTAGTAGTAGTAGTAGTAGTAGTAGTAGTAGTAGTAGTAGTAGTAGTAGTAGTAGTAATAGTAGTAGTAGTAGTATAAAACTTTATTGTGTACAGAAACCAGACAGGCTAGAACCCCACTGCCCCGCAGGGAATATGAGGGTGAAAAGCATAGCCTGTACGGCAGGCTGGTGCCCCTATTCCAAGGCCCCACTGGCACGAGCCATCCGTTCAGCTCTTTGGATCAGTCGTAGCTGATCTTTCAGGGCCGGGCTGGACAGCACCGCTTCCCATTCGTCCCATGTGCCATTTGTGTCGTGTTCTTCTCCATGCTCTGCACACTCCCACGTGATGTGAAAAAGTGTTGGTGTTGCTCCACACCACGGACATAGGTCTCTATACGCTGTGGGGTAGATCAGGTGGAGAGTGTGCAGATTTATGTAAGTGTTCGTCTGTAATCTTCGTAGCACGGTCGCCTCCGCAGTGCCGAGTTTGCCGTGTGGGGGTTAATAGATTTGTCTATTTTCTCTATAGTACCTAAGAATCGTTGTGTAGCAAGGGTCTAGGGGGGTAGGGTCCTCTATTGCAGAGTATGGGGTGGCTTGGTGATGTGTAAAGCCTCAAGCCGCCTCATCTGCATGCAGGTTCCCAGTCACGCCCTCGTGCCCCGGTGCCCAGGTCACTGTCCGGACGTATTTCACATTGAGGCCCTATCCAGTCCCAATCAATATTTGGAGCGCCTGTGCTCCAATTTTACCCTTTAGATAGTTTCTGCAAGCCTTTTGTGAGTCAGTAATGATGGTTAATGGAGCGTTTTGCGTCCATCCCTCTTTTATTGCAAGGGCTGTGGCGACCTCTTCCACTTCTGTTGTCGAGGCTCGATCTATTGAAGCACAGACTGTAATTTTCCCTCTACGGTCTGTGACTACTGACACAGCCTTCCTTGCATCGGTCTGGTAAGGCGCAGCGTCAGTGAATCTCGCTGTGTTCATATATTTTGTCATTTTGTCAATGTTGTTCGCCCTGGCCTTTCTTCTCCCAGCATGCAGAGTAGGATCCATGTTCTTTGGTATTGGCGATACCGTGTACCATTCTCCAAGTTCGTTTGGTACCTCTTTAGTTTCTTGATGCTTTTGTACTAATGCATCGCGCCCTAGTTTTGTTAGGACTGCTCTGCCAGTTGGAGTCTGGAGAAGGCGATTTTCTTGTGCTTGTAGCTGTGCCTCAATTAATTCGTCAATTGTGTTATGAAGACCAAGCGCCAATAGCTTGGCATTTGAAGTATTCCGCGGTAATCTTAGGGCTGTCTTGTAGGCCGTTCCTATTATTTGGTTTGCTTTTGTAGCGTTAGCTACACTTGCCTAGCCGGAGCCGATTTCGTGTGGATCCTCATGAGCTGTGCTGCGCATGCGCGAGGATCAGTGATGTCACACAGCTGGCTCACCACTCTCCACCACCGCGAACTCATGCGCTCTCCGCCACCGCCGTGCGCGACTCGCCGCTGGTGGTCTGTGCATTCGAGAGGAGTGACGTCGTAGCCATGGTAGACACACTGGCGCCAGTGCACGCGCAGCTATTTGCTTTCGCTGTGCAGTCGCCATCTGACACTGCGCTAGAGCCGCTTGATAGCGCCTCTGACTGGTGTTTGCAGGTGGGTAACGCCATGGAGAAGGAGAGCGCAAATGCTGCTCAATGGCGCAGAATAGCAGAGAAGCTTATCTCATCGGATCCCGAAGTAGTTGCCTGGCAATGAGGAGTTCAGCTTAAGAAGAATGAACAGGAGAAGGCTAATAATGCTAGACAACCTGGAAAGCTAAGAATAATCAGCTGAACCTTTGCTAACGCTACGTATATCCTGGCATAGCCGAGCTAAGCCACTGCAATTTTTTTTCTTTCTCTTCCCCGTTCATATTATGATACAGAAGTGAGTATATGTAATACAACTGATGACGAGACTTTTGACCAGTCTGAGGGTATCTTGTTCTCTCATGCCCTTATGGTGGTATGTTATGCGCGAGATCATGCGTGAGATCTGCTGTACGGCTGTTTTGAGTTTATCTAGTGTGTGCAGACATCTCTGATTAACTTGCAGCCACATACCTGGTATTCTGATGGTATCTTTCTCCGGAATGATATTTCCTTCTAGCCTGACTTCCAGCTTTAGACTCGGGTCCATCCTTTGTGCTTTTCTCTTTGTGAAGCGAATAAGTTCAGACTTTTCCGCTGAGCACTCAAGTCCCCGTATCCTTGTGTACTCTTCTATGGTTCAAGCTGGCTGTTGTAATCTATCTTCTTTCTCCGCTAGGCTGCCTGTAGTTGTCCATACTGTGATATCGTCTGCATATATCGCATTTTGTAGGCCGGCAATGTCTTTGAGTTTTCTTGCAAGGCCTATCATGGCAACGTTGAAAAGTGTGGTTGAGATGACCGCCCCTTGCAGTGTTCCTTTGTTTGGAGGTCGAATGGTGTCGGATTTGTAATCCCCTAGTTTGATTATTGCAGTCCTGTGAATAAGGAAACTTTTGACGTATTGGAATATTCGCTCTCCACAGTTAGCTTCCTCCAGACCTTGAAGTATTGCTTCGTTACTGATGTTGTCGAAGGCACCCTTTATGTCAACGGCCATAATGATGTTTTCCCCAACCTTAGAGATGTCCATTAGTACTTCTTCTTTTAAGAGTAGTAGGATATCTTGCGTTGAAAGGTGTGGACGAAACCCAAACATGGTGTTGGGCATTAGTTGGTTGTTCTCGAGATGAATTAGGAGCCTGGTGTTGACCAGTTTTTCAAAGATTTTTCATAAGCAGGACGTGAGCGAGATTGGTCTCATGTTCTCGATGGCTAGTTTTTTTCCTGGTTTGGGCACCATGACCACAATCGTATGTTTCCATTGTTGTGGAACAGTGCCTGCAAGCCAATGTTTGTTTATGTATTTTGTGAGAGCTTCAATGGCTTCGTCATTTAGGCTCCTGATCATACCATGGATGATTTTATCTGCACCCGCCACCGTGTTCTTTTTTGTACTAAATATGGCTGCTTTGATTTCTACGTCCGTAAAAGGCTTGTCTAGTTCTGGTTGCGGTGATCCTTTATACCTTCCTTGGTATGAAGGTGTCGTTCCGTATCCCCCAAAGTATTTTTCATGCATGGCTTGAATGAGATCCACTTTTGTTCCAGGGTATGAGTGTATTAATCTGTCGATGGCTTTACTGTTCTCACTTTTCGTCTTCGTTGGGTCTATCATGGCTTTAAGTAGGTTCCATGTTTTCGCCGTACTCAGTGTTCCGTTGAGTGAATCGCAGAAATTGGCCCAATTGGTTGCAGCTAGTTGATTGGCGTATTCCTCTGCATGCTGGGTGATATCTCTGATTCTCGCCTTTAATTTAGTGTTATGTTTCTGTCTTCTCCACCTTTTTGTAAGGCTTCTCCTTGCTTCCCAGAGATGTCGTAGGTGCGAGTCTACCTCAGGAGCGTTGCTTGTTCGCGTTATTTCCTTGGTGTACCTTTCTTTTTGACGTCTTATTTCGTCGCACCATTCACTTAAGTTGCTATGTCTGAGGCGGTTAACCTTTCTTGCAGTGATTTTCTAAACGCATGCCAATCCGTTGGCAGTGATGCCATAGTGACGTCGTTTAGGCTGTTAATTTTGCGGAAAACAACAGTCATCCACAAACAGTTTTATGTTAGAAGAAACGCAAAGAGGTAAATCAATAACGTAAATTAGAAGCAAAAGGAGACCTAAGACGGAACCCTGCGGGCGCGAGATGAAGAATAACACCCATTGACGGTTAAAAACTGCGTGTGGTTAAGTAGGAAAAGTTCTATTCATCTAATGATGTTATTATCAAGGTTTAGTTGTGTGAGCTTTGTGAGCAGTAATTTATGACCTACTTTATCGAAAGCCTTCGAAAAGTTGATAAAAATACAATCAGTTAGTAATAATAATAAATCAAAATCAATAAATCCATCATTGAGTAGTTGTAACCTGGCTGATAAGTAGATGTCACGTCAGTATACCTGGTGAAGTTGCTGCAGAAGACGTTTAACATTTCGGTGCAGTCAGATTCGGCAATAGGTGTGCCATTATTATCGGTTAGATGAAACGTGCTGTTATGGTTAGGAATAATGACGCGCCAAAACTTTCTTGGGTTGTCAGTTAACATGGATGGTAAAATATGTTGCTGGAAGTTAGCTTTCGCTTGTTTGAGGAGGGCAGTCACTACATGGGCGACATTTGCTACTTCATAGTTATTCCACCGAGTGCTGGATGACGAATTCTGTGCAAGGCGATAGAGCCGCTTTTTTTATTAGACAATCTTTTTAGATGGTTAGTGTACCATTGGGAGCCAGACCGACATGAAATATTACGCAGTGGAATATACTTCTTCATCAGTTCACGAATTTTGCTCAGAAAAAGGTTCCAGTTGGACATTACGGTTCGGTTTTCGAAGCCAGTCATGATGCGATGCATGCTGAAAAATACTGTGGCAGAATCGAACCATCATGTTGCTAATTGATCAAGCCATTACAATAAAGAGGAAAAATGTTAGGGGAAACATAGGGGTCTCATTAATTTGCCTTCCAAAAAATGCTTTGTTAGCTTGAAGTATTGCAGCATCAGCAACACTGCACCTTGCTTTGGAAAAATGTACCAAGCAGTGCATGCAGACCATATTAAAAGCGAAGCATTTTTTAGCAAAGCAAAGACACTTTGACCGTTTTTATCAATCTATGTAGATAGATGGACAGATCTCAATAGCCAGTTAGCCGCCTACGTCTGGGCGCTGTTGTAGTCGTTTCCTTAACTCGGTATGTACCAAAATTGGCATAGGAGGACATGAGTATATGAAGAACACGATAACGTGACTTGAAATCCAAAGTTTGACGGCAACCCGTCTGGCCAGGGAAGTACATAGTGTAAACGCGAAAAGATACACCGACCAAAAAAGGAACAAAGTTTACTTGATGTTTCGGCCCCCCATACGGGAGCCTTGTTCACAATAAAAGCCATAAGGATGGCACAGCATATTTAAGTACGCCTAAGTATGTGACGTAAGCAGCGATAATACACTGTCGGAAGTGTCCCATCACTCCTGTTCAGCGTGTGCGCAGTCGTCTGTATATGCAGGGATTCCAGGTGTAGACGTGATGCAAGCTTCTTTTCTTTGGCCAGAACACGCGCACTTGACCAGTCAATTTGGTGGCCTGTAGAATTCACGTGCTCAGCGAGGGCATTCGAGGCAACGTGCCGTTTTCTGACGTCATATTCGTGTTGTTTGACTCTTTCCTTGAAGTCACCGCTCTCACCGTTGTCCTGCTTGTCACAATCATGGCAGCCTATGGCGTAAACAACACCTGGGAAATTTTCGCTCGGCAACTTGTCTTTTATGTTGACTAGGGCGTTCCTTAACTTACGAGCTAGAACATGCGCTATTTCGACGTCGTACCTTCGCATGATGCGGGCGATGGTCTCACTTGTTCCAGGTACATATGGGATGGCCATTCGCTTCTTAAGAGACAGCATTGAACGCTGCCTACGTGGTTGCGATAGTTGCTTCTGCACAGTGGACAGGAAGGGCGGGGGGTATCCGCACATTTTTAATTCTTCGAAGATGTTCTCACTGTCACGTTTGTAGTCATCTTACTTGTACAAATAGATTTGGCTCGTTGGAACTGGGTAGCGGGAACAGAACGTTCATGTAAATGCGGATGCACTGAGTCGAAAAGTAAATACTGTCCTGTATGTGTCGACTTCCTGTACACGTTGAAGGTCAGACCAGTATTACCCTGTTTCACGTGAACATCAAGAAAAGGCAGGCAACGGCTGACTTCTTGCTCGACAGTAAACTGAATCGCCTTTTCGGCGCTGTTCAGGTGAGCAGTGAAAGCAGTGAGGGCATCTTTGGGAATTATGCAAAAACAATGATCAACATATCGCAGAAAGACCTTTGGAGAAGGGGTGAACGAAGCAGATGCCCGACGCTCAATGTCTTCCATAACAAGATTGGCAGCAGAAACGGAGATAGATGCGCCCATAGCAGTACCATGTGCTTGCAGGTAGAAGTTCTGTTGGAAGACGAAGTAGGTATTTGATAAACAGAACCTAAGGAGATGGGACAGGTCTGGAACATCAATTGGAGACCTCTCGGGCAGTGTCCCGTCAGACTCGAGGGCAGCGGTGCAAACATTTACAGCCAGTTCTACTGGAACGCTTGTGAATAACGACATGACAACCATGGCGTCATCATGAGCACGAATAACGTGCCGTACCTTTTCAATAAAGTCGGCGGAATTGCGCACGTGCGTGCCGCTTTTTCCAACGAGTGGTGAAATAACACGGTGTAAGAAACCGGATAGCTTGTGTAGGGGTGAGCTGGTATAGTCCACAACAGGCCTCATAGGTACACCCTCCTTGTGTATCTTTGGTAAGCCATACAGCGAGGGAGCTGATCCGTTGTGAGAACAATAGGCAGTAATAGAGGGGCTTGTGCTGGCGTGGCACCACACGAAAGACGCCAGCTAAAAGCTTTTGGAAATCCCTTTGCAGTTTTCCTGTGGGATCACGGGTCAGGTGAGTGTAGGTGCTAGAATCGACAAGCAATGCCAGCATCTTCTCAGTGTAGCCACGACTATCAAGCAAAACGGTTCCATTTTCTTTGTCGGCCGGAAGGATGACAATGTCTGGGTTACTTCTCAGCCCGTCGATAGCCTCACGTTCTTCCAGCGACAGCACGGACCTTGTAGAAGGGTTCTGAATCCTAGAAAGCACATTTATAACGCGCGTGCGAGCTTCATCACGTTTAGAGGCGTAGACTTTGCTTACAGCTTCTTCCACAGCGCAAATAATCTTCGTATCTCCTGCGGGACCTGTGTTATAATTTAGTCCGAGGCTTAGGACTGACAGTTCCGCTGCTTTTAGCCTATACGAGGAAAGGTTGTGGACAGCCTCTCTGGGAACAGAGCGGGACGGTCCACTGTGCAGAAGCAACTATCGTGAGAAAAGAGTCAAACAACACGAATATGACGTCAGAAAACGGCACGTTGCCTCGAATGCCCTCGCTGAGCACGTGGATTCTACAGGCCACCAAATTGACTGGTCAAGTGCGCGTGTTCTGGCCAAAGAAAAGAAGCTTGCATCACGTCTACACCTGGAATCCCTGCATATACAGACGACTGCGCACACGCTGAACAGGAGTGATGGGACACTTCCGACAGTGTATTATCGCTGCTTACGTCACGTACTTAGGCATACTTAAATACGCTGTGCCATCCTTATGGCTTTTATTCTGAACAAAGCTCCCGTATGGGGGGGCCGAAACATCAAGTAAACTTTGTTCCTTTTTTGGTCAGTGTATCTTTTCGCGTTTACACTAGATAACGTGGCTTGCCTGCAGCATACCTCAAGATAATCTTTGCAGCGCTCATGTGTGGTGTATACCCACACAACACGGCCCGTGGTATGTGGATATGCGCCACAGATGGTTGACAGTATATAAGCCCAGGAACAGCAAGAATCGACTTCGGAAATCTTAATGCAAAATAATTAAAGAGCTCGTGTTGCAGAAAATGTGGTACCGGCATTGTCGACGTGTGAAAAATCTTGATGGAAGGAAAGAATAAAAATCGCAGTTCAAGCTGGAATTGAACCAAGGTATTCTGCATGGCAGTCAAGTGTTCTATCGCAGAGCTGCACCAGTGTTTCAAACTTCTTAAGGAAAAGACAAGTGTCTTGTCGGGGCAACACCAATAGGGGTTGCAGTGTTGGCTATCCACTTACAGACAAATGAATAAAAATTGACTATGCAAGCTATTCTCATATGTTGCTTGAATATGCCAATGAACGCTTCTTATCATGTGCACGTCATTGTACTGTAGCAGGCACTTCATTGTGATAAACGTTACATCTCTGTTCTAATGTGAGTGCAGTCGTTACATTAAACAATGAGCTACCCATTATATGCCAATGTAGTTGTCGTACCTGGCAAGCCTACGATATGGGCCCCACCACGGTGGTCTAGTGGTTATGGCGCTCGACTGCTGACCCGAAGATCGCGGGATCGAATCCCGGCCGCGGCGGCTGCATTTTCGATGGAGGCGAAAATGTTTGAGGCCCGTGTACTTAGATTTAGGTGCACGGTAAAGAACCCCAGGTGGTCGAAATTTCCGGAGCCCTCCACTACGGCGTCTCTCGTAATCATATCGTGGTTTTGGGACGTTAAACCCCAGATATTATTATTATTAAGCCTACGATATGCGCACAATTAGTAAATTTACACAACGTCATTGATTCACCTCATAACGCTTGGCTCAAAGCTAAAAATCTGGCATAGGCTGCCACTCGCTAACTGCTTGACATGAAGTTGATTCCCATAATGCGTGGAATCTGCCAGAACTTTTTTATGTCTGCTTATTCTAAAGAAGGCATATGAAGTCTGATTTAAATATAGAAATACATCACTGCAAAGTGCGGATTTGATACATACACCACTAGGCAAGAAAGAAGCCGTTATCTCAAAATCCATGATAGGACAACATATTCTATTGCTTGTTCAAAACAATGAAAACTAAAGCACAGTCTGAAATGACACTTTTTAAACATGTTTGCTGTGCCTCTATTTTTCTTTCATTATTTTCTTGTGTTTGCTTGCTTTTGGTGACTGCTTCAAATATATTTGTTTTGCTTCTGTCTGGCTTATTAGTTTCCCTTCTTTAACTTCTGTCCGTAATGGAGCTGCAGTATTTGTTTAACAAACTAATAAAATAAGTTGGTTTCATAGATTCTATGGAAGGAGTTTAGTCACTGTAATTGTGAGGCTATGTTTTCGTGCATTTTGAATTGGCCAGTTGTACTGCACAAATTATGTCATCCTTGCACCATCCTCAGGTGTAGTTTAGTCGCTACATTTTATCATGTAGTCAAAAAAATACGAACAGAATCTTTTTTTTTTTTTGCTTTTAGACATTGTGCTTAATGCTTTTGGCAATAAAATTTTATCAAAGTCTGGCATTGCCCAAATCGCTCTTCTTAAAAAGTAATTCAGTGCATTTAAAATGATGCATACACAAATGAGTCTTCTCTTAAATGTAATGTTACCTTTTGCTGCTGACATGTTTAATTACACACTCATACAGGGCAAAATCAATGCACTATGAGGCAAATTGAACTTAGCTTTCACAGAGCTCGTCACTCTCATAGTTGCTCTGTAAGGTTCACCACGGACTCTTAACTGCTTCCTCTCAGTCACCCTTGAAGAAGAGACCAAGTTGGTCCCGAAATGTCGGGTTTCACTCTTAAAGTGAAAGTCTGCCTCCAAACTCAAGTTTTCATTGGTTTTCTTATTCAAACTATTGCCAAAAATGCCTTTGCCCAATCCAGACTTCCGTATTTGACTACATGCGAAGCACAGAAATGCTTTGATCAAATAGACCGACTAGTTGAATGGTGAATTTCAGAAAATAAAAGGCAAAAACAGTGATTGTAGGAGCTAAAATTTTAATTCAGGGTGTGCAATTTTCTTGAGAATCGCCAAAATCACAAAGTTTGGTTTCTTAGAGCCTGCAGCTTTTTCTCCATTTCCCTTTTCTTTTTTTCACCACTGTTGGGGGGAATAAAAAAATTGACTGATACGGTGGTCTTCCATTGCAAGCATGCTTCAGGCCATTCGATACCGGGCAGGCACGCTGGAGATTCTCGACCAGCTGCGACTCCCCCACGAAAGCCACTACCTGATTCTGCCCGATGCAGGTGCTGCCTGGGAAGCCATCCATTCCATGAAGGTGAGCTGCACTGATGCTTGATTATCTGCATTCTAAAGATGCGCTTGAAGACTAGTATTTCAATGAACTATAATGAATTAACAACTAAATAACATTACAATTGAAAGAGCAGACACTGTTGTAACGCCAGACTTGAAGCCCGTCAGCCTGGAAGTCCACATCTAGCTGCAGACGTGCGAACGACTGATGCTGTTAATTTTTGCATTATGATGGCCAGTTTCAGCCATAAGGCCCAAATTGAACTTCCATGTAGCGCAGTAGTTGCGGTCTTAGCAGGCACCCATGATTCATGCGATATTTATATCCTTACCCGCAGTGATAGTGTGGTTGGGTTGTGATGAGTGGTCCCATTAGATATCCCAAACAATTCTAACTGTGTATGTGAGCACAATGCATTTTTACTTATTTATTTATTTTATTCGAATATACTGCAGGCCAACTTGGTCCAAGCAGGACGGGCAGTACACGTTAAAAATATACAGGGATAGCTTGATACATGCAATGGTGAAATCAAGAACTAGTCAACAGCAGTGATGTATTATACAATACAATAAAGGTTGAACAACAACAACAGACAATAATTGTGTAATGTCGTATAGCACTGTCGTATAGCAAAATGAAACACAAAATCAGCAGGAAAGAAACCTCAAATCTAACAGAAAATATGCTGTTTCAGAGACAACAAAATTTGGCGACAACATTACTGAATCTAGAAGTCTATTCCAGTCTGCTATAGCTCTGGGGAAAAAAAGCTCTTAACAGCGAAGCTGTCTTGCAAATCGTTCCTTGTCCGGCGAACCAAAAAACGATTGGTTCTGTGTCTGCAGTTTGGACATCCGTGCCGTTTCTGTGGTTTAACTCGAACCTTTCTGCGCCGACACTCAACGTAGAAACAACCTGGCATCACCTAGCTAAAGCATAGGAATGACCTAGAAGCAGCCTAGAAACAACGTGCATCATCTAGTGGCTGCGAGAAGACCCCGAAGCGGTGGAAGGCCTACTACGCCAACGATGACGTACCCGTAGATCTATGAGAGGTGTGAACGCTTGGTTTCAGCGCGAGGTTCTGTTTCTGCAATTTGGACATCCATGTCCTGTCTCTGACCATCTGTGGTTTAACTCGAACCTTTCTGCGCCGAGAATCAACGCCGAAACAACCTGGCATCACCTTGCTGAAGCAACGACCTAGAAGCAATCTAGGAACAACCTGCATCACCTAGCCAAGGCCTAGAAACAAGCAACCAGATTAGTCTTCAGAACCGTCCAGTTTCGCTGTGTCAAGCCTTGCGTGGCTTAGTGCAAGCTTCGTAAATTTTTTAAATGCTTCAGTTTTTGCGAAAATTGGTTGCAATGAACGAGGTCTAGTGTGTCTTGTTTGTCGAGTTGTAACAGGACGAAGGTGTCCACCACGGTGGATCAGTGGTTACGGTGCTCGGCTGCTGACACGAAGGTCGCGGGTTTGATTCTGGCCATGGCGGTTGCATTTCGATGGAGGCGAAATGGTAGATGCCCGTGTACTGTGCGATGTCAGTGTTAACGAACACCAGTTGGTCAGAATTGCCGGAGCCCTCCACTACGGCGTCCCTCATAATCTTATCGTCGTTTTGGGACATAAAACCCCACAGATTATTATTAATAGGATGACGGTATGGCAGATTAGTTATATTCAAGTTACCAGCCATTATATTTTGAATAAACTTTATGCGATGAAATTTCCTTCTAGAATGCAAAGAAAATGGTATTTTGTTCTTGTTCATAAGTGCACTTGGAGAATCTGTTATTTTATATTTGTTAAAAATAAATCTAGTGGCCTTGCGCTGAATTATTTCAACCTGATTAGTGTCTTCTACCATATGTGGGTCCCAAATTAGTGACGAGCTTGTTGTTGTAGTGAAGAAGGACAGGACACGAGGAAACGAAGGAACAAGGCAGTTTAGGCAATGTCCCTTTTCTTATCTTAGTTGAATTTCGCATCAGATTATTTTGTGCTTCCATGCTTGCATGCATTGCTTTTCTGATTTTACTGACATGAGCAATTCTGCACTTGTATTTGTCGTGTATGTTGCGTGGGTTGTGCTGTGGGAGCACGACCATGCAAACACTAAATGACGCAGAGACATATCTCTGCTCCAGAAAAGACCCCCTTTATGAGTATAAACATACATATTCAAGAACTCACAGGTGGCGCCCAAATGCATCGGCTAAACTGTGGCGACCTCTACATCTCCCCCTTGAAGACTAGACGGAAGATGAATGTCTTTACCCGTTAGAAACACTTCCCAAGTTTAAACGGTCTAGGGGAACAACACACCGGCCACTATGTGTTCGTGTCACGCGATCACTGTGGTCCCTGATTGCAGGGGACTGCTAGGGAGACAGTTGGCTCCGTCTGGTTGGCAGGCTGAGGTGACTGTGGCTCTTGCTCTTCTCGTGGCAGGAATTCCGCTCTGGAAGCAGGGAGTGCGAAAGGCACCAGGTGATGTTGGTTGCTCTATAGGACGCCACCTTGCTCTCTTTCAACCACGTAGCTTCTTGATCTTTGTGCTGGGCTCAGGACTGTAGCCTTAACTTGGTTGCAGTGCACCCAGACATGCTGATGTGTTGGGAGTGGCAGCAGGTATTGAGCTCCGTGACATCTGTTGTAGTCGTCGGTCTGCTTCCGCTTGTAGACAACATCCTTGCCGACGACATTTGGGACATAGCTAGGAGTCTTGCTTTGGAAATTTGGTTTTAAGCAGGCCCGTAGCCAGGAATTTTTTTCAGGGGGGGGGGGGCACTTGCTGAAAACATTGACTATTCGAAAAAAGTGCATATTTTTCTTATGTAATTTTGGTAAAAACACCTACTTCACGAAAATTTCGGGGGGGGGTGTGCTAGGGCCTCCCCCCCCCCCCCCCCCGAAATTTTGGTGAAGTAGATGTTTTTACCAAAAAAACGCCAGGCCTGCGCTGAAACCGCAGTACAGTCACAGCGAAAGCTGGAAGAGCAGCGTTTCTAGAGCCCGTTAAGCTCTCTTGGGGCTACAATACAAGTACACTAGAAAGGTACCCACTACGCCATAAATCACAATTTTTGTGAAGTTGGGAAGCACCTACTAAGCCATTATTCGTCATTCTGCGGAGAAGCGAGGCACCAGCTACACGTCTGTAAGGCATTATGTGCACTTTGTTGACGCGACGACTGATGACGATGAAGAATTATGGCTCAGCCCTTTGTAATGGGTTGGAAGCTTTAAACGGCCCACCAGTTATGTAATTTGCATTGGGTGACGCCCGATCGCTATTTCCCTCTCCCGTCATGCTGTATAACATACGTTGACGTGGGAGAGAGACGGGGGGAGGGGGGGCGAAGAACTTTACTGAGACCCCGAGGAAATGGATCATGCGCTTATGGGCTTCCTTAGCAACCAATACAAGTGCACTTGCGAGGAACCCACTACGCTATAAATCATTGTAATTTTTGAGAAGTAGGGCAGCAGGCACTGTGCCATTTTTCGTCATTCTACGGAGAGCGTTGGTGCCTGCTAAACGCATGTAAGGCATTATGCGCACTTTGTTGATGCTGTGCTTGATGACCATGAAGAATTATGGCAGAGTCCTTTGTAATGGGTTGGAAGCATTCAACAACCTACTCGTTGCGCAATTCGCATTGTGTGACGCCTCGTTACAGAATTCGCGTTGTGCGACGCTTGGTGCTTATTTTACGCTTCTACCACGCTATATTGCATATGCTAATGTCGTTCCTTTCCGACATGAAGCCTGTATAGGACCTTTTTGCAAAGCAGTTTCAAGCACCGGCATGGCTCAGAGGTTGAATACTGGGCTCCCACGCAGAGGGCCCAGGTTCGAACCTCGTTCCATCCTGGAATTTTTTTCTTATTTCGTTTTTTTTCTTATTTCGAGCGATATTGGTTACGGACACTGGCGGCGGCGGCGGCAGCGGCGGCGGCGAAATGATCTCATAACAGCTTTCGCTGTAAAATACCCCTGGCTACGGGCCTGGTCCTAAGTTGTCGTCCCATCAACAGCTGCGCCGTACAGACTCCGTCAACTCCTGGGGTATTCCAGTAGCTGAGCAGGGCCAAGTGAGGATCCTTTGTCTTGCGGAATAAGTCCTCGACTGTTTGAACCATTCTCTCTGCCTGTTCATTTGACTGAGCGTAGTGCGGGATGCTGGTGGCATGGTCGAAGCCGTAAGATGCTGCAAATGCTGTGAGCTCCTGCTATGAGAATAGTGGGCCGCTGTCTGACCTGATCTCTTGAGGGATTTCATGGCGGGCAAAGATGCTCTTCAGAGCGTCAATGACTGCCTGAGCCATTGCACTCCTTAAGGTCACCACTTCAGAAAACCTGGAGTAATAATCAACCACCAAGATGAATGTCTGGCCATTGAAGTGGAACAAGTCCATGCTTAGAAATTTTCAAGGACGTCCAGGTAGGACCGTGGAGACCAAGGGCTCTACAAGGTTCGCGTGGGTGGAGGCACACGGCTCGCAGTGGCCGATGAGGGAGGTGATGTCTGTCGATATGCCCGGCCACCAAACTGACTCTTGAGCCAGTGCTTTGGTCCTGTTGATGCCCTGGTGTTCTCCATGCAACAGCGTGAAGACCGCCGGCTGAAGGGACGATGGGATGACTATCCGGCCACCCTTCACCAGAATGCCGTCACAGACAGAAAACATGTCTGCCACCGACGCGTACTTGCAGAGGTGCAACTACAGCTTGTATTTCTGTGGTTAACCATGCTGGAAGAAGGAGGTGAGGGCCTTGCATTTGCCATGAGACTCCTGTGCCTGTTGCACATCTTTTGGGCTAAGCGGCAAGACTTCCGATGTGCAGCCGACTACCTTTGCTACAAAGAGTTCCACTGTGTCTAGTTCTGGGGCCTTCAGGGTGATGTTTGACAAGGTGTCTGCTGCGACTAGCAGCTTCCCTGGCACGTGCGGCATGCGGAATTGGTATCACGTAGTCTTCAACCGCATTCTCTGTACACGAGGTGGCAACATGTATAGCTCCATTTTGCCAAAGAGTGAAAGCAGAGGCAGGTGGTCTTTTTCTTTGGCAAAGGTGATACCTCAAACAATTGTCGAAGCGTTGGATAGCCCATGTTGTCGCCAAAGCTTCCTTTTTGGTGTGGCTGTAACGCTGTTCGGTCTCAGTCATTGACCTTAAAGCGAATGCAACTGGGCAGCATCCTCCAGAGAATGCCGCCCAGTTGCATTCGCCAAAGGAGAAGAAGGGATGCCAAAAGCAGTATCGGCCGAATGGAGTGATGAACATCGTTAGCTCTTGAGAGTCCGCAGAGAGCTTCATTTGTTAAAAACTCGCTGTCGCGTCCACCTTGGAAGAATACCGTTGCATCGCCAAGGAGGCCCAGGACGAGGAGGCTCAGAAAGGCACAGCACCATATTTCAGCCGGATGATGTACTCATCCTTGAGGGTACCCAATCCGTGGAAGAGCTGGGTGTGTAAAGTTGCTTTCGGAGTTTGGAGTTGATCAAGGAATTGAAGTACTTGGAGGGCTTTAAGTGTTCGCAGTCCCAGATGAGGCATGGTGAGAGATTGGATCACGTACAGGTGCTGAGAGCTCACTGGCCTCAAGGGACATCGTGGCGTAGTTCTGTTATGGTGAGGCTTGGGGCTGGTGGCGTTACTGGTTCACTTCTGACACCATGTCATGTATGTCGTATGGGTTGTGCCGTGGGAGCACAGGCATGCAGACACTGATTGACGCGGAGACGTCTCTGCTCCAGAAAATACTGCCACACCTTTATTGGGCATGAACATAAAATGCATGACATCACAAGTGGTGTCACCTACCTACTGGAGGCAGCTAAATGCATCAGCTAAACTGCAGTGACCACTACAGTGTTCTAATTTTTTGGCTTTCTTTTATTCCTCCAGTCTCATTTACATCGCAGCCTTTTTAACGCTAACTTGCAGGGTAGTATCATTGACTTGAAAGTACAAGGTTGCACAAGAAGAAAAAAGTCTCGTTCACATGGAAAGGACAAGTGCCAACTCACAAGTGTTTGTTCAAGGGCAGAAGCACTGAGTAAATAGGAAAAAAGTTGCACCAAGAGCAAGAAACAAGAATGAGATTCCTAATTACATATGCGTAGCCAGGAACACCTTCTCTCCACTGTGATGATGGAAGGATCATTAACGCATGCAGTTGCCTTGTTGGATATAGCGTCAGCTTCTAGTGCCAAACGTGCATTCATATTACCACTTCTTCTGATAATCTTAATCTCATCTAGTCGAGGATTAAAAGCGCATGCATTACAATGATTGGTTTATTTATTAAAAAAAACCGTAAAAGCTCTCAACGAGGATATTACATTGGGGGACATGTCACAATAAATGGAGAATAACAACAGAGTGAGAAAAATGGTAAAAAACACAATCTTGACAATTGACTGATATACATTCAGTGAGATAAAAAAACAGCAACAAAGCAATGAATGCAAACTACAACACACTTTGGATTAAAAGCTGACAGTAACTAAACACAAGTGGTAATACATGATAAAAAAAACTAAATGTGCATGGCATAGTACACAGTTAAAGAATGCCTGCACAAACAGAGTGCATGAAGTACACAATGTATACAAAAAAATATACAGAAACTTACAAAAGAAATACAAATACAATATGCAAAATGGGGAAAAAATGTTGACGAAATGAAACAGAAAAAAAAGTTAACGTCTAAGCGTAGGAAAAGCTCAATATAAGCGTAGGTCAAGGCTGGAAAAAATATTGCGCTCCTTGCAAGGAATCTAAGGCATCATCAATGCGAGGCAGCGGATATACATCCTTTCTGGTTATTTTGTTCAAGGCACGGTAGTCGACGCAGAATCGCACCAAGCCATCTTTCTTGCGCACGAGAACGACAGGTGACGACCAAGGGCTTGCGGAGGGGCGGATGATATTTTGCTTGAGAATATCGGCAACGTGCTTGTCGATGATCTCGCGTTCGCTAGAAGAGACACGCTATGGTCGGCGTCGGACAATGGAAGTTCCATCGGTGTGTATGCGATGAGCTGCCGCTGATGTCTGCCCTAGAATAGGGGAATGTACGTCAGAGAAAGATTTATGTTTCGACAACAACGCCAATAGTTTGTGTGCTTGCGGCGGATCCGTGCTGATTTCATTGGCGAGAGCCGTTGTAGGTGAGCGTGGTTGCACCGCATTGGTATTCATACAACAGTGCCTCTAGGAAGAAGAATCGGCTCGTTGGGGACATTGAGTACAGTGTGACAGGTGGTGCCGTTGGTGAAGCGAACAAGACTCGATGCTAGTGTAAGTCCTCTGGATATACAACGGGTTGATGGAGCGACTGGAACATCACCAATGAAGTCTGAAACAACCGTAAGAAGTTGCTCGTGGCCAGGTGGCACCACAAACTCTTTGATGATTCGTAGGCGGTGACGCGACCAATATTTCGGGTCGGTATCATCAGTCTCTCGCGTACGTATGAGGCGTTGTCTACATGAGATGGAAGCGGCAGCATCAGAAAGAAAGCCCCATCCCATAATAAGCATATACTAAGCGCAGGAAGGCAACACGGCGAACTGAATATGGTGCCGGATCCCATCAATGAAAACTCGGAACAGTGCACAGTGGTGATGGTCGTATCTTGAAATCGTTTGCGTTACGTAAGGCAGTGCCATTATAAGGTGTGGTAACCTTACGTAGACGAGAACACAAATCCGCATGAATAACAGAAATAGCGGCCCCCGTGTCCACCAATGCTTGAATAGGCACCGCTTCAGCATACACTAATAACAAATTGGCTGGGCCCTCTGGAGGTGTTGGTGTTTGTCCGAGCGAGGCAGTTTTCCCTCCAAAAACTGCACCAGCTAGTTTTCCGAGCGGTAGTCAGAGATAGGGGTGACTGGTCGTAGATGTTGAGCGTCGCAGAGGGGAAGGCGAGCGGCGCGTCCTGAACGAAGAAGACGCTCACAGTGATGATGATTATGTACAGGTGAAGAAGATGAAGGACGAATGCTGTGAATATTGTGTTCACAATATACCAAAGATCTTGATTTGGGTGTGGAACCCGTGATGATGGGGCTGGAGTTGCTACTATACTCAGGAACAACTTTTCTTGGCAGTGCTGTGGAAGCTACAGAACCAAAATTGATGCCTGTCTGCACGCCATGAAGTAGTGCCTAATTTTGGTAATAATTTTTCTTCATTTCCCTGGCTCAAATAAGTACTGCTTTATTTATTATGAAACTAAAAGAGTTATTGGAAGTCATTCTAAAATAAAATTATCATTCACTTTACATTAGAATTTTTTTTTCTTGTATTTCATTTTTTTTTTTGTAATAAACATGGTGTCCTCGACATTTTGTGGTCGTGTGCGGATGCAAACTCGCCGTTTAGTCCTCCAAGAAAAATATTCTGGAAATTGGACACTAAAATGTGCACTGGCAAAATGGAATGCCTCTCTTCGATAGTTTGAATGTATATGCTTTCCTGACGTGCTAGCACTGGTAGCAAGCTAAGCCGAAACTGGAACTGACATCAGCTGGAAGCTGCCGTAATAGCAGCGGAGTAACACGAATGTGTAACACGAATGTGCGGAAGCCCTGCCTCCATAGCGATCACTCCACTGCTGAGATGAGCTCTCTCTGAGCATAGTGGTGGATCTATAGGTCTGCCAGTGGTAGGGCTGGGCAGTATCAAATATCTTCAATACAGAGAAACTAAGATAGTACCTTCAATACTGTTTTAGATACTCCGGGTATCTTGTATTTGTATTTTCGATACATGATACGAAGCATAGGTCGGCAAACTCACTGATGAGTCGATTCACTCAGACTCGGATTATGCCGTGATTATGAATCTGAGCGAGTTCGAGTGAGTAATATTTTGGTGAGTTTGAGTCTGTGTCAGTGAGATTGAGAAGCATTTTAATGAGTCTGACTACCAGTGAGCCCGGTTGAGGAAAATTTTGGTGAGTCTGAGTCCGAGTGAGCCCTAAAAATAAAATATATTTCATGAGTGAGCTCCATATTTTTGCCAACTTATGGTACGAAGTACATAACGGCGGACAAGGACGAATTTTTTGGCGACTTTGAGGCTTTCTTTCTGAGAAATCCGTATGGATTTCCTTGTGGCTTCATGCTACAAACGTGTAGTTGTCTATTTTACCTTTCTTAACCCTTCCGCCACCTTGCGAAATCCCGCAGAACTGATTTGCGGTACGAAGTATCGTGTATTTAAGATTCAGGATAAATCTTCGGCTGATTGGTTGGTTTATGAACTGATTGGTTGGTTTATTGCGAGTCATTCAGTTGCATATGCGGGTGAGGCTATATAGCAGGGGTCTCAAACTCTTCGAGCTAGCGGGCCGCAGTCACAAAATTTAGTACCTCAAGGGCCGTAACAGCAGTGATATAGATAGGAGGGGGGTGGAAACTTTGTACCAAATGTCGGCTAACGTTGTCACTTGAAAGACGGCCTTTACCATATCTCTATATGGGTAATTTCTTAAAGGGACATTGAAGCACTTTTAGAAAAAAATGAGGTTTTAGAGTCATGTAATGGAATGTCTTGCGGCGAGCTTGAAAATCACGGCGAAAATTTTGTTAAAGATGTTTATGTGACGGCACTCAGCGACAATACGCAATGATGGCAGTCAAAGCAAAGCACGGGCTCGGCAAAGCACAGGCGGGAGCCGTAGAGAATGACCCACTAGAAGGCGCTGGAGAGGACGACCCATTACACAGTTATTAACAGTAGAAAACAGCGCTAAAAGACGGGATGTAAAAAAGGACACAAACCACGGTGCTGTGGTTTGTGTTATTTCTTCGTCCCGACTATTAGCGCTATTTTCTACTGTTAATCATGAACCAACCAGCTCAGACGCTTACCCTACTACAGTTATTAAGCTTCGCTACAATTATTCCGGGTACGAAAAGGGAGCCACCTGGCGATCTAACAGCTTGTCACTATCAGCGGGTCATGGTAGGTTATGAGGCGCTGCACGTTGACAATGTCGCACCCTCGACGGTGCATGTCCGAAGATGGTTCAATGGGTTCGATCCGCTAGTTGACTGGGGGTATGCGTTTGACGACACGGTAGGGGCCTTCGTATTTCGGCTGTATTTTTGAAGAGAGGCCAGTTGCAGACGTAGGAACCGAGAGCCATACGAGTGTTCCAGGGAGGTGCAGAAGTGGCTGTGTCATTGCAAATGCTCTTCCGGCGCTCTTGTTCATGCGTAGGGGCCTTCATATTTCGGCAGTAGTATTGAAGAGAGGCCACTTGCAGTCGTAGGAACCGAGAGCCATACGAGTGTTCCAGGAAGGAACGTGGGCGCAGAAGTGGTTGTGTCATTGCAAATGCTCTTCTGGCACTCTTGTTCATACGTAGGGGCCTTCATATTTCGGCAGCAGTATTGAAGAGAGGCCACTTGCAGACGTAGGAACCGAGAGCCATACGAGTGTTCCAGTGAAGAACGGGGGAGCGGAAGTGGTTGTGTCATTGCAAATGGTCTTCCGGCGCTCTTGTTCATGCGTAGGGGCCTTCATATTTCGGCAGTAGTTTTGAAGAGAGGCCAGTTCCAGACGTAGGAACCGAGAGCGATACGAGTGTTCCATGAAGGAACGGGGGCGCAGAAGTGGTTGTGTCATTGCAAATGCTCTTCTGGCGCTCTTGTTCATACGTAGGGGCCTTCATATTTCGGCAGTAGCTTTGGAGAGAGGCCAGTTGCAGACGTAGGAACCGAGAGCCATACGAGTGTTCCAGGGAGGAACGTGGGTGCAGAAGTGGCCGTGTCATTGCAAATGCTCTTCCGGCGCTCTTGTTCATGCGTAGGGGCCTTCATATTTCGGCAGTAGTTTTGAAGACAGGCCACTTGCAGACGTAGGAACCGAGAGCCATACGAGTGTTCCAGGGAGGAACGGGGGCGCGGAAGTGGTTGTGTCATTGCAAATGCTCTTCTGGCGCTCTTGTTCATACGTAGGGGCCTTCATATTTCGGCAGTAGTTTTGAAGACAGGCCACTTGCAGACGTAGGAACCGAGAGCCATACGAGTGTTCCAGGGAGGAACGGGGGCGCGGAAGTGGTTGTGTCACTGCACATGCTCTTCTGGCACTCTTGTTCATACGTAGGGGCCTTCATATTTCGGCAGCAGTATTGAAGAGAGGCCACTTGCAGACGTAGGAACCGAGAGCCATACGAGTGTTCCAGGAAGGAACGTGGGCGCAGAAGTGGTTGTGTCATTGCAAATGCTCTTCTGGTGCTCTTCTTCATGCGTAGGGGCCTTCATATTTCAGCAGTAGCCTTGGAGAGAGGCCAGTTGCAGACGTAGGAACCGAGAGCCATACGAGTGTTCCAGAGAGGAACGTGGGTGCAGAAGTGGCCGTGTCATTGCAAATGCTCTTCCGGCGCTCTTGTTCATGTGTAGGGTCCTTCATATTTCGGCAGTAGTTTTGAAGACAGGCGACTTGCAGACGTAGGAACCGAGAGCCATACGAGTGTTCCAGGGAGGAACGGGGGCGCGGAAGTGCCTGTGTCATTGCAAATGCTCTTCTGGCACTCTTGTTCATACGTAGGGGCCTTCATATTTCGGCAGCAGTATTGAAGAGAGGCCACTTGCAGACGTAGGAACCGAGAGCCATAGGAGTGTTCCAGGAAGGAACGTGGGCGCCGAAGTGTTTGTGTCATTGCAAATGCTCTTCTGGCGCTCTTGTTCATACGTAGGGGCCTTCATATTTCGGCAGTAGCTTTGGAGAGGCCAGTTGCAAACGTAGCAACCGAGAACCATGCGAGTGTTCCAGGGAGGAACATGGGTGCAGAAGTGGCCGTGTCATTGCAAATGCTCTTCCGGCGCTCTTGTTCTAGCGTAGGGGCCTTCATATTTCGGCAGAAGTTTTGAAGAGAGGCCACTTGCAGACGTAAGAACCGAGGGCGATATGAGTGTTCCAGTGAAGAACGGGGGTGCAGAAGTGGCCATGTCATTGCAAATGCTCTTCCGGCGCTCTTGTTCATGTGTAGGGGCCTTCATATTTCGGCAGTAGTTTTGAAGACAGGCCACTTGCAGACGTAGGAACCGAGAGCCATACGAGTGTTCCAGGAGGAACGGGGGCGCGGAAGTGGTTGTGTCATTGCAAATGCTCTCTTGGCGCTCCTGTTTATGCGTAGGGTCCTTCATATTTCGGCAGTAGCTTTGAAGAGAGGCCAGTTGCAGACGTAGGAACCGAGAGCCACACGAGTGTTCCAGGAAGGAACGTAGGTGCGGAAGTGGCCGTGTCATTGCAAATGCTCTTCTGGCACTCTTGTTCCTGCATAGGGGCCTTCATATTTCGGCAGTAGTATTGATGAGAGGCCACTTTTAGACGTAGGAACCGAGAGCCATACGAGTGTTCCAGGCAGGAACGGGGGTGCGGAAGTGGTTGTGTCATTGCAAATGCTCTTCTGGCGCTCTTGTTCATGTGTAGGGGCCTTCATATTTCGGCAGTAGTTTTCTTGAAGAGAGGCCAGTTGCAGACGTAGGAACCGAGAGCCATACGAGTGTTCCAGGGAGGAACGTGGGTGCAGAAGTGGTTGTGTCATTGCAAGTGTGCTTCTGGCGCTCTTGTTCATGCGTAGTGCGATGAAGAGCGCCGTAAGCTTGCAGCGCTCTTCAGCAAGTCTGGTTGTGGCAGAAATAGGCCCGTGCTCAGACGGATCTAGCTTGTATGGAAGGATCGTGTCGATTGTGTGTGGCGGGTGCCTTCCGTATATTAAGAAGGGTGAAAAACCAGTAGTTTTCTGAGGGGCGGTATTGTAGGCGTAGGTGACGAAGGGCAGGATGGCATCCTGATTTGTGTGATCGGCGGCAACGTACATTGAGAGCTCACCGAGCATATGGCTAGAGCGTGCGATGAGGCTATTCGTCTGCGGGTGGTAAGCAGTAGTTTTGCGGTGAACAGCATGGCAGTCTTTGAGAATGGCTTCAACGACTTTCGACAAGAAGACACGGCCTCGATCGTTGACCAGCTCCTGGGGTGAACCGTGACGCAGCTTGAATCGGTGGAGCAAAAAGGAGGCAACATCGCGCGCTGTTGCCGCTAGAAGGGCGGCGGTTTCGGCGTATTGCGTGAGATGGTCAAGAGCAACGATGGCCCAGCGGTTATCAGCCGACGTCAGAGGAAGTGGTCCACACAAATCGATGCCCACGCGCCCAAACTGTTGGTTAGGGCAAGGTAAAGGTTGTAGACCTGCTGGCGGTGAGCGCGTTGAAGGTTTTCGCCGTTGACAATCGATGCAGGAGCGAACGAAATTCCGCACGATGCAGTACATCTCTCGCCAGAATTACCGTTGTCGAATGCGGTGGTAAGTTTTTGATACCCCAGAGTGCACACACGAATTGAATATTTCACATAGCAGACTGCGGGGTATCCTAGTAGCCACTGGCGGCAGTCGGCGTTGTAATTGCGTCGGAGGTCGTTGTGAATGGTGAAGCGGTGGGCTTGACGACACAACGGGCGAGAGGGTGATGTTGCTGACAAATCAGTGAGCAAGTCTATCAGTGAGGCGCTCCACTTATCCTTGCGCTGTTCGGCAGTGATGTTGTCAACGTCGAGGAACAAACAGCAATGCAGTATAGTGGGCAGTGGGCATTTTCGTCAGGCAAGGGGAAGCGCGAGAGGGTGTCGGTGTCAGCATCTGGCGTTCGTTGCACACGGATATCGCATCCACACGAATATCATATCCACACGGATATCGTATCCAGCACACGGATATCGTATCCTTGCAGGCGGAGTGCCCAGCGGGCGAGACGGCCGGAGGGGTCCTTCAGTGACGACAACTAGCATGGGGCATGATGGTTAACCAAGGTTGCTATTTGGGCCTGTTGGTTTGCCATTAGTGGGAATAATGTTGCGCAAAAAATGACACGGACACAAGAAGAGACGTTGTAACACACAGGGCGCAAACTTTCAACAATTTATTTCAGAGCAGTGTTCCCTTTTTATACTTGACGAACATAACTGCTCATGTCCCAAGGAACAACATCAAACACGTGCGCACACACACAAAAAAGCAATTCCTTTTGCTGACAGTGCTATAGAAGCCTCACTGACGCAACTATCTTTCAATTGTGAGATATTATGGGCTTTTATAATCAATCGCGTCGGGACCCGCCACGGTGGTCTAGTGGTTATGTTGCTCGACTGCTGACCCGAAGGTCGCGGGATCGAATTCCGGCTGCGGCGGCTGCATTTTCGATGGAGGCGAAAATGTTTGGGGCCCGTGTACTTAGATTTAGGTGCACGTTAAAGAACCCCAGGTGGTCGAATCTTCCGGAGCCTTCCACTACGGTGTCTCTCATAATCATATCGTGGTTTTGGGACGTTAAATGCTAGATATTATTATTAATATAGGTGTACATCCACAATCTCTGCAATGGATAGCTAACGAACCACCTGACTGATTTTTAACATTATTCGCGTGTCCGCGCAGCCTGTCGTTAATGCAACGACCTTATTGCCAAGACGGTATTTCCTTGACTAAGTGGAAAAGCGAAGCAAAAAAGATGCGCACGAGGCTGAACCTTTTAAAACTCAGGAAATCCGTTGAAAAGAGTACCAATGACTACCTAGATGTGCTTTTTTAATGTCAAAACGCAGAAGATTGACCGCTAAGGGTTATTGTTTCTGCACATGACTCATGGCAGAAGCCAATAGCCTTGTTTTTGCAGGAGAAACTAAAAATCCTGCCAGTTAATGGCCCGTTTCTTGTGAAGAATTCAAATGATGCATTGCGCTTTGTAAGTGCGCACCCAGATAAGAATTTTAGAGCGTTTTCCATTGACATTACAGACCTGTGCTACTCACTACCTTATGATGACATTCCTATCTGCGTAGAAAGAGCCATTGACGAATACCGAGCCTTATCCTTCCAAAACGAGACCGGACTTGCGAGTGTACTTTTTAGGGCTTCTTTATCTCAAATCTGCACATATTAAGTGAGAGGACGGCTGCTTTCTTCAGAAGAAGGGTATATGTATTGGATCCTGCACAGCCCCAATTCTTAGCGATCTATTTTTATCCCATCTGGAAAAAACACTGGCTGACGAATTGTTATCTACAATGGTGTGCAAGGTAGTGATGCAGAACTATCGATTGCACTATCGATACTATCGATAGTTGAGTCACTATCGAACTATCGATAGTAAAGAATACTATCGATAGCGCTATCGATAGTAAAAAATTCGATGGCACTATCGATAGTATAAAACCAACAGCACGAACTCATTGCAGAATAAACTTGGTTCCCCGCGCGCGCGGTACATAGGAGAGCCGGAGAAGCAGGCTGAAGGGCAAGAAAGTTGACATGCTTGTGTTCTTCACCAGAGTGCTTTCCTGACACATGGTCATAAAGTAAAACTCTTCAGCTCTAGCGGAAAGGAAGCCGTTACATGTGGTGGAACTGCGCGGCTTCAAATTTGTGTTGCATTTTATGATTTCAAAATAAAAAATTATGAAGAACTAACTTTGTTAATTGTAAGGCGCAACTGGTAGCTTTTGGATATGTCTTCCTTAATGGACATATTCTGCCCTTTTCACTACGGAAATAACTTATTTCTCTCGCCAAAAAATTGTTCATAAATTAAGCGAAGCTGATAGTAGGCTATCGAAAATATTTTGACAATATGGCTGGCCAGCAACAGCATAATTATTCACACCACTATCGATAATATTGTCGTGTTGTGGCGGTAAAGAATGCTGCAACAACACTGGGAAATATGGAGCTCTTTATTTGGGTGATCTTGTGACCAGAAAATCAAAACTCAAAATACAAGCGATACAGGCTGTGTACTGAGAGCGGCGAGAACAGTCGTCGGCCGTCGAGTAATCTGATCACCGGTGGAAAGCGTCGTCTTTTATACATCATTCATCGAACCTTACAGCGTTATCACTGGTGCGCGCGTAAGCTCTCGAATAAACTTGACTATTCGCGTCCGGCGCGTAACATTAACAGAATGATCTCAAACAATCGTGAAGCTTCTCAAACATTACGGCGCGGCCTGCGTCAAACGTTGCTAACAGTTTTTCTGGGTGAAACCCGAATACACCAAAAAATGCAATAAACAGGCGTGGCAGTAATATCGCTAGTAATATTTACCATGGTACTACCGAGTGCACTATCGATAGTTTGTCGATAGTAGTACTATCGATAGTTTGTCTGCACTATCGATAGTTTCAAAAATACTATCGATACTATCGATAGTCAATTTACCGATAGTTCTGCATCACTAGTGCAAGGGCTTCAGATACGTTGATGATTATATGTTTCTTTTAGAATGCAGTTCAACCAATTTTAACCAAGAGGCATCAAAGGTTTTGTCAATCGCGGAAAAATGTCTGAAACCGTTACAGATCACCCACGAGATAGATGCCCACAGACTCAAGCCTCTGGTTTTTGGACATTAGATTCTTTTTTAATGACAATCATTTGTGTTGGAGGTATGACCCCGAGCTAACAAACTGATTCTTCTTTATAACTTTGCACATTCCAAATTAGTCAAGCGGGCAATTTTAAATCTCTGCTTCAAGAACGCCTTAGACAAATCATGCTCCCACCAAATTGATGATAGCTTCAGCCAACAGTGCACTCGCCTAAATGAGCTAGGTTGGTTACCTGAGACAGCTGTTGTTTCTGTTGCCGAAAAGCTGCTTAGGAATATAAAGGTTACTGGTAGTGCGACACAACAAGCCCAGAAAGAAAAAAAAAAAAGGTAAGGCCATGGTATTGCCTTACATGCACAAAATATCGCACAACTTAAACAAGGTAGCCGAGCGGGTCGATGTTAAAGTGTTATTTTCCGCCCCCGATAAATTCGCTAAGCTATGCCAATTAACTAATAAGAAAGGCAGAGAAAACGAGTGTCGTGGTAAGCAGCATCGCACCATGTTGCGTGCAATGAAGCTACTGTGTACCGCATTCCTTTAACTTGCAAGCGCTATTATGTATGGCAATCGGGTCGTTGCATTAACGACAGGCTGCGCGAACACGCGAATAATGTTAAAAATTAGTCAGGTGGTTGGTTAGCTATCAATTGCAGCGATCCATTGCAGGCGCACGTGTTTGATGTTGTTCCTTGGGACATGCGCATTTATGTTCGTCAAGTATAAAAAGGGGAACACTGCTCCGAAATAAATTGTTGAAAGTTTGCGCCTTGTGTGTTACAACGTCTCTTCTCGTGTTTGTGTCATTTTTTGCGCAACGTTATTCCCACGCGTGATGGTTGGTAACGACATCAAATGGGCGACCATACAAATAATTTGTTCAGATGTTTATGTGACGGCACTTAGCAACAATACGCAATGGCGGTAGTCAAGGCAAAGCACAGACGGTAGCCGTAGAGAACGACCTACTAGAAGGCGCTGGAGAAAACGACCCATTATACAGTTATTAAGTTTCGCTACAATTTGCATCATCTAGCGCGAACAACTTTATTTTGGCAAAAATGCACAGCACATGCCTCGAGCAGCGCCGCCTACGACTGGTCGAAGCTTCGTGATGTCATCGGGGGTGTCGCCAAGGCTGCCGACGGTGCATAGCAGCATGTGATAGCGTGTAGTCAGTGTTTTTTCATTTCAAATAAGCGCGTAGTTGGTATACGACGACCTGTGGCTGTCGCAGTGAGCTCGATGTAGTACAGCAATACTTGTTCGAGCTAGCTGTGCGTGTATATAAGCGATGACCGAATGTGCTGCCATTGCCGATGACATAGCACTGGAAAGCACGCTCCAACCCACAACTCTCACCTGTGATAAGTACAGGTTGAAAATATTTGAATTCTTGGCTCATCACCAATTTAGCTGTTATTAAACCTGTCACTAGGCAGCGATCACTGTCAAGTCCGATCGAGATGATGGTATATGAACACCTTGGATAGCCATTTTGTTTGATCCAATGACATTTGATCGTGACCGAACATCGCGGTAGTGATTATAGGCTGCATATCATATATGAAACACTGTTATACTAAATAGCAGTGCTAACTCTCGATCTCGATGAAAAATACGATACGAGTTGTGCTCGACTGAAATTGCCCGCGTGATATTCGTGTGGCATAGCCACTTTCTCTGCCGATCAAGCCTAGCTCTGATAGATATTTGCGATTATAGTCGAGAAATGTCGCTCCTACACGGGTACAGCCACTGAGGTGCGTGAAGGTTGATTTTATTCTGCATGATGGTGCAAGCGACAGCCTGATATCGTGGCCGACTGGATTGTAGATCGAGCAAAAGCGCGATAGACAGTGCCCATGTCGCTGCACACAATCCATAACACATTCGTTAGCAATTAAAAATGAGCATTTTGCAAAAGAAAATGTCTAGCATTGCACTCGGACAGCGATAACCAGCGTGGTAATAAATGTAACCTATTAATCAGTTCCAGTGTTCAAATTTGGTGGTGCAGTGGGCTACCACACCGTCGACCGCTCGGGGCTGTGATGACATTAGTTTGCATCGCCCGTTCCTTGCGAATTTCGTGAGGTTTTCTTTTTTTGAAGTTTTATTTCAACATTAACAGTGCTGCTCTGAAGGAGCACTAATTTTCCGTAGTGCCTGCCTGACTGCTGAGATTTCTACCAAATCAAATGCTTTCTCGTAATTTGTGAAAGCTATATGTAGGGGTTGGTTATATTCCGCACATTTCTGTATCACCTGATTGATAGTTTTAAGGAACAAGGGGAGGCACATTTCAGTTTCCGCCCAATAGTTGGGTGGCGCCCCGGTTTCTCTGGCAAGTCACGTGGGATTCTTTCCGAAGGTTGATGCTACTGCCAGTAGACAAGGACATGTGTGCTGGGAGATGTTAAAACATTGTTGAAACTGTGCTAATACGGTCAAACCTCGTTGTAACCAAAATTCTTCAGTCATAACAGTTGTGAAACTCCATTCCGAAAGCCGGACTTGCCCATGGTCGAATTTACGGACAGCAGGCCACCACCAGCGATGAAAGAAAACACAGTGTATTTGCCACGATGTCACGTATCTCGGGAGCGCTTGCAATGTCGGAATGGAGTTGGGAGAGAGAGAGAAGAGAGACTCGGGAGAGACCGTGGTGGCACTGCAAACAAAACTTTATCGCACACACCACGGCAAACCAAAACAAACGCGCACTCAAAATTTACAATAAAAATCAACAAGTGCAAACATGCTGAGTTAGTGCGAACTCACTAGCTAACCAACAAGGCATACGAGCTATATCTAGCTCCTCTCTACTCGAGCGCCTGGCCACTATGGCATCTCAGTCACTCGCGATACTAATGGAGCGTTCTTACAGTTCGCGGTGTCCGCTGACTCGGTTGATGGTCCAAAGTCGACGTTCGGCCCCGCCGTCGCAGCTCCTCTCGACGTCCCCGGGCCGTCGCCGTCGATCAGACGCCTCGCTGATCGTCCTCCTCGCCGATGCTTCCTTCCTTTCGGAGAACACCGGTCTCTCCCAGTTAGGCCTAACTGCCGGCCTCTCTTCAGTGCCACTGGCTCGAACTGTCGACGTGGCTCCGGGATTGTCGGTGGGTCGCCGTCGTCTTGCCGAGCTGTGGTAGTGCCGCAGGTGCCATGAGAACTGCGTGATGAGGCTGCCGCAATCCCGGGACGCCTCGCTCGGTAGACCCCAAGGTCGACGGCCACCCTCCCGGGGCATGCACAACGCTGCCTCCAGAACTCAGCCCTGCTGTTCCCGTCGCGGACGCGACGCTGGCCTGCACCACCTTGCTCCTCGACGACTCCACCGAACAATGACCAACTCTTCTTCCGTGGTCTTTCTCAACGGCTCGGGTCGCGTGGCACGCGCCTTTCTCCGGCCAATGGCTTGCGTCGACGTGGCGGGGGTGCACACCATCGGGTACTTTTCCAATCCCCGCACACCATCGACGCCTTGCGCTGTCCGGCGCGCGCCCCGTGCCCCTTTACTCATGACATTGGGCCCCCTTTTAAGAGTTTTTTCGTAAAAAACTGCTGTTGTCGTCCTCTTTAGGGTTCCGGCCCTCTGCTCTTCCGTTGGTCTTGTAACATATCACTTGTTTCCTCTTGTCTTGGGTTCACATTTACTTTCACTGACACTGCACAAGCACTGCACTCAACCGTTCACACTATCCACAAGTTCATCTTCGTAACACTCTAGACTACAGTCTCTACACCTGCCGAAATAACTACTCACAATACGCGACAATCACCCTTCTAAAATATACACAAATTCACTGTCTATCCAGGTCTACTCAAAGACATCCATTAATAAACTCAAACCCTATTTCAGTTCACAGAATCCTTTTACCACGCTAGCAACCACCAGTTTCCTTCCCCACACTTAAACCTATGCTTTTTCACATTTCGTGTCTTCTTCAATTTTTTCCGGCGTCTATTCGCTGCCCATCTTCTCGCACGCTCACTACAGCGGACGCCTCTGTTTCCGCTCACCAGATGCCTCTTCCGAACAACTTTTCTATGCAGCGTCCTACATTTATGCCCGACACTGGTTTCTTGCACGACCCTCTCTGCATCCAAATAATTACAACCTACTTGACGGGTTTTCGCAGCGTTCTTTCTCCTTGGTCTTACGCGCCTATGGTTCACAGCTCGAGCGACTTTCCTTGCGTCCTGATACTTTAAACCGCTTTTCGCTACCCTTGGAGCTGTATGCGTCCCGTTCACTTTTACGCGCTTACCACCCTGCGCATGAGACGCTTTATTCCTCCCACTCCTCTCTGCTGTTTTCTCTCGTGCTTGCGACACTCTTTTACATTGAGTGTGCACGCTCATCAACGAAGAGCTATACTCTGCTTCCCTGCTGTCTGGAGGCGTCACGTTCTCTACCTCCGTGCCCTCTTCAACAACACTGGCATGCAGCTCACTACTCGTTGCTCCATCATCACTATATGCAACACCTGGGCCCTTTGTCTTCTGCTCATTCCTAACCCGACTATTCTCCTTTGCACAACTAGTGTGCTCACTGCCCCTTTGCTCAGCGGAGAGCGAGCTCTGAAAATCGGGCACACTGACTTCTCGCAATGAAATATCTATGGGCCTTCTCTCATTCTGTCCAATGTATCCTGTGGCTTGTGCCAGTCGTAGTTTGCGCTCTAGTTCCTCCTTTTCCCGCTCATACGCTTCTAGCGCTATGGCGCGTTTTGCCTCGCGTTCGACGCGACTTGCCTCGAGACCGGCGCGTCTCGCCTCGCGTTCGGCGCGTCTCGCCTCGAGATCGGCGCGTCTTGCCTCAAGTTCGGCTTTGCCCTCCTCTATCTTACTCTCCCACTCTTCTTCAATGAATCTGAGACCCTGCTCTCCATTGAGCTTTCTCTCCCGAATGACTCTCACAATCTTCTCCCAATCCATATCCATCCTTGCAACCCCCGACGCTACGTGACTGGGCCCAACGCTGGAAAAATCCTGGCACAGGCTCGCCACTTATTGTGTCACGTATCTCGGGAGCGCTTGCAATGTCGGAATGGAGTTGGGAGAGAGAGAGAAGAGAGACTCGGGAGAGACCGTGGTGGCACTGCAAACAAAACTTTATCGCACACACCACGGCAAACCAAAACAAACGCGCACTCAAAATTTACAATAAAAATCAACAAGTGCAAACATGCTGAGTTAGTGCGCACTCACTAGCTAACCAACAAGGCATACGAGCTATATCTAGCTCCTCTCTACTCGAGCGCCTGGCCACTATGGCATCTCAGTCACTCGCGATACTAATGGAGCGTTCTTACAGTTCGCGGTGTCCGCTGACACGAGCGTTTCTTTTCTCACAGACTCCATCCGGGTAACTTGGATCTGGGGATATTTTCCCCGTTTGCTTCTTGAAGATCTCTCTATGTCTGGGTACTACCTAGGAACACGTGCAATGCTCTTTTTATCCCTAGGAGAGCTTTGCTCAGCTGCTCGTTGTTTGCTGTGGCGCGCGAGGTTTGTGTTGTTTAGAGTTACTGTATATGCTACCTTTACAGTAACTCTAGTGTTGTTGACGTTGCTGGCGGACGGCGCGTCGGTGCTCGCCGGGTGTGTATGATCCCATGTAGCCCTGTCGCGCTATGGTAGCCACCATAGTCGCGCTGTTGGCGCTGTCACTTACCGTCCGTCCTTGTCTTTAATCCCGTCGAACGCCTCGAGATGAGTTTTCTTTGCCATTATCAGTGTAGCTGAGAATATTGTGCGTTTTTGGAAATTGGCATGAACGAAAGCACTTCGCTGATCGTTATACCGGTGTCACGCGGGCAATTGATCGCGATCACGACCGATCGGGATTGGGCTCGATCCTGATCAGGTGTACCTACACGGTCACTTTTAATTGCGATCTGCGCATCGATATCTGGCTCCCAGATCGCGATTTGACTGATGTCTGCGTCAAACTCGATCCGGATTAGTCTGGACCGAGCAGCAGCAATGATTGATGATCGTGATCAAGAAATCCGGTCCGGGTCAACCTTGACTGCAATCAAAACTGCCTGCGTGTCACCGGTAGTACTTGCAATAGCTATTCTGCCCGCGCATGTGATTGAATTTTAATATAGTTGATGCTAAAAATCTAGGGCACGTGCACTCAAAGTAATGAAAGTGTCCATGCTTCTATAAAAAAAGAGCCGAGCAGGATCCTTAGACGCCAGGTGGTAATAAGAAATATTTGCAACTGCTGGTTACATCAGATTGCCAGTGTTCAATATTTGCACATACAATGACAAGGATACGTCTACTCTACATGGTGAGTAGATAAAGAGAAGCGAAATGTTTTGAGAAGCAGCATGACTGCTTTCATTCATGTCGCATGGGTGTATCAGTGGTGTGAATGCACCTGCAACTTTGTTTCTACAGTTGGTGGTTGGTAAAGGTGCACCTTTTTAGGACAAGTTTTCCTTTGGTCATGAGACTTTATAACTGGCTTAATGCAAAATGTGAAGTTGAATGCACCATCATTAGATTAGATGGTACATTTAACTTCTAGATGGGTGACACACTTCTATAGGCATGGGATACTTCATTTGGTTCAGTTCAGCCCAGCACTCTAACTTTCACCATTCCGCGAATGCACCCCTTCAATTGCTACTGCACTTTCTTTTACCTACAACTGCCATTTGCAGACTAGAGCAGATGCACACAACCAACATTTGTAGCTGCAAATGCTTGCTCCTTTGTTATACTGAAATTAGTTTTTTTTTCATGTGTTGCTCTTGTACTTGACATCAAAAGAACAGAAATGGGAATGTCACTTATGTTGTTTGGTTTGTTTCCTGACTGAGAACCTGTGACCTTTGACTGTTGTGTTGCTTCATCCCTTACCTTTGCTTTTGCGATGCTCTGTCGCAAGAGTGTACCTGCCTGTCTGTTGCCGATTCCGCATATGCTGCTTTAATGGTTCACAAAGTGACACACATGAATGGTTTACCGTGTACTTTCAGCATTTTTTTTACATTCACACAAATGGAAAAATGTAGTTGTTTTAAAATTGCAGCTGCCCACCTACCAACAAAGCCACATATACCTGTACCCTCTAAACAAGGAAGCATGACGTTTCAGTTAATAAGGCAAGGACCAATGTTAATGGAGTGTGGAAATTTTTTTTCTCACCATGTCTCCTTTCTTGTTGATTTCTCTTGTCATAAATGCTTGCATTTTAGCTGTTCTCACTTTATGTGTGCTTACTGGTATGAAGTTTATTTTGTGCCACTGAGAGCTGTTTTCACTGAATTTCGCCCGTTTCAGTTGCTAATATTTTCCTGTGATAGCCAGCCCGAATGACAAGTAGGAAACCATGCAGGACATGTGGTTCTGTTTCATTTGACACTGCAGTGAGCTTCGACAGCTTTTGGGAACCCGACAGCAGTGACTGCAATAACGATTTGTGTGCAGGAGGATCACCATTTGTTTTTGACTGCCTGCACGGGAAGGTAGGACGTAGTATATGATGTCACAAACACAGGGTGGTACGCATTCAAAGGTGTAATACGGGTCTCGCTAAAGAATGTTTAACCCTTTGAGGTGCAAAGCATGAGTTGGCAGTAAGCATTCCATCTTCGTCGTCTCTGTGTACCCTGTCCTCTTCATGCTGCACCACCTTAATGAAAAATTTTGGCCGCTGTTCAGCCGCACATTAAAAAACATGCCCGACAAGCAATTTTTGATCGGCAATGGGAAGGATATAATTACAGAGCTCGTGCAGAAGTACAAGGAATCGATCGAAAAAAAAAAAAAAGAAGATCGGACACAGTGTCACTGACAAAGTACTGCAGAGAAGCACCCTTTTAGTGCGAGGTAAGGAGGCACGAAGGTTGCCCTAGTGCTACCTTAACTCAAGAGAGCACCAAGGAAGGCCTCAGTGAGGGAACCTTGGTAAGAAGCGTTATAGAATACATGGCAAGGCGTCCTGAAGCAGTTATGGCCTCCTCGCTGAGGCAAGGAGCATTTCAGAATACGGGCCTTACTTCAACATTAAAGGCTTGCTAATCTGAAACACTGAATCAGTTTTTATTGATAAAGTAATCAAGGACTTTTATTCGCCTTGGTTTCATGGCAGTATGTTATTAAGAGGGAAAAGAATGGTACAAATTGCTTTTTTTAACTTTGCACCAAAAACAGTTCTTCAGTGTTCTCAAAACCATGTGGCCTGAATAGAAATCGCCACGAGCTCATAAATTATCTTGTTTTAGTGGTGTAACAAGCGATGCACTCATTCAGTTTACCACATCATTCAGTTTACCATTAATATTGCCATGCTTATCTTTCGCTGCATGCATTTCGGTCTTTCCTATAGAGTTGCCTGGTAGCTGTTTCGATGCCATCACCTTTTTCACTGCTCTTTGATATCATAATTCCATATGTCACTGGGCTTATACTTATTGATAGCTTTAATAGCTAAGCAAATTCTATTTATCTATGCCCACCCACTTATCTGTTGTTTTTTTATCCAGTCTTTTGTGGTTCAAGAGATGTTGCTTACTTCTTGCATTGATGCTTTACCTCCAACTTCGACTACAGATTCAGAAATCGGTCTAGTTGTGGTTTCCTCTATGTCTTTTGTTTCTTCTTGTTCTAAGGTGTCGTATTTGTTTTCTAGGGGAATTCTAAAGTATTCTGTTTTTTTCCTGGGTTGGCCTGTGCATTAGTGGTTATTTTTTTTTGTGTGTGTTCTTCAAACTGGGGGCAAGGATTGCACTCACTAGCCTATGATCGCTGCATTTTACGTATCTATACCCTGTAGCTATCAGATGAATGAGATCACTAAGACATTTAAACACTTTTTTTTTTTTCAACGATCGAGTGACTGGGACAAACTACCACCAGTCCACAAAGAGAATGAGAACTATGAATCTTGAACTGTAATACACCTGTATGGTTCCATGTCGTACATTTGTTTATGATGTTGGTGCATGTGAATGATATGTTTTTATTGATCATTGTTTATTCTTATTGTGTATTCGTTAGCCTTGTGCTTCATGTGTTTATTAAACCAACTATTTTTTTTTCTATGTTCATTACTTATTTACACACACACATGCACACACATCCACTATACCTAACAGAATGGCTGATTGGGTGAGTTGGTAATTCATGATACTTGAAATATGAGGGCGTTACTACACAGGAACTTAAGTATATAACTACATCTGTTCATTTGCCCTGCTGTTCTGGGCTCAAGGCCTGCAGTATCCTGCTAACAGATAAAACAAAACTTCTACTCAATTTTGTGATGTGTTTATATCTGCTTACCTATTGTGAAGCAAGTTTTTACGAACTCACTGGAAAGGTAAAGAGCATGCTTGATACTGGCTGTTGGGTGTGTGCCCAATTCTTGCATATTTATATGCTGCGTTCCCCAAAGCAACTCTGCCTACGCAAAGCCCCAAACCTTGCTTGTGCTTGTCTGTAATGTCGTTTGGGTTTTTCAGTACTCCCTGCAAGTCTGCATGGGCAACTTTTACGTTACACTAATATGAAAAATATAACAGTCCTAGTTAGAGCATGTGGTGACAGCATCATGGTGTCAAATAATTTGCAATACCGATGCCACTTGTCCATTAAAATTTGTGCTTGCTAATAAATGCATTAAAAAGTGTGTGATCATGCAGGGTGGTCATTTCAACACCTGCGGTAGGGCAAGTGATTTATAAGTTTTACAAACCTTTACGAGTCATGTGTGGCATGCCGCATGACATTCAGTTTTTTTTCGCACTTTTCCTTATTTCTTATTTATTCTTTCTTTTTTTTTTGCACTGTGCATAAAAAAATGGGACGAGACAGTAAATTTTCATCCTTCCTGAATCTTTGACCGTAAGCTGCATTAAAATCGAATAATTTGCAGGAAAACTACAGCCCAATGAAACAGATCAGTTCTAAAAGAATGACCATGCACATTTGAATACATGTCTAGCTGGCATGATTTCACTGCCACGACAACAGCAGCTTTGCTGGATGCATTAGGCAGCGTTTTGAGAATATGACACCGATTTCCTCACTCAGCCTTTTCAGACAAGCGGTGAAAAACGTAATACCGGTGTCACACAACCCCTTTCGATCACAATCGGGCCTGATCCACATCGAATTTCTTGATCATGATTGGGTCTTTTACTCAAGCTGAAGAAGGCGGCCATCGCTGTTCATAAATTTAATACCCATAGGGCTCAAACGCGATGTAAAGGCGGTGTCTAGCGTTACGCCCAGACGTAACGATTAACGGTTGCTAAAGTAACGTCCAGGGTGTCGCTCACGGAGCGCACTTGACTCTCACTTCGCCAGCATACGTGGATTGTCACTCGGGGAGCTGAGCCCGCAGCGCATTCACTGTGAACACGCGTCCCGGACGCAACACGTGCGCTCCGCCTCTTTCAGCTACGCTACTATAAGTACAAATGCGTACCCACATGCAAAAAGTTCGTCGTCTACAAGATCGGCATCTTCAGAAATTGCGAGGCCCTTTAACTAAAGCAAGGGGCAATCTCGAAGCGTTCGATGGGTGTAACAACTGGAACGGACGGAAAGTAAACACACCTCGGCCGCAGATCACCATCCGCGCGCGCTTAACAAGCAGCTGAGTGGCTGGGTTTCTTAGGGATAAACAGTTGCCTATCCGCTGACTCGGTTGATGGTCCAAAGTCGACGTTCGGCCCCGCCGTCGCAGCTCCTCTCGACGTCCCCGGGCCGTCGCCGTCGATCAGACGCCTCGCTGATCGTCCTCCTCGCCGATGCTTCCTTCCTTTCGGAGAACACCGGTCTCTCCCAGTTAGGCCTAACTGCCGGCCTCTCTTCAGTGCCACTGGCTCAAACTGTCGACGTGGCTCCGGGATTGTCGGTGGGTCGCCGTCGTCTTGCCGAGCTGTGGTAGTGCCGCAGGTGCCATGAGAACTGCGTGATGAGGCTGCCGCAATCCCGGGACGCCTCGCTCGGTAGACCCCGAGGTCGACGGCCACCCTCCCGGGGCATGCACAACGCTGCCTCCAGAACTCAGCCCTGCTGTTCCCGTCGCGGACGCGACGCTGGCCTGCACCACCTTGCTCCTCGACGACTCCACCGAACAATGACCAACTCTTCTTCCGTGGTCTTTCTCAACGGCTCGGGTCGCGTGGCACGCGCCTTTCTCCGGCCAATGGCTTGCGTCGACGTGGCGGGGGTGCACACCATCGGGTACTTTTCCAATCCCCGCACACCATCGACGCCTTGCGCTGTCCGGCGCGCGCCCCGTGCCCCTTTACTCATGACACACGATTGCTGCAGTCTTTGCTCTCATTGTGCATGTTGCTGCGGCAAGAATGAGGAGAAGTACTCCCAAGAAAGGTCGAAGAGCTCTTGGGCAGCAGTATTATCTGCAAAATATGTAACTTGCAAGTGTGAACACACTACTCACTTCATTTATGCAGCATCGCTTGCAGGCTTGGAACACACAAAAATGCTATTTATTAGCTTTTTTTTCTGCCTACAGATGGCACCACAATCAGCAGCCCTCCGCGATTTTAGCCAATGTCGTGTTTGGATTTTGATACATGGAGCCTATGGAGAGTTTTGCAACTCATGTGATTGAAGAACTCTGGCTGTAACAAGGTCCAGCTGACACGAAAATAGCTTTGTTATAACTGTTTGTAGAAGGCAGCGCACAGACACAAGGACGAAGAAACAAAGTAGACGCCACGGGGGCTGACTAAAAACTGGTCTTTATTGCCATCACGTGTACATATATATGTGCCAAAAATACGCAGCTGCAAAAACTAAAATCAGGTTGACAATGATGGTTTAACCGGTGAAAGGAAATGATAAAAACACTCTTTAAAAGATATCACACATGCGTGGTGGTAGATAAACAACAGACGGGAAATGATCAAGCACACAATAAAATAAAAAGCTGTTTGCAAGAACAAAGGTGACCACTACGTGTTTGATGTAAATGAATAATCTCAGCGTCAGACAAAGAAATGGAAGGCCTGCTGATGCATTTGTCACCTCCTTCATGAATGAAGAAGGCCTCAACAACCTTGTGCTCTATCTTATCTTTTCTTTTCTTCAAGAACTGCGTGCCATGAAAGTCCGCAGAGCAGCCACGACGCCTGCAATGGTCAGCCAGAAAACCACTATTCATATTACGGACATTGTAATCGTGCTCCTTAGCCCTTTCATTAAAGCATCTGCCAGTCTGGCCATATACTGGCGACCACAGCTTAAAGAAATCTTGTAGATAACATTGGAAGTGCATTCGGTAAACTTGTTCCTGTGCTTGATCGTGCATCCAGGGCTTTTGCCTTTGTTTGCATGGCACATAACTTTGAGAGTTTGCAGGGCGCAGACAATACAAATTTAACGCCATGCTTTGAGGCAATTTTCTTAATGTTGTGTGAAATCTTGTGAATGTATGGCATCACATGCACATGTTTCTTCTATTCTCTGCCAAGTTTTCTCTTTTGTTTGATCACGTTTGATGTTCTATAATAGCGTGTCACAAACTGCAGAAATTAATTCAGAAGGATAACCCGCTTGCTTCAGTCTGGTAACCTGGCCATCAAATCTATAACAGACAGCATGTGCATAGGATTTATTCAGGGTGGACTGCAGGCAGTTTACTGCAATGCTTTGCTTGACGAGCTTGGAACGAGCGCTGTCATGAGGCAAAGTGGTTTCTTGGATCAAGGATTGTACTTCCAACAGATGTGGTTGTCCGCAAAACGCAAGCGGATGTGAAGAAATTGCAGAGTTGGCTTATCAGGCCTTTCGTACGTAAATTTCGGCCCTTTCACTATGAAATACATGCAGTACATGAAGCATCCTTCAAAATTACTAAAAAAACATGGTTGATCCCTCCGTCATAGGAATCGGAATAACACGAAAGTAAGACGTGCTCTCATAGAAGTAAGTGAATGTTTGCTGTACATTGATATAAGAGTGTTTGCACAATGTCTATTGATGTCTGGCAGATACAGCACCGTTTAACGTGGATGCGCTCACTTTGATGCTTGGTGGTTTATCTCTATGCCGACGACTAACGTCCATGTTCAATGATTAACAAACTATTGTGGTAGCTGTAGTAGTTAATGGTGAAAGCGTAATCGGAGAACGAGGTGTGGTAGCCAGAAGAGCGTCGCATATTGGACGCAGAACTTGGTTGCCATCCCTTGGCATGTTAAAATGTGATTAAACACCACAGCCCGACTAGAGGGAAATGCAAAGCGCGTTGTGTCGCCCCGGTAGCCCGGCCGCGATTTTTCTCGGGGCGAGCGCGTGAGCATGGAACGCGGTGTTACAGCCAGGTGAGGCAGGCGCGCGTCGCAGAGCTATTTTTGGTTTGGATTAGCGTGATGTTATGAACGAGGTCGCGCTTTTACGACGCTTGGGCTCAGGTCGCCACCTTGCGGTGTGTTAAGGCATTAACAAAATTGAACTTCTATTGAAAACGCGCTGAATGAGACGGACGTGTAACGCGTTGCAGGTACTAATCGCGGAGGCCACAGTAATGACAAATTACTTTAATTTGGCTCTCCCAGAGGGCAACACCACACCGCCGACCGGGAGTGCGGTAGATATAAAAGGCGCGTTTGTAAAGCCTCTAGAGTCTGTGACCGTGGCGCAGTGGCTAGCACGCCCGGCATCTGTTGTTGCTGACCGAGCGGTCGTGGGTTCAACGCCCGTTGACGGAACTTTTTTTTCTTTGACGTTTGATCGTGTACATTTTTTCTACGTCATTTCCGTGACGGAAATACGTCACTGAAGTCTTGGTGGACCCCGGCATAAAACACTTTCGTGTTAAAAATCATCCACATATCTAAATATACTGATGATTTGCGGCACGTGCAGTTTTTCTTGAATATGGCAACCAACAACAGACAAGAAGAGATCGCATATCACTGGTGCAATGGACGAACCAATACATATTCCCTCTTTCTGAACGTAATGCTTATCGTTATAAAAACAACAGTGGAAGTCAGATAAAATTCCATGAGAGACAAAATCGTCAGCGGAAACTCCTGTTTCACATGAAAACTGCAATTCACCATATTCCGGAACCTTTTCTCGAAAAGCCAGAAGCATTCCTTTATGTTGCACAGAATAATAAAGTTCTTCAACATAAGCAGAGACGCCACTAAATGAACCAGAATTCAAACCTTGTAAATGCTTCAGAAAGTCCACGGACTTGCGAATGACGAAGGGGTCGTCCTTCACCAATACTTGAAGGTGCCTTTGAAGGTAGCGGCTGACGTGGCGTTGCCATGTCGCATCTTCAGAAACAATGGCACGAAACGGAGATTCCGGTTTGTGAGTTTTCACTGTAACAAAGACTTTGAGGAAGCCTTTCTCTTCTTTCTTTGCCGTTGCCTTGAGATTCTGTAGGTTTAAATCCTCTAGGAGTTGAAGTGCACGGCGCCTTAACTTCCGAGGATCAAAAGGAACTACCTTGATGTTTTTCATCATAGCTGACATGGATCTTTCCTGAGTTGTTGTAACTGTTGTTATATCAGTTGTTATAACTGTTCACTTCTTATATGGAGGCTCAACTTTATGTACAGCTTGTTTGCTGGAGTGAAATGAATGCTGGGCATGCAGGTGCGAGGTGCACCGGCCATTGCCATGGTGGCCGCACTTGGCTTGGCTTCTGAGCTGACGCTGGTCAAGCTGCCTGGGAGCCGCCCAGAATTGGCTGCCTACGTACGCAGCCGGCTGGAGTACCTCAAGACATCACGCCCCACGGCAGTAAACCTGGCAAACATGGCTGCTCATTTTGAGAAGATGGCCGATGCGCTCACCAAGCAAGAAGGACTGTCCGTGGAAGCCATGCGTGATGCGTGAGTACTGTGTCACATGGTTTCACATTAGCAGTGTAGAACTTGGCAAGATGTAGTTGGAGAGACGGAACTGTGCAAGCAGCAGCACTTTGTTTTGATCTTTTATACAGGTAGTGCCATGTTCATAATTAAAAGACCTGGGTAGTAGGCACCATAGAGTTTCCTAGTAATACACGAGAGGGAACTCTGGCACTAGTGTGTGTGGGAGCTGCAACGCATGGCGCTTCAGCCAGCATGGGAATGATGGGCAATACACAGATTTGTCTAAGCTTCGTTCTTTCGACTCCGTTTGGCTCCCTGCGGCATGCAGCTGCTCTGCCGCAAGACGGAAGTTCAGCAATCGTTCAGCAGTTCCATTTTACTACCTTGACAAAAAGCTCACCAACTGAAATCGGGTCAAAAAGTTCACAACGGTCCATTCTTTTATTCGAAACGAATGCCAAAACACAGCGATGAACAAAGCCACAAGTGGGTTCGAAGTTGTAAGCATGAAAATTAGGCAAATCCGTGTACTACCCACCATTCCTATGGTGGCTGAACGATCGCAGTGCCAGAGTTCCCTCTAGTAAATAGTGTTGTAGGAAACTTTATGGTAGGTACCAACATGCAAGGATTATGCTTTGGTAGGACTCTCCGCAGTTGTTTTCACTGAAGTTACTGAAAAGAAAAAGACATTGCAAGAAGTGTGCTGCCAAGTAGTTCTATATTTTATGGCACTGCATCCAGCTGCCATGCTTTGTTATACCGAAGACAGCTTCGACATTCGTGCTTTGTCTCATGTACTTTTTAATGCAAGATACTAGTTAGCAAGAATTAGTCTGTTGTTTGAAGGCAAAACCATTTCATGTTTATCAGCACGAATTGAAGCTCCATACTGTGGATGTCTGTAAAAGTGGAAAAGGCATTTCATTTGTGTTAGTACTGCATCTTCTGAATAATGAACAAGGGCCGGGTGTTCATTTCTGTTGCCGAAGTCGTGCATCTGGAGGTGAGACAAGCCTCCCATTGCCCATGTCGTGCCATGGACGTGGTTTGATGAGAAATCGTATGACAGGGAATGTCGCTGGGGCCAACATTCCAACAAGAGGATTCATCTTCGTCAAACAAGTGCTCTTGCGGAAACGGTGACTCCAGAAGCATTACCTGGTAAATGATTTCTCATCACTTTACGTGTCCATTTTCCCACGAACACTTGTTCGGATGTGGATGTTGTGCACCACCCTTAGGCGCTAACCCTGGCATTTTAGCCGTGATCCCCTACCGGGCCCTTGCTGCAAAGAGAGTCTGTAAGATGACGGTTGATTTCTGCACAAGTCGTCGTTGCGCTAAGTTAAACATGTTCAAGTATTCTGCACAAGTATCCTGTACAAGTATCCTGTAAGAGAATGGTCATTATCCTAGACCATTCTCTTACATTATCCTCGAGCTGTGAGTAGACAGCAGTCAGGGAGGGCAGCTTGTGCGTTTTATGAATAATCAATGATGTGACAATCCTGCCACGATGCAAGAGGCTATACCATGGTGAAGGATAGGCTGTACAGCTCAGCATACTACTTTTCATGGGAACCATCGTTAAAAGTGCAACACCACACAACACACGAGAAGACCAGACGAGCACAGGCGCAAACAATAATAATAATAATAATATCTGGGGTCTAACGTCCCAAAACCACGAGAGTACGCCCAGCAAACATGACTTTCGCTGAACGTGAATTGCAAATCTAATAACTGAAGCTTACTTTCTTCTGCACGTTAAAAAGTGAAGGTTAGCCCTTTTCCATGATTTCTAAAATCTTCTAGAACACACTTCAGTGCATGCTCATATGAGGATGAGCACTTGTTAAAAAATTACACCATCTCCCGCTAAAGGGGACCATGAGGCGATGCGAAGCCGGAGCACTTGCACGATCGCGTTTCGTTGGCGTTCGTTGGGCATGCTACCGACCTCGCGTCGTGGAACGCGAAGAGGGACGCTACGCGCGTCGTATCTTCCATCTAGCCCGGCCGTTAATTCTCACAGGGCGAGCGGGGAACGCGGTCGACAGGCGGGCGAGAGGGGGGCAGCGTAGGAGAGGAGGGAGAAGGGGAGGGGACGCGCATGCGCTCGAGCTCATCGCGGCGTTGCGCAGGAGAGAATTTCGGCATGTCTAGCCCGCGTTTCAGTGGAAGAGTGGAAAGGGGAGGGGAGGGGAGAGGGGGAGGGGGAGGGGAGAGGGAAAGTGGATAGAGGAAGGGGAGAGGGAAAGTGGAGAGGGGAGGGGGAGGGAGGGGAGAGGGAAAGTGGAGAGGGGAAGGGAGAGGGTGAGTGGAGAGGAGGTGTGTGGAGAGGGTATGCGCATGCGCAGTAAGGGTGGTCACGCCGCACACCCCACCACCACCACCACCGGATTGAGCTCCGCCTTAAGATACTTCGCATCTAAAAGAACTAAGAAGTCGTCCACATAATGAAAAACTTGAAGGACCTTGTCACTCTAAAGTGATAGTATGCGTTTAATAGCTTAGTACGGTGAGCGTCTTAGAGGCGGGACAGCGACGGGACAAGCGGTCAGTTCCCAAAACGGAGCCAACACGAGCACCAACCACAACAACCGTCTTCTTCATCGTTTCTCTACGGTAACTGTATTTATCACTACAATCACTCCCCGGCAGAAAAGGAGCCATCCTGGTGACCTATGGCACAGGTAATACTGGCGGGTCGTAGTGAGGTTTCAATCGGTCGACGTGAACAGTCTCGCGCCAGCGGCGCCGTTGATCCATAGGTGGCTGAAGAGGCTAAATAATGTAGTTGACCGGTGAAGTCTGGCGTAGGACCCGGTAAGGACCGTCATACTCAAGGAGAGCTTTGCGGAAAGGCCGGGGGCAGATGAGGGCACGCGAAGCCACACGATTGTTCCAGGTGAATATGACGAAGGAGATAATTTCGGTCATGAGAGGTTTCTGGTGGGCCTGGTCTTCCGTGGTAAGCGAGCGTGCGAGCTGCCGACATTCTTCGGCATACGTGGCTGCTTCAGCTAGCGTCGTAGTTCTGAGGGGTCCGGTCGGTACAGAAGAAGAGTATCCAAGAACGAGGAAGGTTCCCGACCATAAAGCAGGAAGAACGGAGAAAAATCCCGTAGTAGACTGAATGGCGCTGTTGTAAGCATACGTGACAACGGCAGTAAGTGTCCCAATTCGTGTGGTCATCGGAAACATACATGGAGTAGTATGTCGCCGAGTGTGGATTGAAGCGCTCGGTTCATCCCGTTGGTTTGCGGGTGATATGCGGTAGTAGTTCGATGGACAACGTTGCATTCGCGGAGGAGGGACTTCTACGGCTTTGGATAAGAAGGAACGTCCGCGGTCACTGAGTAGCTCGTGAGGCGCACCATGCCGAAGAACGAGCTTTCGAAGAATGAACAAGCCGACCTCATGCGCGTGGCCTCTGGAAGCGCGGAAGTTTCAGCGTAGCGCGGAGGTGGTCCACAGCAACGATCACCCAGCGGTTGCCATAGGTGTGTACGGTAGGAGACCGTACAATCGATCCCGATGCGGTCGAACGGCCGAGAGGGACAAGGCAGTGGCCGGAGTGGCCCTGTGGTCGTGTGCAGAGAGCCCTTCCGGTGTTGGCTCTTGGAGCATGAACGGATGTACTGCCGAACAAAGCGGTACATTCCGCGCCAGTAGTATCGAATCCAGAGGCGTGCATATGTCTTCACCACACCAGCATGGGCACATTGCAGATCCGCGTGAAAGGAGGCACAGACGTCAGAACGAGATGGCGAGGGATTACCAGCAACCATTTGCGGCCATTAGACAGGTAGTTTCGGCGGTACAGGAGGCCGTCACGGATTTAAAGTGGCGTGCAGTGCGTCGAAGCGAGCGGTTGGTTGTACGTGGAGACGCCTGAGACAGATACTCTAGGAGAGAGGCTATCCATGGATCCTGGCATTGCTCAGATGACATGTCGGCATGTTCAGAGATGAACAATCGCAGCTGGAAATAGACGCAACACCATGTTCATGGGGAAGTGGCGAACGAGAAAGAGCGTCGGCATCCGAATGCTTACGGCCTGACCGATAGACGACACGAATGTCATAATCTTGGGACGGAGCGCCCAATGAGCTAGGCGACCAGATGGGTCTTTATGACGACAACCAGCACAAAGCGTGGTGATCAGTCACGACGTTGAATGTGCGGCATATAGGTAAGGTCGAAATTACGTGATTGCTCAAACGATGGCAAGGCATTCTTTTTCCGTGACTGAGTAGTTCTTTGCCGCTTTAGTAAGAGTGCGACTGGCATAGGAAACGACCTACTCGTCGAAGCCAGATTTACGCACGCAAGAACAGCATCGAGGCCTACTCCACTAGCGTCCGTGTGGATTTCGGTTGGAGCATCCTGGTCAAAGTGGCGTAGGATAGGTGGGATGTCAGAGATGGCGTAAAGAGGCGAATGCTTTGTCGGAAGCGGAAGACCACGCCGAGATGTCTTGGTTGTCGGCAAGTAGCTGTGTGAGTGGGGCGATTATTGTCGCGAAATTGCGCACAAATTGGCGAAAGTACGAACAGAGGCCTATGAAGCTACGGAGTTCTTTTAGTATAATGGCCTGGGAAAAGTCGGCAACAGCGCGAAGCTTTGCAGGATCGGGACGGACACCATCCTTGCTGACAGCGTGCCCTAAGATGGTAAGCTGGCGTGCGGCAAAATTGCACTTCTTCAAGTTCAGCTGCAGTCCCGCGTCCGCAAGGCAAGTGAGGACGCTTGCGAGGTGACTGAGGTGGGAGTCGAAGTCCTTTGAGAAAACGACGATGTCATCCAGATAGCACAGGCACGTGTTCCATTTTAGGCCTCTTAGGATGTTGTCCATCAGACGTTCGAAGGTGGCAGGCGCATTACAGAGGCCAAACGGCATCACGTTGAACTCGTACCATCCGTCAGGAGTTACAAACACAGTCTTGGGCGGTCGGCTTCATTCATAGGAACCTGCCAGTAGCCCGATCGAAGGTCTAAAGAAGAAAAGAACTCTGCTCCTTGCAGGCAATCGAGAGCGTCGTCAATTCTGGGCAGCGGGTAAACATCTTTTCACGTGATCTTATTAAGACGCCTATAATCATACAACGCAGAATCTGATGCTGCCGTCCTTTTTTTTTTCTCACCAGCACAACCGGGGAGGGCCCAAGGGCTGTGTGAAGGTTGTATCACGCCACGTTGAAGCATGTCGCTCACCTGCTCGTCAATGACCCGGCGTCAGCGTGAGAGACTCGATATGGATGCTGGCGCAAAGTGCATGGTTGCCGGTGGTCAATGCGGTGAACGCTGGCAGACGTTCGGCCCAAAGAACTTGGTTATGGTCGAATGACGTCTTGAAGCGATCAAATAGCGCCAAGAGTTGGGTACGCTGAGCAGGGGGGAGTTCAGAATCAATCGATGGAAGGAATGCCTCGAGAGTGAAGCGGTAGTGGTATCAGAGGTAAGGCTGTTGACGTGACCATTGTCGAGCCATCAGGCGGTGACTGGAGTAAACAGAAACTATTTCCTCAAGGTGACCTATGAGTTCGCCGCGGAATAAGGTGGCTGGGGAAGAATACGGGTTCGTGATATAAATGGCGCCGCAAGAGTTTTCTATAGTGACAACTGCGAATGGGAGAAGGAAGCTCTTGTGAGAGCCAAAGGCTTTGGAGGGTGTAAACAGGGCAGTGACAGGATGCGCCGTCGCAAGAGAGTGGCACAAGAACAGAGGAGGAGTGTGAGTGTCCGCAGCGACGACGACTTGAGAAGATAATGCCTGGTCAGAGGGCCGGTCATACATCGGCGTTTGACACAGCGGCAGTTCACACATCGTTGACAACTCTAGTTCGGCACGCGCACAGTCAACGACGGCGTGATGAGCGGAAAGGAAGTCCAGCCCAAGATGATGTCATGCGAACATGGTGAAAATACGACAAATTCAACTGCATACAAAACGTCCTGTATGACTAGCCGAGCTGTGCACGCCACAGAAGGTTGGATGTGGTGCGAAGTTGCTGTACGGAGAGAGACGTCGGAAAGCGGGACACAGCACTCAGCACAGACACAGCAGCACCAGTATCAACGAGCGCTTGCACAGCTACACCATCAATATACACGGTTATTTCGTTGGCGGGTAGAAATCGAGGCCTTGAAGTTTTCGATATGAGCGCAGCTCTTGCCTCGGGAACTGCGATGGTTAGTTTTCCGCTGGGACGGGTGGCGGTCAATGAGCCATAGGCGAAATAGAACGGCGCCGTGGTGAGGGTGACCGATGCCTGTCGAAGCCGCGACGACTTGACAATGACGTGTCCGACGTGGGGTGGAAGGAACTCGACTTAGGTGGCTCTGTACGATAGTAGCCATAACCTTCTTCGCCAGCACCTTCGCGGAAATGACGACGATGACAGAAACGGGCAACATGGCCAGGGAGACGGCAGGAGTAGCAGATCGGCCTGTTGTCGGGTGTGCGCCAAGGATTGGAGGACGGTGGTGCGGGACGGCGAAAAGGAGGCGGCTCCGGGCGTACAGGCGGACTTGCTGCGTAGAAGGCATTAGCCTGTCGAGCAGGGTCCGTGACGAGTGGTAGCGACAGCGATGGTCGTCTGGCGACCTCAGCGTAAGTCAGATGTGCGGAGGTAGGCGAATGATGGTAGGTGGAAAGCAGAGCGTCCAAGACTTGCTCCTCTATCGCTTGTCGGAGCGTTGGGGTCAGTGTATGCGCACTGGTCGGAACGTAAGGCACAAGAGATAATTGTCGCGCCACTTCTTCGCGGACGAACTGCTGTATCTGTTGCATTAACGCGGTCTGGTCGGTAGAAACAGCGCCAACGGTTAATGCAGACGTTGCGGCCATGTCGAAGCTCAGCTGTCGCGTAGAAATGCGCTGTCTCCGCAGCTTGTCGTAGCTCTGACAGTACTGCGACAGTTTGGGGGTTTTTGGCAACGAGCATTTGGAAGGTGTCGTCTTCGATACCTTTCATAATGTGCCAGATTTTGTCAGTATCAGACATGTCTGGATTGACACGACGGCAGAGGTCCACAACATCCTCGATATAAGACGTGAAGGTCTCACCAGACCGCTGCGCGTGGCCGCGCAAGCGCTGTTCGGCGCGGAGCTTGCGAACAGCGGGTCGGCCGAATACTTCCGCGAAGCGTGTCTTAAAGGACGACCAGTTAGGAATGTCAGCTTGGTGATTGTTAAACCACAGCTGTGCCACACCCGCGAGATAGAAGTGAACGTAGCCAAGTTTATCGGCTTCATCCCACTTATTGTGCGCGCTTACTATTTCGTATGAAGATAGCCAGTCTTCGGCGTCTTGCTCTTCAGAGGCGTTGAAAATCACCGGATCCCGTTGTCTTGGCATGCCGGAACAGGTAAGAGATGGGGTTGGGGTAGCAGCTTGCTGGGCCATGTCGTCAGGAATTGACGAGGCGGGGGGTAGAGTCCGAGAACGAAGTTCCAGGGTGAAGAACCCAGCACCTCCGCCAATTGATAGTATGCGTTTAATAGTTTAGGTACGGTGAGCGTCATAGAGACGGGACAGCAGTCAGTTCCCAAAACGGAGCCAGCACGAGCACCAACCACAACAACCGTCTTCTTCATCGTTTCTCTACGGTAACCGTATTTATCACTACAGAAGAAATAAAACTATCGTGTAAAGAGCGATTGATGGATGATAAAAAGATTTGGCCACGTGCATTCCTTATTATCACTTTTGCTGTGTTCGGTTTTCGCCCACAAAGACTGTCAGCAACGCTCAGCGCAAACCGCATGTTCGAGAAGCTTCGCGATTATTGTAGATCGTTTTGTTAAGATTGCGCGCAAGACGCGAACACTAGAGCTTATTCTACAGCTTGCGCGACAACCAGCGATAACGCTGGAATATTCGACGGCACATGTATAAATGCCGACGTGCTTCACCGCTTGTCAGTTGATTGACAGCCGACGCTCTGTTCGTCGCTATCAGTGCATACCGTGTGTATTGCTGTAAATTAACTTTCCGTTTCTTGGCCACAAGTTCGGTCAAATAAAGAGTTTCATCTTGGACATGTCGCCTACGGTCTTCGTCATGTCACGACCCCGTGACATCTGGTGAAGGTGCTTCCCGCTCCATGTACCGAACACCCCCCTCCAACCGTGAGCCAAGTCCACACCGTCAACAGGACATCGACGCCAACCAGCGGGCCAGCCGCAGGCAGCAAGATCTCCCACCTGAATACGGACCCCTACCTGACAAGACCAAGACCGCGACGAGGACGACAGGCACGATGACGGCCACAGTGTCCCCTGCAGTGATTGTGATGCATCCACCCAGAGAGCCGTCGACCTTCTTGGAGTGCCACATGACGACCCCGAAACCCGGCTCGAGACGTTTGAAAGGGTCTCAACATTCAACAACTGGGACTCCGAGGACAAGCCGTGCGGCGTCTACTTTTACCTGGAAGACACAGCAAGGACCTGGTTCGAGAATCGGGAGTGCACCCTTCGAACCTGGGACGTCTTTCGCAGCGCTTCCTGAAAACGTTCGCGAGTGTCGTCCGAAACGAAAGGCCGCAGCCTTGCTGGAGAGACGGGTCCAACTCCCAAACGAAAGTGTGGCCATCTTCGCAGAGGAAATAACCAGACTGTTTCGCCACGCTGACGCTGCCATGCCCGAGGACAAAAAAGTTCGCTTCCTTATGCGAGAAGTCAAGCAGGAGCTGTTCGTGGGACTGATGCGGAACCCATCAAGCAGCATCCAAGAATTTGTCTCAGAAGCAACCACCATCGAGAAGACGCTGGAAATGCGAACCCGCCAGTACAACCGCCGCTTGATCCAAGACAGCGCAGTGGTTCAAGCCATCGGCTCCAACGATCTGCGCGAAACGATCCGAGCCATCGCGCGAGAGGAGCTGCGAAAGCTTGCACCTTTTGCACAACCCGAAGTGACGTCGATTGCTGATGTTGTACACGAGGAAGTCCAACAGTCACAGGGTGTTCCTCAGCCGGCACTACCGCAGCTGCAAGCAGTGAACTATGCTGCTGCAGCCCGACGCAACGCCCCCCTCGTCGACCACGTCAAGACGCCGCGCCGCACCATCAGTTCCGCCGCCAGGCACCACCGCCGCCAGCACCAACGTCATGCCGCCCCCAGCCGGCCATGATACACGCCGAGGAAGACTGACGTTTGGCGCGCCCCTGACAACCGCCCGCTCTGCTACCACTGCGGGGAGGCCGGCCACATGTACCACCACTGCCAGTACTGACAGATGGGGTTGCGCGGATTCGCCGTCAACGCGCCGCGCCCCCATCCAGGCGAACAGCCTCGCGACATCGACGACTACCTCACCGGAACACACTGGCAAGAACGATGACCTTCCCGCTCGTCGTCGCACCGCCGGCAGTACACTGGCCCAAACCGGGGCCGGTCGCCTAGCTCGTATCCGGGAAACTAAGGGCAGCAACCGATGGAGGTGCGGTTGCTGTACGACGAACTACCGAAGATTCTCCGACGCCGACGATGACGCCGCGATGAAACCATCAGAACACGAAGCGAACCAGACAGACCCTTGACGACGAAATCTCGCGGACCGAAGACCCGTCGACGCCACATGGGAGCAGCGGAACAAACCGACGCAGCCGTGACCCGGCGCCGCAATTTAACCGCAACGCAAGACGACGGATTAGCGACCTCGATGTACTATTCGACGGCCACAGCGTCACCGCTCTCGTCGACACTGGAGCCGACTATTCCATCGTCAGTGGACCATTTGCCACAAGGTTGAAGAAAGTTAAGACTGCTTGAGAAGGCCCTGAGATCCGGACCGCTGGAGGCCATCTGATAACGCCGATTGGTGTCTGCACGGCGAGAGTCACCATCAATAACCGGTCTTATCCTGCGAGCTTTGTAATCCTACAAAACTGCTCCAGTGATGTGATACTTGGAATGGACTTCCTAAGTGACCACGGCGCGTCATCGACCTGAGGTCTGAGTCGATAACACTAACCTCAGAAAAAGCGCTCCCGCCCCATGTGACGCCAGGGAACCATGCATTGAATGTGATAGATGAGCAAGTGACCGTTCCAACGCGCTTCAGCTTCATTATTTCCGTCGGCACGGAAGAACCTGCGAACCTTGAAGCCGTCATCGAGGGCGATCAGCACCTATTCCTGAACCGTTACATTTGCGTCGCACGAGGTATAGCCAAGCTGCGCGACGGTAAAACAAAGGTAGTGCTGACAAACTTCAGCCACGAATATAGGCACTTCAACATTGGTACGACAGTTGCCTACATCGACGAATGTGTGGCCGCCAGCAATGCTTTCGCCCTCTTCGATGCTGCCGAACCTGCTTCGACGAATCGAGGTCCCGAACCGGATTTTGACGTCAACCCAGCCTTCGAAGGTCAAGCAAGACCAGCTCAAAACCCTGCCCTTGCAATATAAGGACTGCTTCTCGTCGTCATCAAGAATGCAACAGACCCCAGTCGTGAAACATCTCATCATAACAGAATAAAGTACCCGACCAATCTGTCAGAGCCCGTACCGAGTTTCGACGCGACAACGTGAGGCCGTCAACATCATCCAGCCGTCCAAGAGTCCATGGGCGTCACCTGTGGTGTTAGTGAGGAAGAAGGATGGGACCCTACGTTTCTGCGTCGATTATCGTCGCCTGAACAAAATCACGAAAAAGGACGTGTACCCTCTCCCACGTAGAGACGACGCCCTAAATCGACTCCTAAACGCGAAGTCCTTTTCTTCGATGGACCTCAAGACCAGCTACTGGCAAATCGAAGTCGACGAGAGAGACCGAGAAAAGACTGCCTTCATAACACCGGACGACCTGTTCGAGTTCAAGGTCAAGGCCTTCGGTCTTTGCTTGGCACTTGCGACTTTCCAACGAGTCATGGATACAATATTGACGCAAGACAGACATGTTCAAACTAAGCACGCAGGTTCGTGCGCCCTCCAAGAGAACAGCGGCCCGATGCTAAAACAAGAAAAGGCCGTGATGGCACGCGACTTCACAGCGCATGATGCGATGAAGAAGAAATGACGCGCCGCTCGAGGACTTCTTGGAGATTGATTCTTTTTATGGGTCTCCTGCGAAAAACGTTGTGAGCATCTTTCATTTCCGAAATTAGTCAGAAAGACATTTGCGCACCCATCATCCAGCCGGACAATACCTCTGGCCACACAGATCTTTTTCGAGTAAGAGTGCGGTGTTGTTCTCTGCCATTCCTTCATAGTCGCTGAATACGTTGTTTCTGACCGCGACAGCGATGCTGGATCTCGGAGGTACCGTCACGTTGTCGTCTACAATCTGGAGCTCATCGAATTGTTCTTCACACTCAAACGTCGCGATGGCATGCTTCGTTGAGAAGGACACACACGTTTCCTGCAAGTTTATCACTGCACCTTTCGCCTGCAAAAAGTCCATTCCTATAATCACATCTCTTGAGCATTCTGACAGAACCATGAAACTGACGACGTAAGTGAAGCCACGTATTCCGATTCTAGCTGTGCACCTGCCAGCCGGGTTGATAAGGTGTCCTCCTGCGGTTCGTACTTGTGGCCCTGTCCATGGAGTCAGCACTTTCTTCAGTTTTCTAGCAAGTCCTCTGCTCATGACTGAGTGGTCTGCACCTGTGTCTACCAAAGCAGTAGTTTCGCAGCCGTCTATAAGCACTAACAGATCGGAAGCGACGTTACTGTTTCCGCTCATATTCTCGGGTCCATCGTCTTATTTCGGAATCAGTGCTGGAGTTCTGTTCTTGCGTCAGCAGCAGCCTCACCTCCACAGGTCGCCGATTCTAGTTTTCCCGAAGCGGACTTTGGGAACGTCGCCTTGGAGAGTTCGAGGATGGACGTGGGCTCGGCGACCGATACCTCAGTGGCGCTGTTGACCGTGGTTGATGCTGTTGTGAGGGTAAGGACCTTGGCGCGTTGACAGGTACTCCTTGATTTCAGATGGGCGTTCTCCGTTCCTTGGGCAAGGAGCGTTTACGGGAAATCCTCGAAGCCCCGCTTGGCGGTATTCGCACATCCGGTAAAGATGGCCAGCTTCGCCGCAGTGATAGCAAAGTGGAATTCGATCAGGAGTGCGCCATATGTCAGCCTTCCGGAATCTTGTCTCAGGCACGGGTGGCGTGAACCGAGGTTTGGGCAAGTGGGTGGTTGCGTGGACGAAATTACTACAGAGGTTCCTCTGACTGCCTCGGCGTACGAGATTACTGGCTGCACCGGTAACGACGCCTGAGGCTGTGCTTGTGGCTGCTGTTCATGGACTGCCTGTCTTACTTCCTCGCGAACCACTTCCGCCAACGACGCGACCGTTGCCGAGCTGCTGTTGAGCTGTTGCCTCTGGAGCTCTTCTCGAACCACAGATCGAACGAGCTCTCGTAACACGTCGCTTCCCGAAGACTGCTGACACTGCTTCTACAGATGCGACGTTCACATCTTAGTTGTATTGCCTAGCTCGCTGTTGGAGGGTCCTTTCCACCGCTGTCACTTTCGGAATGGATATCGGCGACGGTTCTCGGAGGGCTTCGTACCAAACCACAAAAATCTCCTGCTTCACACCACGCATCAATGCCGAAGCTTCTTGTCCTCGCTCATACTCGGATTGGCACGGCGAAACAAGCGGACATGTCTTCGACATACATCGCCACGCTCTCGTTTCGCTGATTCCTTGCTTGCAAAGCAGCTTCAGCTCTTTCCCTGCAGTCTGTGCTCGGGTACATAGCCAGTAGCTCTGTCGGAAGTCGTCCCATGACCGAAGGGCACCTTCGTGTATTCGAACCACTTTCGTGCGCTGTCCTGCAACGCGAAATAAACGCGGCGGAGCTTCCGGTCTTCGGTCCATCCATTGCAGTCAGCAACGCACTCAAAATCCTCCAGCCAGTCCTCAGCGTCTTCATGGGGTCGCCATGAAAGGCTCGGCGTCCGCGCTGGTCACCACATGTGCGGCGAACTGGGATGTCATTTCGGTGCTGTCATGGGAGACAGCTGGAGCTACTCTAGGCTCTGGTGGCAGGGGAAATTTGGGCGGCTAACCACGTAGAGGACGGCTGGTGCGTTGGTGGACAGGCGTGAGCTCGGTGGGTTCGAGTCGTCGTGGTTCCGGACTGCTTCCTCTAACTTGAACAGGGCTTGAGATCATTACCCCGCACCTCCACCAGAATTGTGACGCACAATTCAGGCAGTATGCAAATAACAAATTATTGAGGGGCTAACTTGTGCCCGAAAAGTAAAATGAAAGATCCTCACAACGTTTTCGCAGGAGACCCAAAAAAAAAAATCATCTCCAAAAGTCCCGAGCGGCGCGTCACTTCTTCATCGCATCACGCGCTGTGAAGTCGCGCCCATCATGGCCTTTTCTTGTTTTAGCATCGGGCCGCTGTTCTCTTGGAGGGCGCACGAACCTGCACGCTTAGTTTGAACATGTCTGTCTTGCGTCATTCACTGCTGATTTGACGCAGTCTATTATAAGACTTATTCATACTTGCCACAGGAAAACAATTGCCTATCACCCTGAAACAAATGGTTTAACTGAGCGGCTGAACAGAACGCTTACCGATTGTTGTCCATTTCCGTAGACTTGAAGCACCGTACGTGGGATAAGATACTGCCGTCTGCCACATTTGCTTACAATACTGCATTGCAGGAGACTACTAAGGTGATGCCATTCCAGCTGGTGTACGGTCGAACAGTTACCACGCCCTTAGATGCAATGCTGCCTGTAAATGACAATGCAGAGCAAAAGCCTGATATCAGCCAGTTCACCCAGAGAGCCGAAGAAGCACAGCAGTTGGCACGGCATCGCATTAAACAGCAGCGCATTGACCTAAATCGATACAACCAGCGGCGGAGAGAAGTTGACTACGCACCGGGCGACAGGGTTGGATATGGACTCCCGTACGGACCCTGGCCTCTCTGAAAAGCTTCTGTGTCGTTATTTCGGCCCTTATCGAGTCCTTCATCGAATAGGTTCCTTAACCTACGAGGTTGCACCGGAAGGACAAGTGAGCTCATCAAGATGCCGACGTCGCACAGAAACTGTGAATGTGGTCAGGATGAAGCCATACTATGACAGGCAATGAACATTGTGCTATACACCTCCAATCAGTTCGAATACCACTTTTCCAACGGAGATCACGAATCAGACCTTGTTAACACATTGCCACCGTACGTGTTAGGTTTCACCGCTCATAAGTCATTGTGGGAGACGAGACGGCGCGGCACTGTACGTCGTACAAAGCTTCTTTCTCGGCTCTCTCTCTGCCTGGTCTTTGGCTGTGCAATTATCAATAGAAAGCAAACGGCTTCCTTTGAGCAGCTTGTCTACCCCGATGGCCAGCAGGGGTTGTGGTCAAGCGACCGTTCTCAGAGGTCGGCAGCCCGAATGTGTGGGAAAATGAGGAGGCAAACGTCTCCTGCTCTATGCCGTCGCCCAAGGCGACAGTATGCGTGACCCCAACAACAACCGGCATGCGCTTTCGGCGCGCCGACTGTAAAGCAGGGTTGAGTCGCAACAATGCACGGTCCGAATGCGTGGGAGGCAGGGACACGCATACGCCTTTTCTTTCCCGGAACCGTTTAACGACTGGCGCCGCGGGTTCAACTCGATGAGTATGGGAAATGGCGTGAATGCACCAGGCTAAGATACCGATGTATTTCAACCGTGAGAACCCCTGAAACGTGGGATAAGGAGAGAGAGAGCCATGATGGGAAAGAGTGCCAAAACGCCTGTCTGCACTGTAAGACACTGCTGTCGAGATTTGGGACAGCCCAGTAGGGAGTGGCTTAATCTGAGGATAAATGGATTGGATAAGGGAATGTCGAGGCGGACCACCAGTGGCCACCTCCCCTTTTCTTTATTTACCGCAAGGTACTTAAGACTGGACGGAATTCGTTTCCCTTCAGTCTAGGCTGTAATCACTTAACTGATAGTAAGACTCCGTACGATGCAACTTTTGTCTGGGCCGTAACCACTTGGTGGTCGAAGTGAGACTCAGTTCTTCGTATGTAGTATCAGTGTTCTAGGCTCTAACTTAAGGAAAGTTAAGTAGAAGAGTAAGATGCTGTTGAGTCTATGTTATCAGTGTGCTTCGGCAAGATGTACATATGACTGTAAATATTTCGCTGCAATATACCTTCAAGTTTTCATTACCTCCAACCTGCCTCCTGCTTCATCGACGTCGATCATCTCCTTGACGGGACTTCAATCCACATCAAGGAGAAACGCGCTTCTCATCGCATCACGCGCTGTGAAGTCGCGCGCCATCATGGCCTTTTCTTGTTTTAGCATCGGGCTGCTGTTCTCTTGGAGGGCGCACGAACCTGCGCGCTTAGTTTGAATGTCTGCCTTGCGTCATTCACTGCCGATTTGACGCAGTCTGTTATAAGACTTATTCATACTTGCCACAGGAAACAACCGCCTATCACCCTCATACAAATGGTTTAACTGAGTGGCTAAACAGAACGCTTACCGATATGTTGTCCATTTCCGTCGACTTGGAGCACCGTACGTGGGATAAGATACTGCCGTCTGCCACATTTGCTTACAATACTGCATTGCAGGAGACTACTAAGGTGACGCCATTGCAGCTTGTGTACGGTCGAACAGTTACCACGCCCTTAGATGCAATGCTGCCTGTAAATGACAATGCAGAGCAAAAGCCTGATATCAGCCAGTTCACCCAGAGAGCCGAAGAAGCACAGCAGTTGGCACGGCAACGCATTGACGCAAATTCGATACAACCAGCGGCGGAGAGAAGTTGACTACGCACCGGGCAACAGGGTTTGGATATGGACTTCCGTACGGACGCCTGGCCTCTCTGAAAAGCTTCTGCGTCGTTATTTCGGCCCTTATCAGTCCTTCGTAGAATAGGCCCCTTAACCTATGAGGTTGCACCAGAAAGACACGTGAGCTCATCAAGATGCCGACGTCGCACAGAAACTGTGATGTGGTCAGGATGAAGCCATACTATGACAGGCAATGAACATTGTGCTATACACCTCCAATCAGTTCGAATACAACTTTTCCCAACGGAGATCATGAATCAGACCTTGTTAACCATTGCCACCGTACGCATCGGGACGATGCGTTCTTGGGGGAGGGATGATGACGCAAGACAGACATGTTCAAACTAAGCACGCAGGTTGGTGCGCCTTCCAAGAGAACAGCGGCCCAATGCTAAAACAAGAAAAGGCCGTGATGGCGCGCGACTTCACAGCGCGTGATGCGATGAAGAAGAAGTGACGCGCCGCTCGAGGACTTCTCGGAGATTGATTCTTTTTTTGGGTCTCCTGCGAAAAACGTTGTGAGCATCTTTCGTTTTACTTTTCGGGCACAGGTTAGCCCCTCAATAAATAGTTATTCGCATACTACTTGAATTGTGCGTTACAATATTAGCTGGCTTGAAGTGGCAAACTTGCCTTGTTTACTTAGACGACGTTGTGGTGTTTTCCTCGAACTTCGACGAACACCTCCAGCGCCTTGAATCCGTACTACAAGCATCGAGCTCTGGACTCACCCTGAAGCCAGAAAATTGCCGCTTCGCGTATGAGCTCTTGTTTTTGGGTCCGTGATCAGCAAGACTGGAGTGCGCCTAGACCCGCAGGAAACAGCTGCCATCGCTGCTTTCCCGCCACCCACCGACAAGAAGGCCGTGCGCCGATTTCTCGGCTTGTGCGCCTATTACAGACGCTTTGTCAAAGACTTTTCACGGATTGCCAAGCCACTAACGCACCTCACGAAGATCGACGTCGAATTCAGATGGCAAACAGCGCAAGTGAAAGCATTTCATGAACTGAAACGACGCCTGCAGACGCATCCGATACTTGCGCATTTCGATGAATACGCTGATACGGATTCACACCGATGCAAGCAGCGTAGGACTCGCCGCCGTCCTTGTGCAGCGGACGGGCGAACTGGAAAGGGTTATCAGTTATGCTAGCCGGTCGCTGTCTAAAGCAGAGGTCAACTATTCCACAACAGAAAAGGAGTGCCTCGCCATCATCTGGGCTACGTCAAAGTTTGGCCCTACCTCTACGGCAGGCCTTTCAAAGTTGTGAGCGACCATCACGTCTTGTGTTGGCTAGCTAACTTGAAGGACCCTTCAGGTTGCCTCGCACGGTGGAACCTAAGACTTCAAGAATTCGACATTACCGTCATGTACAAGTCCGGAAGGAAACACTCCGACGCCGACTGCTTGTCCTGCCCCCGTCGGCCCACCACCACCCGTGACCAGGTTGATGACAGCTTCTTGGGAGCCATAAGTGCCGACGATTTCGCCGAACGACAGCGAGCCGTCCCGGAACTGCAGGGTCTAGTGGAATATCTGGAGGACAGTACCATCGTTGTCGCAAAAGTATTCAGGCCAGGATTGGCATCATTTTCGTTGAAAAACAGCGTCCCCGTAAAGAAGAACTTCTCTCCGGCCCGAGCCAGCTACCTTATCGTACGTTCGGGACTTCGACCAGAAATTCTGCATGCCCTGCACGACGACCCGACGGCTGGACATCTCGGACTTTCCAGCACCGTCGCACGAGCACAGAAAAAGTACTACTGGCCGCGCCTTGCCATCGACGTCATTCGCTACGTAAGGACGTGCCGAGACTGTCAGTGACGGAAGACACCGCCCACAAGACCAGCAGGCTTCCTCCAGCCGATTGCGCCTCCTCGGCGACCATTCCAGCAGATCGGGATGGACGTCCTGGGGCAATTCCCAACGTCAACTTGCGGAAATAAATGGATTGTCATGGCTACCGCCTGCCTCACCCGCTACGCCGAAACAAAAGCCCTGCCCAAAGGCAGTGCAGCTGAGGTAGCCAAGTTCTTCGTTGAGAGCATCGTCCTTCGACATGGTGCACCAGAGGTTCTCATCACCGACTGAGGTACGGCGTTTACGGCTGACCTAACTCGGGCGATCTTGGAATACAGCCACACAAGCCACGGCCGGACCACCGTGTACCACCCACAGACCAACGACCTGACCGAGCATCTAAATAGACCATCGCTGACATGCTGGATATGTACGTCAATGTCAAACACAAGACGTGGGACACCATCCTTCCGTACGTGATTTTCGCGCACAACACGGCCCTACAAGAAACAACGCAGATGACGCCATACAAGTTGGTCTAGGACGGAGCCCGGCAACGACACTCGCCCAAATGTTACCAAACGTGACCGACCAGGAAAATATCGACTGACCACCTACCTACACGCGCGCCGTAAGCACACATCGCTCCCGCCTCAAGAAACGGATCAAGACCGCATCTACTGACAGCCGCCGCTACAACCTTCACACACACCACATGGATGCCAATTCAATTACCGTGCATGGTATGGAAGCCAATTCGCCGATGGGGACTTAGAAGCTTCTTCGACGATACTTCGGACCGTACAGGGTACTTCTACGCCTCGGCGCACTCGACTACGAGGTTGCCCCTGACAGCATTGCGAACTCTCAGTGGCGCCGTGCGCGACCTGAGGTCGGCCATGTCATGTGCCTGAAGCCATATTCGCGCGTTAGTGAATCTGAGGACTACTTTTGCGTTATTATTGAACTTTCTTGCTTGTGCTTATTGTTTATTGTACTTCTTTATTGTTGTGATTTATTGTTGCATGCATTGGCCACGCCCCCCCCCCCCCCTCTGTTTCTGTTCTAAGCATCGGGACGATGCTTTTTCAGAGGGGCATTGCCACGTGTTGTCTTGTTATCACTTTTGCTGTATTTGGTTTTCGCCCACAAAGACTGTCAGCAACGCTCAGCGCAAACCGTGCCTCATTGTTCGAGAAGCTTCGCGATTATTGTAGATCATTTTGTTAAGATTGCGCTCAAGTCGTGAACACTCAAGCTTATTCTGGAGTTTGCATGACAACCAGCGATAACGCTGGAATATTCGACGGCACGTGTATAAATGCCGACGCTTCAGCGCTTGTCAGTTGATCGGCAGCCGACGCTCTGTTCGCCGCTCTCAGAGCATACCGTGTGTATTGCTGTAAATTCTTTCTGTTTCTCGGCCACAAGTGCGGCCAAATAAAGAGTTTCATCTTGGACACGTCGCCTGCGGTCTTCGTCGACGTCACGACCCCGTGACAAATCACACAACACAGGCGCGATATATGAACGAATACAGATGCCTTTCTTTGAAGATAAAGCTGGTGGTCAAATTTGATTAAAGTGGTATGGAGGTAAAATTCTAAAAGGAGGAGGAAATAACTTTATTCCGGTCCTGCGAGTTGTTGGGGCGGGCCTATGGCCCCGCCTAGGAGACGGCCAGGAGTCCTTGAACCCTGGTGGCTTCCTCGGCCCGCTGGACGGCCCAGAGCTGATCCTCGCGGGCGGAGCTGAGCAGCGCGCTTCCCAGCGCGCGCGAAGGCTGTCACTAGAGGCCGCGTTCTCGGTATTGGGACTAATCCCTCGGCATTCCCATACATATGCTCCAGATGGCTCTGGATTCACATTGTTTACATTGGTCCGTTTCGTATATATCCGGATATATGATAAGCGAGAGCGCGGGATTCGGATACGTCCTAGTTTGTAACCGCCGCCATTCGACAGACTGCTTTTTGTCAATTTTGGGTGAGGTGGCGGAAATATGCCCCTCTGTAACCTATAATGTTTTGTGATGTCATTGTATCTGGTCATTCGGTCTTCCCACTCCCATTCGTCTACCGCGCCGTCACGTCCGGAGGGTGCTGTTGGCGGCACTTGAGATCGCAGCTCGGTCGGTAAGCCCTCGAGCCGCGTCGTGTACCACCCCGTTGTTGCTGTCCTCCGCGAGAGCGGGTGTCCATGTAATGAAGATATCTCTTTTGCACGCTTGACCTCCTACAAGCAGAATGCGTAGTGCCTCCAGGGAGATGCGGCCGTTGGCAAAATTCCTTACAGCCGTCTGAGAGTCGCTGACTATCACAGTGCGTTTGTCTGAGCTACCGCGAGCGCTATGGCTACCTCTTCCGCTATCTCGTTACTTGTGGTGCGTATCGTTGCACACGTCTTACAGCGTTTGTCGCTATCGAGTACGGCTGCCGTAAACCCCCGTCTGCGCTTGTATCGAGCAGCGTCTACGAATACTGCGTCCTTGTCATTGCCGAACTTCTTCTGTATTTCCCTTACTCTTTTCTCTCGTCGGTCCGTATTGTGTTCTGGGTGCATGTTCTTGTATGGGGGGTATTATCATTCTTTCCCTTGCCTCTCTTGGATGTCCCCTTGACGCCGTGTTGTGTGATAGCCTATGCCTAGGCGCTCTAGGATATGTCTTCCTGCTCGTGTCTTAGAGAGCCGTTCATATTGTGCCGTACGTTGCACTTCAATAAGCTCGTCTATTGTATTGTGCAGGCCTAATTGTAGCAACTTGTCCGTGCTGGTGCTAAGGCAGCTAGTTTGAATATTTTCCGAATGAGGCATTCTAGTTTGATCTTCTCCGCGACCTGCCATTTCAAGTACGGTGCTACGTATACTATTCTGCTTATGACGAAGGCCTGTATTAACCTGATCGTGTTTTCCTCTCTCATACCGCTGTGTTTATTTGCTATCTTGTGATGAGCCTCATTATTTGAGCTACAGTTGCCTCCAGTCTTCTGAGGGTTTCACCATTGTTTCCCTTGGCTTCGATGAGAAGCCCGAGTACCCTGATCCTGTCGACCTTTGGTATAGACCAGAACACAGAGAATTCCATGCGCATCGCCATATTGCATCGCGCGTCGCGCCATCTATCGCACACGCGGCGAAACAACATGCGCCTGCCACGCCAGCAGACGCTACACAGAGCAAACGTGAAACTCCCGAAACTCAGCCCGTCGGAGAGCGTGTTTCGCGTCTTTTCTAGCCTGGACATTTTCGCTGATTTTATTGGAACATCAAGAACATGTTCTCATGCAAGCCCGCAATGTATACAGTACGTGCTGAGTGGGCTGCGGAAGCACCTCGTCAGATACGTACGCTGTTACATTTGTAAAAAAAACGTTCTCGCTGTAATACGCGTGAATCCTAATTGCCGTGCAGCTCGCGAAAGAGTGAAACGATGTTTTTGTTGCGCCATATTACAAGCCATATTACACCATATTTCAGCATTCATCGCGTAATAATTAGAGTACGCTTTACGGGTACAGCTTTGTGGAACGTAATTTTGTTTCATGAGCGTTCTTACAATAATGCGTCTTGCTCACAAAAGCGTGCTATCAGAGAGTATAACCTGCAGTATCGTTCAGCGTTTTTTTGGAAGCTACCTGCGCGATTTTATTCTTGTAACGATGGTGCTTTACAAGCGAAACTGTGCTACTCTTAGTTAAGCCGGTTAGCTACGCCTGCGACGTAAAGGACACTGGCGCGAGTACTGTTTACTTACGTGCCAATACATGTATTATGTGGAGCTGGATGCCTCGTGTCCAAATAAATTTGGGGACGTCAAACACTGCATTGAAAGCACGAAATTCTGACCAGCTGTTGAGGAGCACCGTGCCATTTATTACCTTTTGAAGAGGAAATCTCGAAGGCGTGGATGCCATCAAATCACTAAAGCTTAATACTACGTTGAAAGTGGCAAAGCATGCTGATTGCTTGGGCTTGAAAGCACTACCTTGCACTAAACTTTCGTCAAAGGAAACGCTCAAGGTATGAAGTGCACCCCCACACAAAGCTCGCGCCTGCCTTCAACCCAGCTGCGTGTCACGCAAATTAGGTTCGTAAAATGAAATAGGTGGGCATCACACTGCAGAATACACGCAGTTAGTGTACTTACTCGCGCATTTTCACTCGGCTCCTAGTTTTTTTGCTTGAATCACAGTTATCCACTCGCGGCGAAGCTGAGAACACCACACCGGCACTATTTCCGTGGCGCGTCGTAATCGTCGCAGACAACGCTAATATCCTCTTGTTGCGCAGCTTGTTTTGGCATCCAAAGACGACGCAGTAGTGCCCAGACGACTCTTACACGCTGAAGTGGCGTGAACGGGCACTTTTCCGCACTTTAAAGCCTCAGAACTGCAGCTTGCCCTGTTTACTTGGTGCAGTCCGCGCGCTCTCGCAGCCCGGTCAGCCCGGCGTTTGGGTGCGAGAGTATCCGCTCGGCTCGCCAGAAGCCTGGGTGCGAGACAGGCGTGCTCTGGTGTATAGTATTGCCATCGGCCGTTCTTATCTGTATTTCCTCTCTGTGACCGAGATCTCCTCTGTAGTTGCCTGGTTTGCGTCCTCTGCGAGTCGGTCTGTACAACAACAGCTCCGATTTTTCTGCCGAGCAGACTAGCCCTGTCCCCTCTAGATACCGTTCGACCGTTTCGACGGCTGTTTGAAGCGTTTCCTCTATTTGCCCGTCACTCCCGCTACTCACCCATAGGGTGATGTCGTCTGCGTATATTGTATGACTGAGTCCCTCGATTTCTTGGAGCTTGGCCAGTCCGATTAGGGCAAGATTAATAGCATTGGTGATAATACCGAGCCTTGCGGCGTACCTGCGCTGCCCATGTCAATGTCCTCCAAAACTAAGTCCCCTACCGTGATCTTTGCCTTTCTTCCTGTTAGGAAATTGCGTACGTAGTCGTACGTCCGTTTTCCCAGTGCTAGATCTCGTACTCTATCGAGTATCGTTGCATGTGTTACGCTGTCGAAGGCCTTCTTTAGGTCCAACCCAAGAATGGCCTTTGTCGATTTGCCCGGATCTTCAATAATCTGATGTTTTAGCTGTAACATCGCATCCTGCGTCGAAAGGTTTGTCCTGAATCCTAGCATTGTGAGTGGGAGCGTGTCCCGGTCTTCGAGGTAGGTGGTTATTCTCGCCAGGACCACGTGCTCCATGAGTTTCCCCACGCAAGATGTGAGAGATATGGGTCTTAAGTTCTCAATCTGCAGTCTCTTGCCGCGGCTTGGGTATTAGCACGATTTGAGCCGTCTTCCATTGCTGCGGAATCTGCCCTGCCTCCCAGCATGCGTTAAGATATTCTGTTAACTTAGTAATGGACTCATCGTCCAAGTTCCTGAGCGTTTTGTTCGTTATTCCATCTAGCCGAGGTGCCGATTTAGTATTGAGTTTTTGCAGGGCTGCCCTGACTTCTGCCTCGCTGATTTCGTTGTCTAAATCGTCATTTGCCTGCCCTGTGTAGTCAAGGTGTGTGACGGGAATCGATTGCGAGATGTATCTTTTCTCGATTTCTTTGAGCAAGTCCTGCTCGGTTCCTTGGTACGCTTTTATTAGCCGATTTATATGGTGCCTTTGTGCTGACTTAGTCCCGTCCGGGTTTAACAAATATCTAAGGATGTTCCACGTTTTTGCCATTCCTATCTGACTGTCCATGTCGTTGCATTTTTCCTCCTATTGTTGTCTGCATAGCTGTTGGGCATACTGCTCTATATCTCTGTTCAATTTAGCTATCCTTCTACGAAGGGTCCGGTTGTGTCTTTGCTTCTTCCACCTCCGCTGTAACCCTACCTTAGCTTCCCACATGTGTAGAAGCTTACTGTCTATATTTTGTAGCTGCGCTTCCGGTGGGACCGTTTGCGTAGCTGCCGTCACGTCTTGCTTTAATTTTTCGATCCATTCCTCAATACCCTGTGTCGGTTCGGTGGCCTGCTCTCTTATTTTTCTGAATTTGTCCAAGTCCACAATTTTAAGTTGTCTGCCTTTTTTCTTGCGCGGTCCTGCCCTCACCGTTATTTCAAGTATATTGTGATCGCTTCCCAAGTCGTGGTGCGTATTTGTCCACTGCATGTCTATTATGTTCTTGGTGAATGTCAAATCTGGCGTAGTATCCGCGCAAACACTGGTACCCGTTCTCGTAGGCACCGATGGGTCGGTCACAAGCGTCAGGCCTTCCTGTTGCGCGTCCAGCCAGAGGTTCCTGCCTTTCTGGGTTTCGATTCTGTAGCCCCAGGCGCGGTGCTGGGCGTTGAAATCGCCTCCGATCACTACCGCTCGGTTGCCCGTTATGGCGAGGGTTTTCGAAACAGCGTGCGAAATTTATGTTGTCTGCATTTTGGACTGCTGTAAGTATTTAATTAAAAGACTGTCCTGCGTTTTCCGCATGGGTATGAGTTCGAGGAGAATATGATCTATTGCCTTAACCGCCGTGTTGTGTTGCACGACCGTGTGATTTCGCTTAACCAACGTCGTTAGCACCTTTCTGTCCCCATCGGCACTACCAAATGACTTGTATCCTGATAATTTTGCCAGCCCGTGCGTTTCCTGCACCATTATAATATCCGGGCTATCTGTGTCTTTAAGGTGCTGTTGCAAAATGTATTGTTTTAACACGAAAGTGTTTTATGCCGGGGTCCACCAGTACATCCGTCACGGATATGACGTTGATAAAATGGACGCCAACAGGTGAGAAAGAAAAAAAACCAAGAAAAAGATACCCCGCTGGGAATCGAACCCACGACGTTGCGGCTGCGACGGCAAGCGCCCGACGCCCTACCGAGTAACCTAACCGGGAGATGCTAGACACGGCGCGAACGCGCCTTATATCTTTCACACACTCTCTTTCGCGGCGGGCGGAGCGGGGCGGTGCTGCCGTCTGTGAGATGTGAACAGAAGTAATGCTTGACGATCGACACTTACTAGCGCTTACTCCGAGATTGCACGTGATATCGGAGGTCATGGTTAAAGCGTCTCGATACCAGAGGGGTAGACTGGCCGCGCTGGCGTTTGCCGAGGCGCCCTTGACGCAGTTACGTTCTTTGCCTTTGGCTTCGTGTTAGCGTGCGTCGGTCTCATCGGAGTAGTGCAGTTTCCACGTGCACCAACGGGATTTCTCCGCGGCCGACTGCTTCAATTGCGAGAGCACCGACTAACAAAACTGCTGCAATAGCGTTGCAGAAAGGACTCGATTTCGACGGGCGAATGTCGTGCCTTGGTGGAGCGAGTGCCGCGCCTGCGAGACAGAGGCCAGCGGGACGCACGCGTTTGCGGGCTCAGGCTACGAACCTCTACCTCCCGGACGTGTTGCTGAAGCGCAGTGTGTGTTATGTATGCATGAGCACAAGCGTCGGCTACCCATTACTAGAAAGCGCACACCGTGCCGTTTCTCTCCTTAATTGAAGACGCTTTGAAGAAGCGCATACCGGGTACCAAGTGTTGATTATGAGCTTGCTGATATCATCCTTACGCGGGATTCACGATTTCGCTGTGTCCCAATATATGTTCACACCGTCAGCTACCATAACGGTTTAATAATGATCATGGGCGTTAGTCGTCGCGATAGAGACATGCTGTCAACATGGGTGCATCCACGTCAAACGGTGCTAGAGCTGCCAACACGAATAAACATTGTACAAGCTCTCATATATCACTACACAATAAGCACTACTTCTGTGAAGACACGTTTCACCTTCGTGTTATACCGATTCCTATGACGGAGGGATCATCCATGTTTTTTTTTGATCGATCCTCTACAATCCATTGCCAAATCGTGTATTTATTTCGTCTGTCCATGGTGGCGTTACAGGTTTTCCGATGCCTCGGTGGGTATCAGGGTCCTAGTGTACGGCTTGATAGATGTCTTAACTGGTCCTCCCCCACTTGTCTGCGGACCCCACATTGCTAGTTTCGCATCGAAATCAGCATGATTTGTTGCACTTGCTGCAATATTGTCTTGGCTAGCGCCTCTATCTTTGCCTCAAATCTCACTTCTTGTTGTTCGAGTTTAGTTTGAAACGTAGTTTCGATCTGTTCGATTTTGGCTTCGATGTTTTTGCAAATTCCTCCTGCCCTTCTGGGAGCGTCTTCGCTGGCTTCGGTTTCTTTACTCCGGTTTTAATCGGCGCATTCTCGGTTTTACGTTTAATCGGCACTGCTGCCTCGTCTTCATCGCTGCGTCTTTTTCCTCTGCTACAACTCGCGAGGTTTCCTCGTTGCGGGTAACTCTGCCGCTTTTCAAAAGCTCGTTCTCTGCCCTGAGTTTTCGAATTTCATCCATAAATGCAACATTGCTCTGCCTGATGTGCGCCAATTCGTTCTCTTGCGCCTTAAAGGCCAACTCCGGCGATTTTTCGAGGTCGATGGATCTCAATGAAATTCGCTGGGTACATTCCTTTGCACGTTTCCGTCATTTATGCCAAATTACAGGCTTGAGACATGCGCAGATTGTTTGCAAATGAATTTTAAAGATTGTCTGCAAACGCCCTCCTGGCTTCCCACAATTATTGGCAACATTGCGTCTGTGACGTCAATCTTGTTATGGCAGCGGAAGTGACGCCGACGAGGGCACCGCTAACTTCGGCCGCTACAGCGAGCGTCTGCCGTGTAGCGTTGGTTTTGCCGGCGCTTCGCTGGTTTGGCGCGCGATTTTCTGTTCCCTGTGGATGGTCGTGCGATGGGTAGTTGGTGTTGCGCTGTGGGTTGCACAAACCACTCAAGCAAAACGCAGAGAGTTTGCTATCACCAGTTTCCAAATGACAGTGCTCTCCGTGAGAAGTGGATCAGTGCGATCAGACGGGACAACTGGTTACCGAGCAAATGGGCACGCGTGTGTTCCGATCATTTCTCGCCGGAGTCCTATAAGGATAGCGTTCACTTGATGGAAGCTTTTGGGTTGTCTCAGCAACACTTTTATAGGCGCTTGAAGGCGGACGCCGTGCCGACAGTGTTCAAAGAGGTGATCCTGCAGCCAGCAACACGAGGAAAAGCCATCAAAAGGAAAGCGGAGAGGTACGTGAAAGAACATTTGAACGTCTCTGCACATATAGAACACTGTAGGACATATCAAGTCGTAGCAGGTTGTCTAGGAAAGTGCCGATATCGTGCACAAACGATGCTAGAGGGACGCGTACGAGTCTGTGGCGTTATTGTACAACTCGCTGCAGTGCCACTCAAAACGTCTCGATCGTAGTGAAGCTGTACCTTTACGGGAATTACCGGGCACAGTCGAAAACAAGGACTGCCACACGGTCGAACTAGCCGGATCGAGATGACTGAGCTCACCGAAATCTTGCGATCGCGATCGAGTGGACCCGGTTAGAATGAAATCTGGCTCGGAAGTGTACGTATGGCAGCAGCATGTGTTCTCGATCTAGAGGGGGGGGGGGGGGGGAGGTTTATAGTCGTGGGCGCCGAAGTGGCTTAATTGACCGAATTATTTTGAAGCCCTGTCTTGGCGACGGGTACGCGCAGCGTAACTTAGAAATCATGATTCGCTCTAAATAAAATTACGATGTGTGAGTGCCCCGGTTGTGATGTTTTGCTGTTCTGTATTCTTCATGAAATCAAGACAATGTTTGTTCCCATTTCGTCTACCGTGCGCATTGTTGAAAATGAGCGATAGTACGACATCGCATACTATGGAGGAGGGGACAGGAAGGTTCATTAGTGAAGGAAACTCCACAGGTATCTACGTCTTCTGTAGCTGCATAGTATTTCCCAGGTGGTCTGTAGTTTGTGAGGATGTCATCCAGCTCAGTGTACTTGCCCAAAATGTTCAGTGTGGTTACATTGGTATGCTTGGCTCCCTAGACATTTGCCTACAATCCATGGTATTTTGCCTTAATCCAGCAGGATGTCTACGAAGCCCTTGCCTTACCAGAGCCAGAGGCTGGCCATGCAGAGAGCAGCAATCAGCATGACTGGAGCTGCCAAGGGGATACCCCCACTCAGTGCAGTGATGCACAGGGAGCTCAGCCACAGACGCGTGATGTTTATGTGCAAACAACTGCGCATGCACAGAGTCCAAAGGCTGTACAGACATACATCAGGGGGCAATCTATTGGTGAGAGCGGGACTGCTAATATCTTTAGCCTAGAAAGACTCACATTCAATGGGCAGGCTTGAAAATATTTTCAATGCACAGGTGTCCAAGTCAGCCCATTGCCTACTCGTGACAGCTGTGACCAAACTGATGACATGCTGCTGTACAGTGACGAGGTGCTACCGGAAGTGAGGCCTTTGTGCTCTACTCCAAAGCGTGGTGCAAATGCCCCAGGTCTCAATCTGAGCAGGTATGCAAATTTCATTCGAGTTATCCATTAATGCTCTAAGTGACTTTAGAGAGATGTGAGAATTGTATGCACTTTTACAAATTTTCCAGGACTGACTACTTCAGCGATGACACATCCAGCTCTGGGGACCTTGAGTCAGGCTTGCAGTAAGGAACATCTCCTTTATTTATTTTGGATATTATGCACTTAATATGTAGCTGTGCCCTGTGAAATGTAACTCCAATAAGGTGACTTTTTTTGCTTGACAGCCGAATGTAACCCCCACCGACAGTCTGCATGTAAACCATCAGTATGGTGTCTTACCAATGTCGATACATTTTCAGACACATTGATATGTTGCCATACAATATGACAATGTTGTAGTAAACATGGTTACGTATTAGGGAGTTTTCGAATAGGGACCTTAAAAGTTCGGGGCCCCAAGGTGCTTTGCGCAGGCTGACTTTGGGTCAAGCAGGAGTTAATAGTTTTCGAATATGGTTTTATGCTCAGTGTTTGCGTCTTGTGCTTGCAGCACAAGACGCTTGGCCTTGGCCGAGAGCTATCGCTTCAATGGGGGCCATTATGTTTGTTTGACGCAAAGCTTCTGGGCCAGGCTTTGGGGATCCCACTAAATTTGAGAAACAGTGTCCATAATGCAAAACACAAACGCTGCTTGGGTCACGTGCACGCGCAGTGGCCTTGAGCCTGTTTCTTTGTGGCCTCTACTCGAAAACTCACTGTGTTCCACAGTCTTTAAAATTATTATGGTGGGGTACTGTTTACACAGATGTCTGCTAGTGTTTTTAACAGTACTATAACGACAACCAAGTCAGCTGTTTGTCGCTGTGCAATATTTAGTTCAACTGTTCTTACACTGCAGTAGGTGTGAACACCGTTCAAGTGGTGTTGCAACTAATGTACATCTACTTTCCTGAATACTCGTTATGTATCATGTGATTGCTTGCCCATGTATCTTCAAGATGTTGTCTTGCTGATGTTCTTCCGACTTTTTACAGCAACTACACAAATGACTCCTCATATGTCTGTGACGAGCTGAATGATGACACTGATAATGAGTAAGTTTATTGCTGTTTTTCAAGTTTCCTGTAAGCATTACAGACACGCAAAAAATGCCATGAAACTCTTGCACTTCTTTGCATGTACAACAGCTCCAAAAAGTGACTTAGGAGTGGTTTTGAAGTAAGCAGATAAAGGGTGACATTTGAAGGATGATTGTCCCAGGCAATTGCAGTCTTGATAAAAAACAATTGAAGGGGCATGGTGCTGCAGCCATAGGGGCTATGCACCTTTATCAGGGCTCCTGTGCTTAGGGATGTGATGAACTGGATTGATGAGTGTGGTTGGACAAAATATACGAAGAGCTATGATGTACTGAAAGCCTTGTTATTTTGTAGTGTATTTGATGACCTGGTAGATGTGCGTTTCCTTTCGCGTTAATTACAAAAGTAGTGTAACAGTGATCAAAATTTATTGATCTAAAGGCGTGGTTTTGTTTTAATTCAATGTGATCGGTTTCTGTGGAATTCCAAACAGAGGAAACATATTTGAATTATGATTTCTGCTCTGTAAGCTAGTAGTTTTACAAAAAAGGGAAGCATGACTGTGAATATGGTCAAACCGTAACAGTGTGGTACATCCCTTTAACGAAGCCATAGGCACATATTCTTTAAACAGACTGTGCATTTACGACTTCGAAAAAACAACCAGCATAATTAAATGAAGCATAAACAGAAGTCTACTGATAGGTAATGGCAAAATACTTGCTTATAATCTTTTGATTACCTTTTCTGTAAAGCGACAGTTACATAGGAAGGGTCTGTAAATTGCTACACGGTCAATTATTTCATGAAGGTCATCAAGGAAGGTGTACACCATTGGAATTGATTGTAAATATTTCATGAAGTGCGCTAAATGACTGATTAATGGAGTTAAAATAGGTTATTTGTTATGGCAGGTGTCTGCAAAATCACATTTAATGTTGTGTTTTAATGTCGTCATTAAAATGCTAAGCTATATAATCGAAGGGAAGTTACTTCCTGAATGACAAAATGCCTGCATGATTGATGTTGTGCGGATGTTATGCATTGCAAGATTTCATGGAAATTTTCTACAAGGGTCATCTGAGTCATGTGGGCAGTAGCAAGTACCAATGGCAACAGGTGGTCTTGCTATTGGCATCCTGTTCGAAGGCTTGAGGAGGTAGGATTACGTAAGCAACACAAATCCCAGTGAGCAGTGATAAGTATGTCTCTCCTTGTATCAACGCCTAAATTGGGGTGTGAAGGCCAAACCTCTGAATTGTCAATGAAGAGTGCTGCCATGTAAGTTATTACCACGACTGCGTAGTTTGATTGCTAAGTGACAGTGCACAATTTTCCATATTTGAGTAATACGCGCTTGGTGTCAACTAACAGAAACAATGAGTTGTCTACACAACAGCTGGATGGTTGTGGCAACTGCTGCGTTTCTTTCAGAATAACTTTGTTTTTTGGGTGGTGTTTATCAACAGCAAGTGGGCTTATGTCAAAGTTTGGATTCAAGAGACTGCTACTGTACATAATTGCATGAAGTCTTTTCATGCAAGTCATACGCTAGGTGAAAAATCTTCACTAACATCAATTCTAGAGACTGTTCTTTCTGCTAGCATGGAGGATTCTTCCTTAAAATACAATTTATTTCCTGCATGTTCTTGCGCAGTGAGTGAAGCTGCTAATGAATGAGCATTTTACGTTATCTTTGCAGGCTGCCTGCGCAAGGATTGGGTGAAGACGGAGTGGCTGAAAAAAATACATCGTCTTTCAGTCGTGCTTGATGGAACTCTTGCACCATTGCAAGATTTGTGGAGCATCGGGAAGCACGGTTGACATTGTGGCAAGTGGAACGATGATTTCAACGACCACGAAATGTTCAGGAAACCATGTGACAAAGTGGTGTAGCCAGCCAATGGCTAAAGGAAAGCCACTTGGCAATTTGCTGTTGAGCTGTGCTATACTGTTTACTGGGAGCAGCCCAACTAAGGTCATACGCCTGCTCTCTGTAATGGGGGTGCAGTCGCTGCAGAAGACACAGTACTTTCAGTACCAGAGGTGCTATCTACTTCCAGCAGTTGAGCAGGTTAGTACCAGTGCTAATAAGGTTGCAACAGGGGCTAGTTGGCTCGACATTGCCTTGCAGCAAGGTCGACAGTTGGGCTAGTTGGTAAGGTTCCATAATATTTTAGAGCAGCGCAAAAGACGGGACAAAGGACAAGAAGTTCACAGACGAGCGCTTACTCGCTTACTCGCAGTTTTTTGGAGGCGGGGTAGATGGACGCTTTTTGGCTTTTGTGTTTTTTTATGGTTTTGTTGGCTTACCTTGCTGCTGCCTATCTGGTATTATGACGGTAGAGTTTTACCTATCGCTATTTCTTGGTTCTTTTGGTTTTCTTGCCCTTGCGCATGTTAGTATGATCCCCACGTGGCGGCGATAACACAGATCATTTGGGTCACCTTCTGTATGTTTCCTTTTCCTTGGTTCTTCTAATAAATCTGCCAGTTGCGAGTAAGCGCTCGTCTGTGAACTTCTTGTCCTTTGTCCCGTCTTTTGCGCTGCTCTAAAATATTATGGACATTGTCTTGTAATTTCAGTAATGTAATGTCAATTAGTATCAGAGGTGTTGCTTTTTGGTTTTGAGTCTTCTCACTTCTGCCACTGTCATGAACGGCGTTCGTATCAAGGTTGAGCTCATGTCTAAGTTCATCTCGACTTACTGTTAGTGCGACAACTAATAAATAGCTCTCAATTTTAAGACTCTCAGGGTCCATACAGGGCCTTGAAAGCCTTGGTATTGGTACTTAGTGAAGCCTCTAACACCTCGGTAGAGCCAGTGCTGCGGTAGTTTGTAACTGTAGTAGCACATTTTGAAAGACGTTTATAAATTGCAAATGCAGAATGGTTAGAGCACAGGTAATAAGCAGTTTTTAACATTAAATGTACTTGCAGCAATTTTTCATTGTTGCACAAGTTAGATATCTTGTCCCATGTTTTAAACTGAGCCAAACCATCAACACTCCAGCACGTTTGTACAAATTCCGTGTCCTGTTCATGGCAGGCAGGAGCTTGATCAAAGTATCATAGTGAAGTGTACTCTAATTTTACTTTAGTGTGGATATCAGTGTTTCTGTTACCTATTTTATTCTTGAACTTGACTTTAAACTTTGTCTCTCTGTAGTTAGACATCAAAAGAGACTTTTGCAGCATTAATGCTGTGCACATTTGTTCTGTGTTGTGAAACTAATTTTCTTATCTTGAAGGTATGAAAGGCGGCTAGTTGTGATAAAATTGTAACTGGTTAACATTAGCGCAATGAAAGTATCCAGAACACTTTGTAAACATTGTAGTAAGGTACTCATCCGGGATTCATTTGACAGGGCTTTGAAAGTGCTTGATTTTTTATTTTTGCAACTGGCACTAACCGTGGCACTCACGAGCTGTTGGCTGGAGCAGCACAGATGCACATTGCAGACATAGTGCAAGGAAACGCAGGAGCCTGCCACGTGTTCTTTGCTGCGGCTCCATACATTTTGATGCTTGCCAGAGCAGATAATTCAAGACCGCAACAAAAGTTTGTTTCTTTTAGCACCAGGCTGAGCTATACACCAGAGCATGCAGCTCTTGTTTAAGTTCTTGTAGATAAGATGTTTCAAACCTAAGGAGATTATGCAGAAGATTTTGGCAGGCAACTTGACGGCAAGTCTGCAGTGAAAGTAGAATTACATTGGAGCACCATATTTTATTACACATCCTAAGTCATCATCTTAATGAAAACCTCAGACAACGAAGCCAGGGGAAGTATAGGAGACGTTATCTGTACTTTCTTAACTGCATTGTTGTAATTGTGATATAAACATGAAGAAAATGAAGTGGTCTTGCTGCCAGTAGGGACTGAACCTGCAACCTTTAGATAATGCGCCAGATCCTCTGCCAGTTGAACTACAGCAGCGGTCATCCTCCCATCCACTTTATTGTGCATTTCTGTGCAGGAGCACTTGCCCTTAAATTCCCTTCTTTTTGTGCAGGCATGGCACTCCCACCAGAGGACCTTAATTGAAGAGGCCAAGCACCAGCCACGCTCACTAGCAGGTGATGGCAGGTGTGACACGCCAGGCCATTCAGCAGACTTCGGGACGTACACATTGCTCGACACTGACCTCAACAAAATCTTGCACATTGAGCTTGTCAAGGTATGTTGTGGTTTCTTATGTTTCATTGTGTTGCACATGAGTGTATGAATGCTGCTGGCCATGTTTGTGTTTTGGTGGCCACGTTGCCTAAAATGCACTTCTCATATCAAAATTTCCTGGCCCTTGTGGGATTCAGTTATGGCTATCCATCTGTGAGCCAGGCATAGCCACTGTACCAAGCCAAGTAACTGAATATTACAAGCATTGTCTAAAGCTACATAACCAAGCAGTGCGATTAGCCATTTTTCAATACCTCGCAGAAAGCATGTTCAAAATGGTGTTGGATTTGAAAGCATTCTAACGCTAAGCAATGTCCTACTACAGTAACACTTAGCTGGCATGCCTGCCAGCAGGAATGTGAAAGGGGCCCTCTAACACTATTGAAGCCCCCATTTTTTACTCACGGGTTGCGTAGACTGAAGGATGCAAAGATTAATGCAGCAAGAGCGGCAGTGACAGTGGCACATAATCTGAAGTTATTCAGCCTAGAAAATTTGACATATAAGAAAAAAAATGCCCACCCTCAACTTGATTTTCGTAGGGTCACATGACCTCATTTCACTCGCCAATGACGGTGCAAAATGCCACCAATGGAACGAGCTGAAAGGTCCTACGTAGGGGAAGCTTATATGCCATTGTTGCCTGTTCCACCCAGCAGGGTGATCACGCATTTACCACAGTTACAAATAACATGGTGCCGCACACCCCCCTCCGTCCGAGAAAAAAAGGTGAGACCAATAACAATGCATCGAAGTGAAAGATTTTCACCCTTTGAATGTCGTAACAATCATGAGGGCACAACAAAACGCTGCTCAGGAGAGTACACCAGACAAGAAGAAAAACTTTCACGTGACGAAAAACCTCGTGACACACAAGGCAAGGGGAACTGGCTTTATGAGGAGCGGGGAAAATTTTCCCATAAATCACTAAAACAATGCGGGCTTGTTGATGAACCAAAAGTCACGGGTTTGATCCCAGCCGCTGTGGTCGCATTTCAATGGCAGCGAATGCTAGAGGCCCATGTATACTGTGCGATGTCAGAACACCAGATGGCAGTGGTGTAGCAGAAGGTGCTGATGATATTGTCTTATTTGCGGACAGTCAAGATGATATACAGCGACTGGCAGATATATGCGGAAGGGAGTGTGAGGCTCTAGGACTAGGATTTAGTGCAACAAAATGTGGATTGATGATATTCAATGATCACGGAGACCATACGGTCTTAATACAGGGCCAAAAAATACCGAGGGTAAGCGAGTACAAGTACCTCGGAGTATGGGTAAATGAGGGGGATAGATATATGGAGGTACAAGAGAAAGCATCGGTAGCAAAGGGAAAGAGGAATGCTGCAATTATGAAGCACAGAGCTTTATGGGGATACAATAGGTACGAGGTGCTTCGAGGGCTGTGGAAGGGTGTGATGGTTCCGGGGCTTACATTTGGGAACTCAGTGGTGTGCATGAAGTCAGAGGTGCAATCAGGAATGGATGTAAATCAAAGGACGGTGGGCCGCCTCGCGTTGGGCGCTCACGGGAAGACGACAAATGAGGCGGTGAAGGGTGATATGGGATGGACAGGCTTTGAAGTGAGGGAAGCGCAGAGCAAAATGAGATTCGAAGAGAGGCTGAGGAAAATGAAGAAGAGTAGATGGGCAGAGAAGGTTTTCAGGTATTTGTATAGGAAAAGCGTTGACACGCAGTGGAGAAAAAGAACTAGGAGGCTCACCAGTAAATATACGGCTGGCAGTGCGGGCGATATGGCAACAAGGAGCATTAAGCGGAAGGTCAGAGAGGCGGAGAGGACTTATTGGATGGCAGCGATGGAAAAGAAGCCGGCTCTGAGTAACTACCGAAAGGGAAAAAACGAAATAAGGAGGGAAAGGTTTTATGATAATTCAAGGGGAAGCGCTTTACTGTTTGAAGCAAGGTCGGGCTGCCTGAGAACGCGTAGTTATAAAGCGAGATTCAGTAACGAAGAAGAACTATGTACATGCTGCGGGGGAACTAAGGAAACGATGGAACATGTACTGATTGAATGTGGCGATATTCACCCAGGTATACGTGTGGGCACGAGTCTACATGAAGCCTTGGGTTTTAGGGACAACAATGGAAAGCTGCACACGTCCGCGATAGAAATAAGTAAGAGACGGTTAGAGTATTGGTGGCAGAAATGTAGAGATAAAGGACAAAAATAAACAATGGGGGAAAAAAGGTTATTCTGCCTTAAGAGGCAGAGAGATGGACTGTGAATTTATATTTTTTGTTATATAATAACATAGATTTAATCAATGTAGATAAGGCATTAGGACAACATGAAACAAGGAAGTTTTTTTTCTTTTTTTTTTCTTTTTTTATCCTTCGAGCCTGGTGGCAGACATGTCACCGCCCCGTTATAAAGGGGACGCTCATAGCATCCATCCATCCGGTGGCACTCGGGGCATGGCCCTCCCAGATGGAGGAGGGCCATGCCCCGAGTTTGGGAAGGGTGCAACAGGATCATATCAGAAAGGAAAGGTGGGAGCATAGAGTTTCCTAAAATTAACTAGAGGGGACTCTGGCGCTACGATCGTTTAGCTGCCATGGGAATGATGGGTAGTACACAAATTTGCCTTGTCTTCGTGCTTGCGGCTACAAACGTACTTTTGGCTTTGTTTATTGCTGTATTTTCGCGTTTGTTTCGTATAAAAGAATAGAACGTTGTGAACTTCGTGACCAGGTTTGAATCGCTGAGCCTAAAGAAGTTAAAGTGGCGAAGTGAAACTGCCGACTTTTGCTGAACTTCGTTTTGGGACAAAGCGAATGTAGCCGACGCGGAGCCAAACGGAGCCGAAAGTACGAAGTTTAGGCAAATTTGTGTACTACCCATCATTCCCATGCTGGCTGAAGCGTCATGCGTTGCAGCTCCCATAGACACTAGCGCCAGAGTTCCCTCTAGTAAGTATTGTAGGAAACTCTATGGGTGGGAGTGTAGGAATGCTAATTCATCGCGGTGCCAAATGGGTTAGAGTGAAACAGACGTGTTCAGAGCACATCTGGGTTTTGGGCGCTGTAGGTGGAAAGAAAACGTGGCTAGGGGTTGCCTACTTGTGGATGGGAAATAACTGCAGAGAAAAGAATCACGAGATAGTGGATTGCATGAGTGAGGATATTAAGGAATTTGGTAATGGGGCCGAAATAATCCTTCTAGGGGACATGAACGCTCACATTCATGACCTTGACGGATATTCAGACACCAATGGCAAGTTATTGCTAGATCTCTGCGAGCAACATAGTCTTGAGATAGTTAACGTGGGGCCTAAGTGTGAGGGGCAGATCACGTGGGAAGTCGGAAACAGGCAATCGAGCATTGATTATTGTTTCATGACAGAAGGAATATATGACAAACTTAGAGAGATGAGAATAGACGAGGAAGGCATTAACAGCTTGGGTAGTGATCATAAACGCATAATATTACAAATGGGATATAAAACTGAAAATAAGAACATATAGAATCAAAGTTTGGCAGCTTGTATCTAAATGACAAACAAATAACAAATATAGCTGCAAGAGTCAAGGAAAAAGTAGACGAACTACCAGGCAAGGACTGGGAGTACAGTGAGCTGTTAGATCTAATGACGAAAGAGGTAGGGAGAGAGAAGAAAACTATTTGCTGGAAAGGAAAGAGGAAGCCAAAAAGTTGGTGGAACAAGGAAATCCGGGAAGCGATCGAGAAGCGGCGTGAAGCATCACGGAATCATAGAAGGGCATAAAAGGACAAGCGACCGCACGACGAAGTCAACGAAATATGGGAAATATATCTAGAGAAAAAATCCATTGTACAGAAATTGGTCGAGGCAAAAATTAAAGGTGAAAGTGAACGCTGAGTGACAGAGATTCATGAAAAAAAGGAGGCCGCACCTAGGATATTTAGGAGCCACATAAAGGCGCTAGGTCGGAAGTCTCTCACAACGCAACAACATATTGTAGATGAAAGAGGAAATCAATTGGAAGGGTACGAAGCGCTAGGTTACATCCGAAAGGTAACAGCTGATTCGTTTAAAAAGAGCGTCCAGAGGATTTCCCCGGTGAGTAAAAGGGTGGCAAAGAGAGCAACCGAGGGAGAGCTAGAACTGGAGAATTTGAACTGGAAAAAGGCCGAAGGAAAAATTTCAAAGCGCACTGCCGCGGGTTTAGATGGGATTCCCGTTAGCCTCATTAACGAACTAGGAAATAGCGCTAAAGAAGCACTGCTGAAAACTGTAGAAAAACTTAAAGGACAGGCAAATACCGGATAGTTGGCGAAAAAGTAGAATGAACTTAATCTACAAAGGCAAGGGAGAAAAGGATAATATTCGCTCGTATAGACCACTAACCATTACATCGGTACTATACAGGTTGGCGATGCAAGCAGTAAAAATGAAAATACAAACGTGGGCAGAACACAACAATATTTTGGGAGAACTCCAGAATGGATTTCGAGTCGACAGGCGGTTAGACGATAACCTGTTTGTTCTCACTCAGTGTATAGAAATATCTAAAATAGAAAATAGGCCCTTGTATGTGGCTTTCCTAGACATCACTGGGGCGTACGAGAACGTTAATCAGGAAATTGTGTGGCATATATTGAAAGGAATGGGCATAGGCGACGACTGTATACAGCTTTTGAGGGAGATATACCAAGGAAATACAGTTTGCATAGAATGGGAAGGAATGAGTAGCAAAGGGAACGTTGAGATTGGCGGACAGTGGCTACATGCCCTAAGCAGATACCAATGTGAAAATGTCTGAACGCCCGATACAGAATTTATTAGTTTGGTACAAAATTCTCGGCTACCAGGATTGTGTCACTCAGAAGTGCTCCTCAACTATAACCCCTCGGTCATTTTCGTTACGTCTCTCTCACTACCATGTTAAAAGCTGCATAATTTTTTCCTCGCCCTGTATCTATGTGGTGTCGTCATGGTCGGTCCTTTCCTAAAGCTCAGAAGCATGAATGTTGTATCACAGCAAGGTATTGTGACGAAAAGTACTGCCCTCTGTGTTGCTCCCTCTGAAGCACTGACATTGTGAAATTATGTGCCACAAATTCGGCTATAAATTAGCCAAAGGCGTGTATCTGTGTGTCATTACTGTTTGTAAACATCTACTGATTACCGTAAGGAATCAAATGATTGGCAATCAAGTTATCGTTTTCTGATGCCAAGTTATGAAGGGAAGTTAGTCACAGAGTAAACTTCATGATGTATACAAGGTAGGACTATATGATGTGGCTCATGTTCAGGTAATGCATTTTGAAACCGCTCTGCGACATCACAAATGGCTTCTGTATTATGTTGCAGTCAACAGAAGTTGCTTCCAGCAACCGAATGGAAAGAGAAGGACTGCAGAGAGCACTTCACGAGCTGACCCGTCTTGGCCTGCAGATTGAGTCTCTCGTCACTGATCGCCACTCCGAAATTAAAGCCTTCATGAAGCAGTATTATCCAGCAATATGCCACCTGTTTGACTTGTGGCACATTGGAAAAGGTAAACCCATCTGTGTTTTCAGTGTTGCTTAAATGTGAATGTGAACACAGCTTTGTAATATATGCGTTATCATTGCAGTCTTTTTCTTTGTTATAGAAATTTGGATTACTTGTTTCACATAGGCTTGAAGAAGAAGATTGTTGCCTTGGGGAGGACAAGGCAGCATGAATCCGTGCTTGGGTGGCGAAAGACCATCATTCGCCATCTTTATTGGTGTGCTATCAACAGTAAGGGCAATGAGGCGTTGTTCTTGGCGAGGTGGCTGTCCATTCTCCGACACATTGTCAACGTACATAGTCACCCTGACCCTCTGCACCCTTCATGCTTTCACGGCGAGCTGCCAGAACGTGACTGGTTGGTCGAAGGTAGGTACTACTAGTAGACGAAGAGAAATTTGTACACCTAAATAAGTTGAAGTGTAACCTGTAGTGGTCAGACTTAACGAGTAAAAAAGTAAAGCACTTTCCTTAAGTGTTAACTTGACTGTCTGTGTACAACGGTTTGGTTTGAATCAGGTAAAAAAACTTTCACAAATTATCATGCCTTTACAGAGGATTTGGCCCCATTGCATCAGGCTTTCAAAGCGTGGGGTTGTGTACTTAGTCTTATTATACATGGCATTGTCGTTATCACATACAAACTTATTATGTTTATATGGTTTTATTCACTGCACTATAAGTCATGTTAAGGTTCAATGACCATCATTAGCATGCAGGTTTGTTTAAAATTAAAGACAACCTCTGCTATAGTTACGATTCAAAGTATAACATGGATAATATTTGACTGTAGATAAAGATAATAAATGTGGGATTTATGTCTGTGAGCTGTTCTTTTTAGAGAACCAAAGCATTTATCATTGCACTCTAGTTCATCATTGACAAAGAAGAGCGCCCAGTAATATTGATTTTTTAATAAAGCTAACTTCTCTTTCTTGTAGTCATTATAGCAGTAAATGATGAAAGGAGACATTGTAAGGCTTGTGCCAAGTGGTGTTCCTTCTCAGTGACTTGTCAGTTGCACAATAAGGTTAGGGAATGGGGTCCCGCAAGACATTTTTAGGGGTCTGTGAATATTTGACTTTCGAATTCGAATCAAATAGTACATCGAATAATTCAATACGACTTTTGATTAGCTAGTACTGAAGTTTCGAATACTTTAACAGGACGAATATCTAAAACGCGACAAAACCCAAAGGTGCAACTTGGTTAGGGTCGGATGGCTAAAACTAACGCTAACGTCGTTACAGTAGGCCTTTTATTAAAGCTTTCCCCTATATCCTGGTTCAGAAGCGAGCGCATGTTTACCTTAAAGGAGGCTGTCATCTCCGCACCGTCAGCCCTTCACAACTTTGCTTCCAAAACAAAGGTACCTACATCTCGTGTAGTTCGGTTGTGTATTCCACAAGTGCCGTAAGACCGTGTACTCACCTACTTTGTGTAGTCATGACATTGGCTCGTGAAACCCTTGGTGATTGGCTTCACATGTGAAAATTTGTTCACGCTGCGCACTTGCCAGTGCCGCACCGCATCACTCGTTCAGAAACTCGTCCTTCCGGCGCTCAGTTAAAACACTGCTGTGAATGGGTGCCCGAAAATTTTTGGGTCAAGAGCACCCATGGCGATGAAGCACATTACTGATATTTAGGGGTGTGCGAATATTCGAAAGTTTCGAATATTCGTCGAATATTACATTCGAAATATTCGTATTCGATTCGAAAATTGTGTATTCGGAAGGTTTCGAATATTCGATAACTTCGAATATTCGAAAAATTCGAATATGCGATTCCATTATTATGCATAAAATAACTCATCCTCCACATTTCTGCTGCATTCGTATCGCTAAAAACGTTGCCGAGAAGAGCAATAAAGATTGTAAGTACACGGAGGCACGATATCTGCCTGCGACTAGCGCCCCAATACATATGATTTATTGGTGGTGCATCTCCGACGTTCAGCGCTGTTGGCTATCATGTAACTGTGCATTTGCAATATTATGCGGCCGTTAACGTACCGCACTACCACTCGTTCACTATGCGGGACCACTTCTGAAGAAAGACAGTGACCCATGTGACTGGTGGCGGACTGTAGGCACCTTCAAATACCCCAGTCTGGCAAAGCTTTGCCCCATGTACCTCCCTATACCAGCCGCTTCTGTTCCAAGCGAGCGTGCCTTTTCAGTGGCAGGGGGGGGGGGGGTTGTCTCTGTTACAAGGGAGTGCCTGCTGCCTGATCATGTGGAGCAACTCATATTTCTTCATGATAACATCTAGTCATTACTTTCATTGTGCCGTGATATTTGCTTGTGTTGTGATGTGCATTGTGCTAGCCTGGACATTGTGTTCTGGAGATAGCAGTGTATGTTGTGTTGCCAGTCAGGCTGTTAATGTCTTTTTTTTTTTTTTTTCAAATAGCTACATGTTAAATAAAATATTGTTACTGTGGAGGCATTTTTCCTTTGATATTCGATATTCGAAGGTGGATATTTGTATTCGATTCGTATTCGAAAAATTTGATATTCGCACACCCCTACTGTTATTAGATGAGCCGCCGTATTGTGTGACTATAGAGGTGGGGGGGGGGGGGTTCTAGCTACCGTATCCCCCCTCTGTTAGTCGTTAGAAGTGGCGCTGCTGACTGGAATGGCGGGCGCTTCTGTCAACATGCTTGCATGCCTATAAAAGCTGAAAAATAAAAGCTTCCCGAACAAGTGCGTAATAAAGCTGTCACCACGTCGTAGCGTCCCCGATTTTTCCATAGCCTTGCCGAAACCGGCGGTACACATTTCGTGTCAATGCCTACTTGATATTCTTGGCCACTATTCGGCACTATTCGATTCGATTCGAGATCAAATTTCACTAGTCACACACTCCTACACATTTTCAAATTAATGTAGGGTCACTAAATGAAGTGTTTCCAGAATAATATTTGCACACTCTGCACCATCAATATCGCCCACATTTTAAGCATGTATAGTAGAGTTGGTTCTATTTCAAACTTTAAGGCTACATTTTACTTTTCAGACATAACACTGTGTGCACCATAACATTATTGTCATCATATTGTTGAAACTGATGTACATAATTAACGTTTACTGTCTTCCTAAGTGGTATTTTATATTGAGTGCCCTTTGCATGCTACTGCTAAGTTACAGTGTTGATCAGTTGCATTCTTTCTTACTGTCAGACAGATACATGGTTCCAGCTACTTTGTTTCCAAGCTCCATTGCAACTAAGCTACTTTATTTTCAAAGGGTCGGAGTCCTTCCTGCGCCTGAGGGGTATTTTGGCAGCACCACATCTTCTTCGTGACCTTCCACGGGCATCACACAAGGCCCAGACATTTGGTCTGGAAGGATTCCACAGCCTGCTAATCCACTTTGCCCCTAAGAGCAGCCACTTCACCTATGAAGGAATTCTGGCAAGGTAACACCATTCTAAATTGCATTGCATCTCTGTGGTGATCTGTGTTTTGAGTTGCTTGTTCTTAATGGCTTGCGTGCTGCTACTCAACTTTCAATCCGGACAGCACATTGTGCCACTGAATTCAAGTAAACTGTCTGCAACAGAGTTGGAAGAGTTGAACCACGACATAGTGTTTGACTGGTTGTCACATAAGTGTAATAGTATGATAACTTCTCCACACTATGGAAGCACAAAGACACAGAAGACTCGCATACAAAATGCGCATGTTCCTTCTTCTCGGTATTTTGTGTATTTGCATTTGAATATATACCAACTAGTCTAGCTCTCAATACTGCTGTAACTACTTAATTCCAATTAATTTTTTTCCCCATTTTACTGCCTAGTTTGTCATTCAATTCCCTCTTTCATGGTAGCTATGCACCATGCAACCATAGGTCAGCATACATTCGGCAACCATAGGTCAGCAAGTTATATTTTTTATGCGAATGACACAAGCCTCCTATTTAAAAGCAGCGACATACAGCACCTCACCTTGGTGATCAACGAAACAATGGAAAAACTTAGTATATGGAGCGCTGCAAACTGTTTGTTAATAAATTCCAAAAAAACAAAAGTTGTGCTGTTCCATGCGCGTCAAAGCCTGCTTATTTTAGAACCAATGTTAAAAGTTCGACAACGGTAACATTGAAATAGTGGATACTGTAAAAACGCTAGGAATACTTTTCAATAAAAACATGAGCTGGGATCCACATGTTAGCTCAGTTATATCTCGCCTAAATAGGTGTGTAGGTGTTCTAGCGAAAATTCGCTCATACCTTCCCATATCCATAAAATTGTTAATCTATAACACAATATTCTTATCGCACCTTAAATATTGTTTTCTGGTTTGGGAAATACCACATCGTCTAACATTAGCAAACTGCATGTGCTACAAAAGAAGGCATTACGTCATATTGCCAATGCTGATTACAATGCACCCCCCCCCCCCCAAAAAAAAAAAAAAAAAATTAGCTTTGCATTATAGTCGGCTTGCATATGCAGCAGTACTGCACATTTTCAAGACACTTCTCTCTGCCTTTACTGAGCGATTACATTCAAGTGTTGATGAATAAACAGTGGCTCCAAGTGGCACGAAACATGGATCACTGGAGAAAAGCGCGAGGGTTTTTCATCATGCAGATTAGACGTTATATAATTTGATGATGACTTTCTAGTGCGAAGCTGTATTTGCAGTGTCACATAGTGTCACTCATGTTTTTAAGATTTCATTCATTGGTTATTAGTGAATTGAAATTCAGATATTTATTTGCATTAAAAAGGAAAAACAGCACCGTTCCTATTTCATCATTCTATTTATTGCAGAACACGAATTGCAGCTCTGCATTATAATGAAAACAGCTGCAGAGGAACACTGACAGACGCTGCAGGTGTGGAAAGATTTTCGCAGAGATTCTCCCGCGGCGAGAAAGAATGGACTGTGGCTCCAGTGAAAGAGAGAGCAACTTATGGTAAGCAGTACTGTTTAAGCCCAAATATGGCAATTTTGTTACCATGTACAGGATATGGCAATTCATTTGAGTCACTCCTGTCATTCGGCCGTTGTGCTAGGCCTTGCCATGGCTGAACGCAATTGACATTGGCAAGATTGAGGTACATGCTGCAAATAGCGCAACATCACTTGCTCCCATTCACACGAAATATGAATTCTAACAAATGCGGTATTTAGTGCTGAACATTAGATCCCAAACAGTGTACTCCTCTGCACTGCCAACTGCCTTCACAGTCATCTGCTATTCATTCCAAGAATGCTTTGCGCATGTGCACATACATCACACACACTATGGCTAATAATTGACCAGTTTCCAAATTATGTGAGCCCTAGCGATGGTTGATGAAAGAACCCGGATGAAAACGCACCGGTTTCGTTATCATCTCCTTCCACTATTTATTTGAATAGCTCTTTTAGGTCAGCAATTGGAGTGCGCACTTCCCAATTTCTTCGAATGAATTTTTATGTTCTGTCATTGTGCTTAGAGGCTCGAGACACAGTAAGTCAGCAGTTTCTCACGTCGCTTGTTACTGAAAGCACATCGCTGAGAAAGGAAGTGTTCCGTTTCCCCCGAGTTCAGTAGCGTTGGCTGTCGGGCTAGTTGGTACATGGCTGAAGTTCAATTGATGGCGCAAATGCTTGGACTAGGACGAAGAACAAGGATACAGAGAAGCACACTCCACGTCACAGGACGCGGAGCACACTTGTCCACGTCCCGTGTTCTTGGTCCCTGTCCCAGCATTTGCGCCATCAATTCAATTTCTGTTTACGATTTATTTTGTGCTTACCACACCTCAGTTCATGCTCAAATATTGCAAAAAGTTGCGTGAATCTAAACCGAAACAGCTTGTCCAGCAGTGCTGTACAACAGACCTCAAAGGGTTGAAAATTGTCTTGCTGTAATAGCAACCAGAGTGATGTGTAATGCAACTGCTAGTACATCAACTTTTATTGTTAACACTGCACAAATATTGCACTTTGCCTGGCTTCAAATTCGTGAAGGTGAACACTTCAGCTTCTCCTGCAGCAACTTTCTGTGAGATGCCTTGAAGCTGAAAAGAGAAGGACAAACCTATAGCACAAGGATGGCAGTTTCAATGAAACAATGCTGTGCACTGAAAGCCAGGACATCAAGAATATCCATTGAATAAGTTTTTTAAAGAGTAGGGTGTGTCCAGATAAGATCGAACACGAGGTCCCGGTCACCGTTCCCGATTTTGATGAAATTTACTATAGACACAGGTATTAGGCCCAGAACAATGGTTTCGGAGTTATTTTGCGAAAAAAAAAAAAATTGTTCGCATGATCTGATCTTCCGCATGTAACGAACGGTGTGGCCGCCAGGCTGACTTGGTCACATGCGATTCATTAGAACTTGTTAGCAACCAAAATAATGCAACATTTTTTTATGCAGAATGGTAGATGAGATCCTTGACTTCAATCAGAGGGATATCGAAAAAAATTAAAAATGGCCTTTTTGAGAAAACTATTTTCAAACTTCGGTGTTTTTGGTAAACCACTTACGTTTCAGCCCAATTCTAAAGTAAAACAGAGAGCGACGAAACCACAAAAGTTACTTTAAAAGAGAGCACAAATGTCAAAGTTAATGTATACAGAGTTTTATTCTCCGTTTAACTTTTTTTCAGCAATAAATTTTTGAAGTACCGGTGTTTTGTGTGGTTTGCGATGTTTTACCTCAAAAGTCCTTTGACAGGTAAGGAAAATTATATACTAATAAAATTGTACGTCACTTGTTCTTTGATGAGAATAAGTATAATGACCAAAAAGTGCACCGTTTTTTCCCTAGGTGCGCTCAAAGTTAACGAATCGCGAAATTGGCAGAAAAGTGATGTTTGCGGCCAAAATTTATATATATTTTTTTCAAGTGAACAAAACTTTTTTTCACAAAACTAACTTTGAAACCATTGTTCTGGGCTTAATACCTGTGCCTGCAGTAAATTTCATCAAAATCTGGAATGGTGACAGGGACCTCGTGTTCGATCTTATCTCGACACACCCAGTAGTGATACACTTACAAACATTTTTCTACATGTACTCACAGTGGTTTTTTTTTTTTTTATTTCAGAGTATGTGCCTGCATTGCTAAGCCATGTCATGCAATGCCTCGAGAAGTGGCCATCATTTTCAGCTGCTGAAAACTCAGTTGTGCGAAGCCATCATGACACACTCTCAGCCAAGTATGGTCCAAAGCCATCGATGGAAGATGCAAGGAAGAGGCGATATTCACGCTTTGCACCTCACACATAGATCATTGGTTGATCTGTGATCCTGCTGCCATGTTTGGATCTCTCTCTTCTAGTGTATGTTGTTTAGTGTGCTAGGGACGATGCTTCTACACGGCTTCATCCAGTCATCGCCACTCCCAACTACTGCCCACTCTGTTACCACTGTGGAAGCTGGCCACACCTACCTCTGATGCCAGTACCAAGACATCGGACCGTGTGGTTGCATTGTTAATGTGCTTCGTCCAGTATTGTGACTGGCCATGTGACATCGTCGACTGCCTCACAGCAAATGAGTGGAGGCCTCGACGGCCATCACGTCCACCGTCATTGGTGCACTGTCTGTGTTGACCACGCTGGCCCAACCTGGGCAGGTCGGTTAGCTCATATGCATAAAACTAAAAGCAGCAACTGGTGGAGGTCTGGTTGCTGTTCGTCAAAAAAGGAAGACCTTCCACTGCCGCTCTTAATATTCCAAGGTTCAACATGACAACAGACTCTTTCTGTTGTCAAGTCAAGGATGCTGGCGTGTCTTCATTCTGAATGAAGACACGCCAGCATCCTTACAAAGCCAAGAATTTCAGTGTGGGATTTGGCATGGTCAACTCTGCAGTTGCATGAAGTCTTCATGGAGTTGCACTAATTAAAGTTTATACTAGAAGTTGATTATGAATCACTGTTTGCATCTGGCTACGTAAATCTGGCACTCGTGACAATGTATCCGCTGCTGTAATTTGCTTGTCTGATACGTAGGTGATAGTGATGTCAAAAAAGTTTCTAGATACTTGGCGACAGTTTGCTTTAGTTCTTATTCTGAACACCAATTAGTGGCTTATCAACCGATTACACGAGGCCACAGTAGTGGATGGAATCTTTTCACATGCTAACAAAACCACCGGCAGCTTTTTCTATTAATGCATACTGCTGCTGCGCGATTGTGAGAGCAGGCCTGCCATGTTGCGGCAGTACAGAGTCGATTCTGTAGGAGATGGCATCTGTTAGGACTGCGATTTTCCAACTGTGCAATGCAGTGGCCATATTAGGGTTTTCCATGGGGTGCAGGCACACAAGCTTTTTTTCCCCTTTCCACCAGTACACTAGGCAACTTTGTCTTTTCTTTCAACTGAAATAAAACAAACCTTTAAGATGACCTGAGTGTGTTTTCATTCAAGTGAAATTGAATGCTTTTGCAGTATCCAGACAACAAAGTGTTTTAAACACAAACAGAAGCAATATTTAAAAATTCATGATGACACTGTGGTCAAGTCTGCCATTCTCACCAGTATAATAAAGATGCACTGAATAGTCCATTTTCTTGGACAAATAGGCATGCGTGTGCTTTCCTATCATCTATACTACTCACCTACACCCAGGAAAACAGCTCATAATTAGCTGATGGGAATGTGCTCCTTATCCTGTGCAGCACACAACCGGGCAGGGGTTGGCGATTTCCTCTGCCAAGGCGGCCCCAGACCCACCAAACAAACAAACGGTAGGCGGTGTATCTCAGAGCTCTGAAGCAGGTGGAAGAAACAGAAGCATTAGGCACGAGATAGTTCTGGCAAAAGTTGTGCTCAGCTCATGTGGCCCTTCCTAGTTCCTTGTGTGGTAAATATCACGCTTCAGTGCTCATGCTTGTGAGCAGTGGTGGCTTCACTTCTACATTTTATCTTAATTTGTTCAATGTATTACTTGCATACTACGATGACATTGGAATTCAGGATGAAGGAATGGCACTCGTACATTGGGCGCTTATTGTTGGCGCATGAAGAGTGGAAGATGCTGCACGTAACTTATTCACACACACACACATGCAGATGAAAGCACTAGCCTAGTTTGCTGCACTTCCGCGTGGAACGATCACGCTAAAACTAAGCACAGCGGAGATCTCATTTACGCGTTCATATTGAAGTACAAGCAGTAACTCGGTTGTCCATTTGTGTTTATGGAAATATAATGTGGCACATCAAAACATTTGAATACTAGCCCTGTTACCGTTGCCATCCCAGCACATGCGTTCTCACGCGAGGAATGAGCGCTAAAGAATGCATATGCCGCGCGCGAAATGCGTCGGCGCTCGGCAGTCTGGTAGCCCAGAAGCCGGCAGCACGCCTTGTTATGGTGTATTATCGTGCCGTATATCCCACCCAATAATTCTAATTACTCACCTATTCCTGTCGGCGTGCTCGAGATAAGTGGGGTTGTAGAACTCCAGTTGCCGCCTGTTTATTTCCAATAAATCGCCGACCAAGCAAAGGAGTGGGAAAAGCGTGTGGTGCGTGATACAGTTGCTGCCCAGTCCATTCATTAGGCCCCGAACAGCCGGGACCTGGCGGCAACACACATTTTCATCCCTGTGCGCAGGCCGACATTCGCCACAAGTGCACCTGTGTAACAGCATCATGATTCCACGTGTAAATAACAAAACAGGGCTAATTATCCACAGCGAACACTTACCCCTCGTCGCGATACTGCAACGCCAGGGCTTGACGTTCGGCGACTGGCCGTCGTGGCGGCGGGTCGAACAAGAACGGCGAATCAACTGTGTCATACGTCTCTGAATCACAGCTGTCCGACAGTTCCGAGACACTGTCTGTATCAGACGCGGCACTGTCAGTCGCAGACATTCCAGCTGATGCGCGGCGTGCTCACCTCTCCACTGTGCGCCTGCTCGTCCCGGCTGTCACAGTTTTCATACTCCGCGCCAGCGTGACCGGCATGCATTGCACGGCTTCCGGTTCGTTCGTAACAACTTCTACGTCATACGTAGAGAGTGCACTCGGTTGGGTTTCGGTTTCGGTGTTGCGCTTTTTTGCTTATTTAAAATTATTCTCCAATTTGCCGAGTATTTCTGCTATCGGGCCCGTAACAGGAGTGTCTCGGGAACATAAAAGCACCATTACTTTGACATGGCCAAAAAATCGCCGGAGTTGGCCTTTAACTCTGTTCTGAAGAGCAGCCTCTGCCTCCGCGCGCGCCCCAGAAGCCACGTCCGCCCAGCTCACCTTTAAGGGTCCCGCGGTGCCGTTGATGCTGCTCGTTCCTTTTGGGCTCTGGGATCCTGCTCCCTCCTGTGTTCGGGGAGATCCGGTAGTGCTGGTGTTGGGTCTTGACATCGACGTGGACCTCGATCTGGACCTCGATCTGGACCTGGAACCTGATCTTGTTTTGTTATTGGACGTCGAGCGGCCTTTTTCCCTTGCTTGGTGCTTGGGGAAGGCATCCGGTCCGAATCCGTCCCTTGCCTGATGTTCCGGTTGTTGTCTCCAGTCATGCCGTCCTTGCCTGTACAGTGCTTCCGCTTCCTTTTCGTAGTACATCGCTTCTTCCTCTCGTCGTGCTCGCTCCCATCGGCGCCTCTTTACCAGATACGGTATCTCGTATCTGGCCTTGCACCGGCGATCCGCCGTAGGGTGGTCCTTGCCGCAGAGCTGGCACTTCGCTTCACACTCGTGGTCCTGCGGCGGGTTCTCTGTCCCGCAGCCTCTGCATATCCTGCTGTTCGGGTTCGGGCAGACATCGGCTCTATGACCGAGGCGTCCACACTGGTAGCACACGTCGATGTGCTTTCGGTATAGTGAGCACTTGACCAGTGCCCTTCCGTATCTCACGTAATTTGGGACGTGATGCCCGTCGAAAAGGATGATAACGTTCGTGGTGTTTCCCATCCTCTTGGCCATGAGGACCGTCGGATTCCTTGGTGTTACTAGCATCTCCACTATTTCTCTTGGAGACACTTCTTGCGTTACTCCTCGTATCACTCCCTTAGATGTATCTTCCGGAGCCGACTCGTACGCGTTGGCTTCGAACTCCTTGTCCCCTATCCGCAGTCGAGCGATGGCTCTGTATTTTTCGGCGCGCTCCTCTGATGGCGTGCTGACCACGAGAATGTTCTGTTTATAATTGGCACATACCGTGTCCTCTTCCGATTCCTTCCTGGGGATTTCCGCAGCGTTGGCGACGCAGCATTCCAGGCGATCGATCCCGTAGTCAGTGACCTTGAAGCCGTCACGTGGGCGCACAATGATCTTGTAATCTTCCTTCGGTAAGCTGGGCATCCTGCTTGCCGCCATAATTTGTCTTGCTCTCTGTCCCTTGCTCCACTTATTATTGACCGCGTTCACGCCTGAGAAGTGCGTCGCCTCGTCCTTGGCCCCATGCAGTGTGGTTCGTTCGTTGGCCCGTCCTCTTCTCTTCACAACGCGCCAACCTGCTTCGTCCTCATACTCCTGTTGCGTTACGTCCTCTCCTTCCACGCTCATCGCTGCCATCCTGTGGCACTAATCCGAGAAGAGGCGACCTTGAGGGGGCTCAAGCCGCCAGCCTCGTTGGGTTAGCCCTAGCACACCATGCACAGCGGCGGGAGGCAACGGCGTCGTGCGTTCTATGGCGTTACAGAAAAGTGGTCGATGTGCCGAAAATAAACCGTCCACCTACTTGAGAGTGGTATCACGGCGTTCCGTGGAACTTCCACTTTCTTCACGATAATAAGGCGTCCGTGAATTCTTCGATTTCAGGCCGAGAATCATTCGAAATCTGCGGAGCCGACGCGACACGCGTGTCTGCACTCCGTGGCCCCCTGGCGTCTCTCCTTCAAAATTCTAAAAGGGCTAAAAGATTTCCTACTCACATACCTGCGGCATTTTGGAAAGCAACCGCACCATTTTCATCAATGCAGTCTTTAACTGCGAGAAACAGTTCACTATGAGGCACTGCGTAAAAGAGTTCTTCCACGCCGACAGACAATGCAAAACCAATGTCATCGTTGCTTTCAAGAAAGCTCACTGCATCAACGGAACTTTTAACTATGGTTCCCATGTCTCAACACCAACTAGCCCAACAGTCCATTCTCTTAAATACTACTTTTCAGTTGACATGTTTCGATTGTAACGGGCCTTCTGGAAATACATAACTCAATGTACTCGCGAGACGGCCCATGGGAAAGGCGTTCACTTGTGTAGAAGAACAAAACTAGCTTTGTAGCCACGCATGTGCCAGTGGTAGCTTGTTGCCCTTGCAAATGATAAGGCAGTTCTTTTAAGATAGTTATAAAAGCACCGGAAGTGATTATGTCCATCATATAAAATCTAGTGTTACCTGCACTAGTTAAGTCGTTATCTGCATGATCGAATGTTCATATTATCACAAACAGTACATTGGTAAAACAGGACAGCCTGCTAATTTTAGATTAAACGGGCGCTGCACAGACACAGCAATGAAATTACCGAGGGCAGTGGCACAGTTTTTTAATGTGACAGGTAACAACTTTGTACAGAAGCATTAGAACACTGTAATGGGCCGTCCTCTTGAGCGCCTTCTAGTGGGTCGCCCTCTTCGCCTCTTCTCGGGGAGCACGCCCCTCGTGCTCTTGCTCGTGAGCCTGCGAATCTGCGCTCTGTCGTTACTGTCGTCGCTGCGCATCGTCGCCGTCGATCCCGCCGTCAATAAACGCCTTTACAAAGTGGTGGAGAGTGCTGTACCGTCCCCACAACTTCGGTCTCCATCTGATGCCCCTGGAGCTTCGATCCCGTACCGTGCCATCTACCATGCCGCAAGACGCCGCTCAGCAAACGCCGCCTCCTGCCCCGACCGCTTGTCCCGGTGTCCCCCGTATCCGCGACCCTCCGATCTTCACCGGCGCGGATGGCACCGACGTGGAGGACTGGCTCACGATTTACGAACGAGTGAGTGTCCCCAATAAATGGACGAATCCGGCAAGCTGAGCAACTTGGTTTTCTACCTCGCGGGTGTGGCCGGCATGTGGTACAACAACCATGCATCCGATTTCCCGACGTGGTCCGCTTTCAAGACCGCCATCGTCGACGTGTTTGGCCGCCCTGCCGTTCGTAAGCTGCAGGCCGAACAGCGTTTGCGAGAACGAGCTCAGCAGGCCGGCGAAACCTTTACCAGCTACATTGAAGACGTCCTCGATTTGTGTAAGAAAGCCGACGCCACCATGTCGCAATCTGACAAGATGAGGCACATTATGAAAGGCATCGACGACGATGCCTTCACGATGCTGCTAGCCAAAAACCCCAGCACAGTGGCCGACGTCATCACGCTCTGCCAGAGCTACGAGGAGCTGCGCCGGCAGCGGTCGATGACCCGTCGCTCTCCATCCCGCGACGCCGAGCTCGCTGCCTTGTCGACCATATCTGACCACTCCGCCTTGCTCGCAGAGGTGAAGTCATTTGTGCGCGAGGAAATCGCGCGCCAGTTCTCTCTGCTGGACTTTGCTCAACCTCAGTACGTTCACCAGCCGTCAACCACTCTTCTCCCTCCCCTCCGTCGAGCGATTGAGCAGGAAATCGCGGAGGTCATGCCTGAGTACCACCAGCACCATCCGGCTCCTGCACCACTGAGTTACGCCCAAGTTGTCGCAAGGACGTCCCCTGTAATACCTACGGCAGCCCCACACAGTTACGCCGAAGGCGCCGCTAGACATCAGTCCTTCGAAGCGGCTGTGCCGGCTACCTACGCCGACGTAATGCAGAGGCCACGACCGCAGCCCACGATGCAGTCGTATCAGTCGCTACCCCGTCAATCACGTCCTGCGCCATGGGCGGGCCTTGCTCCAGCAAACCGATGGCGCACACCTGACAACCGCCCCATATGCTTCGCATGCGGTTACGCCGGCCACGTGGCGCGTTATTGCAATCGCGTCCAGCCGCCTCAAGTCGTGTCGCCCGCCACCAGCCAGTCAAACCGCACATTTTACGCCCCACCTACGCCTATGTCACCGACGTCACGCCAAGCTCCATCTACTCGGCGCTCTCCGTCTCCCCGACGTCGCTCACTGTCGCCGATGCGCCCACGTCCGGTCGCACGCGACCAGGAAAACTAGTCGTCGCAGTCCACGAGGCAAGGGCTGCGACGCTATCGAACTGCGAAAGCCCTCAGCGAAGCCCATCGAACGTGATAGACGTTTTTGTGGACGGTGTTCGCGCATCTGCCCTTATCGACACTGGAGCCGCCGTATCCGTTATGGACGCTAAACTAAGCCGCCTGCTACGAAAAGTGACGACGCCACTTTCCGGTCTTTCCCTCCGTACAGCCAGCGCCCAATGTATTCACCCGACGGCGGTATGCACAGCCCGTGTCATCATTCAGGACGCTCTGTACGCCGTCGAATTCATCATAATTTCCTCATGCTCTCACGACGTCATCCTGGGATGGGATTTTCTCTCCCGCCACGACGCCGTCATTCATTGCGCGCCAGCCGAAATAGAGCTTTCACCATTCTCAGATTTGACGCCGGCAGACAGTTCATCGGCTGCGACCAAGGTATTCGTCAAAGACGACATCGCAGTTCCTGCAAATTCGTCAACGGCTGTGTCAGTCTATTGCACCGGTTTCTGCGACGCCGTTGCGCTCCTTTCTCCATGTGACCGCGTTTTCACTAGGAGAGGCTTGCTGGTGCCATTTGCGACCGTGGAAATCACTCAGGGCGACACGGATATTTTTGTGACCAACACATCCCCGTTCATTGTTACGTTGGTGCGAGGGGAATGTCTCGGCAAAGCGGAACCCCTCGAAGACGCACAAGTTATAGACGCACCGGGTGACACGCACTGCGCCAGCTCCCGTACGCTCAGTGCTGTTTCCACGTCCGATTCGTCACCTGCTGATGTGTTTAGGTCTTCCATTGCTGACAACCTCACATCGGTCCAGCGTTCCCAACTTCTGTGCCTGCTGGAAGAATTTCGTTCTTCTTTCGATGTCGGGCAAACTTCCCTCGGCCGCACTTCCGCTGTTACGCATCGCATCGACACTGGCGCCCAACCACCACTGCGGCAACGTCCATATCGCGTGTCTCCAGCAGAACGCCGGGTCATTAATGAACAAGTCGACGATATGCTTCGACGCGACGTTATTCGGCCCTCGGACAGCCCATGGGCGTCTCCCGTTGTTCTCGTTGCGAAGAAGGACGGTTCCGTGCGGTTCTGCGTGGACTACCGACGGCTCAACAAGATCACTCGCAAGGATGTTTACCCGCTGCCGCGAATCGACGACGCGATTGACAGTCTGCAAGGAGCCGAATTCTTTTCATCTCTTGATTTGCGCTCGGGGTACTGGCAAGTACCCATGGCGGATGACGCTCGACCGAAGACAGCCTTTGTCACACCCGACGGCTTGTACGAGTTTAACGTCATGCCGTTTGGTCTGTGTAATGCGCCCGCGACCTTCGAGCGCATGATGGACACCGTTCTGCGCAACTTGAAATGGCACACGTGCTTGTGTTACCTGGACGACGTCGTCGTTTTCGCTCCGGACTTCTCCACGCATCTCCAACGTCTGCGGCATGTTTTGACGCGTTTGCGCAACGCAGGCCTCCAACTGAATCTGAAGAAGTGCCGATTTGCAGCACGGCAGCTGACAATCCTCGGCTACGTCGTGTCCAAGGACGGAATCCTTCCCGATCCTGCCAAGCTTCGGGCCGTGGCCAAATTTCCCAAACCTACGTCCGTCAAAGAACTGCGCAGTTTCGTAGGACTGTGTTCGTATTTTCGACGCTTTATACGAAACTTCGCCACCATCATATCGCCGCTGACGAAGCTCCTTGGAAGTAACGGACCCCTCAATTCATGGTCGTCCGAGTGTGACGACGCGTTCGCAAAGCTCCGTCGTTTGTTGACGTCTCCTCCCATACTACGCCACTACGATCCTGCGGCCCCAACGGAGGTACACACGGACGCCAGCGGTGTAGGCCTCGGCGCTGTCCTTGCGCAGCGCAAACCAGGGTTCCCCGAATATGTCGTGGCATACGCAAGCCGTACGCTTACCAGAGCCGAGACCAATTACACAGTCACGGAAAAAGAGTGCCTGGCGATCATCTGGGCCCTTACAAAGTTTCGACCTTATTTGTATGGTCGCCCATTTGATGTCGTCACCGACCATCATGCACTATGCTGGCTGTCGTCATTGAAGGATCCCTCAGGCCGTCTCGCCCGCTGGGCACTTCGCCTGCAAGACTACGACATCCGCGTGCTGTACCGCAACGGATGCCAGCATTCTGACGCCGACGCCCTCTCGCGCTCTCCCTTGCCTGACGACAATGCCCCCTGCTCAGTATCTCACATAGCTGTTGCTTCAATCGACGTTCACACCATCGCTACCGAACAGCGCAAGGATAAATGGATCACCTCGCTGATCGACTTGCTGACGGATCCGTCGGCAACACCATCCACTCGCGCGTTGCGTCGTCAAGCCCACCATTTCGCCATTCGTGACGACCTACTGCACCGACGCAATTATAACGCCGACGGCCGCCAGTGGCTACTAGTGATACCCCGCAGTCTGCGTTCTGAAATATGCGAGGCCTTCCACTCTGACCCGCAATGCGCGCACTCTGGTGTATCCAAAACTTACCACCGCATTCGACAACGATACTTCTGGCGAGGGATGTACCGCTACGTGCAGAAGTTCGTTCGCTCCTGCCTCGATTGCCAACGCCGAAAACCTGCAACGCACGTGTCGCCAGCAGGTCTACAACCATTACCTTGCCCTAACCGTCCGTTTGGGCGCGTGGGCATCGATTTGTATGGACCACTTCCTCTGACTTCGGCTGGTAACCGCTGGGCCATCGTCGCTGTTGACCATCTAACGCGATACGCCGAAACCGCCGCCCTCCCAGCGGCTACAGCGCGCGATGTGGCCTCCTTCCTGCTCCACCGATTCATGCTGCGTCACGGTCCGCCCCAGGAGCTGCTCAGTGATCGAGGCCGTGTCTTCTTGTCGGAAGTCGTCGAAGCCATTCTCAAAGAGTGCAACGTCGTTCACCACAAAACTACTGCTTACCACCCGCAGACGAATGGCCTCACTGAACGCTTTAACCGCACGCTCGGCGACATGCTCTCGATGTACGTCGCAGCCGACCACACAAATTGGGATGCCATTCTGCCCTTCGTCACGTACGCCTACAATACCGCCTCTCAGAGCACTACTGGTTTCTCGCCATTTTTCTTATTGTACGGCAGGCACCCGTCGCACACAATCGACACTATCCTTCCCTACAGGCCGGATCGATCTGAATGTGCGCCTATTTCGGACACAGCCAGGCTTGCTGAAGAATGTCGCGAGCTTGCGAAGACCTTTACAACGCACGAACAAGAGCGGCAGAAGAGCATTCGCGGTGGCACCACCACTTCTGAGTCCACGTTCCTCCCTGGAGCGCTCGTGTGGCTCTCGGTCCCAACCGCTGCAGCTGGCCTCTCTTCCAAACTACTGCCCAAATACGAAGGCCCCTACCGTGTCGTCGAACGCACGTCCCCGGTCAACTACCTGATTGAACCCATTGAGCCATCTTCGGACATGCGCCGTCGAGGGCGCGACATTGTGAACGTGGAGCGCCTCAAGCCCTACCATGACCCGCTCATAGTGACCAGCTGTTAGGTCGCCGGGCGGCTCCCTTTGCGTACCCGGGGTAATTGTACAGAAGCATTAGAACACTGTAATGGGCCGTCCTCTTGAGCGCCTTCTAGTGGGTCGCCCTCTTCGCCTCTTCTCGGGGAGCACGCCCCTCGTGCTCTTGCTCGTGAGTCTGCGAATCTGCGCTCTGTCGTTACTGTCGTCGCTGCGCATCGTCGCCGTCGATCCCGCCGTCAATAAACGCCTTTACAACTTCAACAATCTCAAACTTTACATACTTCGCTCAAAATTCTGGTCTCAGAAAGAGAGGAAATATAAAGGGTCATACCTTATTCACAAGTTTAATACACTCCAGCCAACAGGTATAAACATTTCAGAGGGTGCTTTTGAATCCATCCGATATGGTACATACACAACAAAAAAATGCCAGGCCTGCGCTGAAACCGCAGCACAGTCACAGCGAAAGCTGGAAGAGCGGCGTTTCTAGAGCCCGTTAAGCTCTCTTGGGGCTACAATACAAGTACACTAGAAAGGTACCCACTACGCCATAAATCACAATTTTTGTGAAGTTAGGAAGCACCTACTAAGCCATTATTCGTCATTCTGCGGAGAAGCGAGGCACCAGCTACACGTCTGTAAGGCATTATGTGCACTTTGTTGATGCGACGACTCATGACGATGAAGAATTATGGCTCAGCACTTTGTAATGGGTTGGAATCTTTAAACGGCCCACCAATTATGTTTTTTGCATTGGGTGACGCCCTATCGCTATACCCCTGTCCCGTCATGCTGTATAACATACGTTGACGTTGGAGAGAGACGGGGGGGGGGGGGGGCGAAGAACTTTACTGAGACCCCGAGGAAATGGATCATGCGCTTATGGGCTTCCTTGGCAACCAATACAAGTGCACTTGCGAGGAACCCACTACGCTATAAATCATTGTAATTTTACTGAGACCCCGAGGAAATGTATCATGCGCTTATGGGCTTCCTTGGCAACCAATTCAAGTGCACTTGCGAGGAACCCACTACGCTATAAATCATTGTAGTTTTTGAGAAGTAGGGCAGCAGGGACTGTGCCATTTTTCGTCATTCTACGGAGAGCGTTGGTACCTGCTAAACCCATGTGAGGCATTTTGCGCACTTTGTTGATGCTGTGCCTGATGACGATGAAGAATTATGGCAGAGTTCTTTGTAATGGGTTGGAAGCATTCAACAACCTACTCGTTGCACAATTCGCATTGTGTGACGCCTGGTTACAGAATTCGCGTTGTGCGACGCTTGGTGCTTATTTTACTCTTCTACCACGCTATATTGCATATGCTAATGTGGTTCCTTCCCGACATGAAGCCTGTATAGGACCTTTTTGCAAAGCAGTTTCAAGCACCGGTGTGGCTCAGAGGTTGAATGCTGGGCTCCCACGCAGAGGGCCCAGGTTCGAACCTCGTTCCATCCTGGCATTTTTTTCTTATTTTGTTTTTTTTTTTCTTATTTCGAGCGATACTGGTTACGGACACCGGCGGCGGCGGCGGACAACTACGGCGCCAAAAACGGCCGGTGAAATGACCTCATAACAGCTTTCGCTGTAAAACCAGTGAGAATTAAGCCTTTCTTCTAGGAATTCCTAACTGTGCTTATCGCCGTGAAATTATCATTGTCCCCATAGATGTACCCCATAGATTTCAACCAACTCGCCCAGCAACAAGTCTTACTTATCATTGTCAGATGGTGCTTCCTTTTGACAACCATAATCCAGTGAAACGCCTACCTCCACGCGAATACCCCACCACCACCCTGCGCTTTCTTTTTCACTGACTGTTTCCTCTTTCCTTCTGACTAACCTAATTCGGCACCGCGGCCCCTGCTTCTTACCCCTGCCCGTTTTCCCAGTTACCTTTTCCTCATCTTTTGTTTGGGTTGGAGGTGAGGGTACTAAGCGCTAAGGAAAGCAGTTGCAGTCTTGAAGAAGACAAGTTTGCTTGTTGAAACATCGGTTGACTACAGGTCAGGCTTTCCTGAAGTCATCAGTCTGCATTCTACAAGAGCACTGCCGTCAATTCAGCCATCGAGAGTGTCTTTGCGCACCGCGGCATCCCTAGCGTGGTTCATTGTTAGAACGGTCCACAGTTTTCATGTAATGACTTCTCTACCGTTGCACAGGCTTATGGGTTCAGGGATGTCATCAGCAGACCACGTTTTCCGCAGTCCAATGGCAAGGTAGATGGTACAGACCATCAAGGACATGCTGCACAAGGCGGACGATCCTTTCTTGGCACTGCTTGCTTACTTGGACACTCCTGGCACCAACGATGCAAGCTCCTGCATAGCTTCTGATGGGCAGATACCTGCAAGGCAGAGTTCCCAAGGTACCACAGCAGCTCGAGCCAGGCTGGCCCTCATCTCTTTCTTTTACCTAGGTGATCAAGATAACCGGAGGAAGCAGGCAGAGGACTTCAATCGGAGGCATGGAGCTCGGACATAATGCGCACTTCAGACTGGTGAGCAGGTCTGGGTGTGGGACATAGATAGCCATGCGACGGTTCTGGGACCATCTCAATGTCCCCGGTGATATGTCGTGGAGACCCCAGAGGGAGTTCTGCAACATAATCAGCTCTGCCTTGACCCAGTGTGCAACGACCCGTTGTCCGAGCGTACAGTAGGCAAAGCACAAGTGTCCGACAGTCCTGCCAAAACAGCCGTCTGTGGGGAACCTGATACGAAGCCATCCAGCAGCAAGGTGTATGCATCAGGGCCAGAGGTTGTTGCCTCCACCCCTACTTCATCCCAGTCACAATCATCATGTAGTTCACTTATTCATGCATCAAGATTTGGAAGACACATCTGGTAGACCCAAAAGACTGGGCTTCCGATGGTGTAGTGATATGTATATACTGTGTTTCCTAAACACAGGCATTGGCTTAGTGCTTGTCCTGTGCACCTGTGTTCTTTCTTTGTTCTGTGTCGAATTCGCGCTATACAGTATTTAAGATTATGAACGAACTAGCCCAGCAACGAATTTCGTTAAGGCGGGATGTATCACTAGTTGGTGCTGCCGCTTCCCTGTCTATATAGTGTGAGAGCACGTGCTTTCATTTCCTTCCCCTAATGCTGGTACGATCACGGACAGGTGGCAGGAACGAACGGGCTATGCTGGGAGGGAGTACTCTGCCCCGATTCTAACTAGTCCTGCCATCCCGCCGCTTGGCGCCACTCGCTACCCCTCGTTTCCCCATTCACGGGGAAAGGTAATTGTCACACTGCGAGGGAGGCAACCCTTGCGGAAGAATGGGACGAGTGGTTATAAAAAGCCCACCGCACAGGGAGACTTGTGCCAGTGGTGGAGACAGCCGCCACCGATCGTCGGGAAAGGTGGAAGCTTACATTTTGTTTTACATAGAGCGGACTATCCCTCTAAGCGAAGTATTCACGTTATTGTTCATATATCACTCAAATGTTATTTGTGACTTAGCCAGTTGCCTTATTCGCCGGAACTGCGAATAAGCTTCCTGTAGCTGCGATTACTCGTGCTACAGGGAATCCCTTAAATATAATATGATGTTGAATAAATCCTCGGGGTTAGTTGCTTGCTAAGCGGACCAGAGTGTGGCTCGTTCATGCGTCTCTTATGGAAGCACGACCCGCTACACCAACAACCTGGTCACTCCTGTCTGGGCTGCCTGGAGAAGATGCATGACTCACCTCTAATTACACCCTCTGCCTGCACGTACAAAAACAGCTGCTCACACGCCTTTCCTCGGTGCTACACCATATTGAGCACGGGGCACAGTAGGATATTATTGCTCTTGCACGTTTTAATAAACATCTCGGTGATAACAGATTTTCATTTGGAGTGTCAATAATTACAATACAGTCTAACCTTGATATATTGAATATGGTTATAACAAAGTAAATGAATAATGTAATATATTGCCATTGACACCGTATTACCAATATACATTTAAAACAAACATTTGTGTATAAAGAAGTCATTTTTGTGTCAAACGCCATTTCATTAGAATCAGGTTTTGCTGTAAAATGCTGATAAGGAAATCTATATTTAGTCTGATGAAAACTAGTACCCTTGTTGAAACTGTGGCTCCAGTGACAATCCTTGTTGAACCAGTGCTCATTATTTCAACCATGTGTACTTTGACGAGTGCTCACATGATTTAATTGTCAGTCTAGATGATATTTCCTTTGATAATGGGGCAAAGGCTACATCTGCAGTAAGTGTCAATGGGGGCAAAGTGTAAAGGAACTGTGGGTGCCTGGCATTAAAAGCTTGTCCTCTTCCAGCTCTTCGCCCCTGAGTTTGTGGCAGTAGTGGAAACAGAATTGGTTAAAGAGTTCTTTTATTCATTGAGCACTTGTTTTTTGTAGCTGTCGAGAAAACATGAAAGCTTTGCTGCCACGACTGTGTAGGATCTGTGCGGAGGCAGAAGGCATGCTAGCTGCAGATGTGGCTGCAAACCGTGCCATTGGCCAACATGGGGCCGAACATATGGTGGCGAACTGCCGAGTACCAAATGTCGGCAAGCTTGGCGTCATCACTCACTGCAACACGGGCAGTCTGGCCACTGCTGGCTACGGAACTGCACTTGGTGAGAGGAGGCTGTTCTTTTTTAAGTTCATCTTCCAGTTTACAGCTCTTCGGTTTAAAGGGACCTTGGAATGGTTTTGGCGATTTTGTGCGAACACGTTGAGCTCAGCTACCCGTGCAAACACACGCACGAGCTCGTCCGAATTCCACCCCACACACAAACGGCATGCAGAAGCCTCTAAAGTGCACTACCATGTGGAACCAGCATTTTGGGCATAAAGTTCAATCAGCCAACGAACCAACCCAGAACAGGGTTCTTTGTACATGCAAATGTGGCCAAGTGTGTTGAGTCCACAGATTCCCCATGTTTGAATCCTGCCAATCGATGTGCTGTGAGGCGGAGAGCGATAAGCCAGGCCATTCAAGGGAAGCTCGATTACACGCGTAACATCTAGAACAAATGAAAACGACAAAAACTGCATTAGGATGCTCGGGGACTGCAAGGGCAGCGTGCACTTTAATGAGCCTGCAAGCAGGGTCGAGGCAGATGACAGATCTCGGTGTGCAAGCTTTTCAATAGGTCAATAACCTCAATGGTGTTAAAGCCTCATCACAGTGATTCTTGCAATATGCCATTGGCAACTGCTGTAGAACCTCTTTAAACAAAAGTCGCCTAAACGAGACAGCTGCTTCTCATTTGGTTGGTTTTTTATTTGGGCCCTCCATTCCTGCAGTCCTTCCCAGTAAACCATACTTGTGCGCAAGGAACATATTTTCCCTCTGCCTTCAGATTCTGTTTTAACAGATTTTACATCTTGTCTTGTGTACAGTCGCACACACCTATGGCCATGTCATGTGGTTTGTTCTCTTCACTACAGAAAAAGATGCAGGCAAGAAAAAGGGGTGAAGTCTGCATAACTTGTTTCAAATGGTTCCAAGAGGAAAGAAAAAAACATTGCGACAAAAATTTCATTTTCAAAGGGTTAAAATGGCTACAGTGCGGGGGAGGTACAAGGAACCGACGAGGACTAGTGCTGACTTCCAACTAACATTTATTGGGTAAAAATTGGGTGTCTGCAAACAGGGACATTATTTGGAAACATAGCAAAAACATTTTCTGAAGGAAAACAGCACGAAGAAGAAAGACACAGCGCCGCACTCACAAATGAAAGCTTATTGGAAATAAATATGAACTTATTTTTTATTTCAGAAGTACTGCCAGCCTCTCTTATGACGCCTTAGGCAGGGGAAGGTCATGCATAAAGGAAAACAGATGGGTAAATGCAACGGAAAAAGTTAATTGGGCAAAACTTCATTCACCACCAAGAACTAGTGCATCAAACTGAAACGCTAGCACCTTGTACAATTCATAACTTTTTCGTGTACATGCACATGCACAAAAGAAGAAAACAGCATTAAAAAACATTGACAACAAACAACTCTTGATAAACATCTCTTAATTGAGTAACATCTAAAAAAAACTAGGGGCCAAAATCATCAGCGTTTCAAAATACATCATGACAGGCAATGGATGCCATTAAAATATTTTTAGTATATAAAAAAGTACTACAAAGTGCAACATATATTGAAGCCTATTGCGCATGTGTTATGCGAGGCAAAATAAGAGGGGAAGAAGTATAAGTCTCAGTATTGCCATAAATGATTGCACAGTTGCGCCGTTTACCAGATTCACAGACAGAGCATTCCAGTTAGTGACGGTGTGCAGAAAAAGTGAGTTTTTAAAAGCTTTTGTCATGCAAGAATACTCCTTCAGTTTTCTTGGATGCTCGGAACGAGTCCATCGGCGATGAACTGATTGTATGTACGTATTCTTGTTTATGCTCAGCTTGTGGCAAAGTGAAAACATATTACTTCAGTCGATCTTGCTGTCGTCTTGCCTGCGATGTATCCAAGTCAGCTTTTTTTACAAGCTTGTTGGGTGACGTAAAGGAACTGTATAGTGATTACAAACAAACAGGATTGCTTTTCTTCGAATCATTTCAAGTTTGTTAACACGAAAGTTTTATAGCGCGATCCACCAAGACTTCAGTGACCTATTTCCGTCACGGAAATGATGTCGAAAAAATTTACACGATCAGATGGCAAAGAAAAAAGTTCCGTCAATGGGCATCTAACCCACGACCACTCGGTCCGCAACAACAGATGCCGGGCACGCTATCCACTGCGCCACGGTCACAGACTGTAGAGGCTTTACAAACGCGCCTTTTATATCTACCACTCTCCCGGTCGGCGGGGTGGTGTTGGCCTCTGGGAGTGGTAAAGTAATTCGTCCTTACTGTAGCCTCCGCGATTAGCACCTGCAACACGTTACACGTCCGTCCCATTGGGCGCGTTTTCCATTTTGTCAATGCCTTAACACACCGCGAGGTGGCGATCTTAGTCCAAGCGTCGTAGAAGCGTCAGCGTCGCTCATAGCATCACGCTAATCTACACCAAAAATAGCTCTGCGACGCGCACCTGCCTCACCTGGCTGTAACATCGCGTTCCCCGCTCACGCGCTCGCCCCGAGAAAAATCACGGCCGGGCTACCAGGGCGGCGCGACGCGCTTTGCGTTTCCCTCTAGTCCGGTCGTGGTGTTCAATCACATTTTAACATGCCGCCAGATGGCGACCAAGTTTTGCGTCCAGTGTGTGACGCTCTTCTGGCTATCACACCTCGTTCTGTGATTACGCTTTCACCGTTAACTACTACAGCTACCACAAGGGTTTGTTTAATCACTTAACATGGACGTTAATTGTCGGGATGGAGATGTACCACCAATCGTCAAAGTGGGTGCATCCACGTTAAACGGTGCTATAGCTGCCAGACTGCCAGACATCAATATACATTGTGAAAACTCTCTTATATCAGTGTACAGTAAACATTCAGTTACTTCTGTAAGGGCACGCTTTACTTTCATGTTATTCCGATTCCTATGACGGAGGGATCAACCATCCTTTTTTTTTTTATAGTTACTTGGCTATGGGAATCCCGAACCACAGATAAGTACTCGAGAATTGGACGGATGAAAGTTTTGTACGCAATTAATTTCAATTATTAAATGGATTTACGCGAAGACCGTGTTAGAAATCCTAATTTCTGCATCCAAATATTTTTTTATAAGTTTTATAGTATTTATTTATAAGTGTAATATTTTTAAGTATTAAAAATGACAGTTTTTGACCATTGATAGAATATGAATATTGTAAAGGAAGTCGTTTACGTGTCATAGTCATAGCCACCGTTTTCTTTCCATTTGCCACACTGCACACCAGAGAGATATTTTTGTTAAAGCTGTGTTTAAAGGGACCTGGTCACATGTACTACATATTTCCTGGTAAGGAACGCAGTCATCTGCGAATAACCTAATAGTAGCTGGAATTTCATGGGTCATATTGTGACGCGGTCGTGACGTCGACGAAGACCGCAGGCGACGTGTCCAAGATTTGGCCGAACTTGTGGCCGAGAAACGGAAAGTTAATTTACAGCGATACACACGGTATGCACTGATAGCGGCGAACAGAGCGTCGGCTGCCGATCAACTGACAAGCGGTGAAGCGCGTAGGCATTTATACATATGCCGTCGAATATTCCAGCCTTGTCGGTGGTTATCGCGCAAGCTCTAGAATAAGCTACAGTGTTCGCTTCTTGCGCGCAATCTTAACTAAACGATCTACAATAATCACGAAGCTTCTCGAACAATGAGGGGCGGTTTGCGCTGAGCGTTGCTTACAGTCTTTGTGGGCCAAAACCGAATACAGCAAAAGTGATAATAAGAAACGCACGTGGCAATGCCCCTCTGAAAAAGCGTCGTCCCGACGCTTAGAAGGGGGACGGATCACCGTCGAGAGGTCGCACCTCATTTCGGCTCCGCCAATTTTCGGCCATAGCGCCGGGCCTTTCGACCATATCCGGATAATTTCTTCACGGGTGGCTGGAGCACATTATCTGGATTCTTTCGACACCTAATTTATCGCGAAAGAAAGCCTTCGACCACGCCGTGCACCGACCTAGGCCTGTTAGGCTTAGCTCGAGTGCGGCCACCTGCACACCAGCTCACCGACGGAGTGACCGCCCGGCCGCCCGCCGCTGCCTCGGCGCCCATCTTCTAGCTGTCGACCGCTATGGAGTACCCTGTCGAAGGACAGGAAGTGTCCCCCGAGGAACTTTCGGACGAATCCTGGCATTCGCCAGGCCTCCGCGCCCAAGAGAAACGCCGAGCAGCCTTGCGCCTTGCCGCCGCCACTGCTACAGCTAAGCCCACCGCCATGCCGACTTCCCAGCCGTCGTCATCGCCGCCATCGAATCGGGCAAGTGCCTCGCCTCCACATCCCCACCGCCGCACTCCACTTCCTCGTCTCCCAGCCGACACGATTCACGTCGTACGCTGCCCAAAAAGGCATGTAGAACTTACCAAGCTACAGCCTTGGCACTTGTACACCGCTTTGCTGCAAGCAGCGTGCCTGCAAGACCTCCCGCCCGCATCTCGCGACATGGTGCGGATTCACCCTATCAACAACACCTTTACTCTAAGCATCGCGGACTCGAGTCGCGCCCAAGCCTACCTGCGCATCACCTTCTTCACGGTCTCCGGCAACACCTTCACCGTCCACCTCTACGCCCCACCCCCAGACGATGCCCTAAGGGGCATACTCTACGACGCCTTCGACGACTTCACAGACCAAGCAATCCTTGACGACCTCCAGGCAAGCAATCCTACCCTCACTGTTGTGGGTGGTTGCCGCATGGGCAAGTCCCCTCACACATTGGCCCTTATGGACACTAAGCTACCGCGGTAGATCTTCTACGACGGCGTCTAGCTCCGTCTCCTTCCGTTCCGCAACAAGGTGGAAGCCTGCTTCAATTGCCGCTCGACTGGCCTCCGGACCGACGTGTGCTCCAAGCCGCGACAGGAGCGGTGCCATCGCTGCGGCGCCGCTCACCCCCCATCGCCCGAAGGATTGCCACCCACTTGCACTCCCCGCTGCATCGTCTGCAACGGGCATCACTCTACGTACAGCTCCAACTGCAAACACCGCTACGTGCAGCGCGCTCAATGTCCGAAAGCCCTGGTACCTGACCCTCGCCCCTCGACACCTGGTGCGCCCCCGACAGCCGCGCGCTTCCCCAGCAAGCTGCATGCGGTCCCTCACCACCCCCACCCCCCAAGTGGTCACTGCCTTTCCGCCCCTCGTACCAGCGGTGTCTAAACTGGCCTCTCAGCCCACACATTCGATACAGCCCCGCGGCACCTCCGGCTCGCCCTGGGAGCCGCAAGTCGTTGCACTGCAGCAAGAAAACGCCTCCCTCCGACAGCAGCTCACTGCCCAAAGCGCTCAAATTGCGGCTCAGAAGACCAAGATTGATACCCTCCAAGCGCAACTGCAAGCTCTTGAAGAAAAGCTGGAAACAGCTATTACCCAGCCATCCTTTCTGCCCTCGCCCATCGACTCCTCCTCAGACATGGACATTCTGACCCCCGAAGGATGCACTAGCAAGCGCCGCAGACCCAACACCCCCCTTCAATCTCTTCACCTTTCTGAAGAGGTACAGGTAGTCATCAAGACGGCCCTGGTGGATCTTGAAAAACAGTTGGATAGCCGCTTCAACTCCGTCCACCAGTTTCTCACTGCACAACACGAAGCTCTAAACTCCCTGCGCACAGACTTCGGCGCCTATCCTCCTGCCTCGTCCTTACAATTTCTCCAATCAGCAGTCGATACCCTGCAAACTGCCATGCCAAGCCACCCCTCCATGCCCGCATCACCTCCTCCTCCATCGCCCGACCCTCGCAAACACCGGCCGAGGCGTCACCTTCCGCTGTTAATAATGCCTGACCGATCCGTCGTCACCGTTTGGCAGTGGAACTGCCGTGGTTTTCGTCCAAAGCGTAACCACCTCCTTCTCCACCTTCAACAACTAGACCCCTCGGCCGCCCCTGATATAATCGTACTACAGGAAAGTCACGCTGACGTTTCCCTCTCGGGTGGTTTTGGGACGTTAAACCCCAGATATTATTATTATTATTATTATTATTATTATTATTATTATTATTATTATTATTATTATTATTATTATTTCCCTCTCGGGTTTCGTCGCCTACAACCAAGCAGCTCACCATGCTCTGCCCCATCCCGTCACGGCCGTCCTCACCCGGCGGACGCTTGTCGTCAATCGAGCGGATCTACCCTTCCCTGAAGTCCAGCACGTCTTTCTCGAGATAGTACCTCAACACCGTGAACAGCCCTTTCTCTTTCTTCTCAACGTCTACAACCCTCCGCGCGCCTCTGAAAATGCGTCGCTCCTCAGCCTGCTGCGTGCCGCTGCAGCGAAAGCATCGAAATCGCCCCTTCTCATTCTCGGCGACTTCAACGTCAAGCATCCTGACTGGGTTTACCCCAAGGCAGATGGGCCCGGAAGGAGGCTGTGGGAGCTCGCTCAACTCAACCTTTCCCTGCTCACCCACCCCACGCAACCAACGCGCATCGGCAACAGTGTGTGCCGCGACACCACCCCGGACCTCAGCTTCTGCCGCAGCGTGCACGACGCGCGCTGGTCCAACACGCATCAGTCCCTCGGCAGTGACCACTATGTTCTCACCATTCAAGTCCGCACCTCCCCGTGCAAGCCGCATCCACACACGGCCCGCCATACAGATTGGGACGCGTTCCGAGAACGCTGACTGCACTCCGCCGCCTCCAACATCAAGGACCTCTCGACGTGGACCGACCAGCTGCTAGCGGGCCTCGAAGCGGTCACCACCTCGATTCCCACCACGGAGGACCATCCGGCAGTCGACTCCCGCCTTGCCCACCTGTGGGCCGCACGCACGGGCCTAACCAACCGTTGGCGTAAGCAACGCCACAACCGTCACTTATGCCGCCGCATCGCACATCTTTTTACAGCGAAAGCTGTTATGAGATCATTTCACCGGCCGTTTTTGGTGCCGTAGTTGTCCGCCGCCAGTGTCCGTAACCAGTATCGCTCGAAATAAGAAAAAAAAAACGAAATCAGAAAAAAATTACAGGATGAAACGAGGTTCGAACCTGGGCCCTCTGCGTGGGAGCCCAGTATTCAACCTCTGAGCCATTCCGGTGCTTGAAACTGCTTTGCAAAAAGGTTCTATACAGGCTTCATGTCGGGAAGGAACCACATTCGCATATGCAATATAGTGTCGTAGAAGAGTAAAATAAGCACCAAGCGTCGCACAACGCGAATTTTGTAACCAGGCGTCACACAATGCGAATTGCGCAACGAGTAGCTTGTTGAATGCTTCCAACCCATTACAAAGGGATCTGCTATAATTCTTCGTCGTCATCAGGCACAGCATCAACAAAGTGCGCATAATGCCTTACATGCGTTAAGCAGGTAATACGGCTCTCCGTAGAATGACGAAAAATGGCACAGTGCCTGCTGCCCTACTTCTCAAAAATGACAATGATTTATAGCGTAGTGGGTTCCTCGCAAGTGCACTTGTATTGGTTGCCAAGGAAGCCCATAAGCGCATGATCCATTTCCTCGGGGTCTCAGTAAAATTAGAATGATTTATAGCGTAGTGGGTTCCTCGCAAGTGCACTTGTATTGGCTGCCAAGGAAGCCCATAAGCGCATGATCCATTTCCTCGGCGTCTCAGTAAAGTTCTTCGCCCCCCCCCCCTTCTCTCTCCCACGTCAACGTATGTTATACAGCATGACTGGAGAGGGAAATAGCGACCGGGCATCACCCAATGCAAATTACATAACTGGTGGGCCGTTTAAAACTTCCAACCCATTACAAAGGGTTGAGCCATAATTCTTCGTCATCAGTCGTCGCGTCAACAAAGTGCACATAATGCCTTACAGACGTGTAGCCGGTGCCTCGCTTGTCCGCAGAATGACGAATAATGGCTTAGTAGGTGCTTCCCAACTTCACAAAAATTGTGATTTATGGCGTAGTGGGTACCTTTCTAGTGTACTTGTATTGTAGCCTCAAGAGAGCTTACAACGGCTCTAGAAACGCCGCTCTTCCAGCTTTCGCTGTGACTGTGCTGCGGTTTCAGCGCAGGCCTGGCGTTTTTTTTTTATTCATATACCCTAAAGGCCCATTCGGGCATTACATAGGGGGTTTTAGACAGTTATATGAACAAAGTTGCAAATAAGACCGTTTGTAATATACACTGAATATAGTAAACAATATAAAACATACTAGTACTATTAACAAGGCCGGGTGCAAGAAGATGGGTAACATAAATCAAATTGTTAAGACAAGGTTACAAAATCAAGGATGCAAAAGAGAGCGAGAGATAAAAAGAACACTGCAGTTATACACTGAAAAATAAAAATACAATGAAAATTGAGCTGAAAAAATCGATTTGTACAATGAAAAGAAAAAGAAAGAACTTGTATATATATACATACATGCACATACCCACATGTATAGGCTAGTCATACATTCAAAAAAGTCTTCAAGTTATTAACAAAAGTGTCATGATCAATGATCGAAGCTATGTCCCTCGGTAGTGCGTTCCAGTGATGTATGACTAGAAGTAATGGTGAATATTGATACGTATTAGTGCGTGCAAAGAAAGGCTGTACTTTGAAAGCGTGATCAAAACGCTGGGAAATATTATGAGGTGTTTTAATGTGAGCTTCGCGGAACCGGGATCTTGATCGTACGATCGAGCAACACACCACCGTGCTCGTCCGCCAACAGTGGGAACAGCTTTACTCGGGGCTCTCCGGTCAGTTGGGCTGCAAGCAAACCTGGCATCTCCTCTGCCACCTCCTCGACCTTGCATCTGCCAAGTCAGTCGCTCGGCAACAATTAGAACGAGTGATCCGGGCCTACCCCGGCGACACTTCGTCGCTGATAGCAGACCTTGCCGCCAAATACTTCCAGCTTCTACCTCCTGGCACGCCTTCTCACCCTCTCGCGTCCGACTCCGGAGCCCCCAACCCAGAACTGGACGCCGATATCACGGAAGCGGAGGTCTACGCGGCATTACTTAACCTCCGCACCACTTGCGCCCCCGGTCCAGATTGCATCTCCAACAAGCTCCTCCGAAACCTCGACGCTCCTTCGGTCGCTACCCTCACTTTCTTCCTCAACGAGTGCTGGCGCTCCGGCAACCTCCCTCAGTCATGGAAACACGCTCGCGTGGCTTTCATTCACAAGCCGGGCAAGAAACTCACAATCGAGAATCTTAGCCTCATCTCACTGACTTCGTGCGTCGGCAAGCTTCTAGAACATGTCGTTCTCCCTCACTTGCAAACGTACACAGACGCTAACCATATCTTTCCCCACACCATGCTTGGCTTCCGCCCCCATCTTTCCACGCAAGATGCCCTCTTGCAACTACACCATGATCTACTGGACCCACCTACATTCTCAGACACTAAGGCTCTCCTTAGCCTCGACCTTCACAAGGCGTTTGACCATGTCTCCTATTTGGCTATCCTTGCTGAACTTGATGCCCTCAACCCCGGCACTTGCACCTACAACTACATTCGCGCGTTCCTCACCGCCCGCACGGCTGAAATCATCATAGGAGACCTCCAGTCTCCCACGTACGAGCTTGGCCCTCGTGGCACCCCTCAGGGTGCCGTATTGTCGCCTTTTCTGTTCAACCTTGTCCTCCGCTCGCTATCTGGCAAGCTAGATCATATCCCCGGTCTCAAACACACCATGTCCGTGAACGATATCGCTCTCTGGGTCACGTCGGGCTCTGACGGCCATATCGAGCAGGCGCTGCAACGCGCAACCGACGTATTCACGTCCCACGTGCACGCGGCCGATCTCACTTGCTCGGCGGCCAAATCAGCCTTGCTTCTCATGCGACCTCCCGACCGGCGTCGCTATAAATCTCAACCCACCATCACGGTTCACGCCAACTCCACTCCCGGCCCAGTCGTTTCCCATCTCCGCGTGCTCGGGCTGATACTACAGTCCAACCGTCATAACACACACACCATCGACAAGCTCTCGCTCTCAGTGCAGCAGACCGCGCGTATGCTCGCCCTGTGCTCGCCCGTGTCCGTGCGGGGCGTGCGGGCATGCGAGAACACGACCTGCTCCACCTTGTCAACGCTTTCGTTGTTTCCCGCCTCACGTACGGCCTTCCTTATACTCGCCTCCTCAAATCGGAACGCGACAAAATTGACGTTCGCATCCGCCAGGCATACAAGACTGCCCTCGGCCTTCCCTCCAACGCGTCCACAGATCGTCTTCTCCGCCGGGTGTACACAACACCCTCGACGAGTTGATTGAAGCTCACCCGTTCCGCTCAGGTGCAACGCCTTTACCGTTCGCCGACTGGTCGCCACATCCTTTCCTTCATCAGACACGACACCTCCTCCCACTCACCGGATCTGGTCTCACTACCTCATGCTGTTCGAGCGGTCTTCACCACCAAGCCGCTACCCAAGAATATGCTCGCGGGCCACCACGACGCTCGCCGCCAAGCCCGTGCGGCTATGCTTCACGCCAAGTACGCCGACCACTCGGCAGTCGTCTACATGGATGCAGCCCAATACGACACACCCAGGGACGCCTTCGTAGTCGTTTCCGTGTCGCCCTCCTCAGCACCTTCTGGGCCGGCGATGACGGCCGGCACCGTTCGAACACCCTACGCCGTTGAGGCGGAAGAGGCGGCCATCGCTTTGGCTGCGACCTCGGCCGGTGCTGGCGTCATACTCAGCGACTCCAAACAAGCCATCTGCGATTTCGCGCGAGGTCTCGTCTCGCCTGCCACCCTGCGACTCCTCCGGCCGCTACTGCTGCAAGATGAGCAGCGCCACTTTGAACTGATCAGGGTCCCCGCCCACTCGGGTCACCCCGGCAACGAGACAGCTCACCAACACGCTCGAGGATTCGTCGACCGAGCGGTGGGCCCCTCAGAGTCGGACACCTCGATGCTGGAGCCCTTTGTCACCTACCATGACATCACCCAGCACAATCGCCTCGAGCGATATGCCTATCCACCCCCTCATTGCAGTATTCCCAAACGGTCCGAGATCGCCTGGCGACGCCTACAGACCCGCACTTTTCCGTGCCCCCTAGTGCTTTTGTACATCCACTTAGGTGTCGTCAGTCCGCACTGCTGCTTCTGCGGCGGCGTTGCCTCGCTGAACCACATCCTCTGGGGCTGCCCGGACGATCCTCTGCCCGCCGACCTCATTCGCTCACCCCCGACCAGGGAACAATGGCAGGCCCTTCTCTCCAGCAACGACAGACATCCAGACACGGGTCCTGGGACGAGCTGAAGACGTCATCGAAAAACACAGCCTGGCAGCCTACGTGGCTTAAGCTCCCTTACCCTCACCCCTTCGACTAATAAAGTTGTTACTCACTCCCGACGATTAAAACAGAACACGGGGGGAGGGAGGGGGTGGCCAATACATCCCATGAAACACAAAACGTCTATAAAACGTCTTTAAAACGTTTAAAACCTCTATACAACGTTTTATAGAGGTTTCAAGTTTCGTGGGATGCAACAATAAATAACAATGTTGCGACGTGACGGCATCCGACGTAGACGTGCCGTCGTCACTTGTTTAAAGGGACCCTCTAACACTTTTCCAGACCTCATTGTTTTACATTTTTTACTTCCGGGTTGCGTAAACTGAATGATGAAGAGATTATTGCAGCAAGAACGGCAGCGACAGGTGCATGCAGTCCGAAGTTATTCCGCCTGGAACACTGAAATTATAATAAAATGGAGGCCTACCCTCAACTCGTATTTCGCGGGGTCACCTGACCATGTTTCACTTACCCTGTGACGTCTGATGGCGCCCCAATGAAATGAACTGAAAGATCCTACGTACGGGAAGCTTGCATACAATGTTGGCCGTTCTTTCCAACATAATGATGACGCCGTTGCGATAGTAACAAACAATGTGGTGCATTAAGAGTGAACTGCACGTGCGAAACGAGGCAGATCGCGAATGCCTCTATCATGTTTTAGATTTCAAAAAAGGAGAAAGTGCCTCAGATCAGGCTGGCCGACGTTTCGATAGGTGACCTATCTTTGTCAAAGGCGCCTTGTCATCCCTGGCGTGTTAGTTTTATGGGGTTAGTGATGACGTCATGTCCAGCGGTGGCGCGTCTGTTGCTGTTGGTAATTTCTGCCTGGAAAGAGAGAAACTGGAACGCAGAGGCGTGTAGCCCTTGCCACATTTCAAGAGAGTTTGCAAACACGTTCGGGTCTGCCATGTCAGAGTTAAAGGAAGCTGCAAAGAAAGAAAAAAAAAGGAGAAAAAAAAAAGAAAAGGCGGGGGGGTACAACCAAGCGAGAGGGCGAGTGCAGCCATCACAAAGAGCTGCAGAAGGTGGTGAGGAAGGAAACTACAGGCGAGGAGAAAAACCGGGCGGTTTACGTTTAAATGTCCGCCAAGGAGCTGCAGAAGGTAGTGGGGAAGGCAGCTAAAAAAAAATAATAAAAGAGGTACTCGGGCGGCGTACGTTTAAAATTCCGCCTGCCTACTTTAAGTGATATTGAAGGGGTTGCCTGAAAAGCTCCTGCTTAATGGGTGAAGTAATTGGCTGGCATATGCATCCAGTGTCGTCGGTGGCTTCCAAAAATTGGGCGCCCGTCAACTAAGAGGGAAAGAAAAAAAAAAGAGAAAGGAAGGAGGGGCTGCCGGGGGGGAACAATCGGAATAAGACTCGTAGAACTTCCTGAGAAGACGAGCGCTGTGACAATGCTGGCCAAGAGCGGCCTTTGGAGCGCGGAAAGGGGAAAGGAAACCGTGGTTCGAATTCACTAGAAAATGAAAACACCTTAAGAGTATAATATCTACACGTATGTGCACATTTATACATGCAAGGTTAAGAGATATTAAAAAAAGAATATTGATAGTGTATTATGGGAGCTGGTCGGGATTTTATTTTGCGAATAGGTTAAGGTTTTTGAAAGCTGAGCGTACATCATGTCTCTTAGTATTATAGGAATCATGCTATGGCTTTTAATGATTCCAAATTACCACGCGCTAGATTTATTCCTGATGGGTGTAGGGATTGAAATTTGTGTATCAAATACGATTCCATGTATTTCCTCTCACGTGGTGACCGGAAGTTTGTTTGTAGAATGTAAAGTTTGGCTTGATCGAAATTGTGGTCTTGTTGATTGAAATGGCTGGCTACTGCTTTTGGTAAGTTGTGCTTTGTGTCTGCGCGGTGGCCGTTCAGTCTTACATGAATTGGTTGTCCAGTTTCGCCTATGTACTGTTTTTTACAGGTGGCACACTCAATGCAGTAGATCAGGTTGTTTGAGGTGCACGTGAAGTTCGATGTTACCTTGTGAAGGTAATCGGATGCTGTGCTTTTTACGTTGGTGGCTGGCTGTATATGTTTGCACGTAGAACATCTTGGACGCCCACAGGGTCCAGACGTTGGTGTAGTTCTTGTTGCGAGTTTTGCATGTACGAGCATATCTTTAAAATTGGCGTTGCGTCTGTAGGCAACCTTAGGTGGTTCGGGGAAGATTTTTTTAAGTTTCTGGTTGGTTGTTAGAATCGGATAGTATTTTGTGAGGATGTTGTTTATGTATAATCTAGGTATTGTTGCTTGTCAAATGGTTTTTTATACAGCGTTGTCTTTAATATACCATTCTCAAGATATAAGGTTGTGTCAAGAAAGTTGATGCACTCAGCTGAGGTCTCGGACGTGAACTTTATTGTTGGATGAAAGGAGTTGAGGAATGATGTAAATTTAGCTAGATTGTCCCTGCCGTGACCCCATATTATAAGTATGTCATCAATGTACCGAAGGTATGTGTGAGGTTTGTCTGCGCAGCGAGCCAGGAAGTCTGTTTCCAGAATTCCCATGAATATGTTTGCATAAGTGGGTGCGAATAGGGTGCCCATGCTTGTTCCTTCTATTTGAAGGTAGTAATTTTCTTCAAATTCAAAATAGTTGTGTGATAGTACTAGTTCGAGTAATGATAAATATACTTCAGTAGAATGCTGTACATTATGTTGATTTAAAGTTTGCTTTATTGAGGTCAGGCCCTCTGGGATCGGGATATTCGTGTATAAAGCGGTAACGTCTAGTGTGACGAGGATGGCGTTTTGTGGTAGTGTGCCTTTGCTATTAATCTCTTCTATTATTAGCAGTAGGTGTGGGGTGTCTTGTACAAATGACGGGAATAAATCTAGCGCAATCATTAAAAGCCATAGCATGATTCCTATAATACTAAGAGACATGAAGTACGCTCAGCTTTCAAAAACCTTAACCTATTCGCAAAATAAAATCCCGACCAGCTCCCATAATACACTATCAATATTCTTTTTTTATTATCTCTTAACCTTGCATGTATAAATGTGCACATACGTGTAGATATTATACTCTTAAGGTGTTTTCATTTTCTAGTGAATCCGAACCACGGTTTCCTTTCCCCTTCCCGCGCTCCAAAGGCCGCTCTTGGCCAGCATTGTCACAGCGCTTGTCTTCTCAGGAAGTTCTACGAGTCTTATTCCGATTGTTCCCCCCCAGCCGCCCCTCCTTCCTTTCTCTTTTTTTTTTCTTTCCCTCTTAGTTGACGGGCGCCCAATTTTTGGAAGCCACCGACGACACTGGATGCATATGCCAGCCAATTACTTCACCCATTAAGCAGGAGCTTTTCAGGCAACCCTTTCAATATCACTTAAAGTAGGCAGGCGGAATTTTAAACGTACGCTGCCCGAGTACCTCTTTTATTATTTTTTTTTAGCTGCCTTCCCCACTGCCTTCTGCAGCTCCTTGGCGGACATTTAAACGTAAACCGCCCGGTTTTTCTCCCCGCCTGTAGTTTCCTTCCTCACCACCTTCTGCAGCTCTTTGTGATGGCTGCACTCGCCCTCTCGCTTGGTTGTACCCCCCCCCCTTTTCTTTTTTTTCTCCTTTTTTTTTCTTTCTTTGCAGCTTCCTTTAACTCTGACATGGCAGACCCGAACGTGTTTGCAAACTCTCTTGAAATGTGGCAAGGGCTACACTCCACTGCGTTCCAGTGTCTCTCTTTCCAGGCAGAAATTACCAACAGCAACAGACGCGCCACCGCTGGACATGACGTCATCACTAACCCCATAAAACTAACACGCCAGGGATGACAAGGCGCCTTTGACAAAGATAGGTCCCCTATCGAAACGTCGGCCAGCCTGATCTGAGGCACTTTCTCCTGTTTTGAAATCTATAACGTGTATCCATCTGTCGGCTCCCTTCTTGATCTTGGACTATCATGTTTTGTAGTTTTAGTAATCTTTCTTGTTGCGACGGCGTCTATATCAATGCTTTTACATTTTTTTTCCCTTCAGTTTCTTCAAACAACGGCGCCTGGAGCGTCCCCAGCGCGTTTCCTCCAGCGCCGTGGCGTTCGGCGCATTCCTTGCCGAGCGCTACAGTTTTAAAGCTGAAAAAGTCTAAGATCATTCGTCTAGTTGGTGTTAAGTGAAAAAAGCATGCTAAAGAAAAACTAAACCCAATAGTAACCCCTTTTGTGATGCAACGCCGTCATTACTTCTAACGTTACATTTATCCAATCATAGGCCAGCGCTCATCTTCGTCATTTCCGCCCACAATAGTTCTGGCGAGCGCCACTACGCGTTGATGTGGTCGGCAGCAATGTAGGTGCTTCATAAAAAGTGTTGGAGGGCCCCTTTAATGAGAAAACGAAGGTGTACGGTCGAGGAAGGAAGCGAGAGGCCGAAGCCGAGCAGCGGCCGTGGCGCTGCTCGGCTTACACTCATATGTTGAAGAGTCGCATATGTATTATATAACCAGTCGTTTACAGTTGCATAACGATGCCAACAGCAACATGGGTGTTACCAAAACCAGACGCGGTAAGCTTACATGCAGTGCTTATATTCTTCAATACTGGAGAGCGCGAATCCGAACAGCGCAAGGAACCATAGGCGTATCTACCGGGGGGCCAAGGGGGGCGGAGCCCCCCCCCACTTTCGACAGTGGTCATTGTCGGCTGCAGACTGGGCAAGTTAGGCAAAGTTTTACTTGAACACAGCAATAACGTAGTTTTGTAATAAAATTTGTCCTACGATTCTGCTGTGACGACTGTCCTCCGTGTGTCATGCACCACGCACTGTAGGCAGTCCGCACCTGCAGTGCGGGCTGCCTATTCCACGCTCGTGCGTCTTGCGCTCGAGCATTGCAGAGGAGGCTATCACTCAGCAGGGGCTCTATAACATTACAGCAATCTCTCATGATTTTATTTTGTCCTGCCTGGCCTGAAATTTAAGTAATCCGCGACGCAAATATGGGCGGGAACCAGTAAACGTTTTATAGCCCGATCAAACGCTCTCCTTTTTCAGGAAATTCAGTTTTTTCTTTGAAAACGAATAGCATCGCCGCTGCTCCATATTTAAGCTGCTGTGAGTGTGCAGAAGTGTCCAGTATTTTAGTTGTGCCTAGCCAGGCCAGCTAAAATAGAATCCCACTTTAGTCTCCGATTAGCCTGCTTCACCTTGCTTAGCATGTGGTATCCTGCAGCGGTGGCGGCGGCTTTTGACAAGGATGTGGAGCCGAGCACATTGAGAAGCCCAGCTTTCAAGTTTGCCCCGTTACTTGATCTACCTCACCAGGGAGATGATCAGCGTCTACGGTTTTTTGGACTAAGAAGGCTGTCTACCTGTAAAGGATTGTGTCTGTTCTTAATAATGTTTATTTCTCTCTCTATATCTTTGTCAGCAACGGTGAGTTCACAGAGAGCTGTACACGCGCAAGAACAGCTCAACAATGTTATACTACAACTGAAAGTATCTATTATACACATATGAATCCATCTCGCCCGCTGCCAATGTGATTGGCGGGCAGCCTTCTTAAATTACGTTCAGAAAGAGATGCTGTCTGGCTATTCTGAAAAAAAAAAGGAGTTATTGTTCAGCACAGTAATGTGCTGCCTATTGTGCACACTTCATTTTAACGCCACAAGTTTTCGCAGACTTGTGACGTCGCGTAACAAGGAGGCGATTTTATGGCACATTGAAATTTTTTGACGAATAGCGAAGAACCAATGACAAACAATACGCCGTATTGAAGGTAGTTTATTATTATTTTTTTACGCAGTCATGCGTGCGTGGTAATTACGCGGTGGATCACTTACGCGTCATTTGTTGCGTCGTTTTACGAGCAGGTGCTGTGAGCATGACCCAGAAAATTTCGACCAATCATTAACAGCTAATGACCTGTTCGGAAAGAAACAATGCGGGGTAGTTTAACGTTATAATCGCCCACATTTTTTTTTCAAGGAAGATTTGAGCTTACACAGTTTACGTAGGCTATTTACTTGGAGGAACTGGAGGCGAGGAGTTTCTCCGCTTTTCCGTCCACCCCCCACCCAAGCTGGGAAAAGTAGGAGGGCAAGGAAGGACAGCTAGTATATAAATTCGTAGTCATTTATAATCTTGTAACTATACATAACCAGCTCAGTGTGGTTTGCTTAAGTATTAATCGACTGAACTCGGTCTTCTTCTTAAGAAAGAATTTATATTAGAGGACTTTGACAGTAAAGAAATTGGCACTCGGCTTATCCTGAAGACTTCTGCGAAGTACCTTGCTTTGTCAGCCACATGTTTTCTTCAATAAGTGAGAATTTAAGGTACTAGAGTCATAGCAGGTTCTTCATACTCATCGTATCTATAACGCCAAACTAAGACTGGGAAGTTTGCTGATGCAATGCCCAGATCATCAGGTTAAATTTGGGTGTACTTTTTAAACCTCAAGCTAATATTTCCAAAATGTTATTAAACACTGCTGTGTTGTCGCGGTGTATGGCGGTCCAGCCTGCACAACCTGTTTGTGCAGATTCTTCCTTGATTTAAAACAAACAGTTTTGAAAAGCAAGTCATCTGATCAGCCCTGTGAATATAAAAAATCACCTCAAATAAAATTATATATATATATATATATATATATATATATATATATATATATATATATATATATATATATATATATATATATATTAATTAGTTGAAGGAGTGGTTGCCGTATAAGTATGAGAGGTGGCACTTCAAGAAAACTTCATTTATTACGTCGACGTTTCGGTCAGAGCCTGACCTTTCTCAAGACAAAATTTTCGTGTATATTTCCGTGCTTATATGGACCGTGAATATATACGGACCGTGCCTATATGGACCGTGTCCATATAAGCACGGCAGTATACACGAAAATTTCGTCTTGAGAAAGGTCAGACTCTGACCGAAGACAGGAAAGATATATATATATATATATATATATATATATATATATATATATATATATATATATATATATATATATATATCTTTCCTGTCTTCGGTCAGAGTCTGACCTTTCTCAAAAGACGCAGAGAGGGAGAGATGCCAGCCCCCCCACTCGCGATCGAGTTCGTACGCAACTGCAAGGAACACACACATATGCAAAGGACAGGCGTTACTCGCAACTAAGCTTCATTCAGGAAAGTTTCCCTCGATATATATACTCAGCCGAGGCACACTGCACGTACGTTATAGTCACAGTTGCAGTTGTTACAGTTGCGTTACAGTTGTTATGCTTATACTTGTCCGTTATAATGGAGAACGCATGCAGGTTTCACGGACCTGTGTGTATGTGTAGAAGGGGTTCCTGACAGTTCTTGAACAAGGTCATCATCACCGTGATCAGTGAGCACCAGCAGCTGGACCGGACTTGTAGCACAGCTGGTGGAAATCCTGGATGCCTCATACAAAGAAATGATCTATGGTGCCTCCTCTCCTGGACGTGGCAGCGAGGTTTCTTGATGCGCTGTCCATACTCAAGCCATCTTTCACGCAGTATAAAGACCAGGCGTTTTTGGGTCTTGATAAATTGATGTAGAAGTCGCCAGTAACGTTGAGCGGCCTGGTTCTCTCAGCAGATTTATTGTAGGAAGCGTTGACCCCGGTTTTTGCGTATACGACGTGGTCCACGTTGTGAACCACATGAACGAGTGCATGGTAGTTGAGCGTCTTCCAGGGATCTTCTGTCTTCAGCTTCCCCACTATCCTTGCATCCGCCGCAGTGGTCTAGCGGTTATGGTGCTCGGCTGCTAACCCGAAGGTCGCGGGTTCGATCCCGGTCGCATTTCGATGGAGGCAATGCTAGATGCCCGTGTACTGTACGATCTCGGTGCATGTTAAAGAATACCAGATGGTAAAAATTCCGGAGCCCCTCGCTAGGCGTCTCTCATAATCATATCGTGGTTTTGGGAACCCGAACAATTATTATTATTATCACTTTCCTTGCGCGTCAATGTGTGTGTTCGCGGTTACGGTGTTGGTTGAGACTGTATCACCTGTGGCACATACCCGCATAACATGAACTCTGGTATGCGGGTATGTGCCACACGTGACTGAGAGAAAGGGTATTTTGCGTTATTCATGTCATGATCAGTGAATCGTATTCGTCATACACTGATCCCCTGCTGTGCACGGGGACGGTGCAGCAGTTCGCCTGAAGTATTGGCAATAAACGGACGTCTGTCCTTCATGTCTGTAGAACCAGTCATTTCATAACACATACATGTACAAACATCTACATATTTACGCAAACAGATATATATATATATATATATATATATATATATATATATTGTACAGAAGCATTGGAACGTTGTAATGGGTCGTCCTCTTCAGCGCCTCTAGTGCCTGCACCACTAAGCTACGCGCAAGCTGTAGCCAGGCCGCCCCCAGCGATTCCTGTGGCTGGCCCGCGGAGTTACGCCGAAGCCGTCGTCGGACCACAGGCCTTCGACGCGGCTGTGCCGCCTACATACGTCGACGTCGTCCCCAGGCCCCGACTGCTGCCCACAGTGCACTCATATCAGCAGCCGCCTCGTCCATCTCGTTCTGCGACATGGATGGGACCCGCGAACCGCTGGCGCACTTCCGACAACCGCCCCATTTGCTTTGCGTGCGGTTGCGCAGGTCACGTCGCACGCTACTGCAATCGCGTGCAGCCGCCTCGGGTCGCATCAACCCTGACCAGCTCATCAAGCAGCCCTTATTATGACCAAGCGCCGCCTATGTCACCGACGTCCCGCCCCGCAGTCTGCGTTCTGAAATATGCGAATCGTTCCACGCTGATCCGCAGTGTGCGCACTCTGGGGTATCGAAAACATACCACCGCATTCGCCAACGGTACTTTTGGCGAGGCATGTACCGCTACGTGCAGAAGTTCGTTCGCTCCTGCATCGATTGTCAGCGCCGCAAAACTTCAACGCACCAGTCACCAGCAGGTCTGCAACCTTTACCTTGCCCTGACCGGCCGTTTGGGCGCGTTGGCATCGATTTGTATGGGCCACTCCCTCTGACTTCGGCTGGTAACCGCTGGGCCATCGTTGCTGTAGACCACCTTACGCGATACGCCGAAACTGCCGCCCTCCCAGCGGCTACAGCGCGCGATGTAGCCTCCTTTCTGCTCCGCCGGTTCATGCTGCGCCACGGTCCACCCCAGGAGCTTCTCAGCGATCGAGGCCGTGTCTTCCTGTCGGAAGTCGTCGAAGCCATCCTCAAAGAGTGCAACGTTGTTCACCGCAAAACTACTGCTTACCACCCGCAGACGAATGGGCTCACGGAACGCTTTAACCGCACACTCGGCGATATGCTCTCGATGTATATCGCCGCCGATCACACAAATTGGGATTCCATTCTACCTTTCGTCACCTACGCCTACAATACCGCCCCTCAAAGCACCACTGGTTTCTCACCATTTTTCCTATTGTACGGCAGGCACCCGTCGCACACAATCGACATAATCCTTCCATACAAGCCGGATCGATCTGAGTGTGCGCCTATTTCTGCCACAGCCAGACTTGCTGAGGAGTGTCGCGAGCTTGCGAAGACCTTTACTACGCAGGACCAAGAGCGGCAGAAAAGCATCCGCGGTGAGACCAACACTTCTGCACCCACGTTCCTACCTGGAGCACTCGTATGGCTCTCGGTCCCCACCACTGCAACTGGCCTGTCTTCGAAACTGCTGCCCAAATACGAAGGCCCCTACCGTGTCGTCGAATGCACATCCCCGGTCAACTACCTGATTGAACCCATCGACCCATCTTCCGACATGCGCCGTCGAGGCCGCGACATTGTCAACGTGGAGCGCCTCAAGCCCTACCATGACCCGCTCATAGTGACCAGCTGCTAGGTCGCCAGACGGCTCCCTTTTCGTACCCGGGGTAGTTGTACAGAAGCATTGGAACGTTGTAATGGGTCGTCCTCTTCAGCGCCTTCTAGTGGGTCGCCCTCTTCCCCTCTTCTCGGAGAGCACGCCCCTCGTGCTCTTGCTCGTGAGAGTCTGCGAGTCTGCGCTCTGTCGTTACTGTCGTCGCTGCGCATCGTCGCCGTCGATCCCGCCGTCAATAAACGCCTTTACAATATATATATATATATATATATATATATATATATATATATATATATATATATATATATTATATGCCCCGCCACGGTGGTCTAGTGCTTAAGGCGCTCGACTGCTGACCCGAACGTCGCAGGATCGAATCCCGGCCGCGGCAGCTGCATTTTCGATGGAGGCGAAAATGTCTGAGGCCCGTGTACTTAGATTTAGGTGCACGTTAAAGAACCCCAGGTGGTCGAAATTTCCGGAGCCCTCCGCTACGGCGTCTCTCATATATAATATATATTATATATATATATATATATATATATATATATATATATATATATATATATATATATATATATCTTTCCTGTCTTCGGTCAGAGTCTGACCTTTCTCAAGACGAAATTTTCGTGTATACTGCCGTGCTTATATGGACACGGTCCATATAGGCACGGTCCGTATATATTCACGGTCCATATAAGCACGGAAATATACACGAAAATTTTGTCTTGAGAAAGGTCAGGCTCTGACCGAAACGTCGACGTAATAAATGAAGTTTTCTTGAAGTGCCACCTCTCATCCTTATACGGCAACCACTCCTTCAACTAATTATATATATATATATATATATATATATATATATATATATATATATATATATATATATATATATATATATAATTTTATTTGAGGTGATTTTTTATATTCACAGGGCTGATCAGATGACTTGCTTTTCAAAACTGTTTGTTTTAAATCAAGGAAGAATCTGCACAAACAGGTTGTGCAGGCTGGACCGCCATACACCGCGACAACACAGCAGTGTTTAATAACATTTTGGAAATATTAGCTTGAGGTTTAAAAAGACGCTACGGCGTCTCTCATATATAATATATATATATATATATATATATATATATATATATATATATACATTGCCACGCCCACTTCTTGTCTTGTTTTGATGTATTCGGGTTTGACCGGCAGGGACGGTTATCAACGCTGGACGCTGTCCGCGAAGCGTTGTTCGAGAAGCTTCACGTCTGTAGTAGATCGTTCTGTTAAGATTGCGCCCCGCACGCGAATGTTCCAGCTTTGTCTAGAGATAACGCCGCCACCAGCGATATTGCTGGAAAGTTCGATACCGCCTGTATAAAAGCCGACGCGATTGACCGCTTGTCAGTTGATCGACGGACGACGCCCTGTTCGCCGCTATCATTGTACAGCGTGTATTGCTGTAGCTCTAGTTCTCATTTTCCGGCCACAAGTTCGGCCAAATAAACAGTTTCATCCTGCAAACGCCGACTGCTGTCTTCGTCGACGTCACGACCACGTGACATCTGGTGGAGGTGCTGCTGCTTCCATGATCCGGACGCCCCCGCGAAGCGCTGACCCAAGTCCAAGCCGCGAGGAGGACGACAGCAAAGAATACCCGGATCGTCGAACAAGCCGCAGGCAGAAGGGACTGCAGCCAGAGCACGGGCTCCTTCCCGAACAAACTAGGCAGCCCAAGGTCCCAACACCCACCGCAGCGACGATGACCGACCCCGTGCAGCCTGCGCCGATCCTACTCCGGCAGCCCAAGGAGCCGCCAACCTTCCGCGGGTCGTCATTCGAAGACCCGGACACCTGGCTCGAGACTTTCGAAAGGGTCTCAACATTCAACAACTGGGACTCCGAGGACAAGCTGCGTCACGTTTACTTTTACCTCGAAGACGCAGCAAGGACCTGGTTCGAGAATCGGGAGTCCACTCTTCGAACTTGGGACGCCTTTCGCAGCGCTTTCCTGCAGACGTTTGCAAGCGTCGTCAGAAAAGAAAGGGCCGCAGCCTTGCTAGAGACGCGGGTACAACTTCCAAATGCAAGTGTTGCCATCTTTGGAGAGGAAATGACCAGACTGTTCCGCCACGCTGACCCAGCCATGCCCGAGGACAAGAAAGTCAGGTTGCTCATGCGAGGGGTAAAGCAAGAGATCTTCGCTGGGCTGATGCGGAACCCACCCTCGACAGTCCAAGAATTCATCTCAGAGGCGACGACGATTGAGAAGACCCTGGAAATGCGCAACCGCCAGTACAATCGCCGATCGATTCAAGACAGCCCAGCTGTTCATGCCGTCGGCTCCGACGACCTGCGTGAAACGATCCGAGCGATCGCGCGGGAAGAACTGCGCAAGCTTTTACCCTTACCACAGCCTGAAGTTGCCTCGATAGCTGATATCGTCCGAGAGGAAATACAGCAGTCTCTGGGCACCCCCGAGTCAGCGCAGCCACAGCCGCAAGCAGTGAGCTATGCCGCTGCAGCCCGACGCAACGCCCCCCCTCCTCGCCCACGTCAATACGCCGCGCCACCCCAGCAGTTCCGCCGCCAGGCGCCACCGCCGCCGCCACCGACGTCATACCGCCCGCCAGCCGGCCAGCTATACACGCCGAGAAAGACCGACGTTTGGCGCACCCCCGACCACCGCCCACTCTGCTACCATTGCGGGGAAGCTGGCCACACTTACCGCCGCTGCCAGTACCGACAGATGGGACTGCGTGGGTTCGCCATCGACGCGCCGCGTCCACAGCGAGGGGAAAGACCACACGACATCGCCGACTACCTCGCGGGAACGCAATGGACGCCCCGACAACCTTCCCGTTCGCCGTCGCCAGGCCGCTACGTCTCCCCCCAACGCCGACCATACACTGGCCCAACGCGAGGCCGGTCACCCAGCCCGTATCCGGAAAACTAAGGGCAGCAACCGATGGAGGTGCGGTTGCTGTACGACGAAATACCGAAGATCCTCCGCCGCCGACGACAACGCCGCAACGACATCTAAAGAACACGCCGCAAGCCGAACGAAGCCCTGACGTCGAAACTTCACGCCCCGAAGAAGACCTGACGACACAACGACGAAGCAGCGGGACAAACCGACGTAGCCGTGATCCGACGCCGCGACCAAATCGAAACGGTAGGCGACGAACGAGTGACCTCGACGTTCTCATCGACGGCCACAACGTCACCGCTCTCGTCGATACTGGAGCCGACTATTCTGTCATCAGTGGACCGTTCGCGACGAAGCTGAAGAAAGTCAAGACCGCCTGGGAAGGCCCCGAAATCCGCACAGCGGGAGGTCACCTAGTAACGCCGGCAGGAATCTGCACAGCGAGGGTCTCCATCAACAACCGGATTTATCCCGCAAGCTTCGTAGGCCTTCAGCATTGCTCCCGAGATGTCATCCTTGGTATGGACTTCTTAGGCCTTCATGGTGCAGTCATCGACCTCAGATCGAAGTCGATAACACTATCTACAGAAAAAGCATTACCGCGGTACACGCCGCCAGGGAAGCATGCCTTGAATGTGCTGGAAGACCAAGTCACCATTCCCCCTCGCTCCAGCGTCATCATTTCCGTCGGCTCTCAGAAAGTAGCAGACCTGGAAGGCGTCATTGAAGGCGACCAGCACCAGTTGATTAACCGCGAGATTTGCGTCGCAAGAGGAATAGCAGAGTTGCGGGGAGGCAAAGCAACAGTGATGCTCACAAATTTTAGCAACGAGTATAAGCACGTAAACAAAGGCACGACAGTCGCCTACATCGAAGAAATCACGGCTACGTCGATGGCTTTCGCCATCGCCGATTCTTCCGAGCCAACACCGACGAACCAAGCTTCTCAACCAGTTTTCGACGTTAATCCTAGCCTTCCGAAGCATAAACAAGAACAGCTCAAAACCCTGCTCTTGAAATACAGGGACTGCTTTTCGTCATCGTCAAGAATCCGCCAGACCCCAGTCGCAAAACATCGCATCATAACAGAGGAAAATGCCAGGCCACTCCGGCAGAGCCCGTACAGAGTGTCAACGCGAGAACGCGAATCCATAAAGAAACAAGTCGACGAAATGCTACGCGACGACATCATCCAGCCGTCGAAGAGTCCATGGGCGTCACCCGTGGTGTTAGTGAAGAAGAAAGACGGAACCCTACGCTTCTGCGTCGATTATCGCCGCCTGAACAAAATCACGAAGAAGGACGTCTACCCTCTCCCACGGATAGAGGACACCCTGGATCGACTCTACAACGCGAGGTACTTTTCGTCGATGGACCTCAAGACCGGCTATTGGCAAACCGAAGTCGACGAGAGAGACCGAGAGAAGACTGCCTTTATTACACCAGACGGCCTCTTCGAGTTCAAGGTTATGCCCTTTGGTCTTTGCTCGGCACCTGCGACGTTCCAGCGCGTTATGGACACCGTGCTGGCTGGATTGAAGTGGCAGACTTGCCTTGTGTACTTGGACGACGTCATTGTGTTTGCCTCAAGCTTCGACGAACACCTCCGGCGCCTTGACACTGTACTACAAGCAATCAAGACTTCTGGCCTCACCTTGAAGCCTGAAAAGTGCCGCTTTGCATACGAGGAGCTGCTGTTTTTGGGTCACGTGATCAGCAAGGGTGGTGTTCGCCCAGACCCGCGGAAAACAGCTGCTATCGCTGCCTTCCCGCCCCCCACCGACACGAAAGCCGTGCGCCGTTTTCTCGGCTTGTGCGCCTACTACAGGCGCTTTGTCAAGGAATTTTCACGAATCGCCGAACCGCTAACTCACCTCACGAAGACCGACGTGCCATTCAAGTGGGAAACGGCGCAAATCGAAGCATTTGAAGAACTGAAACGACGCCTTCAGATGCCTCCGATACTAGCACATTTCGACGAATACGCCGATACGGAAATCCACACCGACGCAAGTAGCGTAGGACTCGGCGCCGTCCTTGTGCAGAAGACTGACGGGCAGGAAAGGGTCATCAGTTATGCTAGCCGGTCGCTATCAAAGGCAGAAACGAACTATTCCACAACAGAAAAGGAGTGCCTAGCGATCATCTGGGCTGCATCCAAGTTTCGCCCCTACCTCTACGGCAGGCCCTTCAAAGTTGTGAGCGACCACCACGCATTGTGTTGGCTAGCTAACTTGAAGGACCCTTCAGGTCGCCTCGCACGGTGGAGCCTACGACTTCAAGAATTCGACATTACCGTCGTTTACAAGTCCGGAAGGAAACACTCCGACGCTGACTGCCTGTCTCGCGCCCCCGTCGACCCACCGCCGCAGGACGACAAGGAGGACGACTCCTTCTTGGGAATCATAAGTGCCGACGACTTCGCCGAACGACAGCGAACGGATCCAGAACTCAGGGGCCTTGTGGCCTCGAGGGCAGGACCACCGTTGTTCCGAAGGTATTCACGCGGGGACTGGCGTCATTTTTCTTGCGCAACGGTGTTCTCCTAAAGAAGAACTTCTCACCGCTTCGAGCCGATTGCCTTCTCGTGGTACCCTCGACATTGCGGCCAGAGGTCCTCCAGGCTCTGCACGACGACCCGACGGCTGGACACCTGGGTGTTTCTCGCACGCTAGCAAGAATACAGGAGAAGTACTACTGGCCGCGCCTTTCCGCCGACGTCACTCGTTACGTGAAGACCTGCCGGGACTGTCAGCGACGCAAGACACCGCCCACTAGGCCAGCCGGACTTCTGCAGCCTATCGAGCCACCTCGACGGCCGTTCCAGCAAATCGGGATGGACTTACTGGGGCCGTTCCCGACGTCCAATACCGGAAACAAATGGATCGTCGTAGCTACAGACTACCTCACCCGCTACGCCGAGACGAGGGCCCTGCCTAGAGGCAGTGCCGCCGAGGTAGCGAAGTTCTTCGTTGAGAACATCGTCCTGCGTCATGGCGCCCCATAAGTTCTCATCACCGACAGAGGTACGGCGTTTACTGCTGACCTAACTCAGGCAATACTGAGATACAGCCAAACAGGCCACCGCCGGACCACAGCGTACCACCCACAGACAAATGGCCTGACCGAGCGGCTAAACAAGACCATCGCCGACATGTTGGCCATGTATGTCGACGTCGAACACAAGACGTGGGATGCCATCCTTCCGTATGTGACCTTCGCATACAACACGGCCGTCCAAGAAACGACGCAGATGACGCCGTACAAGTTGGTCTACGGAAGGAGCCCGGCGACGACGCTCGACGCCATGCTACCCAACGTCACCGACGAAGAAAACCTCAATGCCGCCGCTTACTTACAACGTGCCGAAGAAGCTCGACAGCTCGCCCGCCTGCGCATCAAGACCCAGCAGCACACCGACAGCCGTCGCTACAATCTTCGACGACGCTTCGCGGAGTACCAGCCCGGCGACCGTGTCTGGGTCTGGACGCTGATACGCCGACGTGGGCTTAGCGAAAAACTCCTTCGGCGATACTTCGGGCCATACAAGGTTCTTCGACGCCTCGGCGCTCTTGACTACGAGGTGATCCCGGACGGCATTACGAACTCCCAGCGACGCCGCGCACGACCTGAAGTCGTCCATGTCGTGCGCCTTAAGCCGTTTTTTGCGCGTTAGCGAACCTGGGGACTCTATTTTTCTTCCTTTGTTATTGTAATTTATTTTTCTATGCACTTGTTTTTTTTTTCTCTCTTCTATGTTCTTTCACAAGCATCGGGACGATGCTTTTTCAGAGGGGGGCAATGCCACGCCCACTTCTTGTCTTGTTTTGATGTATTCGGGTTTGACCGGCAGGGACGGTTATCAACGCTGGACGCTGTCCGCGAAGCGTTGTTCGAGAAGCTTCACGTCTGTAGTAGATCGTTCTGTTAAGATTGCGCCCCGCACGCGAATGTTCCAGCTTTGTCTAGAGATAACGCCGCCACCAGCGATATTGCTGGAAAGTTCGATACCGCCTGTATAAAAGCCGACGCGATTGACCGCTTGTCAGTTGATCGACGGACGACGCCCTGTTCGCCGCTATCATTGTACAGCGTGTATTGCTGTGGCTCTAGTTCTCATTTTCCGGCCACAAGTTCGGCCAAATAAACAGTTTCATCCTGCAAACGCCGACTGCTGTCTTCGTCGACGTCACGACCACGTGACAATATATATATGTATATATATATATATATATATATATATATATATATATATATATATATATATATATATAACCCCACTGAAAAAAAAAACAAACAGCGTCGCCAGTGACTCCCAGTGCCTTTCAGCGCACGGGGTGGCACTGGAAACGCTGTACAGTGTGTCCCAGTGTACTACAGCGCGCTGGGAGGCACTGGGACAGACTGTACAGCGTGGCCAGTGCCGCCCAGTGCGCTGAAAAACGCTGGGAATACTGTACAGTGTGGCCCAGTCTCTTACAGCGCACTGGGAGGCACAATGGTCACGCTGTACAGTGTCTGCCTGCGCAGTGGGAACACTGGCAGCACATTGGAAAAAACTGGATGCGCTGGGTGGAATTCATATAAGATTTGGTATTGGGTCGCGAGAAGTCAAAACAAAAACTTATCGAATATCTTGAAAGTATTATTCTATTCTGTGTCCTACACATATCTAGCTTTAGTGTTAGTTAAGCGACGGAGGTTTGTTACGCTAAAGCAATAATAATCTGTCGAGCGCGTGCGTGCTTTCTCTGATGTGTCTGATCAAGTGTCGTAAATACAGTTCATATAACTGCATCGAAACAACTTATCATTCGCAAGACAATATGACATTAGTATTAGTCTGGTAATAACGTCAACCTACTCTAACAGCCGGTCATTCCATATGGGCTCGTACCGCTAAAACCCGCACGTCACGGGCAACAGTGAGCCAATGTAACGCTCAATCTCGGCGTTTTTAGCTTCTCATTCATGTAGTCGAAGGTGCTAATATGGCCTCGCTTGAGTCGAGTATGATCGAAACTACATTTGAACGGTTATTAGATTCTTCTTAATTGAATGTCCACGTTCTTCACAGCGATCGTGGCGCACGGAGTACAGCTCTAAGCCTAACGGTCGGTTCGGCTAGGATGCTGTACTGCGACTGTATAGTATGCGGAACGTTAACAAAAAGGACAGAAAATATGTTCAAACGGGTAACGAAAACTAAAGTGTTCAGTGTGCAGGTCAGATGCACACTGTTTTTTACATAGGTATGACTAACTGTTTAGCGAGTCAGTGCGATTGCCGCAACACATCTGCGGTTACGCTAATATGTTTTGAAACAAAACGGGCCAGATAGACGCTCCGATCCTAGGCAGCACATAAAAAACAAATTAACTACCTTCCCTTAGGTTCTCTCGAGCACGAAGTAACAGAAATCTGCGTTTCTAAACGAGAAAAATGAAAATACTGGCTACCGGAGGTAGTTATAACAAGAAGAAAAAAAAGTCCACCTCTCGTCTTTCAGGTGTGGTGCAGCGGAAACGTGTCAGATTCAGGATGCACGGTGCGTCGAGGTGGTGGGTTCGACTCCCTCTCGGTTGTCTTTTTTTTTTCTTTTAGGTTTCTTTTACTTTTTTTCGCAGTGCTCGCGTTTCAGCCCTAATTACGATGTGGATATGACCACAGTTTTAATAAAACAATTTAAAAGCCCGATTTCGGCCCGTAACGGGTGGCCCAGTGTGCAGTGCACCAGCGTCCAGCGTGCCTCGTGCAGCGTCCCAGTACCCAGCGCCACACTGGTCCAATGAACAGGTATGGCACTGGGACAGTGCCACTGGGTTTTCCGATAGGGTTTTCCGACCCTCAGGCCCAAAGTGCCTGAGGGTCGCTAAGAAATGCTTCGCATTTAAAGAGGTAGGAGGAGCAAATAAACAATATGTACATGCGCCGCAGTTCCTAGAATGTCCATTAGAAACACGCAGTGAGCGAGGATGGCGATGATTGCGCGTCGCTATCGGCAGCGATTAAACCAGAGAGGTGCGTTGCAGGTGCTGGTGGCGGAAGTGGTGCAAAACGCCCTGGTCGACGCAAAGCCAACCATCGCGCGGTGCAGCTTCTTGAGCGCCGACAACAGTGCGCCTGTCGACAGCACGATGTCTGTTCTGGACGGACCACGAGTCGGGCGCTGTGCATAAATCTCGTGCAGCCTCTCCTGAATTGATGACAATACGATGGAGGTAATGAAAAATGGCTGTTCACGACAACGGATGGTGCCTGAGTTGTGGATAGGCAAGAGGGCGTGGGGTGTGGCTCCTCAGAGAGATCAGAGGAAATCCTCGCAGGCACATCTGGAGAACTCTGGCTGCCATTTAAGGCGTTGGAGGAGAGGTCGTGATTGGATTGACAGTCTACGGGCGCTTGAGCGGCAGGCGCCGATGTGTTGGCAAATCGGCTGGCATGCAACGCGAAAGCGCGAGCTCTGCGGCAGTGGTGTACGCGGTGTCGCGGGCTTCCACAAGTATTAGGACAGGCGTGTGCTCTGCAGCCAGATCAGCTGGCTCGTCTGTGATTGTCGAATCGCCCCGGGGAGCCAGTGGAGCAGCACAGGATTCTGCAGCAAATGTGACAGTGCACGGTCCAGTAGCCGGCGTCAAATCCGTGATGCAGAGAGGTGGCACTGGCTCTGCTGGCAGAACCGGCACATCAGATGCAGGAGCCGTGGACTCCAGGTTTGCGGGTCTCTCAGTCGATGGGTCGATTGGCGCGGTAGGGTGGTCTCAGTCACCTGTGTAGCCGGTAGTCGGCAGGGGAACGGTCTGGACTGGCCATGGTGCGGAAGGCGTCCAGGTAGATGAAGGCGTGTCAAGTGTCGCAGGGTCGCTCTTGAGAAAAGGCCGATGTCTGATGCCGTAAAACTGGAGCACGCCGTGTCGCAGGTCATCGTAAGGGCGAGGGCTCCACGAGAAGTACGTGAGGTGGCGTTTGAGGTCACGCGGAGGATGGTATTCTAGTACCTGGAACATGAATTCTTGGAGCCAGATGTTGAGTTCCATGGCCGCCTCGAACTCCTTGAACCATGATTGTAGGCAGGAGGTGCGGAATGGTGGCAGCGGTGGATCGAATTGCGGCTGCCAGGCTTGAGCTGGATGGAACATGGCTGCGGAGCTCAGTGGCAGTGGTGCAGCGCCGGTCGCTTATCCTTGCGCCCAGGTCACCAAATCTTGCGACGTGACGGCGTCCGACATAGACGTGCCGTCGTCACTTGTTCAATGAGAAGACGAAAGCGTACGGCTGAGGAAGGAAGCGAGAGGCCGAAGCCGAGCAGCGGGCGTGGCCTCCAGCCAGCCAAAAGCACCCGAACGTCCCAACTGTCTCGCGCCACGAGCCACCGGTGCTCGTCGTCTTTTTCTCCGGCCGGCTGGCTGCCACTGGCGCGGCGCTACAACAACAATAAAGCAATAAATTACAATAAACAATAAGTACAAGCAAGAAAGTACAATAATAAAGCAAAAATAGAGTCCTCAGATTCACTAACCCGCGTAATATGGCTTGAGGCACACGACATGGACGACTTCAGGTCGCGCACGGCGCCGCTAGGAGTTCGTAATGCCGTCAGGGACAACCTCGTAGTCGAGTGCGCTGAGGCGTCGAAGTACCCTGTACGGTCCGAAGTATCGTTGAAGAAGCTTCTCACTAAGTCCCCGTCGGCGTATTGGCATCCATACCCATACATGGTCACCGGGTTGGTATTCCATGTGGCATCGTCGAAGGTTGTAGCGGCGGCTGTCAGTCGTCTGCTGGTTCTTGATCCGTAGGCGGGCGAGCTGTCGTGCTTCTTGGGCGCGCTGGTGTATATGTGATCATTGTATATACTATAATCACCCGACACCTGGAGTAACAAGCCAGGCGACAAACCAGGCTAACCTCTCCGGGCATTTCATTAAAGAATCATATCTCTCTCTGTATCCATGACTCGTTGGAAAGTCGCAGGTGCCGAGCAAAGACCGAAGGTCATGACCTTGAACTCGAACAGGCGGTCCGGTGTTATGAATGCAATCTTTTCTCGGTCTCGCTCGTCGGCTTCGATTTACCAGTAGCCGGTCTTGAGGTCCATCGAAGAAAAGTACTTCGCGTCGTGGAGTCGATCTAGGCGTCGTCTGTACGTGGGAGAGGGTACACGTCCTTCTTCGTGATTTTGTTCAGGTGACGATAATCGACGCAGAAACGTAGGGTCCCATCCTTCTTCACTAACACCACGGGTGACGCCCACAGACTCTTTGGAGGCTGGATGATGTCGTCGCGTAGCATTTCGTCAACTTGTTTCTTAACAGCCTCCCGTTCCCGCGTCGAAACTTTGTGCGGGCTCTGACGAAGTGGCCTGGTACTTTCTTCTGTTATGATGTGATGTTTCGCGACTGGGGTCTGTCGAATTTTTGACGACGACGGGAAGCAGTCCTTGTATTGCAGGAGCAGGGTTTTGGGCTGGTCTTACTTGGCCTTCGGAAGGCTCGGGTTGAGTCGAAATCTGGCTCGGCACCTTGATTCGTCGAAGCAAGTTCGGCAGCATCGGAGAGGGCGAAAGCATTGCTGGGGGCCACACATTCGTCGATGTCGGCGACCGTCGTACCAATGTTGAGGTGCCTATATTCGTGGCTGAAGTACAAACCGCCTGTAATAGGCACACAGGCTGAGAAATCAACGCACGGCCTTCTTGTCGGCGGGTGGCAGCATTGTAGCGATAGCAGCTGTCTTCTCCTGGTCGGGGTGGACTCCTGAGTTGCTGATGACGTGTCCTAGGAAGAGGAGCTCTTCGTACGTGAATTGGCACTTTTCCGGTTTGAGTGTTAGGCCAGATTACTTGCTTGCCTGAAGTACTGTTTTAAGTATTGGAGGTGTTCGTCAAAGATGGAAGCGAAGACGACGACGCCATCCAAGTAGACAAGACAAGTCTGCCACTTTCATCCTGCCAGCACGATAAACACAAAAAGCCAAATTGGGGCTGAATAAGTCACATCCTAATTATCACACGCACGCACACACACGCACACACAGACAGACAGACAGACAGACACCCAGGCAGGGCAGGCAGGCGAAGAGCATGTCACGTACCCCGCCCCGCCCCGCCGGGGCAATGAAAACTACGCCTCGACCGGCCGTTTAGGCGCGTTGGCATCGATTTGTATGGGCGACTTCCTCTAACGTCAGCTGGTACGGTGATACCGTCGCGTGATGCCACCTCACGTGATACGCCGAAACTGCCGCCCTCCCAGCGGCCACAGCCTGCGATGTGGCCTCCTTCCTGCTCCACCGATTCATGCTGCGCCACGGTCCACCCCAGGAGCTGCTCAGTGATCGAGGTCATGTCTTTTCGGAAGTCATCGGAGCCATTCTCAAAGAGTGCACTCTTTTTCACCGCAAAACTACTGCTTACCACCCGCAGACGAATAGTCTCACCGAACGCATTTAACCTTACGCTCGGCGACATGCTCTCCATGTACGTTGCCGCCGATCACACCAATTGGGATGCCATCCTGCCCATCGTCGCCTACGCGTACAATACCGCCCCTCAGAGCACTACTGGTTTTTCCCCCTTTTGTAGCGTTAGCTACACTTGCCTAGCCGGAGCCGCTTTCGCGTGGATCCTCATGAGCCGTGCTGCGCATGCGCGAGGATCAGTGATGTCACACGGCTTGGTCACCGCAGCTGGCATCTCACGCGCTCTCCGTCACCGCCGCGCGCGGCTCGCCGCTGCTTGTCTGCGGGTTCAGGAGGAGTGGCGTCGTAGCCACGGCAGACAAACTGGCACCGCTGGCGCCGGCGCACGCGACTCGCCGCCGCCAGTCTGCGCTTTCCAGAGTGACCTCGTAGCCTTGGCAGACGTATTGGCGCCAGCGCGCGCGCAGCTATTCGCCTTCGCTGTGCAGTCGCCGTCTGACACTGCTTGATAGCGCCTCTGACTGGCGTTTGCAGGTGGGTAACGCCGTGGAGAAGGAGAGCGCAAATGCTGCTTGACGGCGCAGAAGAGCCGAGAAGCTTATCTCATCGGATCCCGAAGTAGTTGCCTGACAATTAGCGGTTCAGCCTACGAAGAATGAACAGAAGAAGGCTAATGTTCCTAGACAATCTGGAAAGCTAAGAATAATCAGCTGAACCTTTGCTAACGCCTCGTATATCCTGGCATAGCCGAGCTAAGCCACTGCCAATTTTTTCCTATTGTACGGCAGGCACCCCTCGCACACAATCGACACAATCCTTCTGTACAAGCCGGATCGATCTGAGTACGTGCCTATTTCTGCCACAGCCAGACTTGCTGAAGAGTGTCGCGAGCTTGCCAAGACCTTTACTACACATGACCAAGAGCGGCAGAGGAGCATTTGCAGTGACACAACCACTTCCGAGTCCACGTTCCTCCCTGGAGCCCTCGTACGGTATCCTGGCATAGCCGAGCTAAGACCGCTTCCCTACCGCTGCAACTGGCCTATCTTCAAAACTATACTGCTTAAATACGAAGGCCCCTACCGTGTCATTGAATGCACATCCCCTGTATACTGCCTGATCGAACCCATTGAACCATCTTCAGACATGCGCCGTCGAGGGCGTGACATTGTCAACATGGAGCGCCTCAAGGCCTACCATGACCCGCTCATTTTGACAAGCTGTTAGGTCACTAGGCGGCTCCCTTTTCGTAGCGAAGCCTTGGAACTCTGCAGTGGGTCGTCCTCTCCAGCGCCGGCTCCTTTCGGAGAGAACGCAGCTCGTGCTGAGAGTCGGTCCCCCGCATTGACTGTCGCTGTCGTGCATTGTCGCCGAGCGCCCGCAAATAAATGTCTTTATAGGCTATGCTGTCGAGTGTCCAGCGTAACAAGAGAACTACAGTGAGTTGGGCGAGTTGGTACCGATTCATCATTCACTGTGCAACACCAGACAGGGATAAAGAGGAGACCGCAATAACAGGAGTGCAAACTTACAACTGGTTTATTAGAAACAAGGACGACACTTAAGTACACCATCGTTGGAAGCACGCCCGTTGGTAACTAAACTCGTGGACATATGAGACGCCGGCGTTTTAATTAATGTTGCGACTGTGTTTTCGGCGTCAAACAAGCTTTCACGGTTGTGTCCCAGAATCCGAAGGAAAGCGGAATCCTCAGGAATGCAAAGCGGCCGCAGATGCCAGATGCCGCAGAAGCTACAGGTCATGCCGAACTGCCGTTGTGTACCAGGTTCCACTTAGCTGTGGAAAATCATGCGTTGGACACTAGACTGACGCCTTCAGGTAGTATGCGAGGCATTATTGGTCAGCTGCCAGCTCGTATGAAGATCAAGTGCTACGTGACGCCAACGGGCAGAAAAAGAGTGTTTTACACTCGCCGCCACGGCTGCAATCGGCGCTGACTAACACTCCTAGGTTTAAATGCACATATATACCCCATAAAGTGGATGGGAGGATGACCGCCACCGTAGCTCAGTGGTAGAGCATCGGACGCGTTATTCGAAGGTCGCAGGCTCGGTCCCTGCCGGCGGCAAGTTATCTTTTCGACCACTTTGCTTTCTTCACATTTATATTCCAATTACTACAAATAGCGTCCCCTATACTTGGCATTATTTTCTGTTAGTTCTCATTAATATTGTGTCTAACAAAGAAAAACGGGCCCTTAGACGTCATCTACGTACCAGTTCAAGTACAACAGACCAACTTACCCAATCCTCAACACTTTTAAACAACCTCCATTGTTAACCTACCTGCACTGTAAATACCTGTCGCGATGTTTCTTAGTGCACACAGGTTTCTTACTTCCTTCATTAACCACCTGACACATTTTTGCAAGCTTGTCGGGTGCGGTTTTTACGCTCGTCCTTTCCGCTACTTTCTTCAAGTGCTGCGAAACGGAATGTATGCACAGAATAGCGGAGCGATTCTTTGTGCTACATTATTGTGTTCCCGCACGGTTGGCGTTAACGCCTTGGTTTTTCAACTTGAACATTTTCTCTGCAACGCTAGAGAGAATTTCTCACGGGTACCCCGCATCAGTTAGACGACAAACCTGGCCATTAACCCTACTTAACAGCCGGTGAACGCATAATTTCTTGGCAATGTCGAATGACAAATAAACGGTACTGCACGTGACAAGCTTAGAATGCAAAGAATGAAACATTGAAACCTGTTTTTTAGCTTTAGGCTGGAATACCCAGCAGATGTGTTTAGATGAAAAATGAAGCTTTATATCGAGGAAACCTAAAAACTGTCTATCGGAAGATTTTGAGTCACAACACAAGGTTGTAAGCACTGACAAAAAAGGGGAATTATATCGGAAGACTGCTTTTGCACGTCTTCCTCATCGCATTTTAAAACTATTAGCATGTCATCAACGAATGTCAAAACATGTAACACTTGCGTGGATATCATTCTTGATGTTTTCATTCTTCACATTGTAAGCTCGTCAAGCGCAGTATCGTTTATTCATCCTTTGGCAATGTTTTAAAGAAATCATGCGTTCACCAGCTGCAATGTAGTTTCAATGACCAGGTCTGTCATGTAACTGACGCGGGGTACCCGTGAGCAATTCTGTCTACCGTTGAAGAAAAAATGCTCAAGTTGAAAAACCAAGGCGTTAACGCCAACCGTGCGGGAGCACGAGAATGTAGCACACAGAATCGCTCCGCTATTCGCAATGCCCACGAACTATAGGTGGCGCGCCGTGCGATTCAACATGGCGCCCGGAGGAGGGTCAACCCGTTTGTTAGCATAGAAACAGATAGGACGTGCGGACGTACGGCCCGTGCCACTTTCACCGGATGAAGTCATGAGCTGCACTGAATTGGATATGAGACCAAAATGCTTTCCCAAACCATGGAAAGTGCTAAGTACTCGCCACCTAATTATTTGCTGCGGTGTGAAAGGTTATATTTCCGCTCAGTTCCCGTGCATCAACGATGCTGCGCGAAATCCTGTGCGTGCTACATAAAACTGCATGAACTAGAACTGACGTATGAGCCGACCGGCACTCCGAGGCAGTACGTACCGAGCCTGATTTACGGATTTGCCGCAGTAGTACGCCGCCAGCGAGTAGTGCCATCGCTGCTGCACGGGACCGCACGTTTAACGTGGTGATGGTTTGCAAACATATTACGCCGTCGTCATTACTTGCGCAGTCAGGAACGCGGAGTTACTTCTTCAACGGAACACAAGCATTTAACATACCATTCAGTAGCACTTGTGTCACAGCCATGCTGAGACTCTAGCCGTGTGCAACTCACTTCACTCGCATGTTGCAGGTTCGATCAGCACGATCGAAACATGAATATTGAAAAGAATGCACACGTATGCTTTTTGCAACGTCGAATAATTCGACGATGCAAAACATTCGTGGAATAACAATGCCTTTCGGAAGCTGCCCGTGAAGTACAGGAGAAGTTAGCCGAGAGGCGGGGGATTGTGGCCGTGACTGCACGTCCCATCACTCTAACCATTTCGCTTCGCTGGTCGAGCTCGAGTGTGTTGGCGGCAAGCGGCGCTCCATAATATCCACAATAATTGTGCTACATGCAATGCACACGAAGAACTATGCTTTTATTTTGATCGCGCTCAAGGATATTATACATTGAATACAATCAAAGTGACTTACGAGCGTGAAAGAACATTACCGCACGAGGGGACGTGAAGAGCAACTCGCCCCTCATGAGTTAGCAGCTGATCGTTCATCGTCGCTGTCACTCTCGGTGCTTTCACAGCCTTCTACGTCCAGTGAAAAGTCCTCGTCGTCAAGATGGTTTCTTTCGACATCACTGCTGAAAGCAATCTGAAGAATATCCTCCGCCGAACGACTTCGACCACTCCGCGTCACCATGTTTACAAGTAGAGAGACGTTTAAGCGCGAACGCAGGCGGACGCGCGAAGAACACATTTTGCTCTCAAACCGGTCAACAAGCAAATCTCTTGCAGTGTGCTGCCACCTATCAACAAACGTACAAAAACAAGCGGCGCAGCGCTGGCTATGAAACCAACACACTGGTGGAGGTGAAGGACGGCGTTGAAAGCGTTCGCTCCACGAAAGGCGTGGAGCAGACGCGTCTTCGAATGATTGAAACGTCGCTCGCACGATTCATAACAGCGCTTTCCTGACAAAACATAGAGACCCTATTTTATTGTATCACCGACTTGAGAGGTTACTGAAGAGCACATCGCGAGCCCGCGCGACCTCCGTACGTACAATGTTATGGGATTCATGCACTACAAGAAACACTGACGAATGCTATGTGCAAGTAAAGCAGGGTGAGCTTCAACTGAAAATGTCAGACGATAACATTTGGCTAACCTACGTGGCTACAGAAAGCCTCGCGAAGCTGATAGTATGTACGCTGTGGGCTAGCATTGAAAGCGCGAGTTGCCACATATTTTCACGAAAACTTCGCGTCTCGCAAGAACGAACCAGATTTCTCGTGTCACGGAGGGCCCGGTTTGTTCACTGATGCAGGGAACATGCAAAGTCCTAGTGTTCGTTTCTTCCCAACGCGTTAACACTGAGGCTAGCACAGCCGAACAAGGGAGCGACTACGTAGTGCTGCCATTTTGTCGTCTACTAACCCTCCTCGAGAGGACGCTCCTGAATTCCGCTTGGCGGCGCGACAGTCTATGGGCATTGCGAATTCTGTGCGTACATTCCGTTTCGCATCACTTGAAGAAAGCAGCGGAAGGGACGGGCGTAAAGGTTGTTTTTACCGCACACGACAGCCTTGCAAAAATGTTTCGGGTGGTTAATGAAGGAAGTAATTGAAACCTGTGTGCGCTAAGAAACATCGCGACAGGTTTGTACAGTGCACTGCACATGTGGTTTATGCAATTCCCTTGTCTTGCGGCGCGTCACACGCAGGACAAACAGGAAGATGCCTCAATGGCAGACTGAAAGAGCACTAATACAACATAGCAAAATGGGCTTCAGGGCATCTAGGTATTCATTGTAGGGACTGCAGATGCGCACCTCGATTTGAAAACTCTCGCATCACGTCCAGATAAACTGACAGGTTGACAATGGAGGTTGTTTGAAAGTGTTGTGGATGTGGTGAGTTGGTTTGTCGTACTTGAACTGGTACAGCGCATCGCGGGAAAAGGAAGCAACAGCGCGAGACAAAAGAACAGAGCGCTATGTCCTTTCATCTGGCCGGCTTCATCTCTTGCATTATGCTATCTTTTGTCTATTCATGTGCAGCCAGTGCTTATTCTGCGCAACTACTGAATAAACTTTCAGTTGTTAGTGCGCCCTGTGTACGTGTTGTTCCTCCTCGTCTGGTCCCTTGTTTTCACTGGCGCTGTTACGCTGCAAACTGGAGTGAAGGTATCCCCTTGCATGATCCTTTCTGAATCACACTTTCTTTAGCAAAAGGTGTTACGTACAGTCATTGCATTCTTCCTGTACTAAAGTATGGGGCAAAAACCTGGAGAATAACAAGGAAACTCCAGAATTCAATGACTGCCAATGTGCGATGGAAGGATAGGTGTAACATTAAGAGACGAGCAAGAGTAGATTAGATAACAAACAAGGCTAGCCGACACTCTCATCGATGTTAAGAGAAACAATTGGGGCTGGACCGGTAGAGCAAAGGGAGGCAGCTTCTTGTTATGATTACTGACAGCGCTCTACGGCGGAGCCTCCAAGAGCATCACCGAGCACAAAACCGTGTCTTACAAAAACACACAAAACTTGAATTAGAAACAAAATAGAAAAATTACTGCGTCAGACTGAACACTTGGCAAAAGGTTCACTGCACACCATACCACATTGAGAACAACAAACATAACAGGAGTTAAGGTATATTATGCAGGTCACCACCTTCGTGAAAAAATTTAACTGTTGTAGACCAAAAGTTATAATTATGGCTTTGTCGTGTAGGGCTTAAGTAACTTTAAACTTTAAAATGATGAAATTGCTAAAAAATGTAAATCAAAATGTGCCAAAATATGCATGTTGCGCCAACAGTAATAAGTACAAAATGGTTGGTGAGATTGAAAGGCGACTTGGCAGGCACGTAATGAGGACAATATGCTGTGAATCCATCCTCCACGATCACCACATCTCTCAGCTAAGGCGCGTTAAGACTGATAAAGTTGATACTCGCGCAGGTTTGTTTTGCGCACAGTTTGCCATAGCACGAAAAGTTACCCCTCGTTTTCAATAATTCTCCTCGAATGCACAGTACCGCACGTAAAGAAATGGCATGCAAAATTTTATGATAAAACATTTATTAGAAGGAATGTTATCACTGTTCGCGTAACTGTAGAATGCAAGAAATCTTTTTTTGAGAAAAATGGCTTAAAGATTTCTACCAAATGTCCATGCAATAAAGAAACGTTCAATATGGCTCAAGTTCACCAGGCTCATAGCTCGGGCCCTCCTCTGAAGCGGCGCAACCTCCTTTTGAGCGAGATCAAGCAGGTTTTTTTTTTTTTATAGCTCGTTTTGCATGTCCTGCTGACTCTCATCCCCGTGCTTCACTGTGGGTCCACACTTATAATATTGATTGCCTAACTTGCGCTGACGCTTCTTTTTCGTCCTATACTTCGCCATATTTATGAAGTACTATAACTTTCTCTTTGAAAAGCCAAAACTAAGTCCAAGAGCTCGAAAAAGCACAGAGAGCCAAGCGAAAGTGTGCGCAGCTAAGCAACAAGGTGCCGCAGCCATGTAGTAGAAATTTTTAAATAAATCGAAAACAACATGTTCCACAAGCCTTAGAACGTACTTTGACAACGTGTACATAATATACATAATACATATGTGGCGTTTTTTTAAAAAAAGAGCCAATTGCAGAAACCGAAACTGGGCTAAATTTCACGGGAGCGTAAAGCGCGCCTGAGTATCTTTAACTTCTAAAACAGTTGGAATCAAAATGGGGCCATTCCTGCTTGTAACGTCAACTCCAAAAGGCAGTTTCTAATCAAAAATGAGCCAAATGCGGCATCTATTTCAATCAAACTGAGCCACATTCATTAAACCACCGCTCCGCCAACAATCGTGACCAAAACAACCAACATGGTCTCATCCAATCTGTTTCATTTGTATCCTTGTTGCTTTGCTATCGTGTTTACGTTCCACAATTAGTTTTTCTAGGGCGATTTGGCACTTACTGATGGACATGCTGTTGTAGGGCAAAACTCGAATATAAAGAGTAAGAGGCCGACTTTTCTACTTCTTTTTGCCTCTTAGCGTTTCTTTTCGAGTTTAGCGCTGCAGCATCTTGTCCTTCTTTCGCTCGAAGACGATAAATTTGAAATAAAGGATATATGAAATGAAGATATTGGGCACCGATTTATTCCTTCAAGAAGAAGAAGTCATCCGAAACGGCACGGCATAAAACGAGCTTCGAAGAAGAAGAGCTGGGGCACTTTTCAAGGCCTTTAATGGATGCCAAGAACAAGAAAACGCGGCCGACAATTCCAGAATAGTGCGCATTTGTCCAGGAAGCACCACTCGCTCTTCAAGTGTAGTCGTCGCCATTACGCGCATGCGACGGAGGACGGCACCGACAGAAGAACAAGGACGATGTTAATTTTATCGCAAAATATTGCTGTACCGTACATTCGAATTGTTTTAGACTTCTTTTATGAGCTAATTCAAGCCCAAATGAAATGTTCCAACCTATAAGAGCCAAATACAAAGTTTACTCCTGAATACCGACGATAGTGGGCTATATAGATTTTAGCCGCTAGACAGATTTTACTTATTTAGGGGACAGGAACACACTGCAAAAAAAAAAATTGTTGGAGCAGGCCCTACCATATTGGCAGTAGCAAAAAAGTGTGTTTTTCTCAGTTTCAGTTAAAGTGCATTTGGCTTTTATGGAAGAAAAAACGCTACATATGTGTACGAAGAGCCATTTATGACGATATGGCAGGTGTTGTGGAATCAGAAACCTTCAGTTTCGGTTTCAGATACGTATAGGAAGGGTTGGAAATGTGGTCATAACTTTCAAACGGCTCAAGATAACTACATAATGTTTTTACTAAATATTCTTGAATAGACAGGGAGCTTGAACATATTGAATAAGAAAAAGTCGTTTTCTTCCAAACAATACGTTTTTGAAGGTGGTGACCTACCTTGAAGAAAATGAACTATACACTACTGGCAAACAGGTGAAAGAACGGGTGCTGTTCACTCTCACCAGATTGTTGCAGGGTTGGTCGACGCACATTCCACTGGAACACAGTGGCTTGTGGAGAGTGGACACAGGCTGGCTATGATCAAAGAGCACTGTTTGCTTGGCTAACATGCTCTGATGTCAAGGGCAATTACGCCATGGGATGACCATGTAAACTACGTCCTAAGTAAGCAGAATAACTGTTATACTAGGCCAATCACGCTACATTGTTCCCACAAGTATTAAACTCTTGCTATACAATTCACTTTTTTCAGTCACATTTAACTTATTGTCAAATAGTATGGGGTAACACAACGCACACCAGTCTCGAATCTATTCACCTGTTACAACAAAAGAAGTATCTCAGCCATGCATACAACGCTTCCTACGCAGCATCGACATTACCTTTATTCAATAATTCCGGCGTGATCCCTGCCCTTAATCTGTACAAATACCGTTTCGGTTATGTATACTAGCTAGAAATCATTGAAATATTAGCAACCTATGTTATCTCGCCCAATTTGGACGAAAAGCTCCAAGTGACGGTACTGGACACTTCGAGGATTGGTTAGTACCAACACGATGTTCGAACTATGGAAAAAAAATACCTTGACTACACAATGCACACAGTATTATAATTCGGTCTGTTCGGTCCTTGTTGCACGGCTACTCCGAAAGAACTAAAACAGATGTACCTTGTAATATGTATACCTCTTCTATTACGTTGACACTAAGACAAAAGTGTGAGGGGAAACGTGTTGAAGCATAAGTATGGTCCTATATATATATATATATATATATATATATATATATATATATATATATATATGTATATGTATATATATATATTGTGGGGTTGCACACGCAACCCGTTGTCTTCAACACGGCGGCACCTCGGCTTCGCGCTGCGTTTGTACGCGCAGTGGCGAGAGGGGTTGCGTGGGAGAGGGCATTGTGCCGCTCCCGCAGCCTTTCGCGCCCTGCTCCCTGGCCGAAGTCGAGATGCCCCGTTTTCCTTCCTTGCCCTTTTCTGGAGAGACTCCTCTCCAGACCCCGGGAAAGCGCGTAGCTTTCTTGGGGAGCTCGTGGTCTTCGGTTTTGGGCGGTGTGATTGACCACATCGGACCCAAGCCGTGAGCACCACCGCTGCCATCAACCCCTGCAGCGCTCCGGCCATGGAGTGCGAACCACCGCCCCGGACCGGAGTGCAAAAGCAGCCACGCGAGGTGAGATGAGCCTTTATCATTCCCTCGACGTGTGCTTGCTATTTGTTAGCGATTGTTTTCCCCAGTAGTGCGGAACGCTCCGCCTCTGAGGTGTTAACTTGATGTGCTTGCTACTTGTTGTTGCAATTGGCATCTGAGGTGAATAAACACCTCCAGTTGAAAGACTTGTCTCTGTCCCCACTGGCCTGAAACCCGCCGCAACTCAACGCGAACCGCGGGATAGGGGGTCACAGCTCTGACTGTTAGGGCTGCTGCGTAGCACTAGTAGCGAGTAACTACACTCCTCTAGTGCGCGGTGCGATCCAAACGAGGGACAGGTTCGCACGCGCGGCTTGTTGTGTTCATGCTTGTTGCAAAAAGAAAATATATATACACACCCTATTGGAAAACCCAGTGGCATTGTCCCAGTGCCATACCTGTTTATTGGACCAGTGTGGCGCTGGGACGCTGGCACGCTGCACGAGGCGCACTGGACGCTGGCGCACTGCACACTGGGCCACCCGTTACGGGCCTAAATTGGGCTTTTAAATTGTTGTTTAAAACTGTGGTCATACCCAGATCATAATTAGGGCTGAAATGCGAGCATTGCGACAAAAGAAAAAGAAACCTAAAAAAAAACGAGCGGGAGTCGAACCCACCACCTCAACGCACCGTGCATCCTGAATATGACACGTCACCGCTGCACCACACCTGGAATGCGAGGGGTGGTCTCTTTCTTCTTCGTGTTATAGCTACTTCCGGTAGCCAGTATTTTCATTTTGCTCGTTTAAAACGCAGATTTCAGTCTCTTCGTGATCCCGAGAACCTAAGAGAAGGTAGTTAATTTGTTTGTCATGTGCTGCCTAGGATCAGAACGTCTATCTGGCACGTTTTGCCGCAAGAAATATTAGCGTAACCGCAGATGTGTTGCGGCAATCGCACTGACTCGCTAAGCAGTTAGTCATACCTATGTAGAAAACAATGTGCATCTGACCTGCACACTGAACACTTTGGTTTTCGTCAGCCGTTTGAACATATATTTTCTGTCCTTTTTGTTTACGTTCAGCGTACTATACAGCCGCAGTAGTTCATCCTAGCCGAACCGACCGTTAGGCTTAGAGCTGTACTCCGTGCGCCACGATCGCTGTGATGAACGTGGATATTCAATTACGAAAAATCTACTAACCGTTCAAATGTTGTTTCGATCATACCTGACTCAAGCGAGGCCATATTTGCACCTTCGACTACATGAATGAGAAGCTAAAAACGCCGAGATTGAGCGTTACATTGGCTCACTGTTGCCGGTGACGTGCGGCTTTCAGCGGTACGAGCCCATATGGAAGGACTGGACTGGCTGCTAGAGTAGGTTGATGTTATTATCAGACTAATAGTAATGTCATATTGTGTTGCGGATGATACGTTCTTTCGATGCAGTTATATGAACTATATTTACGACACTTAATCACACACATCAGAGAAAGCACGCACGCGCGCGCGCGACAGATTATTGCTTTAGCGTATACAAACCTCCGTCGCTAGATATGTGTAGGACACAGAATAGAATAATACTTTCAAGATATTCGATAAGTTTTTGTTTTGACTTCTCGCGACCCAAATCTTATATGAATTCCACCCAGTGCATCCAGTTTTTTCCACTGTGCTGCCAGTGTTCCCACTGCGCAGGCAGACACTGTACAGCGTGACCATTGTGCCTCCCAGTGCGCTGTAAGACACTGGGCCACACTATACAGTATTCCCAGCGTTTTTCAGCGCACTGGGCGGCACTGGCCACGCTGTACAGTCTGTCCCAGTGCCTCCCAGCGCGCTGTAGTACACTGGGACACACTGTACAGCGTTTCCAGTGCCACCCCGTGCGCTGAAAGGCACTGGGAGTCACTGGCGACGCTGTTTTTTTTTTTTCAGTGGGGTTTATATATATATATATATATATATATATATATATATATATATATATATATATATATATATATATATATATATATATATATATATATATAACCACGATATGATTATGAGAGACGCCGTAGTGGAGGGCTCCGGAAATTTCGACCACCTGGGGTTCTTTAACGTGCACCTAAATCTAAGTACACGGGCCTCAGACATTTTCGCCTTCATCGAAAATACAGCCGCCGCGGCCGGGATTCGATCCCGCGACGTTCGGGTCAGCAGTCGAGCGCCATAAGCACTAGACCACCGTGGCGGGGCATATAATATATATATATATATATATATATATATATATATAATATATATATCTTTGTGTAAATATGTAGATGTTTGTACATGTATGTGTTATGAAATGACTGGTTTACAGACATGAAGGACAGACGTCCGTTTATTGCCAATACTTCAGGCGAACTGCTGCACCGTCCCCGTGCGCGTGCCTCCGTGCCGTCAGTGCCGCCTCCAATTACTCTTCTTCTGTAGAGTATAGCACGTTTCACGTTGCTCCGTTCCACACTATTTTCTACAATGTGTACATATATGTGATATTGCCTGCCTGCCAATTGAAAGGGTTGTAGACACGACGGCAGGAGGCTTCGGCTGGTCAAAGACCTCGTGAGCTTCATCGGCCTAGGTCCACCTGTTTCCTTCTGATTGGGTACTCCCGTGTTAATGAGTGACTGGCCCCTGACATACTCTGGAATGTTTTCTCATTGGGCCGCGCGTTCTCGTGCGTGACATTTTTCATTTTCGTATTTCATTCGGCACCTGTCCACGCGCTTCTCTTCATCTCTTTTCGAACGCTCATTCTTTGACGGCGCATCTCGCTCATCCACGGCCGGTCGAGTGCGCCCCTCCAGACTTGCCGTGACTCGTCACAGGTGGGTGCCAAGGGATTGGAAAGGGGATGAAATCAATATTTGCAGGCATAAAGTGGCATCTCATGCAAGACAGAACAAGTTGGAGATCACTGAGAGGCTTTCATCCTGCAGTGGAGCGGCTGTGCACTGTGCAGCTAGGTGTGCCATCGAAGCTGGGCATTGTAAATTTTTCTGTAAGCTAACGGCGATGTTAGTTTACAGAAAAGTGTGTACCATATTGCTTATACACAAGGATCCCCAAAGTTAGAAACTGTCAGGGAGGCTCCCATACATAATGTGAACGGGAGAAAAGAAAAAAAACGGACAGTGCGAGAAAACAAAAGCAAAAAAAAAAGAAATAACTTAACAAGGCAGAAAAGTGAAGCTCTGAAGAACAAACAATCGGAATACAAAACATAGGAGCATATAACGTCTGCACCAATTGTTATCGCTACAATCAAAAAGCAGTTGCTAGGAATGAAGACAGTTGTTGCAAAAAATATTTCTTTACTCGGTTTTTGAATGCATGTTCCGTGGTTGATGATGTAAAGAAGGGAATTGCACAGCTTGATTCCCGTAAATGTGGTCGTGAACTTACCGTAGTTTGTGCGAACATTAGGCAGAAGACGGTTATCGAGCTCATAAAACCTAGTAATGTTCTTATTTACAAGGCCTTCCACGAGAATGCCGTCGACATGTAATGTGAGCCTGTGGTTATGTCACAGTTCCGTGTATTGCTCTGTGACTTTGTGTACTGTCCAATGCAGAAGTGATACTGCTATCAAATTTGGGCACAAATATTTCCTACGTAAGTTTCTTTTTTTTTAATGCAACGTGCTCTTTGGCAGCCATGACTGCGTGCTTCTGTGTTGAGAGCAGTACTCAATATAACTGTTACTAGTCGCAACCATTTGCTCAAACTGATATATCTATCCAATGGCGCAGGACTCAAAGCAAGCCATGATTGCTGTGATACTGCTATCAAAATAGAAGTGTGCTGGCCTTACTCCATATTTGTTTATTTCAAAAGTACTGCCAGCCTCTGATAAGAGGTCTTTAGCGGGAGTGGTTACAAACAGAGAAACAAAATATACATTTTGTATGTCACTGATCCCGTTAATCGGGATTGCAATCGCCGGGCGGATTCCAAGGGCGGACGTATCGGCCCCCCGAAACGCACCACGAAAGCGCGGACAATTTAGAGTTGGTCCTTTTGGTGCGCCAGCGAACGCAGGTTGCGGTCCAAAGACCGAGTGAGAGCCGAGAGTCGATAACACAAACGAAAACGAAATATATTCTCGGTTAAGGCAATACAAATATCACAGACACATGCACGCTCGGCTGGTACTAGTTACTTCACAATATAACTCAGATGGTGTTTACACAACGGGAGCTAAACAAACAGATCACACGCTACAAATGCAATCGCATGCATTACAACTATTCAAGGACAGTTAAAGTCCCGAACGTACAACGGCGTATCAAGTCCACAATTCTTGGACGGTAATCGAATGCTTCTCTTCTAGGAAACACTCACGCCAGCTCCAGCGTTGATCGTCGTAGCTCAACCGTCGTCGTAACTTCTCACGGCTCACACGGCGTCGTCATCCACTTCATCCAGATCGATGATCGACTGGCCGCACACCATCATAAACACGTCTTCTTTGGCTAACCATGGAGCAAGGAAAAACTAAGGAGAGGCCCTATCGTATCCCAATGCATTGCGAAAAGTGTGGCGGAAGTGACGTCAGATTTATGGGGCAAACAAAACAGCAGACGCCCCGCGGCGTGCTCTCCGCGGTGGTTCGCTTCTGCGCAGATTTGTAGTCCCGGCGTAAACTTAGCGCGTATTGTGCGGTTCGCACGCAGTAAAATGTTGCAAGCAGACGTTTACCAGGCTGTTCGTGCGCGGCAGGCCTGAGCGTTGCGTGCTGAAGTTCTTCGAGGAGCGTTTTTGTGCAACAGTACAGAAATTACCGGTACGTGCCGTAATCAAAAACATTCTGCCCCTGCCTCATCGTATTCGAACTCACCTAGCAGTGACTTACGCGTTCTGCTGAGCGTTAGGCCTTTCTTTTCCTTTCTTCTAGCCCGATTAGCGGTTCTTTGTTCGTGTATATGGAGTGAGCGCAGTAGCTATTCGGCGCAATTAACGCCAACCTATAGTTGACGTAACTTCACGTCGAAAAGAAGACACCGCCGTATTGTATACGCGATCGTGCACGTAAAGTTTGTAATTCCAGTGCGCACACAACACAAGCACGCAGCGAGCGCACACCGCACGATACATACATCACATAGTCCGATAACAACAACAAAAGTTTATTGCCCTTTCGTTTGAACGACACAGCCTCTAAAACGTACGATGTCTTCAGCGCATGGTATGTACGGCGCGTCAGACGCCAAAAACAAAATTTCACGTATGTTCCGAGTTGACACAACGAGTAAGAAGCAACAGAGCGCACATCCGAGTGCTCCGCATGCAAATACCATGCCTTAGTGATCAGTAATGAAACGTACGTATACGTACACATGAAAAGTGACACCCGGCACTGCTTGCAGTATACACGCGATTTGCACAGGGTATACGCAACAGCTGGGCATTGCGTAGCTTTCCTAAAGAACACACACAAATAGCAGCATGCGTGAATCGACTACACCGCTAGCACGGCGAAAAACAAACAAACAAAAAAAAAGGCTGCAAAGTTTCGCGATGCGCGCATGCGCTTGCAAACGTCGCAACGGAAGTCGCGAAAAGTTTCGCTGCGCCTTCGCTAGGAGGCGATGCGGGTGTTTGCGATGTGGCGGCTTCACGAGTGTGACGTCAGGGCCTCTCCTTAGTATTCCTTCCTCCATGGCTAACGGAGCCACACTCAGCTTACTTCAACATATCCGGGCCGACTGACTCACTCACTCCTTCACTTCTTCACTGACTGTCTGGTCGTCGTTTGCGCGCTTTTATCCCCTCTCTCCCGGTTTCTAGAAGCGTCGGGAGCGTTCTTCGGCGTTTAGTACAGCCAAGGCTATGGAAAGGGAGAGAGCTTTCTCGTAGGTTCGAATCGCGGCGGCGCCGCTTGGCGATGCGTCATGCTTCTCTTTCAGATGTTTCCAGGCTTTGCCGGGCGTTTGATCGCGTTGTCTGCGTCTGGCCCGAGTGGGTGAGGTCTCTTCGTATACCTCCCATAGGGACGCGTAATTCAAACGTTCTGCGACGCTTGCGCCGAGAGCGCCAAGAAAGCCGTTGAGTTACGGCCCTGGCGAGTGGAAGCACTGTAATGGCGGCGATGACGCAGCGGTTACGTAACGATTGCGTTTTTACGTCGTCGGGGCAACAGTAACAACAGCCGCTCGCTTCTTCTCGCCCCCCCCCCCCTTCCCCCTCTTCCCCCCTCGCACTCCTCGCGGCGTTTTCTTTCTTTTTTTTTTCGGGCGCGCTTGCTTTTTCTCCTCTCCCATGTCGGGTGCCGTTTTTTTTTTGCCTTCTTTCTTGGCGGCTCCTTTTTCTTCTTTCATGCCGCGCGCCGTTTTTTTTTTTCGTGTGCGTGGCGCGTTTTTTTTTTTTTTTTTCGCGTGCGCGCGTGCTGTGCTTGGTCGCGCATTTATGTTTTTCTGTCCGCTCGTGGTGCGCAGTGCGTTTGAATGCACGCAGCCTTCATGATCCAGAGCATAAGGGATGATTTCCACCCACCAACGTTACTAGAACAAACTCAGTTTCAAAGCTCCGTATCTCCGCCAGCGGAGGAGGGTGGTCCGAACGGCGGTCGCGAGAACTAGCGGCGCTGCAGTTCCGTCTTGCGCCACTATCGACGCGTTGTCTGCTGGCACTGCATAACGCTGCGGTCCACCGCGCCGTTGCTTGCGGCAACTGCGCGGCAACTTTCTTATTGTACTAGTGGCAAACTCAAACATTTATCAATCTTTCATTCGACGTTCGCGCACCTCATTTGCGGACTACTTAGGTGGATATGCATGCATAAGGTCGTCTGTACGCATTGGCCCGCGTGCGTTGTTCATTGATTGGCTAAGAATCGATGTTCGGTCTATATTTGAGCTGTCCACATTGCGCTTAACTTCCAAGCATAGGAGTTTCTAAGCGAATGAGGGTTTTCAGCGTAATTTTTATAACTACCACCACAATTTTAGCCGCTGCCGTCTTATCTAGACCAAGAACAACCCAACACGTTTGTAAAAGCCTTTATAGTGTACAAAGAATTGTACTTACTCGAGATAGAAAAACATTTTAGAAGAACATGCAATACACATGTTGTCTACAATTTATTGAAAACAACTTTCTAGTAAAACATCACCAATGCTTTGCAATGTTTGCAAGACACGTTTTCGCGACGGTTAAAGGTATATTGACCCAAAATCAGAAAATTATACGAGAACTCTGTAAATGAAATCTCAGTGTGCGATTACATCGCATGAACGTCGTCTCTGAGCAATTTTTTCAGCGGATAGTTGTATTTTCGGTGTCGCATCTTTCTACGTTGCATCCTTCTACGGTGCCTTAAACAATTCGAACTGATCGGCCGTGATGTGAGCACCGTGATGTGAGCACCGAGCAATTCGCGCGTATTCTTTCGCTAGAAGAGTCGACAGTATTGACTCCTTCGCACAACTGCAGTTTTTGAACTTCACCGAGCAGATGTTCCATGCCCGCAGCACTTCTTACACTATACGACAGCCGTTTGCGTTTCGTGCTGTAGCCGTTCACTACGCAGTTAAACTGCTCGTCAACTACAGTTATCTTTTGCACAAGTAAGTCTCCGTTCCCGAAGCAAAGTGTGGGATTGGGCTAGTTGGTATTCCATTATTAAACTGCTCAGCGCAAAAGATTTGACACGGTACACATAGAAAAGTCGAGGACCAGCGCTGGTCCTCGTCTTTTCTATATGTGTACCGTGTTAAATTTTTGCGCTGAGCAGTCCGTTCCCGAGCCGGCGAGCGTAAAATATTCCGCACATCTTGTTCCGAAACCTCGTCATAAAATCTCTCGAAAATCCACTGCTTTGGAGGCATAGCGACAGTTGACAACTGATCGAATGCTAGTGTGATGCAACTCTCAGTCTCGGTAGCGTATATAGGTAATCGCCTGCCTTTCGTTTTGCTGTTCTATTTCCCGTGGCTTCTCCAAACTGGGCACTGGGCTTTCGCGGGACGCCGTGCATTTTTGGGGGGGATTTGCACCTTCGTCCCGAACATTTTGGCTTTGAAATGTGGGGTGGAAGTACTGGGAACAAGCACGGCACGGCACCGGCATATAACTCGCGACGTGGTTCGGGCGAACATCACTGATGAACAAGACGCCTGCAGCTGTGTAGAAGATTACGGCTTGAAGACAAACACATCGTGGGTTGTAGACTTCGTGAAGTCAACAGCAAGGTGTGAAAGGTAATACAAAAATGGTGTTTCATAACTTCAAAAATAACTTCTGTGGTGATTTAACTTCATGCTTTGGGGATAATGTCCAATGATGAGCCGTCTCAATTAGGTCGTATTATGTGTGCACTTGGCCCCCCTTATACGTGGCGTGCGGTTGGCGAAACAAAATCGAAAAAGTGCCGCAGCCACATGAAGCGGAGTCGTCGTGAAGCGGAGTCGTCGTTGCGGTAGCCGCTCTTGCAGCCCGGCGCAAAGCAAGTCGGCATACCGCACCGTGAATCTGTTCGCCCTCGTTACGCAACGTACATCATGCACGTGTCTTCGTACAAGACGCTAAGCCTGGTCAAGAACAGTCGCAAAAAGGACGAGCTAATAAAACGCAGACGTCGCTGTAACCCACGTGCGCTCCTACATCGGCGGCGCCGATCACAACAAGCGCCAGCCGCAGGAGCTAGACGTGACTGCAGCGCCACTAGTTCTCACGACCGCCACGCGGACCGCCTCTCCGGCGGAGCTTTTAAACTGAGTTTGTTCTAGTAACGTTGCCACCCACAACATATCTGTGACTTCGTTTTATTGCTCCGTTTCCAAAACTCAAGATTTGCACATAATGGGGCACGATACAAGTTCCGGAGAAGAAGAGAATTAAAGAATGCACAGTGTGTCCATGATTAAACAGCACAAATATTCATTGTAAAGTTCAGAAATTGGAAATTAAAAATCGAACACACTGAAAATGCAGGCCCTTTAACGTATACACATATAAGTAACACGATGTGTTTAGTACAATACCGACCAAAGTGCACAAGAGCTGCTGATGTGACAGAGTCATGAAATTTAAAGATATGTAGGCGAAATGTCAGTGCATGGCAAAAACAATAAAGATGCGCAAAATACCGAAGTATGGAATAATATTGCAATGAACTACTTATTAACCACTGTACTAATACGAAACACAGAACAACTAGATATATATAAGCAGTACATCGCACTAAAAAGGGAAATACACATTATTTGGCACTTGACCACTACTTGACAGTTAGATGGCGGCAACGGCATGAAGGCGATGGTCCGTTTATGCAGCAGCACATATAACATTCGAAGAAACGCGTATTACCCAATGGCCAGGTGAAATAAGTCTACTACACAGCTTTTCTTTCACCGCGAATACAATGCATAGCTGTAAGATAACGTCACTGAAGTGAGAATGTCATGCCCTGTACACTGAGCACTTCATTGAGATAAACGCAAACAATAAAATTCTGCATATTGGACACTTGCAATAATCAAGGCTCACCAGAAAAAAAACAACTCTCATGTCTACACATGAAGGTTCTTCGAACGGTTTTTCTATAGGTAATTACAGAGGTAATACATAAACACAAAGAGTACTTTTTCAGCTGTAAGTACATATAATGAACATAACATTCACGCACCGAAAGAAAGCACTGGGGGCAGAGTAGAAATTAAGCTGGTGCACTTGAGGTTGCGGATCGAGACTTCGCAGAGAGCAGATTCTATAGTTATTAACCCTTCCTTGGGCAAACGCGTCACTTGTGGCCTTCTCCATAATTCAGAATACGTTTACGTCCTGCAGAAAAGCAGTTGCAAACCGAATTCAAACGACAAAAATTACGCAGTCACATCACGCAAACGTAGTTTCGTCATCTCGGTATAGTGCAAGTTGAGATACACAGACTCAGAAACGCGTATTTAAACGAAGGCGAGTGATAAACAGGCCAAAAAATGCAAAAAGCACTTCCAAGGAAGCAGTCATGTCAGAGACGCAGAAGTTAAACTATGAGTCTAAAGTGCTTTATTTTCGTTACTTCTTGGTACAACGATGCAAAATCGTGCTCTTCACGATTCAGTCACGTTTAAAAAGAACTGTTGTCCAACTGCAATGAAGCTATATATGTGTGGCTGCGAACGCAAACCGCATACTCACCTATAGTTTTTTCGATCAGGGAAAAATCTTGCGGAACTCGGTCTTGAAGTATCCGTGCACCGCTGCATGATGTACGAATGGCGTGTGCCGTTAACCATCACGGCGGCAAGAGAGCAATCCACGGAAACACCGCAAAAACTGCACACGCCGGCCAACGGTCGCTTCATGTAACGGAACATCACGAAACTTCACGTCAAGGCCGGCGACTACGACGGGCTCCGATGTGGCGGCGGCGGAGCACGGCTGACCATAACGACCGCTCCAATAAGTCTCAAAAGCGAACAGTGATCCGCCAACCTCAACGAGAGACTTGCAGGTGTCCCCCAAGCATAGCCTGCCTGCACGGACAGCCTGGTGCCCGCGCTCAACGCTCGCTTCATGCTACAACGGAACTTTCGAGAAATTCAAAACTAGCGTTGCGGCGCGGGGCGCACGGCTTTGCCGGCACGGCGGCGGGCTGCCATTGGCTGCTTTCATTTTGACTCGCCATCGACTCGAGCGCCAATTTCGCCTTCAGTTATCGCACTTCTGGTTGGAAGCTCAGTTAGGCTCAGATTCAAGATGGTGGTGATGACGTAACGATGACGTAATTCTTTGGGACGCTTGAGCGGCAGTGTTTCCGACCGTTGCCGGAACTTCTGATACTTGTTTTTTCGTCGTTCGCGCTTCTTGGGCGAACGGCTCGCGCCGTTTTTTTCCCGCTGCCGTTTGCAAGCGGCCGCGCTCGAGCTTTATAATGCGCTCGTTTGTGACACTGTACAATGCCGAACCCTACACAAAATGAAACAGCATACAATTAAAAATGCATAGCGTGTCACACTGCAAAAGTGGTTACAAACAGGAGCCACGAAACATTTAGTACCAAGTGGAAGCTTAAGCGAAATGAAATAACACACAATTGAAGAAAATATGAACAATGTGTCCTTTGACAAAAACGTAGCATATAGTGCTATCAATGCAAAATCCTTCCAAAGTATGAGTTACATTACAAACATTAAAACGCCAAGAGGTGACAGACGCATTTGAAAACAATCATGTAAAAAGGTACGCTAGAGAAAAAAAAAAACATGTTTGATCCCTCCGTCATAGGAATCGGAACACGAAAGTAAAGCGTGCCCTTACAGAAGTAACTGAATGTTTACTGCACATTGATAAGAGAGTTTGCACAATGTACATTGATGTCTGGCAGCGTGGATGTGCCCACTTTAATGATTGGTGGTACATCTCCATCCCGACAACTAACGTCTCTGCTAAATGATTAAACAAACCCTTCTGGTAGCTGTAGCAGTTAACGGTGAAAGCGTAATCAGAGAACTAGGTGTGATAGCCAGAAGAGCGTCGCATATTGGACGCAGAACTTGGTCGCCATCCCGCGGCATGTTAAAATGTGATTGAGCACTGCGGCCGGACTAGAGGGAAACGCAAAGCGCGTCCTGCCGCCCCGGTAGCCCGGCCGCGATTTTAGGGGTGAAGCTCCTTAAGGCGGCACCCGTTCGTCCCTTGTAGTAGTGCGTAACCAGTCGTAACGCTAGTACCAGATCTTGACCTCCAAGGTGGTGCCGGTGGGAGATTTTTCCTGTGCGTTGTTGAACAATAAAAAATTCGCAGCGTGCGCGTTAACTAAAAGCCGACTTCTTCTGTCTCTCATTCCCCATTAACAGCCATTGGCATGTTCCAGTAGGAAACGTTAGTAGAAGTAGAAGTGTAAGTGTTAGCTAAAAGCCGACTTCTGTGTCTCATTCCCATTAGCAGCCATTGTTTACCTCCAAGGTAGTGCCTGGTGAGATTTCTCCTGTGCGTGATTAAACAATAAAAATTTTGTTCAAAACGCCGTTGATTGATGAAATAAACCAACGAAAGACGCCAGATGTTTTCTAAAAGCAAAACGAAAGAACGCCAGATGTTTCTAAAGCAAAACGAAAAGACGCCAGCTGCTTAACGAAAGACGCCAGATGTTCTCTAAAGCAATGGTTTTCTAAACAATGAAAATTCACAGCGTACATGTAAAATTAAAGTGAGCTGCAAGTCGTCATAACTCATCGAACCTTTAGTATAAACGCGCCCGATCTCACGTCGGTGATGATGTACTGGGCAGAATTCACGGAAGATTCACGGTTTACCGATGAACCTCCGCAGCTTCGCCCACTCATCATCATTCACTCCGTGGATATGATGTGATTTTTTTTTCTAGGGACGAGCGCGTGAGCGGTCAACGCGGTGTTACAGCCAGGTGAGGCAGGCGCGCGTCGCAGAGCTATGAGCGAGGCCGACGCTTGGCTAAGGTCGCCACCTCGCGGTGTGTTAAGGCATTGACAAAAGTGAGCTTCTATTGAAAACACGCCGAATGGGAGGGACGTGTAACGCGTTGCAGGTGCTGATCGCGGAGGCGACAGTAATGACGAATTACTTTTCTTTTACCGCTCCCAGAGGGCAACACCATCCCGCTGACCGGGAGAGTGGTAGATATAAAAGGCGCGTTTGTAAAGCCTCTAGAGTCTGTGACCGCGGCGGAGTGGATAGCGTGCCCAGCATCTGTTGTTGCGGACTGAGCGGTCGTGGGTTCGATGCCTGTTGACGGAACTTCTTAACACGAAAGTGTTTCATGCCGGGGTCCACCAAGACTTTAGTGACGTATTTCCGCCACGGAAATGACGTCGGAAAAATTTACACTATCACATGGCAAAGAAAAAAGTTCCGTCAATGGGCATCGAACCCACGACCGCTCGGTCCGCAACAACAGATGCCGGGCACGCTATTCACTGCACCCCGGTCACAGACTCTAGAGGCTTTACAAACGCGCCTTTTATATCTACCACTCTCCCGGTCAGCGGGATGGTGTTGCCCTCTGGGAGCGGTAAAGTTAAGTAATTCGGCATTACTGTAGCCTCTGCGATTAGCCCCTGCAACGCGTTACACGTCTGTCTCATGTGGCGCGTTTTCAATAAAGTTCAATTTTGTCAATGCCTTAACACCCCGCGGGGTGGCGATCTAAGCCCAAGCGTCGTAAAAGCGTCGGCCTCGCTCATAGCATCACGCTAATCCAAACCAACAATAGCTCGAGATCTGCGACGCGCGCCTGCCTCACCTCGCTGTAACACCGCGTTCCCCGCTCACAAGCTCTAACCGAGAAAAATCGCGGCTGGGCTACCGGGGAGGCCCCACGCGCTTTGCGTTTCCCTCTAGTCGGGCTGTGGTGTTTAATCACATTTTAACATGCCGCGGGATGGCGACCAAGTTCTGCGTCCAATATGCGACGCTCTTCTGGCTGTCACACCTCATTGTCTGATTACGCTTTCACCGTTAACTACTACAGCTACCACAAGGGTTTGTTTAATCATTTAACATGGACGTTAGTCGTCGGGATGGAGATGTACCATCAACCATCAAAGTAGGGTGCATCCACGTTAAACGGTGCTATAGCTGCCAGACATCAATGTACATTGTACAAACTCTCTTATATCAATGTACAGTAAACATTCAGTTGCTTCTGTAAAGGCACGCTTTACTTTCGTGTTATTCCTATGACGGAGGGATCAACCATCTTTTTCTTTGCCATCTGATCGCGTATATTTTTTCGACGTCATTCCCGTGACGGAAATACGTCACTGAAGTCTTGGTGGACCCCGGCATAAAACACTTTCGTGTTAAAAAAAAAAGAGATCGCTCGCGTGCCCCATGTGAGCAGTTTCAAGAATGATTCAATGGTGCTGCAGGGAACCACTTCGGCACGAAGCACATTCCATTCCCTGATAGTTCGGGGAAAATATGTATTTATAAATGCTTCAGTTTTATCGGGTTGATCGACGATAGAGAGATTCAGTGTACGTGTCCTCGTCTACGCCTAGTCTTCCGCGATAAAGTAGATACATGAACTTTAAGCGTTCTATATATCGCCATTTTTGAAGGATAATGAGTAATCAACGCTTTGCTTGAAAACAACAAACTAACAATGCACTGCACGCCAGTAGAAAATTGATATGCCAGTGGCTAACAGGAGGACGGTGCTGCGATCTAGAGTAGGTGGCGCGTCAAGCACACCATTTAAAGGTAGCATATACAGTAACTCTATTTGGTTTGCACATGCCCAGGCGTTGTGCGGCAGCTGTACGAGAGAGGACAGCTGGAACGCGCTTACTGCACCGAGACACGGCCGTACAACCAGGGATCCCGTCTGACGGCCTTTGAGCTGCTGCACGACCACATTCCAGCCACCCTGATTTGTGACAGCATGGCTGCTGCCCTGATGGCCACGGGCCGGGTCCATGCGGTTGTGGTGGGTGCAGACCGGGTCACTGCCAACGGTGACACAGCAAACAAGATCGGTATGCACTTTGCTATGGTTACTGATCGAGAGTGCCTGCAAGACTCCATGATGTCGACACATAGGAGACTGTTTTGTGGTCTGTGGTTATGATGATAAACAGAACTCGAAATTAAAGTGGGTGAGAAAACTTTGCCATTGGTGGGGACCAAACCTCAACCTGCTCTGAGCTACAGCGGGGGTATCGACTTTATTGGGTATTTCTGTGAGCGCTCGGATATTTCTGCAAAGGTGCATATTAGTTTCTTTTCATTTACGTATCTACTGCACTACAGCTAAAAGCTACAAATAATGACCCTTCCTTGCCTGTTGGTTTCGTCCCATTGTGCCTAACGAGGAAACAAGTCCTCGCTTCATTCCCCCTCTATAGACGATTTTCCGCAGCGGGGCACGGGCGCTGCCATATTTGATCACGTGATCGTAACTGGCCTTCCCCCAGCCAGTTGCCCCAGCCCAATGCCTCCTTGACTAGATGCCCGCCGCGTCGCTCGCTTTCCCATTGCGGCGGCGGTTCCCTTAGTTCACCACAAAATCCGTGAGGCAGCGCTCGTAGCCTGACCAACTTCCGGCGCCAGCGGAAATACGCTTACACCTTCGAGACTGTAACAGGCGTGATGGCAATCTCGGAGGCAGCAGCACGTGACCTTTGTTAGTAAGTAAGTAAAAGTAAGTAAGTAAGTAAGGTGTTCCTATTCCCTTTTAACACAGGACAGGCGTTTTAAGTGCCGCAGGAAGAAAAACCCGTTGCATCCGTTGCAGGCGTACGCTATAGGGGGCGCTCGTGGCCTGACCGCGGATAAAAAAAGAGGGAGAGGGTACGGAACCGAGTTACCGGACCACGCGGCGGGCATCTAGTCAAGGAGGCACTGCCCAGCCATAGCCTCCTTTAGTATAGAGGAGGCTATGCCCCAGCCAACGCATTGGGCCAGCGAAGTGGCCGTACTACACAAGCTGGTTGCAGCAGGGTGTAAGCAAGTCACATGCTTGCGCAGCAAAACATAGTTCTACATGTAATCGCCTCAAAGGTGATAACGTTGAGACATTTGCGTTTGTTTGGCACGTACCACGCTACAACGATACGCGATATGTTTAATCTACTTCGTATTTATGGTGTATGCCTTTAATTGTTGTATTAGCAACCGGCAGTAACTGGGGTTACTAGCCAACATGGCAGCACCCATGCAGACGCGACAGCCCGCTTCGATCCGAACTCGCGCTTGCTACTCGACCACTGTCCTCACAGCAATAAATAAATGGCAAAATCGGCCATCGCTTTGTGTCAGCTCACGCTGGAGAAAAAGCATCAGGTATGCTTTGTCTTTATTATTGCAATCAGCTGTGTTTATTTAGCCATGCCTGCTAAGCCTTGTCTCCGACAATATGAGAATGAATCTTGAAAAAACTGCAAAATACCGACGAGTACATTGCTATCGAAGCTTCAGGACGCGAATATAAAGCAAATAAATGCGGAGGTTTTGAACTTACGGGTACACAGCGCAGGACGAGGACGTGATAAATTCGAGGCGGAAGGAAACTGCATCCACAGGTGCCGCCATGTTTACTTTTCCGGCGCTGCCGTCTGCTCGATTTTACTCGCGTGCGCGCAGACGCTATGGGAACGCCGAGCAGACGACGTGGATGGAGACATATTGAGCAGCGCTGCCAAAGGCCACGGCAGGGTGATGGCCATGGTATAGACAAGCGAGTGACATGTCCATAGAGCCAATGGAGACGAATTTGGACGCGATGGTAGCGCCGTCTGGATTTAACGGTAGTTGCAAAAACAATTAAAAATGTTATCTTGCTCTCAACAGAAAAAGCTTTCATTATTTTTCACATGCAATTCAGTTTTAAGAACTACGAATATTGTTTGTAGATTTTATAGCTGTGTATAAAATGAAATATGTTTGAAACGCACAAGGGCGCTATGATATGGCGGCTGGCGTTCCGCATAGCAGACGATGCCGCCGTCGTCGTCTGCTTCTGCGTCGCCGCTGTGCCCCGCTCGCTCCGGCAGCCCCCTCTCCACCCTATCTGAATTTTTCTCGTTTCCATAATGTACACTGTAGTCAATTACTCATTAGGTACTCACAAGTATATTGCATACTTACTTTAGTAGGGCAGTGCTGCCGCATACAGGCCAAGCGAAATGACAACGCTGATCACACAAAACTTGCTGCAATAAATTATTTTATTGCGACTGCATCGATGTTTACACAAAATGAAGGACACGTAAGTAGCGTTTTAGCATGTATACCAGCGAATAACATGCATGCATAAACGTTTATAGGCAAAGAAGGTACGTACTACGCATAACCCCACCACAGATGTCTGGAGCACAGAAGCTGTCCAGCGTTGTATGATAAATAGATCCAACTGCACGAAGCCTTCGCTGGTATAAGAAAGGTATACCGCTAAAGTCCCTGCACTTCTGCTGCTCAAGATGTCGCACCACTTCGTTCACAGTATTCAGCAAACTGTCTGTAACTGATATGAACATATCCGCGTCCCTTTCACGGCCACCAGTGCGGCGTGACTGTTTGTTTTCAGGTTTGCGCTGCCAAAAAGTGCGTCACTTTCAAATCTTTTTAGCCTTCGCGCTATACACGCTTCTGACAGCATTAAATTAAATGAGAAGCGGTTTTTTGTGCATACTGACCTGAAGTCTTACAAATAAAATCGGCGAAAAAAAGGCTTAGATGGCGTTTCGATTACCGCTGCCGGCGGTGCGCTGCCGTCGTTTCGATGGGGGCGACACCTGAAGGCCCGGACGCGAAGCTAGCATCATGCCACCGGCTTGGTATAGAGGAGGCTATGGCCATGGAGACGGCCACGGTAGGGGGAAGGCCACAGTGCGGTGGCGCCATCTAGTTTTTATTGAACAAACCAGCTGCGGAAAATCGTCTATAGTGTCTGCAAGAGCGCTTTAGAAATGTGCCCACAGCCTAACACAGCAATCACAGCGCTCCTGTAGGCCCTGCTCCTAGCTTATAATTTTGTCATAGCTGGAACGGTGCACAAGTGCCGGTACGAACCCGTTTATAACGAACTCGAAAGTGTCGCCAAAACTGGTCGTGTCTCGCCCTCAAAAACATGCACTTAGCGACCAAGCCTTTTTTTTTTTTTGCGCATTTTTATTGAAAAGTGCTAACAACCCCTCCCGTGAGAAGTTAGGCCTTTTCGCGTTGTGAAGCGACGACCGCTGCGTGCACGAGTGAATTAAACCGCCTTTGCAGTGAACCGACACCGTTTCACTGAACCGCGGTACCGCCACCTGGAGCCGATCATCCCTGGCTAGTTGCGTGCAGTGCGTCGCCTACACGGCTCACGCCATCATTGCCGGGCCGCTTGCTGTATCAGTAAAGTAAAAAGTTGGGCGAGTTGGTATTTGTTCATGATGACTGAGGGGCGCGAAAAAACGGCACACAAACGGCACAGAAGTACACGGGAGCGCGTCGTCCCGTGTACTTCTTTTCGTTGTGTGCCGTTTTTTCGCGCCCCTCAGTCATCATGAACGCTTGCTGTATTACGCGCATTTGTGCGCCCTTTGTGCCCGCTTCACTTCGTACCGTGCACGGGTGCGGCGAGTAGCCTGTTCGTTCAACGTGGCGAAGACAAGCATTTTGCAAACAACGCGCCCTCTACGTCTCCGTGATGCTCTGACGGTCCTGCACGACAGGCGCGGCGCGCTTGGGTTGTCGCCTAATGAAACACGCGCTCGCTGTAAGTGCATCGACCAGGGGCGTAGCCAGAAATTTTTTTCGGGGGGGGGGGGGGGGGTTCAACCATACTTTATGTTTATGCGTGCGTTTGTATGTGCGCGTGTATATATACACAAGCAAAACAGAAAAATTTCGGGGGCATAAATGGCATAAATATTAAATTTGATGGCATAAATATTAAATCGTAAGATTTCATTCCAATTATTGCAAACTCAGTGGCTACAGTTAGTCAGTTGCAATAGGTAAGTCAGTGTAATTTTAAGGTCATTAATGAACTTTATTTAGATAGGCGATTATTTATTTTGCTTTTTCATGCAAGTAATTTCACCCGCTTGCATTAAACCGAGCTCACATAATACATTTATGTCATTTCTGAACTAAAACGGCCATTAAAAACCATTCTGTATAATCTAAAAGAAGCATCGTCTGTATACAGACATGAAGCATGAAAATTTTTGCGTGCTGCCCGAGCATCGCTGCACACCCAAACAGTCTGTGGATAGAGATACGCAGTGTTTAGTTCTAACAGCTAGTCCTTTATTATGTAATTTGCGCAATGTAATGAGTAAAAGTTCTTATCTTTCGCTGACGGATAAGTCAGGCAAGCGGAAATACCATATATGCTATGTGAAAAAAACTCATCAAAAGGCGTGGCCGCAATGTAAGATTTTAGTACCAATACACGAACAAGAAATATTCTTTCAAGTTTGTTAGAACGAACACATAGCAATGGCAATCCACTGAAGACTCGTGCTGTGAAAAATAAAACGCAGGAGGCGGAAAAGTGCGGGAAAGAAGAGGGTCAGAAGGAACCGCGCTGCTCTACAGTATAGAGCGTGGAGTGAAAAGCCCATTTAAAAAAAGAAGCAAAAAAACATGCGCTACGGCGGCCCGCGCCCCGGCAGGTCCCGCGGTGGGGAGAGAGAAACTTCTTTTTTTCCGCTGTTCTGCGGTTTTCTTTCTCAGCGTGGAGCCACCTCCTCTTTCGAAGAAGCCGCACATCTGCAGTCCCGCCGTCAGTGCCCAGCAGTGCTTTTTGCCGCCAAGATAAGAAAATGGGACACGTCGTCTGAAACAGCACCGCTAAAGACTTGCGTTTGTCAAAATTTACGCGTGTACGTCTAGGTGGCAACAAATTTTCAATTAAGTTAAAGCGAATTTATCTTTTTTTTATTGTGCAATGTAGTTACATCTTTACCTCCCACAGATAATAAGCTCTGGCTGAAACCAGGGAACTATACAGTTACGACGGGTATATTCCCCGATATGCCTATTTGAAAAGTTTCTGTTATCCCATCACTTTGTCAGAGGTCGCCTTGTATATGTTTGTGACATTCATCCTTTTAGCACAGCATTTCAAATAAAAATGAATCCTTGTTTTTAATAAAAGACAAAGCAGGTACACCGTAACCTACATTATAAAGAAGTTAAAATACTGCACAATTAGGATATCACTGCCTCAAGATATGAAACAATGCCAGTCAGAAGTCGCATTGTGGTCGTTTTATACGTCTTGAAAATACTAAACAAAAAGATAAGCGAGCGAATATGATGCATGGAGATGCATGAGAAACATTCCGCGGATTTGTCTAATCTTCATACTCATACGTATGAAAGAATCGCATATAATGGAGCATTTGCGGCGGGTAACGCGCAACGCACACTGCTGTTCTGTTGGATCAATGTTAATAAAATGTTTGCTAGTTCCGTTATCTCACAGAATAATAGTTATCCATAGCAGCAACCCGTGCTTAAAACTCGACGCTGTAGCTTTATATTTCTATGATTCTATGGACGCTGTAGCTTTATATTTCAAGACGCATTAGACAAATGCATAGCTAGTGCCTCGCGGTAATCTGCCGTCGACGGTGCCTCGCATGCAAAACGAAAAAAAGTAATAAAATTACATTGCTAATAGTAGACGCTTCACGTGCCGTTGACGATGTGTGTGGCTGACTGTCTGCGCAACGTGAGCGTACAGTACGTTTCTACACATATGAGAGCTTAATTATCAAGTCCCTTGCCGACGCACCATATGGGACCAGGTGCACTGCTCGACACCGTTAGACTGATTTATATATTTGTCCAGCCTTACACCGGCTGCATAGAGTGATGAGGATTTGTCAGCAGAGCTCATCAATCTAACGCCATTGTTATCGAAAGCAGAGCAAAATAACGCGACGTGGTGAAAAGTATTCGTCTCTGATCGAGTGACAAGTTGAACGCCGGTCAATTTTACTTTGAAATTCAACATTTAGGTTTCGAGCTAACAAGCGCGAGCGCGTTCGGGCAGTATGTTGAGGAATCTACAAACGCGATGACGTCCTTTGGTCAAACAAGGAAAACAGCAATGACCGTCAACCACAGACGTAAGGGAAACTTCCGGCTAAGGAATAACATCCGAGTTTTGCTCTGAACTGACTGAAGTTAAGCTATTATTCGGATGCTGACTAGACATGCGATGGCCATAATGATGAGCGCATGCATTGACTCAATATGGAAGTGGGAATTCGTCGGCGTTGTGAAGAATTATTCGTTTGGAGACATATCGTTAAAATATTTTTATAACCTTGAGAAATCGCAAGATTTGAACACTCTGGAGATCAATGTATTTGCCACCAGGAATGACATAACGGATAAGAAAGTGCAATCACACGAATTTATCTTTAATGTGGCTTTACAATGGTCCATTGGGCTGCGGTATAGAATTGACTGAAATAGTTCGCAAATGGCACGTTGATTGTAACCGACTACGTACATTACACCATCTATTAGTAATAAATTTTATTGAAAATGAATTAATTCAATCTTTCTCCCATCGGAAAGGTTTTGGCTGCTTTATAGCGAGCCCCCAAAAATATTAATTTCGTCACACGAAACGTGCGAAATAGAGATCTCGCGGACTGTACAACCTTGCTGGAAAACTTCAGCTGCGTGTTTCAGGGGCGCGGAAGCTCTAACTGATTATAAGAAAAGCTGAATTGCCAAGTGATCTTAAAATCTGGCGTTCTTGCAGCTTATTAAATGTCCATCTGTCTAAGAATGATGTCGCATTTGCAGTTCTGCTCCAATCAATAACCCCAGCACTAAAGTTATGTTTGCTGTGCCTCAGCATTCCCGAATCCAGCCGAATATTTCTGATGTGCACGTGAAGTATTTGACTAGGAAAAGGTACAATTACGGAGTTGGTTAGGGGCAGAATTTAAATGTCGAAGTTTTTCGCCTGTTTCGCAAGAAACTTCGCAACCTTTAGCGATCGGGCCGCCGAGAATCCTCCGCCGCATTGTCATGAGTACCGATCAAGCCCTACCTCTTATGATGAAGCACTTATATGCTCAATGTACAGTGGTACGACATGAGTGCTTTTCAAGTGTACTGAGCGTTTACGGTTTCTGCTTGAAGCTCAAGAAAACGTACCGCCTTTGCATGCATTAGATGCAAAGCACTTGAGTTGAACAACAGCAATAAATGGGAACAAATGCGAGTGCCGAGCAGAAATTTAATTTTGATCGTGATACTATAGCGCGCTAGGCTCTATTAAAATATCTACGATTTTGAACTGTCCACCGAAAATTATCATCCCCGCCTCCGCCTTGTCTATGAGCTCAAGTGGAACAGTTCGCACTTCTGGAACGCTAGCACGGTGCTCATGCTTTAGCACTGTCGTGAATATAAATATATGATTGATCTGATCGAGCCGCATGACAAAGGGAGGACATCAGATATAATGGTTACATATAGAAGTGTGCGAAGATTGAACATTTGGAATATCGAATCAAATATCGTCATACTTGATTCGGTCTTCGGGGATAGCCCATATGCGTTAATACGAATATTTCAAAATATCATCTATGCCCAAATAAACACGAAATTAGCGTAAAAATACGATAATTTCTACGGTCATAAGCTATACGTCGCTTGCAGAGCCAGAATTCGATAGTCCGCACACACTGAAGAGTTTTAAAATTTCTACTTGATGCTCAGTTTATGGTTTTCATGTTAATTTGTTTTAATGTTAGAGTACCAACGATATTTTGTGTTAACAACGAAAACGGTTCAATTCAAATTCGATCCGCTTCTTGCACGCATTAGGGCTGCCCTAAAATGTTCAGGCATGTCCTTCAGTTGAAATTTCCCGCTCCTTTTTTTTCTCACCCGAAAGAGCAGATATAAGCAACACGTGCGTTCTTCCGAAAAAAAAAAAAAAAAGTGGTGAGATCTCTCTCCCAGAAAGAATGACAAGGCCTGAAAGGAGGAACGGTATGTGCCGGTCTCCGTCGTGTTAAGAGGGAGGCGGGGCGTGCAGACCCCGCACCTCTCGCGTTTTCTTTTTTTTTCTTTGTCACAGCGCTGGGGAGGGGAGCAAGCTCCATGCGTCAGTTCCCGCCAAATTGTAGCTCTTTCGAGCGAGGACGTGCGGTGCTGAAACACTGCACAGAGACGGGCAAGCACTCAGAGGCATTTCGTTTGCCTTGATCCTGGAGGCGGCCTTCTCCCATTGCCGAGGATTTGAAGCGAACTCGTAAGTGGCATTTTATTTCCTCGCTGTATCGCATGGTGAGTTTTGTCTAGCGACAAAATCAAATTTTATTTGCACAATTGATGCGTCAATCTGGTCGTCTCTTCTAGCTGGCAGATCAGAAATGTTCAGGCGAACGGCGGTTATATTTGTCCGTGGACCCAAAACTTCGTTGACGGGCAAATATGTCAGATTTTCTTGTTTTTTATTTGTGGCATCTTATTGTAAGACCGTGACATATTTTGCCGTTTTCTCTAGGGAACCCTGCAACAAGGACTGTAGTGTGAATAGCGTGCTGCGCTGCTCTCGCCAACTGAAAAGAACTCTGGTAAGATGCATGCTTGGTTACGAAAGTCTCACGCAATCGCTTTTCACATTGAATTTGGTCGCAGGTGTGCTGTAAATGCCGACTGCACAATATGTGACTGGCCCGCGGCTGCTTTGAAGGTAAGATTGTGTTCTCATTAATCTATTTATTGTATCATTTGTTTTCCAGTGACATAGCCAACAACGAAAACCTTGATCCATCCTCTCTCCACATATTATCTAGTCTGTGCGCTGTGGAGCTTGAAGCACTTCTCGGAATTTCAGCACACTCGCATTTATTGTAAGTGCAGTGTTTTTCTTATTTGTGCAGCGACAAAATTATTTTGTTTAGTTGTGTGAATAGAGTTTCTAGACGCGACATGTCTGTGCAACTGGTCAAGTAAATAGTATACCTTTCTCACAGTATTATTCATTGTTGTTTCTTTCAGTTTTTCCCGACAGAAGAAAAATGCAAGTCTAACATCTCGACGGTAAAACGTCGCATCTGCGCACAGGGCCAAGAGCACGAGAAGTGGCCGAAAGAAGGGAGCCGATCCAGCAGGAATGCCGTCCGTCTTTATATTTATATATGTCAGCGTTATCATGCCGTGATCACATGGACTGTACGATTGCGTTGCACAAGGGCTGATGCAAACGCTCCGTGCGAACAATGTTGCATGGAAAATTAGTGCATCTATACAATTGCAAAATAAAGATCTAAAGAGAGAAAACTTATATTCACGTCTTTCTTTTATTGCGTGTTACGTATTAACACGTTAACAAGTGCAGACCGTTAGAGGCGTTTAATTCCGTCTTACATGTGCACTCTGCCCGTAATTAATTCAGATAGAGTTAAACGCCTCTATAAACTGCCCGTTCACATTAAATACGACACGCATCAACACACCAGAAAAACAATTGATGCGTTTTGTTAGAACACGTACAAAAATAAGAAAAAAAAGCAGAGCAATACTAGCGAGAAACGTCCGCAACCGACCCACGGCCGTCGGTAAATCGACGCTTATGTAAGGTCGGGCATTAGTCAACCCGCGAGCGGCATGCACTCGGCCTCGTCGGCCACGGTGGACGGGCCTACATTGGGTGCCGACGCAGGCCCACATGAGGCCAATGTCAATCCCCGAGACCGGCCCTACATCGGGTGCCAAGGTTGGGCCAACGACAGTGAAGTTGGCCAGCGACGTCAGGCCGACATTTTGCCAAGGATAAAATGTTGCTTGGGTCTTAGTCTAACCTTGTCACGTCTCCGTTGTCCGGCGTACCTCCCCGCAGCCGGCAGTAAACGGCAGTATCTGTCCGGTGGTGGTGGTGGTCGTGGTGTGCGGCGTGACCACCCTTACTGCGCATGCGCATACCCTCTCCACACACCTCCTCTCCACCCCCTCACCATTCCCCCTCTCCTCTTTCCCTCTCCTCTTTCCCACTCCCATACCCCTCCCCCTCCCCCACTCCCATAACCAGTCTTAAAAACGGAGGGGGCGTGCACACATGAAGGCTCCCTAAAGACAATGCACTGCGACAGTACGTGATATGTATCGCCCTCTCCTCTCCTACGCTTCCCCCTTTCTCCTCTCCTACGGTCCCCTCCCCCTCTATCTTGCCTCGCGGCGCAGCGGCGCCGACGCAGGCAGCGTCTTGATTGGAATAACCGACCGCTCGCGCTGCACAACCGTTCACTGACCACCCCGTCTATATAGGCACTGGATTTTGACCTCCAAGGTACTGCGTGTGTGCGATTTCTCCTGTGCGTGATTAAACAATGAAAATTCACAGCATACATGTAAAATTAAAGTGAGCTGCAAGTCGTCATAACTCTCATCGAACCTTTAGAATAAACGCGCCCGATCTCACGTCGGTGATGATGTACTGGGCAGAATTCACGGAAGATTCACGGTTTACCGATGAACCTCCGCAGCTTCGCCCACTCATCATCATTCACTCCGTGGATATGCTGTGATTTTTTTATTCGTCACTACCATTCTGCCACTGGAGAAATGCCAGGAAAGTGAGCGACCTCGCTCACAGCGTCCGAAATCAGCGTACGGTGCTCGCCGATCTATGGAATCTTCGTCACGAGTAAACTGGAGCGGGGCAGGCGCGAGCGCGTGCCTCTTATGCTTTAGAAGGCCTGTTTTAACCTTTTTAGATGCGTAGCAGCTCTTTGACTAGCCTGTGTAACGCTGTCCGTCCGCACAAACGCGAGGCAACGCGCTTCCCTCCGCGCAGGTGTTGGAGCGCTGCCAAGTAGGTCACGCCGCAGCTGGGCGTTGACGTCACGCACCCCTCGCACGCTTCCCTCGCAGGTGCGCGCGTACGTCACTCTCTCCCTCACCCGCCGGAGCGCCGCAGCTGCCGGCTCCGACGCCCGCTCGCCTCCCGTGTCCGCGTTTCAAACAAACGTTTACACCAGTAAACGCTACACCGAGTTTCGCTTCAGACGAATCTTCCAGCGCTCACCGCAGCACCCGCGTTAGCGCCGTTCAACCCGTGACGCCACCCGTGCGCAACGCTGCTGCTTGGCATCCCATCAGCGTTGCCTTCGGGGAGATGGTCCAATTTTTTTCGCTTCGTATACGCCATGTTTTTACCGTGACCGTGTCTGAAGTGTTCGTTGTAAAAGTAGGAGGCTTTGAAAAATTTTTGCTATATATGAACGCAATTTCGATGGGTAGCAAGAAAATCATAAGTGCACCGAAATATAGTCGTTATAACCGATAGATCGTTATATCTGGGATCGTTATCTCTGCGATCGTTCGACGGTAATAGCTACATATTACGCACACACAATGGCTGTAACAACACAAGCAGGCGGACACTACTAGCAAATGTTCACATTAGGGGTTCGCGAATACTGAAAACTTCTAATAAGGATCGAATACAAATAAAGAAAAAGTTCAATTTCCAAATATTCAATCGAACATCGAATATGTGTGTAGTGCTAGAAAGGTGCAAAACATTTTTTGAAAGTAAAATGCTGAAACTGCATTTCACTAGGCTGCATATGTCGCTTGATTAGTAATGGCGGTAATGGTAGACACGTCTTTTTTTTTTTTTAAGTCGCTGTATGCGTATTGTCGCGTGGTCGTGACTCTGAAGAAGATGGCACTCGGGCTATTAAAGACGAAACTCTTTATTTGTGTCAACTTGTGCCCGCAATATGAGAAGTCAAGGTACGAGCAATTCACTGATAGCGGCGAGAACTGTCGTCGGCCGTCGAGTAATCTGATCATTGGTGGAACGCGTTGGCTTTTGTACATCAGTCACCGAACCTTCCGGCGTTATGCTTGGGGCTCGCGTAAGTTGTCGAATAAACTTGACTGTTCGCATCCTGCGCCAAATCCTAACAGAACGATCTCAAACAACCGCGAAGGTTCCCGAACATTGCGACACGGTGTGCACCGAGCGTTGCTAACAGGTTTTGTTGGTGAAACCTGAATACATCAAAATAAAGCGAATGCGCGCGGCAGTACAGTTGAAACCCGCAATAACGAAATCGGCGGGGAAAGCACAAAATTTCGCTCTTGCGGGAATTTCGTTGGCGCGAGAATGCGGCAGAAAAGACACGGAATTTACAAAAAACACATTTTATTTCCAAAAGTTAGCAAGTTTGCTTTGGCGGGCCTTACCATGCAACAATTTCATGCCTCTCGATCGGGAATCTCGTTTGCCACGACACAAAGTTCGCCCCATGCACTGGTCAGTGACGGCGGCACTGCGCTGTCACCAGTACCGTCAAGTGCGTCTACAGGCGAACCTTCTTCCGGCTCCGCTGAATCAGCGTGGATCAGCGCAGAATCGTGGACAGTGAGTTGCACGCAACGCCGAATTCTTCGGCGATGTCCATTTTTTTTCCTGCCCTTTTCCACCTCATTGATAATTGCAGCCTTATCTTCCAGCGTGATGAACTTCCGCTTTTTCGTTGGAGGCGGCACCTTCGCAAGCAGCGAAATCGGATGAAGCAGTCGCAACACATAGTTCACGTTGCACCAAACGACCAAGCAAACGCTCCACAAATGGCTCCACACGCGCGACCATGTGCGCGCGAAGCCGACAAAGCCAAGTACAGAGCCAAGCCAACGAACGAAACTCCATAAAGAATGTGGATTTGGCTACGTAGTCCGCGATAACGAGCAGGTGGTTCGGCAAGCCATCATCATCATCATTGCCGCCAGCTTTTTGTTTTTTTGTAAACAATGATGGCGGCTGCTTCTCAAGTGGGCTGTAGCAATAGTTTTGCACAATTTAAGTGTAGCATGAATGCATTTCAGCAGTTTTCGAATGTAGTTAATGTTGCGAGAGTAGATTATTTGCGCGCTCGTGTTTCAAAAATTTCGTTAATGAGGGACTGCGGTATAAATATCTTTCGTAGTCGCGAGTTACGAAATGCATTGACTCCTATGGGCATTCGCCGGTGCTCCGAAAATATTTAGTTGCGGTGAGAATTTCGTTCTCTCGGGATTTCGTTATCGCGGGTTTCGACTGTATCACGATGCAGCCACTGCGAGCTGCCACTGTAGGCACTGCACTCTGTCTTCACGCAACGTGCAAAAGTTTGACAGTCTGCGAGATAAATTGGGGTAGCTATGCACCACTGGTGCGAAGGCTGTGGAAACAGCAAAGCTGCTGGTCTCCTCCTCACCCACACGCTATGCTTGCTCTTGTTCTGCTAGGGTGCCTGGATAGCCAGTTGTTACGACGTTCGCATTCGGACCGTGGGTTCCCGGGTTGGAATCCTGCCGGGAAATTTGACTTTGTTGCATTTATTTATTCTCCTTCCTTCGACGCGTGGTGACACAATCGCTCGGCGAGCTTTTTCTGCGAACACCCGACCTAGCTCGCTTAAACAGCCTCGCTGTTGAAGAATCACGCTGCTCTGCGCGAGTTTCTTCATTGTGCCGATCTAGACCCGAATGCCCACGTGGAACCGTGGTAGTGTGCATCCGGCACGAAATGGTGCCGCCCGTGCGCATTGAGGCCCCGCATTTATAGAGCATGGCACCAACATAATGTGGCGGCATAGACCCTGAGCCACATGGGCACCGATGCGGCACGAGCCATAAATAGCGGGTGGGCGCGCTCGCGTGTCTATTATAAAACATCGTTTGAACAGCCAATACAGTCGTCAATCGGCAAAAGAGGCCGGAAAAGTCGTTTGCATGCGAGACTTCTCAACTGATTGCCAGTCACTTGTTGCAAGCTATGCTTGGGGGCTAGCTTACTGTGTGTTGACGACGTGTCTGGAGTGGGCTGACGCGTGTGCTTATTTTTCATTTACACTTGACCTACATCGCCACAAGCCATTGCGTAGGGGGAGGGGGGATCAATCAGTCGATCAATCAAAACATTATTTCCTTTCCTTCAAGAGAGGAGGAGGTGGGACTGAAAGCCGCGGTTACGGCTTGACAGATGTCCCTGCCCCCTTTGTTCCTGGCATGGCAGAGCCTGTAGATAATACATGATGGATGCAATGCACGTAGCAAACGGTCTGCAATATTTGTTTTCAGAATACAGTAAAGTACGAAAAAGGATACATAAAATAATTACACAAACTTCTCAAACTCAAATAAAATGACACACTATCAAGATAACACAAAAACGAATAAAAAAATGAAACAAACTTTTAAACAGAAGCTCGTAGTAATAATTCAACAGTATATAGTTTACGCGTTAACGCACCGATAATGAATGTTATGTCTGTACACTTCATTTGGCCATTTCTGATTTTAAAAATCTGATTTCATTGTTTGAGTGACAAAACGGGTGAAATGATTCGTGATGTAACCTATTTAATAAATGCTGAAGGCTTTAAGACAAAGATTCTTTGTAATAACTAGCACGTGGGGTGGGTATATGCCATAATTCTTTGTTTCTTGTACGTTGTATGCTTTTATTAGCATGTCGGTTTGCAAGGTCAGCTATGCATGTGTCATTGTGCCTAACTGATGACACAGTAACAATCTGTGGTTATATAGCTGATGCACTGGGAGAATATTGTACTTTACAAACCACTCTTTCGTGTGCTCATTCTAAGTTAAGTTCGCAATAATTCTTTTTTTTTTTTTTTGTAATAGATGTATATTAGTCATGTTGGTGATATCTGTGGTACCCCATACAAGATGGCAATACTGAAGCAGGGAAAGTACCAATGAATTGTAAAGTAAAATTTTAATCTTTTCAGGAAGCATGTTTCGTAATCTAGTAATTGCGCCAACTGCTGAGGCAACGTTACAACACAGGTACTCTATATTGCCACGCCCACTTCTTGTTTTATTTTGATGTATTCGGGTTTGACAAGCAAGGACGGTTATCAACGCTCGACGCTGTCCACGCCACAGTGTTCGAGAAGCTTCGCGATTGTAGTAGTTTTGTTAAGATTGCGCGCAGGACGCGAATAGTCTATACTCGGGGACAACTTTCTGTGGCAATAAAGGGAAAGCTACAGAGCCACAATGCACGTATCCTACCGCTAATGAATGTAGTCCCACAATTGCGTCCGTATTTTCTGCGTGAGATATATAAAATACTCCTTCATTTTCTACATGTCGCTTTTTGAGACGGAACGCAGCGCACACAAGAGAGATATTTGTATTTCTTTTACTTTATACGTTGTCACTGCGTTTTTGCGTGCTTGAAAAAGTCGCGCCTCTTACCCGTACGTTAGACGCTCAGCAGCGTTTGCGTCGAAATACAACGCTAGCCATTACTTTCCACGGCGTTACGAGACGCGCGCCAAACCGGACTACTTCGCGTAGCAGTACATGTGCAGACGCTCCGCCCCGTAGCTTTCCCTTCATTGCCACAGAAAGTTGTCCCCGAGTATAGATTATTCCGGAGCTTGCGCGACCACCAGTGATGAGTCTGGAAAGTTCGATGCGCGATTCGATACCCAGCACCTCCACTAGATGTTACGTGGTCGTGACGTCGATGAAGACAACAGCTGGCGTGTTCCAGATAAAAAACTTTATTTGGCCGAAGTTGTGACCGGGAAAACTTGTGGCCGGGAATACGTGCATCCTCGTCTCTTAGCGCTGTTTCATCACCATGCTTCCAAATCAACTAGCCCGCCGACAAGCACTAACGAAGCAATACACGCTGTACACTGATATCGGCGAACTGGGTGTCGGTCGACGATAAAACTGCTCATGGCTGGGACACGCCGTCTTTTATACATCACGCATCGAAGCTTCCTGTCTTATCACTGGTGGTCGCGCAAACTCTGGAATAATCTAAACTATTTGCGTCCTGCACGCAATCTTAACAAAACGATCTACTGCAATCGCGAAGCTTCTCGAACACTGCGGTGCGCACAGCGTCGAGCGTTGATAACCGTCCTTGCTGGTCAAACCCGAATACATCAAAATGTAACAAGAAGTGGGCGTGACATTATGTTCACAACATCACGTCCATATATGGAAACACAAGTAACAATTGGTTGCTCTACGAGAAGGTAGATTTTGTTGTACAAAAAGAACAAAAGCACACAAATTACATGGAATTACACAGGTCGCAAATATGCAGTTATTACCGCCAACACGCTTTCTAACAGTAGGCTCGTTTCGGGAGAATAATTCCATTCATTGGCGTTGACGTTGTTATAGGGAACAGAAAAAGTGTTCATCATTGCTTGTGTTGACGATTTCGTCCTATTCCTTTCGCATTGGAATGTCTGACAACGCTCTCTGCGATGCCTGTCGTTGCGAGGAGACACTACACCACATCCTGTGCGACTCACCGGTATATAATGTTCAGAGACAGTCACTGGCGTTCGTTCTAGCGCACCTTGACAACAGACAGATGTCTGTTTAAACTATACTTGCATGTCTTCGACAGAAGACACCGCAGCTGAAGGCAACGAAGGCACTTGTGAGGTTTTTAAGAGCAACGGACTTGGACAAGCGGCTGTGACCATAATGTCGTGTACCACGCAAGAGTGACGGACTGTGGCTGATTGTGTCATGTACCGTCTTTCTCTCTTCTCCATCTTTAAATCTCCCTGTGCCCATGTGTAGGGTAGCAAACCGGTTTACCTAAACTGGTTAACCTCCCTGCCTTTCCTTCTGGGAGCCGGTTCCGTTGTTGTATTGTTCTTACGAAGAACGCACTTTGCATTCTTCAGGGATGAGTGTCATGGCTACGAGTGGCACTCGCTAACACTCCCAGGTTTAAAATGCCCAGAATAAAGTGGACGAGAGGATGGCCTCAGCTGTAGCTCGATTGGTAGAGCACGTGATGCGTTATTTGTAGGTTGTAGGTTGGTCCCTACCTGTGGGAAGTTATCTTTTTTTTGTCCACTTTAATTTCTTCACATTTATATAATAATTGCTACACTACAGTTAAAGAGTACAAATACTTTCTTTGGCTTCATTGTCCATTGGTTTCATTAGGTTTTATGTGTGTTGAAATTACAAATGTCATTAAGGTCACTGCCACCCCAAACGGAAGCCGTAGAGGTTGATAGTGAAGAAAGCTTTGAATTCCAAAAGAGTACACGCAGTGTTGCACTTTAGCACATAGTTACTGCTTTTATGGGCTGGAAACGGCGATCATCGTGAAGGAGCAGCTGGAGGAATGCGATAGTGTGACCGTTCGCAGCGCCTTCTCATCCGCGCTTCGCTTCTCGATGGACACCTCAGCCGTGCCGCGACAGTACAGTGCCGTGATAGACACGACTGTACCTATTGAAACAGCAAAATTAAAGACGACGCTTTATAGAAAAGACAGGCAGCAGTGTCCTTGTGCAATCTATGATCTGTATTAATAAATTTCTCTAAATGATTAGGACTGCATTGAACTCTACATTACCTGAAGCCTTCATTTGCCAAGCTTATGACGTGTGCTTTTGAAAGACATTCTACAACCCATGAAACACAAAACCTCTATAAAACGTCTTTAAAATGTTCAAAACCTTATGAAACGTTCTCTAGAGGTTTCGTGCGAAGGGGGACTACGCTGGCAAGAGAATAAAAGACCCCCCCTCCCCGCACGATGTATAAACTTAAACAGACATGAAAATTTACAATCCCTCTGCCACTTGCAAAGGGTTAAAATGATGCAATCAAAACAAACGCATATCTGTGCAGCGATACACCCTGTGAACCGCATGCAACCCCCTGTAAAGGTGGTTTCACTGCAGTAGAGGGATGCTATACCGTGAATACACCTATCCAGGGGAAATACGCACTGCCGCCCACACCACAGGAAAACAAGCGCTATTTGCTGCAGCATAAGCAGCGTTTATTCATAAATCATGACCATCAGCCTTCTTTTACGTCCAAAGTGGGATGAAGACCTTTCCCAGTGATTTCTGAATGACACTGCCCTGTGCGAGCAGATTCTATTCCTGCAAATTTCTTAATTTTATTATAGCACCCAACAGCCACCTTTGGCTGCATTTTCCGTCCCTTGGCATTCATTCCGTTGTTCTAACTAATCATTCGTTATCTGTCATATACATACGTAAGTCCATTGGTTCCACGCACTTTACGTGTCTGTGCATAGGCAGGACATATGGACTGATGCCAAACGTAGTGCAGGTCAGCACAATTAAATGTGTTCCAACCCTGCGGACTATGTAGTTGGACAGTATGTATCAGTAAGTCCCAAACTAAAATACACATGACTCTGATTCGGGACTTCTTCGCCTGCAATCATACAAACAGACTTCGAGAGCTCAAATAAGCTCCTTTAAACAAACACATCCCTTTCGTCCCACCAATGTCTGCTTTTGCAATACAAACGTCGTTAGACATGCGAACTCTCCACGGTGCTGTACATACTCGTACTATGGTGCGCTCTCTGTAGCTGTCTTCTGATCCGAGACGAGGCTTTTCCCACGGGATATATCGAGGTGTGTTTCGTATCGTTCTCGGCTCTCGGCAATTCAAATGCGAACGCGCTGAAGACGCGCGGGTGTGACAGGTCATCTGGTGGCTTTTAAGTTGCAAGTGCGTGCCGGTGCGGCCGTGGGCTTGGGAAAACAGCAAGTTGTGGCCGAGTCGATGAAACGAATACGCAAGAATGAACGTGCATCTTGCAGCGTGGCGATATCCTACCCTGTGGGGAGGGAACCATTGCGAGCTTGGACGCAGTCACCTCGCGCCCAGGAGTAAACAAAAACAATAAATTACACCATTTCCCGCTAAAGGGGACCATGAGGCGATGCGAAGCCGGAGCACTTGCACGATCGCGTTCCGTTGGCGTTCGTTCGGCATGCTACCGACCTCGCGTCGTGGAACGCTACGCGTGTCTTGTCTTCTTTCTAGCGTGGTCGTTAATTCTCACAGGGCAAGCGGGGAACACGGTCGACAGGCGTGCGAGAGGGGGGCAGCGTAGGAGAGGAGAGAGAGGGGTAGGGGACGCGCATGCACTGGTCCTCATCACGACGTTGCGCAGGAGAGACTTTCGGCATGTCTAGCCCGCGTTTCAGAGGAAGAGTGGAATGGGGGAGGGGAGAGGGGAGGTGGAGAGGTGGAAATTGGAGAGGGGTAGAGGTGAGGGGTGGAGAGGGGAAGAGGACAGGAGGAATGGTGAGGGGGAGTGGAGAGGTCTGTGGAGAGGGTATGCGCATGCGCAGTAAGGGTGGTCACGCCGCAAACCACCACCACCGGATTGAACTCCGCCATAAGATACTTCGCATCTAAAAAACTGTTCCAATCACTTCAGTAAGAGCACCGCGACTATGACAGGTCTCATCACTTTTGTGGCGGCACCACGGGCTACGGGCACTACCGTACTTCCGCGCTTACAGCATTGCGGGCTGTTGTTGCAGGCCCTCGTGCCCCTACTAAAAGGTCACTACGGTGACAGGGCCTGTCACTATAGTTGCAGCGCTATTGTGATGGGCCACTTGCGCGCTTTTAATGGTGGTGGTTACAACTTATTTATTTGCAGTAATGTTTTGCTTATAGTTTTGCTGCAGTGCTTGCTCGCTGCCAAGCGGCTCCTCCCTTCGCTCCACTGTAGTATGTTGTCCAACGCGATTATCTTTTAAAAAGAAGTAACACTACTTGAAACAATACTGAAAAAAGAAAAAAAACGGAAAAATTTTCTTATTCAGCGCGATTAGAACCGAGGTCGCATAGGAACAACGCATCATCCGAACGCTAGGGCTGTCTAACCGCCGCAGACATGAACGAAAAAGTTACGACTCCGTCAGAGCAGTAACGTTGACGTTGACGCATGACCTGAAAAAAAAAACGAAAAAACCGGGAGGAATCGAACTGACGACCTGCAGCCCTAACACTCCATGGAGACCGCGCCAACCAACTACGCCACGAACGCCACGAGACGAGGGAGTCTACAAAGTGTGACTCAACGGAGTTCTTGAAATTGGCATGATTGACGTGAAGGACGATGTCTGCGGGAAGATTGTTCCAGTCGATGGCAGTCTTGACAAAAAATGATTGCAGATGCGTGGCGGTGCGGGCACGGGGAGGGTATACGGCTTTATCATGGCTGATGCGTTGAGAGATGCGATGAGCTGGATTGATGGGAGAACAGTTACGCAAAACATGAAAAAAACTTATGATAGAGTGAAAGCCTTGCAATTTTGCGGCGCATCTGAAGACTAGGCAGGCCTGCTTTTTTCTTTAGGTTAGTTACACTAGTAGTGTAAGAGTAATCTAACTGCACGGTTTTGTATTGATTCTATTAGATCGGTTAGAAAGCGTTCAGGGGGATCCCAGACGGAACAAGCATACTCTAATTTGGGTCGGATTAGTGTTTTGTAAGCTAGTAGTTTCACCAGAGGAGATGCATGTGTTAGATTTCGCTTAAGATAGCCTAAAGCACGGTTAGCGGCATTAGTAATATTGGTTATATGAGTGGTCCAAGTGAGGTCGTCACAGAGAGTAATACCTAGGTACTTAGCATTAGGTTCTGAGGAGATGAGGCTGCCGTTAAGGGAATATTTGAACGCCGGGTAGTCGTGCCGTCTGTTAAATGAAACCAAGGACGTTTTGTTAGTATTCACCATCATTAACCAATCACTGCACCATTTGTCTAATTTTAGTAAGTCGTTTTGGAGCGCTAGGTTATCGGTGACGCTAATGATCGGGCGATAAATGACGCAGTCGTCGGCGAACAGGCGTATTTTTGAAGAAATATTACTAGGCAGGTCGTTGATGTAAATGAGGAAAAGGAGTGGACCCAATACAGCGCCTTGTGGCACTCCGGATAAGACAGGAGATGAAGTCGATGATGAATTATTTGCATGCACAAATTGCTGCCGGTTAGTAAGGAAGTCCTTAATTCAATCGTAAACAAGGGGATGTAGGTTAAGTCGCGAAAGTTTTAATAGCAAGCGTTTATGTGGTACTTTGTCGAAAGCTTTTTCGAAATCGATGAAAAGGGCGTCTACGGGTATGTTTTGATCGAGGCTAACATGAATATCGTGGAGAAATAGTGCAAGTTGGGTTTCGCAGGAAAAAAATTTTTGAAACCCATGTTGACTTGGATTAAAAAAGTTCACGGAATTGAGAAAACCGACGGTATGAGTATAGATGACATGTTCCATGATTTTCGAGCAGGCACTGGTTAGAGAGATCGGGCGGTAGCTCGAGAAGCCTTTCTTGGGGACTGGAACAATCTTACCCAACTTCCATTCATGAGGCAGGGTGCTGCATGACAATGACTGTTGAAAAATATGAGACAGAATAACACTGGTTATGCACTTGGTATTTTTTAACACTTTAGAGTTGATACCATCAGGTCCAGCAGATGAAGTTATCTTCAGTGATTCAATTATTTTGACAATACCTTCTGGTGAAAATGTGATCTCGGGCATAATGGGGTGATTCAAGAGTGGAAATTGAGGAAGGTGATTGTGAACTTTTTTGGTAAAAACAGAGCAAAACATAGAATTTAGCTTAGAATAACAGAGAGCTGAGCTAGTTGGTAAGTATTCATTCTAAAAAGACAGGGCGTGCAAACACGGACACAAGAAAGAAGTCAGGACACCACAAACGCCGACTAACACAAACGCCGACTGTGGTGTCCCGACTTCTTTCTTGTGTCCGTGTTTGCACGCCCTGTCTTTTTAGAATAGAATTTAGAGTGTCCGCGACCGCGATATCGGGAATGGCATTACCAGTGTCGTCTTCAAGATACACAGATGATTTACGCTCTTTCGGATTGATAATTTTCCAAAATTGTTTTGGGTTAGTGAGCAAAAATTGAGGCAGTGTGAAATTGAAAAACGAGCGTTTGGTCTTGGCTAGGGTAGCATCGTATATCTTAGCTGTAGTGCGATATTTTGCCCACGCGCGCGAGTCATCAGAAGTTTTTGCTTGCTTGAAATGCCTGTTTTTTTTATTCTTCAGCCTCTTTAGCTTACGGTTAAACCAGGGTGACGTTGCACGCTCTTTAACGGAAATTGTGGGAATGTACTTTTTGATTAGCCTGTGCATTTCTGTTTTAAAAAGGGACCAATTCGTTTCAACGGAACGTGACGAGAAGTCAACTGATAAAGAATGCCAGAATTCATTCAGCTCTCTGTTCATACTTTGATAATCTCCTTTTTCATAAAGAGTTAGCATTTTTTTTAGCTTTTGGGGGACGATTAAGTTTGCACTGGAATGATCCGTGTATGACTACATGGTCACTTATTCCATCAAGGTAAGTTAGAGGAGGTATGTTTTCAGGGTGTGACGTAAGTATCAGATCAAGAATGTTCGATGAATGAGTGCTCTGTCGAGTGATGGAAGTAACAACTTGAGATAAGCTAAATGTTAGGCACGTGTTTACAAAATCACTCTCATTGTTATGTTTTATTGTCGTCAACGATAGATTGGACCAAGTAATTGCAGGGAAGTTAAAATCACCAAATACCAAAATGCTAGCGTGACTGTAAACAGACGTTACATGATGAAGAGCGTCATGGAAACTTTCGACGAACGACACATCTGAGTCGGGCGGACGATAGCAGGCACATATTACGATAGGCGGATATACGGCCTTGCAGATGACAAAAGTTATTTCAAGGGATGAGGGAACTGAAATAGGAATGCAGTTTAGGTCACGGTGAGCGGCGATGAGAACGCCTCCCTCTCGTTTATTTTCACGATCTCGCCTAAATATGTCGAAGTGAGGGAGAGAAGGCAGAACCTCAGAATCGTCGATGAATGGGTGAAGCCATGTTTCAGTTAGTACCAAGAGATGGGAATTGGATGATTCTAGCACGCTGCACAATTTTTCACGCTTGGGTAATACACTCCTAATGTTAGTAAATACAAAAGATAGGGCGTTGTCTGTTCTTTTAATTGCTAGGATTCTTTTCGAATAACTTCGTTTCTAGTACGGTCGAATACATACGTATCTTTACCTGCAGTCAGCCTATTATGCCGCAGCTTTGATTCAAAAGGCTGCAACTTTTTGAATTCCGTCAGGTGTTTACGGGCCAGATGCGTGTTGGCAGAGAAATCCTCTCTAACATTAATCCCAGGAATTTTGCATTTCCTGCTAGCTTGAAGAATTCTGTCTTTGTCTTTAAAATGAGCCATTTTAACAAGGATGGGTCTATTTTTGTTTGTAGTAAATGATCCAAGTCTGTGTGCTCGCTCAATTTTTTTGGGGAGGATTGGTTCTTTAAAGCATTTTGAACAAACATCGACTACTTTTTTCTCAGATTCATCCCAGCTTTCCCCTTTCACATCTTCTAGTCCGGGAGTACCTCGGAGTATGGGTAAATGAGGGGGATAGATATATGGAGGTACAAGAGAAAGCCTCGGTAGTAAAGGGAAAGAGGAATGCTGCAATTATGAAGCATAGACCTTTATGGGGATACAACAGGTACGAGGTGCTTCGAGGGCTGTGGAAGGGTGTGATGGTCCCGGGGCTTACATTTGGGAACTCAGTGGTGTGCATGAAGTCAGAGGTACAATCAGGAATGGATTTAAATCAAAGGACGGTGGGCCGCCTCGCGTTGGGCGCTCACGGGAAGACGACAAATGAGGCTGTAAAGGGTGATATGGGATGGACAGGCTTTGAAGTGAGGGAAGCTCAGAGCAAAATGAGATTCGAAGAGAGGCTGAGGAAAATGAAGAAGAGTAGATGGGCAGAGAAGGTTTTCAGGTATTTGTATAGAAAAAGCGTTGACACGCAGTGGAGAAAAAGAACTAGGAGGCTCACCAGTAAATATACGGCTAGCAGTGCGGGCGATATGGCAACAAGGAGCATTAAGCGCAAGGTCAGAGAGGCGGAGAGGACTTATTGGATGGCAGCGATGGAAAAGAAGCCGGCTCTGAGTAACTACCGAAAGGGAAAAAACGAAATAAGGAGGGAAAGGTTTTATGATAATTCAAGGGGAAGCGCTTTACTGTTTGAAGCAAGGTCGGGCTGCCTTAGAACGCGTAGTTATAAAGCGAGATTCAGTAACGAAGAAGAACAATGTACATGCTGCGGGGGAACTAAGGAAATGATGGAACATGTACTGACTGAATGTGGCGATATTCACCCAGGTATACGTGTGGGCACGAGTCTACATGAAGCCTTGGGTTTTAGGGACAACAATGGAAAGCTGAACACCTCCGCGATAGAAATAAGTAAGAGACGGTTAGAGTATTGGTGGCAGAAAAGTAGAGATAAAGTACAAAAATAAATAACGGGGAAAAATAAGGTCATTCTGCCTTAAGAGGCAGAGAGATGGACCGTGAATTTATATTTTTTTTTTTTGGTATAATAACAGATTTAATCAGTGTAGATAAGGTATTAAGCCAACTTGAAACAAGGAAGTTTTTTTTTTTTCTCCTTCGAGCCTGGTGGCAGACATGTGACCACCCCGTTATAAAGGGGACGCTCATGGCATCCATCCATCCATCCATCGCTCTCAAATTTATTCTATATTACTTCACATTTTGCGTTACTTTTTGAACTAATACGTAGCGACTTAAGCTAGTTTTAAGAAACAAAGGAAAAGGAATACAGCTACAAAAGGTGACAATAAGAATAAAAACCCACCATCTGCAGCTACGATTCGAACCCGGGCCTTTTGAGTGGGAAGCGGGCATTCTACCCCTGCACCATTTCGGCGGAGCCGCGCGCACCTCTTATACGACGGCACATTGCAGACTACTGATCGCAGCGCTACAAGCGGATTGACCCTGTTTGGGCTTCACTTTTCGAAGCTCGTTCCGGGCACTCCCCAGTTCTAGTACACTCTACTTTCGTTTCACAATAAAGTTTAGTTGAAAGTTAGTTCTCGTCTGCGTCCCTTCTTGTCCTTGTGTAGAGTGCCTCGATGTGCGCGCCCCCGCTTAGAGCGGTTTCAGCTTTTGAAAGGGCCGCCTCCTCGGCCTTGGTCACTTTAAGCCGGAAGACTATACGAGCTTAGTTCTGTGCTTATGCAGCGATTCGGCCACGGTCTGAAGAGGTATCCCCTCAAAGCCGACGCACTGCCGTCTTTGTTCTTTCCAGGTGGAAAGCTAAGTTCACAATCGATCCAGATCGTGTGCATAGTGCGCGGTTCGCACGTGGGCACTCACAAAATTCGACGTAATCTCGTTAATTATAACTATAACGACTCCGTCTCATCAATGTAATGTGGTCAGTTTCGCAATAATTATATGTACACCAGAGGCGTAGCCAGAAATTTTTTTCGGGGGGGGGGGGGGGTTCAACCATACTTTATGTATGTTCGTGCGTGTGTTTGTATGTGTGCGTGTATATACACGCAAGCAAAACTGAAAAATTTCGGGGGGGTTTGAACCCCCCCAACCCCCCCCCTTGGCTACGCCCCTGATGTACACAGAATGCCCCTCACCGCTCTGCAATTTCCAGCACTGATTAAAAAATGACAGGGTGCATGTGAATTGAAAATAATGCATTTGAAACCTCTGCACAAGTGTGCACGTCGTAGGGCCAGCTGGAAATCCCCGGTTCAAGTGTGTGGTATGCGGTGTCGTATAACCCCACAATAATGCAACTCGTGTGCGACGACGTTGATATAATACGGCCCGGCGAGTCTGGTGGTGGCGGATCAGGCGGATTACTGCTGCCACACTCAGCACGAAGCGCCGGATCGCGAAATGGCGTGCCACTGTATGGGTCGAAACCCATTTCTCGGCTCATTCGGCGCAACCACTCTTCGAGGCCGGGGCCATTCTGAGCACCTGTCTGAACTGCCGTGAAACTAAACACACGCTGCTCGGATGGCGCTCGCAGGAGACGGACGATCAGCCGAGCCAGCGGGGAGAGGTTCTTTGCAGTACGTTCCACATGGGTCTCCTTTGCGCATGCGTGGCCGTCGCCTAGCAACGGAGACACGCGCCTTGCGAGCGTAGCCGAGCCAAGCCGGACGAGTTTAGTCGGTTAGCGTTGGCCGAGCACAGGCATGTCGGCTGCTGTGACAACGCTCAGCGCTTGTTGAGAGCAGATTCCATGCCACTTTTCCTGCGGCGCGGGGCACTATGGAGCCTGCAGTGGCGACAGCACCTGAAGAAGATGTATTAAGGAGGCACCTGCGGGACTTGAAGAAGTGTGGAAACACGTGGACCGGCTATGCTGACTGCAGAGAGGCATACGAAGAGCTTTTAAGGGACCTCGCCGCTGTCAATGTGTGCTTCCAGACTGAGCACTCCGGGAAGCCAAAAGGTATGTTCATCGCAAATATGTAGCGCATACGTGCCGCCTCAGGATGGTGCGTGATGGATGGATAGATGGTGAAACTTTATTGAGAGTCCTGAGAGACGCGACGAGCGCGCAGTGGGCTCCTCGCACGTTGGGACGGATGATGTAAAGCTTTATTTTATCTGTGCAGGCAGGCTGATGTTCAGCACTCAACGCGGACATGTGGTCATAAATGAAGACATGCCTTTTAAGGTTGTCCAGACCACGGACAGAGGCTGCCTCTTTGGGAGAGACCTGCACAAAATGCAGGATTCAAGAAATCGACAGGTAACGATCGCACGGATACATCGATCGAGCCGATACGGATAGTTTAATTTGTCACACTCATATCTGTTTCGCATTGAAGCGTGCGTCGCACAAGATCCTGCTTACGCGCATTCACAATGGCACACCTTCGCGACCACATCACTGTAGGAAAACAAAAGAGCAAGCCCACGCTGGTCGACATCGTTAACGTTTATTACTTATTCGGGCAGATTTTATTTTTCTTTAGTTATTATATAGGGCGTAAAAGTTTCACCTGTTTATCAACTGATTAATGTCTTAATGGCGATTGAGGTATTACCAGATATTAGTGAAAAACGCTTGCCTAAAATGTGACATTCTCTGATATTAGAACCAAGTGAGCCGTATTCTAACAGCTGGACTTCCAGTGCTGTCTGTCATTGCTGAATGCACATAAAAATGTAACAGCGAAACTTGTACAACTGCTGCAATTGCAGAGCGACACGAAATGCACAAATGAGTAGCACATGGGGCATCGAATAACAAAGTGAGCAGCTTTGAAAATAATCCATCTTTGGCAAAGCTGAAATGTCAATGCAATTTTTTTTTCTTTTTCGGTAATATGCCTGTTCATCAATAAAGCTAGTTAAAACAGTAATTACTTAAAGGAGGGTATTATTCAGGTTAAAATGATTAAACGTACAGCCCTGTTAGTATTTCTAGTGGCATGCACTTACCCAGGGAATTTATTTTATGGGGAGGGGACGAGGGAGGGTTAAGCCATAATGCTAATTTAACTGTGAGCCAAATACTGTGGCACCTGTACCCAAGGGGAGACGTGGAGTGCTGCTCCTAAGTGAATTTATAATGCCAAAACACAAACTACTTGCTCTAACCCATGTATGATTGCCATTATTTGTTGCATACTGATGTTCCATATCTCATTTCATGCAATAGGAGAAGCATGCCGACTGGTCAGCAGCTACCTTCCAGCGAAAAAAGGTGAAGCTACAAGGGACAAAGAAGAAGGGGTGTACTGCAGCGATGCATGTGAAACAAGTGGACTTGTATCCGGAATTCAGGGTAAACAAAAAACAAATGCATATATTACTTGTTGGCTTTAATCAATACTGGAGCCATAAAATCCACAAAGGAGTAGTAGTTTGCATTAAATTAGTGAAAGCAATCTGTAATTTGAAACATGCACCATGATATACATGTTTTTGATAATGCATGTGCATTGCACAGGTAATACTGAATGACAGTTTTTGCTCCTTGTTCAGTGCAGAAATGTGTCTTTCGTTGATTGTGGCCAAAATGACTGAATAAATTCTACGAGTATGAGCACCTTTAAATTTTATGCATGCCTGTTTCGATGATACATATGTATTTTTAAAAACGCTCTGTTGACAATTATTCAACCTACAAGTTTTACAGCTTGAACTGTTAACTCTTTTTGAAATCACTGCATGAAACGTGATTTCGTTTGTGAATGTAAGTACTTATTTTATAAATCATTCTTTATGCCATGACAATAAATTTATAATCCCAAGAATGCTCGTTGAAGTGGGTTATATCTTTAACTACACTTGTTTTGGCATACTAGGTCTGTGCATGAGTTAAATTTCGCAGTACAATTGCTCACGCATGTTACTAGTCCCAAGAACCAACAAGAGTGTCACACACATCTTGCAATACTTCTTGATAACAGGCTTGTTGGTTTCCTGGACAGTCATCATTTTGTAATTCACTTGATTGGTGCGTAAATGTGCAATTTTTTTTGTTGCTGTTGTTTGGTGTGTTTTACTTGGATCTCTTTATGTATTGATACTGTAATCAATGCTGCAAAGTTTTAGCACTTCATGTTACCTGTGAAAGTGTCAGTCGAGCACCATTGAAAAATTTACTGCTCTTTAGAGCTTACAGCACTGAAGTGCAGTATTCATGGGTAAAGGACGCATGGCAGTGCATATATTTCTGGCAAATGCGGCTAAAGCTGAAAAAAGGTTGTGTTTAAAATCATTTTAGTATTATTGTATTGAGGGTATTGTGTAATGTCACCATTATAAAAACACAGCTTTCTACTGCCTACATGCTTCAATTGTCATGTCTTCTCTGCTTTCATATGTCAAATGTACCTCTATTTTCTATCACTGAAAGAGGTTCCCATTTTTGCAGCCAATTTTGGAAACAACCTAATTTCTTTTACGCTGTTTACCATCTGCTCTTTTATTTTTAGATCAACATCCCACAACCATGTACCAAATGGCAGCATGAAGCAGCTTCAAAGGAAACAATCTCTCGACTGAGGTTGGCATTGCAAGAAGCAGCTAGTGGTAAACCTGTTCTGCACCAGCATCGCTTCTATGTCTGTATGTCCGACAGGGAAAGCCACTCTAATCATGACATTGATTCTCGCTTTGCAGGCTACGCACAGCCGATAAATTCAGAAGTGTCCAAAAAAATTTGTGAGCTGGTACAACAAGGTGTGACATCTGTAAAAACTGTTGAGAGCTGCCTAAGGTTTTTTGTCCGAGATGTACTGTTCTCAAACAAGCAGTGCCCCCCGTCTACTTGCAGAGATTTTTACCCTACAAAGACAGACATAAAAAATCATATCCAGAAGGCACTTCGTAAGAACAGATTTAGTTCACTTGATCAAGAGAATGTGGCAGTGTATGTAGAACAAATGAAAGAGAAAGCACCTGGAACAAGATGTTTCTTCCGCGCCTATCATGTCAAGTCTCTGGAAAATGATCCTGACGGGCAAAAGGAACCGCAGGCCGAGTTACTTGATTGTGACACTTTAGAAACTGTGGCACAGGAATGCGAGCAGACACTGCTGCTTTGCATTCAGACTGAGTTCATGAAGGAGTTGATACTTAAGTATAGTGATGTTGTCGTATGTCTTGATGCTACGTACAAAACAACGGATTATGCCCTTCCGCTCTTCCTTATTGTGGTGAAAACTTCAAGTTGCTATGCTGTTGCAGGTGCTTTCATCATGCAATTTGAAACAGCTCTCTGCATCGAAGAGGCCTGGAATCCAACCCTGAGTCCTAAGTTTTGGATGGTGGACTATAGCCAGGCAGAGATCAGTGCACTTTCTGCTGCCTTCCCGAACAGTCGGCCAGTCCTGTGTGACTTTCACCGAGAGCAGGCTTGGCACAGGTGGCTTTCAAAAAAAGAAAATGAAGTACAAGATGTTGACGATGTTAAGAAAATGCTGAGGCAAGTAGCAGCCAGTACGAACGAGGATGACTTGACCAAAGCAATTGAAACTTTGAAGGAGTCACAACAATGGAAGGGAAACGAGAAGCTACAAGCCTATCTAAGCAGTAAGTGGCTTTCAGTAAAAGAAATGTGGGTGAACAAGTACAGGTTGGACCTTCCTTTTGGCACAAACAACGGAACAGAATCAAAAAACAAGGAGCTCAAGGCATACTTGGCTGGAAACAGTGGTCGCCGTAGCCTGCAAGGGCTTTTGAGTGTCTTAGTTGAAAGCTTTTTTCCGGCAAAAGAGGTGCAGTTCTTGCAAGCAAATCTGAGTTTTTCTCCTTCATACCGCCTTTATCATCATGATGTGCCAGATTTTCTCCATGGGAGGCCCCCAGTTGTAGCTAAGCATATTATGGAGCGGCTCACAAGAGCATCTGATTACAGGTCGGAGGACGTGGAAGTCGGCAGTGAAGGAGGAACATTTCGCATTCGTTCTGTCACTCAGGGTAGTGGCTTTCATGAGGTTAACTTCAGTGATCCAAGTTGTACGTGCTTCGACTTCAAGAAGTCAAAATTGCCATGCAAACACTTTGCTGCCATTTTTTTGCTTGTTGATGGGTGGGGCTTTTCATGTCTACCTGTGGAATACAGGGAAGGGCCTAACATGACTGCCCATTCTGTCACAAGCTGCACATCTGCTGACACAGAAGACCCTGAAGTGCTAGCTGATCCGATCACTGAAGAGTTTGAGTGTAGTTTGCAGAAAACATCTGAACAAAGTAGGCGCCACTTAAAATCAAAAATAAGGGCCGAAACCGATCGTCTACTCTCTTCTCTACACTACATTCACAATGACACAGTGTTGCAACACTTGTTTGGCGTGCTACATGAGGCGAGAATCCACGCTGAAGAAAATGTGACCGCAAGCAATGGAATCGCTGTACGAGGCTCACCAACAAAAGGGTGCTCAGGAGTGACAGCAAAAAAAAAGAGCACAGGCATCACCAGCAACTGGAGTTGCAGTGAAGAAACTGCAGTTAAACAAAGACCATCTGCCTCAGAAGGAGCACTGGGTCTCAAGGGGAAGGGTAGGCAGGAAGGCTGAAGTTATGAGGAAATGTTACAAGTCGCCGTTTGATTTGTAAGCCAGCAGGTAATGTTTGGTGCTTTGGAACAAGGATCCTAAAATAAAAACTGTATTTTCAGTATACACGCCCCATAGCTTGTATGCTAATGCACCCTTTTAGATAGACTGATCCAATATTCTTTGCTCCTATTAGGTTGTATAATATCTTTTGCTGGTGCGTGCTGGCAGACTATGGTCTTTGTTGTCAACGAGACACTTTGCATGACATCTTCGTTTCTTTTTGTCTCACTCTGTTAACAATGTTCTGTTATGGTGCTCTTCTTCACTGTGGTTTAGTGGAGTCTGCCACACATAATACCAGTGTTTATTTTTAGTTCTTGTTATAAGTTCCTGAAATGATGTTTGTGCACTATTCCTTTATGACTAATATTCATTTCTGTGCCACCTATGTGTATTTACTTGGTGTATATCACTCATTGCTTTCAAGTTTTATTTTTATAATGTTTGTGCAGTATTGTTTTATGACACATATTCATTTCTGTACCACCAATGTGTATTTACCTCGTGTATGTGACTCATTGCTTTTAAATATTATTCTTATGCTGATTGAACAATTCTTGACATTCATTTGTAAAATTGAATAAGATGCAGACTCTGCCTCTGATGCGTCTCTTGTGGCAGCATTAGTCTTGCTGCTTGGCACAGCATGCCCTCAAATATCAGACCTTCTTCTGTGTACTGTGTTTATTAGTAAATAATTAAGCGCTAACAAAAATAAATTGTATTCTGATTCTTGATGCACCGTGGTCAGCAGTTCACATTTTCTCATTCTTGCATGCCTATTACTACAACAAACAACGAGCGAAACAGCTGAAGTGTTTGTGGATTTCGTAAGAAAACAGGCGAGCTTGTCTTGGGTCTGCCAACGTTCATAAAGTGGTCAGCACGGCTGCTAATGGTGCTTTTTTCCCCAAGATATTTTGCTTCTACACGCGTGGCCGTCTTGCATGGTTAGCATTTGGTGCCCATCTACATGCCACGCAGTACATGTGCTATTTAGTGAACCCACAGCCATAGGTCGGCGTACTCACTTGTGAGTCGACTCACTCAGGCTCAGATCGAGCCACGAGTATGAGTCTGTGCGAGTCCAGGTGAGTGATATTTTGGTTTGAGTCCGAGTGAGTCCGGTCGAAGAAAATTTTCGTAAGTGTGAGTCCGGGTGAGTTCGGCTAAGGAAAAGTTTGGCGAGTCTTAGTCTCAGTGAGCTCCACAATTTTTGCCGAGCTATGCCCACAGCCGCCCCAGCAGCGCACCGTAGCTGAAACCCAGTATCAGCCCAACCGGACAGCCATGCGGTATAAGTACCGTCATAGGGGTGCGCAGGGTTCCCCATCGGGGGGGGGGGTTCATCGCAGCGCCCGCCTCCTACTAAGTCGATGTACAAAGCACATTTTGCTCCCCCCTCCCTTGGGTGACTAGGGGGTCGTCAATGTATGGGGCAGATTTTGCGCCCCCCTCCTAGGTGTCAAGGTGGGGCGCCCCCCCCCCCCCCCCCCCGCCGTGCACGCGCGCCTATGAGTACCGCAACGTGTCGCCTTTCCTACTGCTGTGACAGGCGACTGACATTTCCGTGCGGTAAATGTCGTATTTACGGCGTTCCGTACGGAGGTGCTAAGATGCCCCAATGAAATGGCCTGTACTGAAGTACAATAAAAACTCGGGGTCCCTTATGCATTTGTCTGAGACAATTACTGGAAGGTGAAGGCCATCAAGACGATGTTCTAGATGAATTACTAACCCGTTCAAACGCAGGTAATTAAGAACTTCAGCACAAACGAGGACGAATGACAAAGAGATATGAGACGAGCCTTGGCGCAGTGCGCGTGTCCCGTCCTGGTTAGCGCTGGTTTTCGCCTTCAAAATGTACTGAAGTAACATTTGTATCGGATGGAGTGGATTAGCACAAGCACAGACCCTTAATATTTTCATCAAGTAAGGTACGTGCATGGGTCGCGGGCGGCTGCGGATGCCTGCGTGCAGCGCGTATAATCGCCCATCGTGGCAGCTGCACGCCTAATACATCTTTCAAATGTGCCCGCGCGGGAGCCTTCGTCTCTTTTTCCTATTCTTCTAAGCTTGATTTCGGCTGTTGTAGAGCGACGTTTTTAGTTGGGTCCTCATAGCCGTCGGCGTGCGGCGTCTGCTAGCGCGCGCTGCCCATAGGCCGTGCGTTTGCGTGAGGCGGGCGCTGCCCATGGTTGCCAGGCATGGCCACGCATGCGCAAGGGAGACCCATGTGGAACGTACTGCAAAGAACCTCTCCCGAGCCAGCGGCCCAGCGCCTGACCCACCGGTGGCTACTACCGGAAGTAGACGACGCGACGGCACGCAAGCGTTCTCGCACGTCACATCGTGACGCAGGGCCTCTTGAAGGCGGAGCTTAGCCCCGAGCGCTCAAAGGAAAACTTGAGGGTGAAAGGCGGAGTGGAGGAGGAGGGAAGCTATAGGCGATGCGCAAAGCGCCGACGACGTCATCTGCCGCCATGGCTCGGAAGCGCTCGCGGGGCCCGGCGAGCAGTGTTCCCGCGAGCGTCTATACGCGAGTGCACGGATGGATGTGTTTTTCATCGTGATTTAACAATTCTGGCGGGCCTCAGCGATGTCGAAAAATACCTGCTGCGTTGTCGGCTGCTCAAACACACACAAAAAATCGCCAGGAACGCACATCTACATGTTTCCGGTGCTATTTCATGAGCGAAAGCGACGGCGGCGGTGGATTGCGGCTGTACGACGTAGAAGCTAAGCAATCGCGCTTTGTTTACGGCAGTGTTAGAACGATTACCGTGTTTTTATTTCTTCTTTTTTGTCGCTACGTTTTCAGCGAACGCTACTACGTTTACACTTTGTCGCCTCGCCTGCATTGTAGACACTACAATTCACATGAGGTTGTTATTACTGATAAGACGCGATACCTTGGCTCACTTGAAAAACGAATGGCGCGAAGCGCAATGCGAGAGAATGTAGGGCAGGTGACGGCTCCTTTAAAAAAGCACCGTGGAATCACATGTGTGCTGTACGAAATCGGCTGCATTCTACCTATTGATGGCACTGGAATGCGATCATCGGTGCAGAATGTTCGCTGTGCGCTTCTGCACCGATGATGACAAGCTTTCTTTTTTCACAAGTTTATCGTGCTGGTTTCAAAGTTTTACCAACGCTGACCCTTCACGTGGCCGACCCTGTGAAATCTATACGCCGGTGCGACAGCGCTCCCTCAAAATCTACTATATCAGCACATGGCACGTAAACGAAGCTACTGTGTCAAGAAAAAACATTGGTTCACGCGTCAACGCATGCAGGCGTTAGTGATCGGGACGTTATAAAGGAAGCGGTGTACTTACGATGAGCTCCACTTCGTAGGAGAAGCTTGTTGTCGATTGTCTGTGACAAACACTTGTCGCGTATGGGGACATTGTCGTCCCACACAGCTGTGACATCGGACACATGTCCACTATTATAAAGTGCGGCTCCTTTGCGCACACTGTTGCCGCAAAAGTAATTATCTGGGACGCGCACAACCGGCGAATCGCACGCGCGCAAATGAGGCGTCTGTTACGCGACCCGCGAGCGGTTCCAACGGCCGCCGCTACGCGGCTTTCAGTGGCGCCCCTATAGGCGCTGCGCATCACGGATATATTATACATAGCTCCCTTAAAAAAGGCTGCTTCGACTGAATTATGGTGCCAATGATTTGCTCCAGTAATGGTCTTAGCAAAAACGAAATGTCAAGAAACTGTTTCAGGGACCCTTTAATGCGCACAAATAAATTACTGCTATACTGGATATTAATGTGGGAACAGCGGTCGTTTACACACACACGTGCGTGCAGACACAAATTCAGTATTTAAAGTCTTTGAGCATTTATTAATAATGTAAGCCGTGAAGGCTCATACAGGAGTTCGCATACAAACAGCACTCGCGAAGCGTCTATACAGAGAACACGCATGAAAACAAGAAGACGGCCCGCAGCATTGTGTACAGCAGACACGCTATGTCGGTAAAAAAAATACAAGAAACAAAGTCAAGTTGTACAATGAGAGTGCATCGTGCAAAACCAGTTAATACAATAAAAACTCACCGGGACCCTTATGCATTCACCGCCGAAAACCATCTTCCCTCTTCTTCTCAGTCGATGTATTGATCGTGCCCCTGTGCACCTAGCGCGGTTTTGCATTGCCTGCAGGATCGGAGGCACCTCACCTGGTCTTGCGCTGCCTCCATGATCTGCCCACTTTAATTTGACCGGGCTACAATGTCATGTGATGACGGCATCACGTGGCGTCACACCAAAATGTGTGACGTCAGGATGGTGACGTCATCACGTGACGATGATTTTTTGCATCACTCGCCCCCGACGACGCCTGATGCTGGCAGTCAAGTTTCGCGTTTTATGAGGCGTTTAAGGTTTTCACCTTGAAAGAAAACGTCCGCCTCAGTGATATAGTGGTTGTGGTGCTCGGCTGCTGAGCCGCGGGTTCGATCCAGGCCGCGGCGGTCGCATTTCGATGGAGGCGTAATGCTAGAGGCCCACGTACTGTGCGATGTCAGTGCAGGTTAAAGAACACCAGATGGGCAAAATTCATGGAGCCCTCCACTACGGCGTGCCTCATAGTCATATCGTGGTTTTGGCACGTAAAACCCCAGATATTATTCTTAATAAAAGAGACCAATAAACGATGCAGTGGATCTGCCGCTCTGAATGCAAGACAGATTGGAAACACTCAATAACATGTGCGTGTAATTGGGCATGCGAAAAAAAAAAAAAGAAAAGCTGCAGATACAGAAAAAGACACTGCAGATACAAAAAAAAAAGCGAAAAACGCACAGATACTGCGCGTATGCGATGTTTTATGGCATACTACACAACGGCGTTTGTGGTGTCCTGACTTCCTTCTTGTGTCCTTGTTTGCACGCCCTGTTTTTTTAGAATGACAACTTATTCATCGTTTTGACAAGGAATCAAGGTGAAACTCGAGGGCCGATACAAATGCGGCCACAGATTGTGAGCAAGAAATGTCAGCAATAATAATGATAAAGGAGCTTTGATTTCATCTCAGCAGGATATTTGCAACATACTGCCCCTCAGCCCTCTATCCAGCTGTTTAGAATATGTATGATGCAATTTATCCACCTTAATCGCGCATAGGTAGCTTCGCAACTCTGAAATGTGTGTGTTAAGATACGCATCCTGCTGCTGCTGCTGACTTGTATATAAATACTTTAAACGGTTATTTGTGTATTTGGAATGCAGAGTTTCCGGCATAAGGAAGACTATTCGTTTTCAACATAACTGAGTCTGCGTCTACCTCTAGCCCAAAACATGCACAGGCCGTCAGTTTACATGAGTTACGTGCTCCCTTAACCCATGTATGCCCAAACTCAGCAACAATGAAAAAAAAAACAATTTTTTTTTTTGCACAAAAAATGTACCTCTACCCTCAAAAGAAAGCACAAGTTCTCAATTTACTGCCAGGTAAACGCAACAATGTTTTTCAAGCCGTCCTATACATATAGGGCACTGGGCATTAGGGGTGCTATGTGCGGGTTGGTAAGCCTTGAAACATTTCACGTGCACACCGACATTGCACTTCTTCCTCTCCCTGACGTCTGTCACACAAAGGGCGCGTTTGCTCGGAGAAAGCGGTCGGCACGTGGCAGCATGAAAAGCAAGCAATGTCTAGGCTTGCACACATTGAGAATGAAGCCTGCTTGATGTGTTCTAGGTGGCGCTAGTCATCAGAAAGAAATAGCGATGTTAGAGTGCATCAAAGAAGCATCCTATATGTAGGACACTGGGCATATATGGGTTAATAAACATTTAGGCAACGACAGCACTAAGAGCTGCCCAAGCTTTTAGCACTAAATGCTGTCCAAGTTGTTATGGCATCGTTCTTTCGCTGCGATATATACTGACTCAGTGGTGTTGAAAATGACTCAATGAAGATGACTCAGTGATGCTCCAGTACCTTTATTGTCGTAATTATACAATGAATGATGTATTCACTTTCAAGCGAGAAGGAGTTGTGGCAATGCTGCGCATTTTTTTTTTTTTCCAGGTACATACCAGCTGGCTATTTGTGCCAAGCACCACGGTGTGCCATTCTACGTGGCCGCGCCCACGACCACCGTGGACAGCAGTTTGTCAACTGGCAAGGAGATACCCATTGAGGAGAGACCAGCACAGGAGATGACGTCCATACAGGGAATCCAACTGGCTCCTTCAGGTATAGGCATTTGCTTTTGTACGCACAAGTGGCAAAATATTCCTTTGAGCACCAATTCTTTGTTTTCGGCATCACATATGCCTCTGCTTCATTGCCCAGAAAACAGTGGCAGTTTAGGGTCTGTTCACAATGATTCGCAGGGATGCTGTAGTTTCTAAGGATAGAGCCGCTGGAGTGGCAGCATCTGCCGCGGGACCGAGTGAAGCCACCGGCAGCTAGAGGGCGCGCACTGCCATAAGGCAGTGGAATATATGCGCAACGCTCGAGCCGGCCTTTCCAACCCTACAATGAAAAATTGACACAGAGGCCACCTTTGAGCCACGCCAATTGACAATGGTGTTATCTCGTCGACAGAACAAAGTATCTCGTGCATGGCCGCCAGGTGTTCTCTGTCGGTCCCTACGTGGGAGACGCCCGCCAAGCGCGTCCTGCAGGACATCAATAAAGTCTTTTCCAATCACACTGTGCACGTCTTTCATTAGCGATAGGCTTACAGAAAAAAAAAAAAGAATTGTTCAAGCGATGCTTCGCGAATCGAGCTTGCTGGCGAACTTGGAATTATCTGGAAAGGAGGTTTTGGTCATGCAACCACCAGTTAAAGTGAAACGCACTTACTTTGTTAATAAGCAGGCCACTTACCAATGTGAAAATATAATTAAAATGATGTCCGTACGGAACGCTTGTTCAAAATGGAATGACGGCTAAGCCGCAGTTCTCGAGTAGCGCTGTGCGCTTGGCGCGAGGTTAGGGAGTACCCGTGGTTTAGTGTGCCAGGTGGTCTATTCATTGTAGGGCTGTGAAAATATTCGAAAATTCCGAATGAAGAGACGAACAGCTTTCTATTCGATTCGAGAATAGTGCGTATTAGAAACACCGAATATTTTTCGAATCACCAATGAAAAAAACCTCAAAGGATCGAACGAAGCGCTGGAACAGAGGGGTAAAGTTTTTTTTTTTAATAATTGAATTACCATGATGGAATGCAGCCCAAGCTATTGCGGGACCATCGGCGCTATATTGATTACAGGATGAAGGCGTTTTTGCTTAAAACTCCAGTGTCGGTGAAGCGCAGATCGAGTCATCAATGCACAATATTCATCATGAAATTTATGATGATGTTGACTCGTGAATATTTTTTAATATTTATATGTCTGTTTTTATTTAAAAGCTGTTGAAAGTTTTCCATTCGCAAATTAGGGGTTTGACAAGATGGAGCTTGTTATTGATACCGTTATCCCATTGCTGTTGCCACTTCGACTGCAGAGCCAATCGGATTGCTCGCTGGCTATCTTTTAAAGGAATGTTTATTCGTGTAACTGGATGAATGCGCCGCCAGAGAGGCGCATTCATCGGCCTTCTCATTGCCTGGGATCCCCGTATGACTAGGTACCCAGCAAAAACGGATAGTAGTATCCTCACTATTTAGAAACACTTTGTTTAAGATATCGCCGAGTGAAGGTTCACACTCCAGATTCCCAATGGAGGGCTTTCAGTGCACCGAGAGAGTCTGTGTACATAACAGATTTCGTGTGTTGGCCCGTGATTACTTTTTTTACTGCTTCCAATAAAGCATAAACTTCGGCTGTAACTTCGGCTCAAGTGGTCAAATCGCCACAGCCACGTCCGAAATACCAATGAAAAAAACCTCAAAGAAACGAAGCGCTGGAACAGAGAGCTTTAATGCCTCCCAGTACAATTATCAGGCATTTTGGTGTGCGCCCAGGCTCTCGCAAATACATTCGGTACCTGCCGCGAACCCCGCTTAACTACGTACGTGCCAACCGCCACTTTTGCATCTCGTGATGAGCGCCGCTGATAACAACAAAGCGCGGAATAGATTACGGCTATCTCGCATAAAGCGTTTGTAAACGATGGCGCGGAACACAAAGTCTGTAGTGGAAGTGTGGACGACTCGTCCGGCTTTCCCCGATGCGTGTGCGCATATGCGCACACACATCGCCGAATCGCCGCCGATACGCAGCATTTGCTGCCGTGTCAAGCCGATCGTTTCTAGTTTTGTGCTTTACATCGCCAACTAAGCTGATGCCGTCACTTTACTGTTGCTGTATCGTACGCACGCATTTATCATGAAAGGGTTCGTGATGCGCACTTATTGACCGCACACGGGCGCGGCAATGGCGAGCTGGTTTCGTCCGCGAAGGCAACGCGTCTATGCGGTCTCGCACAAAGAGGCAGCAGGAATGGCGGCGCTGCGCATTTGGGTCCTCGCCTATTAAATGCGTGCAACTGCGCTAGGCCACGTGCACCACCGAGCAGTTAACTGAAGATGCTTGTCGTAAGGGTTGTCAGCGATTAAGCCGTACTGGCGCGTTTGCCAGCTGCCGCCATCACGCCTCCGTGCATTTCCGCTGCTTATCCGTAACATCGTCGCACGGACCCTTAGAATTTCTGGCCTGCTTCACCACATAACGCTTCGGCATTGCGGCAAAGCTGACTTTCGGACTCTGCTACTGTCTCAAACGGATCGACTCGCGAAAGCGCTGGTTCGAACCTAAGAGATAATAGACGCGGCACAGGTGGGGGCTTCAAATAATGCCTTTCGGACCTGCAATTTGGGCAGAAAGTCCGAAAAATCGGACGCGGAATAGCTTCAGCGTCCGAAATTTCGGACGTTCTAATACATTGAAGTCTATGGGGCTGGTGACGGTGCCGCGAAAGCGTCCGAATTTTCGAGCATGTCCGGAAAATCGGGCGTCCGAAAAATCGGCAGTTGACGTACATGGGGATTGGGGAGAGACAAACTAATTGCATTTTGTTCTGTGACAATTCTTATACCTACGTGGTTGTTTGTTTTCTGTGTAAAATTAAGTGTAATCTTTATATTTTTCCTGAAGAGCACGGAATTCTTGTTTTATGTGTTCTCTTGGGGTGTCTCTTTTCTTCAAGTGGTTTCGGGAGAAGTCGCAAAGCTGCGCCAAGTCGAGCCAAGGAGGAAGTCTCTGCGGTTTTTTTGGCGACATTCAGTGTCTCTTCAGAAATACCATATGTGCGGCAGTGCTCTTCAAACCGTAGAATCAGTGGTTTGATTGAGTCTGGTTTGTTTGAATAGTGTAGGCGTGTGTTGCAGGTAGTCGCAATGTCTTGGCATATGTGCGTGGGTGACGACCTTATCCTTAAAACGTAGGCCAGAGTTAATAGTACTCTTCACTGGCACAAAGAAGGTTCGTTACATTCTTCATATAGACTCTGCACCGGCGATGTCCTACAGGCGCCACTGGACAAACGAAGACCAAGATTATGTATAGGGTCCAGACGCTTGATGTAGGATTCACGCGCCGTGCCGTGAACTACACAACCATAATCAAATATGCTGTGAACAACGCAACGGTAGATACGCAGTAGACACTGTCGATCAGAACCCCACCGCTTCTCGAAGTGACTTGATTTGCTCCTTAATTTCCTCAAAACTCTCATTTACAAAGCCCATTGACATCTTTACCGATGTCATCTTTTATGGCACAGTTAGAGGGATCGGGTTTCTTCACTCCTAACCATAGGGCGTTCATTCTGAATTGTAATGATGTGCTGCATAGATGGCAAAGGACACAACACGTACATACAAGGGCCTTGTGTCATTTCATCTATGCAGCGCATCGTTACACTTCAGAATGCCATACCAACTAGCACCAGTTGATGCTGTATGGAGCACTTATAGCTTTCGCAAAGGTCAGTAACGTTTCAGCATTAGTTTCCTCCGCGTCGCTCCTATCTCCAGCCACAGTACAAAGATTAAATGGTTACAGCAGTATAACAGCCAGAACAGGTCAGAGCATACCAGCAGCCATACAGAAGCTTTCGTAAAGAATCCAACAGGATGCCTACGGGACAGCATTATCGAGTGTGCCCGCTGGTGATGGTTCCAGCTGATGCAGTTATTCTCGCTCTGTGCAGGCATCGAGTGTTGGAACCCAGCATTTGACGTCACTCCAAGCGAGCTCATCACGGGAGGTATCATCACCGAAAAGGGCGTCTTCCCAGCATCACAGGTGCTCGACAGTCTGCACGCCTGAAGAAGTGTCTCTTAAAGTTCCTATAGCCACAGCATTTCACTCGCATGCAGCTATAAAAATGATAAGCACATTCGTGCATTTTTTTTTACATGTTTGTTGGAAAAATAAACAAGACACAAGGTGTGTTGGATCATGATGCTGCCATTCACCAAGGGCAGGATTTTATTTGGGTTGAGGTTGTTTCTGTGTCTGTACGTATACTTGTGTCTATCACGAATTTCTGCAGTCTAGAGTCTGTCGGAACTCTTTAAACATATAACAAAAACCGTTTATCCATAAAGAATAAGGGAGAAGGAAACAAACAAGAAACTAATATCATTTAAATTTAAACTTAATTTGCGCGCAAACATTTTTTTCCCTTGCAAGTAGGAACCAATTCGCCAAGCAGAAAGTTTTTTTGAGAGGTCACGTGAGTAGCTGCACACCTAGTTGATGAATTCAGGCTAAATCCTCGATACGCAATTCATATGGTGCAGTTTTACACTTATGCCATGCAATATTACACCTGATAATGACTCCTTGCCCGACGTGATGACTGCAGTGATGCTAGCGAGCACTTCTGAACTTTGGAGCAGGAAATGTTTGCATCTGGGAGCACCCTGGTGCAGCTAAATTCACATACTGGAGTACATTGGACAAGCAAGTTGCATTTACAGTCCGAAATCTGAATAATTATGATGGATTGTTGCGGTGAGCTACATAAACATCTCGATTAGTTGCAAATCTCACGGAGAAAATGCTTTCCAGGGCACTCATTATTTCACTCGATTATGCAAAAATAAGGGCGTAAGTGGATGTTGTGGAATAACCTCCCCCACTATTCTTTTATAAACAAGCAAATAAACAACATACGAAATCAATAAAATTGTGTATTATGAAATAACACTCTAAATACAACTATGTGGTCATTAAAGTATGAAGCTCTTGCCACAAATCTATAGTCGATCCCTATTTTAATAAAACGTTGCACAATAAAATCGACAGAAGTGACAGACTAAAGTCGTGGCATACAACACTGCCTCAAAGCATGGCCGTCGGCAGGACTGTGTTTCATCACAGCAGCGGCAGCCTTCTGCATTCAGGGTGCCTACGAATATAATTTTTCCAAATTCCCTGACTTTTCCAGGTTTTCCATGATGATTTAAAGCAAATTCCATGACCGGTACATCTGCTTGGAAAACTCTTCGCACTGGAAACAAACCCTCAAGGGGGAAAAAAAAAAGGTCCATGGGTCGCTATAGTGTTCAGACACAATTTCTGCTTTTGCAACACATTTTTTTTTACTAGAAAAACCGTTTAAAGATGCCTTCCCATCAGACACGATGGCCACTGGCTTAGCAGGCACACTTTCAGCACTCGTGCTTGGCACAGCCGGTACACATTCACTCGTTGCAATCACAGAACACCAAGTTGGGTCCAGCACTAAAGAAAGCGCAGATGTTTGTCTGGGAAGCACACTGCGACAAGCTAACAGTGGCTAGGTGTTTCTTGCTCACAGCGCCACTGGAGACAGCGGCGATGCCCCTATCACTGAGCGAGAACGTCTTCTGGCATTCCGCGCACTGAGCCTTACCTGTGTCGTTCGGCACTGTTCCAATTCATGGCGAGCGCTTGGATATTTTCGCGTTCACCCAATCAGAGTTAAGTGAACACTTCTTCGCGGGAGGCATAGCGACTCACTGCATCGCAAGAAGAATGGCAATATGGCTGCAGCCCAGGCAGCTTAGCATGTGGATTGAATCTAATCCGACCTGGATTATCGTATTTACTGATTTGTGTCCACGCCTAATTTGCGCACCCCTAAAATAAACTTTTCAGTAAAAAGGAATAACTACTACACGCGTATTCTGTGGACCTTGCCCAGACAACGACCAATGACATCACAAAAAACGGAGTCGTACTGCGAGATTTCCTTTTTTTTTCTCAAAATGATGGGCACACACATGTTTGCATTGTATTTCTCTGGGCTCTAACACCTGGGGCGCAACGCAAGTCTTCCGACGCCTGTAATGAAAGCTGGGGGTTGCGCTTAAAGCGCTGACGAATCAGTGGCAGCACAGAGGAATCTGTCAGGCCGCAACAGTTGCCAGGGCAGCACCATGGCTGTGCCTCAATTCCGTGGATTAATCACGGATGCCAGCGTGTTCCCTTCGTTTATGAGCTCTTCTATAGACGCGATGCGAAAGAATAATCACAGATTTAATAATATGATCTGAAGAAACTGAAATGAGACTTTTCACTGTAGTTACCCCGTGCTACCAGCAATAGGTGAGTAGCTGAGGACGTTTGCCGTTGCATCAGGAACGACATGGCTGCTGATGACACTTCTAGCCTAACCAGAAGGCCTTCAAGCCGAGCCATGATCGTGGCCCAGACAAACATGCACAAATTTATCGGCGTGAGTAATGCTGTGCTTGGAAAGTGAGATGTGTTCTGCGGTCTGCAGAAGCAACAGGTATGCACTGCCTACTTTATTTTTCGCTTCTGCTTAGCTGTTCACTATGGTTACAGCCGACGGAGTGACTTTTTAAGCTTTGATCAATGGTAATGATTATTTTCGCGACAGTTCCACAGACTGCCATCAGTTTCCATGACCTGGTCAGGTTTTTCACAAATTCCATGACTATTCCCTGACTTTTCCAGACATGTCCAAATTCCCTGACTTTTCCAGGTTTGTAGACACCGTGGCATTCTCCAAAGGCGAAAGCCAGCCACATTGATCCTTTTGATTGATTACTTAATGTTGCCTTAAGTACATGCTGTGCAGCACTTGAAACGAGCAACGTTTCTGGAACAGGTGATGTCAGCCAATACGCCACACTAGAAGTAGGGGGATGAGCTTTGCCTTGTAAAGTTCAGGCCGAGCCTCTACCTTGGACAACCTGAGCTCCTGGACGAGGCATTCTGCCAAGAATGTGAGAAGGGGTTCCGGAAAACCGCTTGTTCCGAGGCGATCCAAATAGGTCGCCTCAGAACAAGCGGTGTTCCGGGCCTAGAAGTCAAAAGCCTCTGCGGAGAGCAAGTTTTGCCATCGAGCCGACCTGCACAGCACAAGCGGCGTCTGCACTGTATATGGCGTCATGGCTCGATCGGAATGCACGTGCGAGTGCTGTTTCGCCTGCAGAATAATCCTACTGGCTACTCTACGGCGCCCTCTGGCGCAAAAAATTTCAGGTTGGCACCATGGCTACTTTCTGGCTACTTTGAACTTCTATTTTGGCACATTCAGTAGCCATTACTCTTATTATTTGCACATGAAATAGCGAGCTAGCCTAACAACTACTGTCCGTTTCCTAGCGTTTCTGAAGGGTCAGTCGGTGCATGCGCCTGTCCTCTCTTCGCCAGAAGTCTGGTGCTCATCGGGACACCTCAACACAACCCACTGTGCGCCTGCCAAGACGGAGTGTCCAAGTTCTTTTTCACCTAGTCAATGTGACTCACACCTACTGTGGGGGACTGGACAAGAATTCGGTGGTCTAATAAATTGAAATAAAACTTAACATTTGGGAAGTTATACAATATAACTTGAAAATGGCAAAAGTAACTTCTGCAAATTAAATATGAAATTTAAGTGTGGCTTTTGGCTATCAAACTGATGAAGTTGTGCGCATGCTGGCAAATGCGTGGCTAGCATGCTGTTCGCACTTACACCATCAATACTGACGCTACGAGCCAATTTATAATGCTGATGCACAGCGCGTGTTCTCGTGTGAATTTGACAAAAACAGAAATCTGTAACAAAATGAAGCTCAACTAGTCATTTTGAACCAGATATGACTACTTGAAGCTGCACTGGCATTATGGCAACTACTGATCCTTTTCAGTCCGCGACTTCAATCACAGCCTGCTTGTACGATTAGTTTCAACTGACCGGTTGGCAGTAATGTTCCAATTTACTCTGTATGTGGCAACTACTGTCTATTCTACATGGACTATACAGAGAACTTATAATTTCTTCATTTATTTGCAACTTGCTTATGGCTTGAGGCCAAGCAAAAGGAGAAAAAAACTGTGCTCTTATTTCCATTTTATTGCCGATTCAAAATGATATTATATTCATTGTTCAATAATAATAAAAACTTTTCGTAATATACCACTTTTCTGCCATTTGGCTACTTGGCTCCCTTTCCAAACAGGCCCCAAGATCAAGCTGCACATGTTTCGATGCACTGGCCGGAAATGGACAACGTCAAACCCGATAATCTGGCACGGTTTGGTGTCAGTTTTTTTATCGTAATGGCACATTAAATCAAATTCGGCACAGTGGAGCGGAATCACGGCGACTGTACAGGGTCCTTTTCCTAAGCAGTTTCAAGCACGTGCAGGATACCTGCGTTTGATTCTGTTCCGACTTTTACCTGGTTTTTCTTGCAGCAGGTGATAAGAAGCAAGGCAGAATTGAGCTAGAATATTTTACTATCGTTTCTTAAGCACAGGAGGCCAGGTAGAGGTCCCACACAATCTTGAACCAGCAGGGCAGCAGACACACAGCTGTACATGGGCACAAGAAACACAGCACACACTCCGATGTGGGAAAGGGCGCAACCTCCGGTCTGCAGAAAAAACAGTTCCGGCACAGGGCACGCTGCACCTTCTGCTCCGGCGACACCAGTCGATGAGTATGGAAAAGAGAGAGACGACTTTTCAAAAACATTCTAGGTTGACATGATGTACGTCTGCGTGCTCATTTCAAGTATGTGACTACTTTTCTCGTACAACATTTAAGATGTCAAACATTCCGTGTGCCTTTTTGGGAGCTAGAGTTCGCCTAAACCGAGAGAATTACAAAGTAAATCAGCATAATCCGGAATGATAACTGTATGCAAGGAGACAAGGACCCATTTGAACATAAGTTGTAGTACGCTCGTGACAGAAATCCCGGCTTGACATCACCTCACTCGTGAATGTTCAACATACCCAGTGATGCTGCCAAGGACTTCTCACTTGGAGCGATTTCTGGAGCAGCAAGAACTTCCATTCCCTTCGGAGCAGCCAATTTCACATTCTGGAGGACATTGGAGGAGCAAGTTGCATTCAAATTCAGACACCTAAATAATTATTAAACCATAGGTGCCTCATCAAACGCAAAAGTTGATCGTCGGCATTCACGGCATCAACACGAGTGATGCAAAAAATCATCATTGCCCGATAACGTGATCACATGACAACACTGAATAACGTGCCCCCATCCTTTTCTTTCCCCATCATGTTAGTACCACTCCCAAATATTTTTCTTCGCTTGCTTTTGCTGATAAAGCCCGCACTTCAACCCGTGGGTTGGGACTTTACCCTGTATTTTTCGCTCCACTTTGCACCACCAAGTATTCTTGTTTTCTTGCACACTGTACTCATTCCAGGTCATTCTGATGTGCTTAGTTACTTCGCAACTCTCTCAATTTAGCTAAGCTACGGCTCCCAAAATGACATGTGCAATTTAAAAACTACATATTGAACAAGAAAAAAAATTGCATATTTGAAACCAGCTCACAAATATACATAAACTCAGTGAATTTCATTTTAATCGGTAAAGAACTTTTTAAAAAGCTTTCAGGGGCAGTGTCCCCCCTTAATGCTGTGCCAAAAAAAGAAAACGAGCCCTTAAATTGCCCTTCTTACATGATCGATGCGACACTTGAATATTGCATGCAAAAGATAAAGGTGGTTGTGCTAATGCATTTAGAGAAGTGCAAAGATCCACGAACCACCTGCAACCCCCATGAAAGCTGACCAATTACAGTGTTGATCTCAGCAGGAAATGATGGAGTTTTCGCCCACCTTTGCCAGCAACTCTGCCAAGTCAGAGCCTTGCTTCACGAAGGCGACAGCCAATCGGGGGAGGAATGCGCTGCCACTGTCTTTCCCCGGGTGTGGCTTGAGCTCACTCCACAGCAATGAGGGAGTGGATCATGCTGCAGGGTGAAATTAAATTGCATTCAGCAGAAACAGCCACGAGGATAGACGAGGACTGGCTTCCAATCAACATTTATCAACACGTGATCACAGCCCATTCATTTGCGCGTGAAGACGGGAAGTGAAACGGGAACCGAGATAACAGTGAAAAAACATCAAAAGAACCAACCAAACCAAACTTATGTCTGGGAGAACTAAGTCAGTCAGACCAATGGAAGGTTTGCTGATACCTTTAGCAATAGCCGTACTATGCCTGTCAAGTGCTGGAGCGCATCTGCATGGGCAACAATGAATTGCAAGGAAACCTTCAGTTCCTTCGTACACATTTTGCTTGTGCTCCTGCAAGCGCGCATTCAGGCCCGTCTGTCCGACATATGACGATCGGCGTATGCTACAAACAACGCAACTAGAGCAGTCAACGAATTTTATTTCCTGTGGTTAACTTTGCATGAGCTCCGGACCTGGTTACACTCAAACCTCAATATAACTAACACAGGTATAACGAATTATCGGTTATAATGAAGTAAATGAAGAATAGTCTTGTCATAGATACAGTATTAAAAATATACATTTATAACGAATCTTTGGATATAACCAACTTATTTTCATGTCAGATGCGACTTTGTTATAATGAGGTTTCAGTGTAATCAGACTGGTCCTGATGCTTAGCTCAGACAGCTTATGCAGTGTTAACGTCTTGAAATGGGCTGGTTGGTACATACTGCTTTTTGAACGAAGAAACAGCGTTAGAACAAGGACGAAGACGAGAGGAGACGGCGCTGACTAACAACCATATTTTATTGCGTTTGCACGTCAATATATACAGGGGAAACACAATCAGTATATACATCGGGGAACAAGATATCGCTGTAACATTGCGAAATCAGCGTTTTGAAAGGTACAACATTTCATTTTTGCGAAGCGATAGCGACGCTGCGCTGACACAACATTCTCCACTTATCTGGATGCAAAAAGCCTCAAAGATCTCACGTTGGCGTTGCTCTGCATACGTGCCTAGTACTTCACAATCTTTAAGAACTGGTTCGCAATCACATTTCCTACAGTGATCTACTAGATGACTGCTCACGGACCGTTTTAGCGAGTACGCATGTTCACGTAACCTCTCACTGATACATCGGACGGTTTGGCCGATCTAGCACCGTCCGCAAGTGAGGGGGATCTTATAAACAACGTTCCCTCGGCATCCAACAAATTGTTGCGTGTGCTTTTTGCAAAGAGTTCGTACTTGTTTACCACTAATCCTCTTGCAGAGGCTCATCGGCGCCTGTCATAAGCTATCCAGAGGAAGGTATATAACAGCTGCATCTTACCAGTACTTACCTACGGAGCAGAAACCTGGAGACTTACAAAGAGGGTTCAACTTAAATTAAGGACGACGCAGCGAGCGATGGAAAGGAAAATGATAGGTGTAACCTTAAGAGACAGGAAGAGAGCAGAGTGGGTCAGGGAACAAACGGGGCTTAAGGATATCATAGTTGAAATGAAGAAGAAGAAATGGATGTGGGCCGGGCACGTAGCACGTCGGCAGGATAACCGGTGGTCATTAAGGGTAACTGACTGGATTCCAAGAGATGGCAAACGCATGAGGGGGAGACAGAAAATTAGGTGGGTAAATGAGATTAAGAAGTTTGTAGGTATAACGTGGCAGCAAAAAGCACAGGACCGGGTTGATTGGCAGAACATGGGAGAGGCCTTTGCCCTGCAGTGGGCGTAGAAAGGCTGATGATGATGATGATGCATCCAGATAAGTGGAGAATGTTGTGTCAGCGCAGCGTCGCTATCGCTTCGCAAAAATGAAATGTTGTACCTTTCAAAACGCTGATTTTGCAATGTTACAGCGATATCTTGTTCCCCGATGTATATACTGATTGTGTTTCCCCTGTATATATCGACGTGCAAACGCAATAAAATATGGTTGTTAGTCAGCGCCGTCTCCTCTCGTCTTCGTCCTTGTTCTAGCGCTGTTTCTTCGTTCAAAAAGCTTACGCAGTGCCGAAAATAGGACTGAGATACCCACCTTCTCACCAATCTTTTTGAGCATGTGTGATGTTGCATGTTTACACGGGATAAGCGCTACCTTTTTCCTCGCTGTTGCTTGAAGACCCGGATGGCTTTCTGATCGTTCCAACTTTTTGCGCAGTGTTTCAGCAACAGAAACTAGAAGACGGCGGCGATAACCGGCTGCCTTCAATCTATCGATCTGCGAGGAGAAGCTTTCACGAATAGAGTGATGACAGGACTTCATAATGGCGTTGTGTAAGCATGCTTGAATGATATCCCGCTTGACTAGCTTACTATGAGCTGACGTGTATGGCAGGAGAGGATTTTTGGTTTGGGGCTCGTAGTTCCAACACACGTGGCAGTTTGCAAAGGATAGTCTGAAATCAAGATATTTGAGCACACCATTCTCAGCGATCTCACGAGTGATAACGAGCAGATGAAGGCATTCCCTAAAATTGACAGAGTGGCCTGAAGGAGAGATCCAAAGGAGCCATCGTTGCACTCAAGCACAAGCCGAAAGCATTTTGCCCCACTTGTCCCTTCCAATCTCACTTCAGTCTTCTAGTCCACACGTGCTAGAAACAAGTCACTAAGTATGGGAGTGATGCACGAACCTATGCAGCAAATAAACACGCCCATACCGATGAGCAAAGGTAGAGGTGAGGTACACTTTGGACATATCAAGAAAGCCTGTTACCGTAAAGTTGCTTCTCCCTGAATGGTAACCACAAAGTTGGCTAAAACCAGGGCTACCTGTCCTACACTTCCAGCCTACTCCTTGAACGTCCCTAACCAGTGGCAATCATTCTCCAAGGCTTTCTTTGGCAGTAGACGCTTCAGCTACTTTGGCAACGTGTCCCGAGAAAGAGGAAACCGTGTTCATGTGCTAGGTGACGTGTTGATCGTTAAACACCAAGGGGCCCAAACTTGTTACCGAGCCTCAGACTTCTCGCAATGGTCGTGTCTTTGCCCACCTTGTTGCTTCCTGCGATGCCGGCCGCTATGGCTATGATCGGCGGGCAGATCGAGTGTACCACAGAAGCATTCACTACTGGCAGACGCTGAAGCATCACAAACATGCAGCAATTGCAAGAAAACTTTGCTTCAGTGCCAGACCGCAGCGTATCTAGAGCTGGAGACGAAGGTTGCGCAGTTTAACCGAGAGCCGCGCTCGCGTCGTGATTGCTATCGGGGACCTCCAAGTGCATCCAAATTAGTGCTGCCAAGACGTTTTACGAGGATAATGCTTGAGCCCATCTTTTGGCTTTCTGCCATGTGCAACTTCAGTGTCAACACACGTGTAAATAAATGGCATTTTCACTGTTCACCATTTGAAATTGCGTTTGTTTCACGGTAAAGGCACTCCATGTACTTTTTTTTCGGTTTTCAGTAGTCAGAAGTAGGGGTTTCAACCTATATTCCGGTCCGACCTATAGTCCGGTTTTTACGGTATTGTCGGTCTTCTTAACGTTTTTGACGTGACTCTTATGTGTTCAAGTTTTGTTTTTGATTTTTTATGTTGTTGTCAAAACTGTTTCTTTTACTTACGCGGCTCTTGGGTAACAATTTCTTGAGTTCCGTTCACCATATGCGCAGAGTCTCTAGCCCGCAAAAAAATGTTTTTCCTGAATGGTGGGGTAGTTTGTTTCCACCTCGTTAGGATGGTTCGTTGACGGCCTGATTAATCTAGATGGCGCTTGCTTCCTTATGGGTTTCGATGTTAAAGGGGTACTGACACAAAAATTTTGGCCTCGCGTTTTTTTGCTGCAATGTGTTGCTGGGGGCCTGTTAGTCATAACACGGCACATCGTTTGCTGCAGCGCGCGACAGATAATTAATTACAGGCTCCCCATTATCGACCAGTGTCAGTTTCGGTTTCAAAAACGACAAACCTCCGGGTGCAACTATCACCACCTAGCGGCTGCAGCGCTCGATCACGTCAGCACACAGAAGTGTGACGCACTTCCGCGCTGTTCGCGTCGTCTCCTCGCATTCGCACGCTTGCCGCACGTGCTGCGCAATGACGTCGCCATCATCGTCCTCGTTGTCGTCGTCCTCCTCATCGTCGTCTGTAGGCGACGATTTCCTTGAGACACCAACAGCGTAGCGGCGAGCGCGTCAAAACAAAAATGGCGGCTACGACGTCATCACAACTTGTTGTACCGGCTACAACGGTTACGTAGGGGAAGTAGGGGGGTCACCTCGGGTCACCTCCGAGGGTGTCAATGTAATAGGTGCGCCCTATAATGCTGGATCGCGCACGCAAACTTCAATATTAAGATAAAATACCTTCCAAGCTTTATTCGCTGTCGATATTTGGCAGATGGTACACGCACGTACACGGAAATCGATCCAGCAGGCTATCTCGGCCGCGAAATTTTGTGTCAGTACCCCTTTAAGGCTTGGTGAGTGCGCATGCGTCTTTCTAGGTTTATTTTTTAATGCAAGTGTTTCATGGTCTTTAACCTTGGACGTTTTCTATCGCCTTTGAGCGGTAGGAAGCTGATGCAGCGTTGATGCGCGGCCATGAAGTGGCTTTTGGAGAGGTCTTGGCACTTTTGTTATCGGGTGCATGATTGACAAATGTTATAGCTCTTAATTGAAAAAATTTCTAACTGCGCTAAGGACGAGACACCAGAAACGAAGTGGACAGGACGATCGCAGACTAACAACTGGTTTATTGAAACATACACCACCCTTATGAAACAAACTAAGCGCGTGCGCAATGACATTCATGACCACGTGACAGGTTTCACCACCCCCAAGACTCCTATCTACTACAAAGGAAATCACGCTCTTTTCTGGAAAGATACACGGATGTGTCGCTGACGCACTTATCAGGCCCGTGTCTAGCTATCCGAGATGCCTCCAAGATTTCTCTTGCTCTTTGGCTTCTGGCTCGCCCTATCACCTTGGTGCTACTGAAGATGGGCTTGCATCCCTGCGCACATGCGCCACAATGAACTGGTAGGTGCTTCCCACTGCCGTCTCCTAATGAATTAGCATGCTCCATCAAACGCTTGTTAATACACCTTCCGGTCTGCCCCACATAAACCATTCCACAGGTCAGGGGGAATTCGTAGACCACTTCAGATGTACAGGGTACATACGCACGTCTGTGCTTAACATCACATCCTCTATTGTTCACTTTGCTCGCGTTGGACATGGCACACAAACGCGACAACTTGCAAGGCGCTGAAAAAACCATATCGACCCCGTATCTTCTCGCCACCTTTTTAATGCCGTGCGACACCTTGTGTATGTACGGCATCACTTCAAACTTGCGCCTTTCATTCTTCTCCGATTCTTTTCCTTCATTTACTTCTGCATTTCCGTCAGCTGCGGTGGTACGGTGGCAAATGACCCTTAAAAGTGATTCTGCAACAGCCTGAAGCAGCGTCTGCGGGAAACCTGCAATTCGGAGACGACTCACTTGTGTACAGAAACTATCATTGACATAGTGGTGACATGACTTGGTCAAAGAAGACCTTAAGCACGACGCCGCCATGCCCCTCTTCACAAGCTTCGAGTGCGAGGAATCGAAAGGCAATAGGGCCTTGTTCGTGCGTGGCGAGTACGACCAGCACAAGTGTTTGCTGTCCTTAAAAAACAACTTTAAATCTAAGAACTGCAGAGATGCATTGTCAGGCAATTCAAAAGTAAAATTCAACTTAGTTGCTGTGGATTTAAAAGACTGAAGAATGCGCTTAGCTATCTCTTCTAGGTCATCGTTAGAGTCAGTTTTTACAAGTACTAAAAAGTCATCTACGTATCTACAGACACGAGCAATGTAATCGTCGGTTGTTGTTTTTTAAGGACAGCAAACACTTGTGCTGGTCGTACTCGCCACGCACGAACAAGGCCCTATTGCCTTTCGATTCCTCGCACTCGAAGCTTGTGAAGAGGGGCATGGCGGCGTCGTGCTTAAGGTCTTCTTTGACCAAGTCATGTCACCACTATGTCAATGATAGTTTCTGTACACAAGTGAGTCGTCTCCGAATTGCAGGTTTCCCGCAGACGCTGCTTCAGGCTGTTGCAGAATCACTTTTAAGGGTCATTTGCCACCGTACCACCGCAGCTGACGGAAATGCAGAAGTAAATGAAGGAAAAGAATCGGAGAAGAATGAAAGGCGCAAGTTTGAAGTGATGCCGTACATACACAAGGTGTCGCACGGCATTAAAAAGGTGGCGAGAAGATACGGGGTCGATATGGTTTTTTCAGCGCCTTGCAAGTTGTCGCGTTTGTGTGCCATGTCCAACGCGAGCAAAGTGAACAATAGAGGATGTGATGTTAAGCACAGACGTGCGTATGTACCCTGTACATCTGAAGTGGTCTACGAATTCCCCCTGACCTGTGGAATGGTTTATGTGGGGCAGACCGGAAGGTGTATTAACAAGCGTTTGATGGAGCATGCTAATTCATTAGGAGACGGCAGTGGGAAGCACCTACCAGTTCATTGTGGCGCATGTGCGCAGGGATGCAAGCCCATCTTCAGTAGCACCAAGGTGATAGGGCGAGCCAGAAGCCAAAGAGCAAGAGAAATCTTGGAGGCATCTCGGATAGCTAGACACGGGCCTGATAAGTGCGTCAGCGACACATCCGTGTATCTTTCCAGAAAAGAGCGTGATTTCCTTTGTAGTAGTAGGAGTCTTGGGGGTGGTGAAACCTGTCACGTGGTCATGAATGTCATTGCGCACGCGCTTAGTTTGTTTCATAAGGGTGGTGTATGTTTCAATAAACGAGTTGTTAGTCTGCGATCGTCCTGTCCACTTCGTTTCTGGTGTCTCGTCCTTAGCGCAGTTAGAAATTTTTTCAATTATGTCTTACCAACTAGCCCCCCAACGTACGCTTCTCGAGTGTTATAGCTCTTGCTGGTTGCTGGTATAAATTTTTCATGTTTGCTCAATAAACCTCAGTTGAAAGTTGAGCGCCTTTCCTGTGTGCCTTTTGTCTATGTCCCCGTTCCGTAGCGCTCGTTTATTCTGCATCAAGTACTAACTCAAGAAAACGCTGGTTCCAACAGGGAGATGAAAGATGTGGGGGCTCAATTAATGCTGTTTTGGACCTGCAATTTGGGCAGGAAGTCCGAAAAATGGGAAGCCGAAGCTTTTTAGCATCCAAAATTTCAGATGTTCTTATATATCGACGTCTACGAGGCATATTTGGAACTCCGAACTTCACGGAAGCACACCCTTGTCCGCCACATCAGTTGGGCTTCCACAGAAGTTGAAAGAGGAGGAGAGGCTGAGGAAATGGCATCTTTGCCTATCACGTGTAAAGTGTTGTCGGCAACACTTTGGTTGCACCAAATCATGTACATAATTACAGTTCTTCCTCTACATTGCCTCATTCTTGATAAGACAACTATGAAACACCACCCCGCCAGTGCTTCATCCACCTAGTGAAAAGAAACACTTTCATGTTGCTATCTCATAAGAATATGCTTAGGAATCGTTTCTAACTTTTCTTTCTGCAATTTCGCTTCGAAGTGCTCGAAAAATATTCTAGAAATATTCGAGAAACATTAGAAAAATATTCTATTCGCACTCACACTTCAATATTCAAATTCGCTTCACACCCAAAATTTTGCCATTCGCACAGCTCTAATCATAACTCATGCCCCTGCGCTACGCAACAGCTCGGACCCTTGATAGTTGAAGCAACATTTAGCACCCTACACCAAAAACTTTATTTCGTTTTATTCACTTATACCGTATACAATCGTGTAAGGGGTGCACTTTTTTTCCGCGATTTTGATGGGGTGCGGCTCTTCCATGGAAGCGTGAAATTTTTGTTCAATTTTCGATCCACGTAAGGATATTTGGTGTCTAGCTGCGGACATCTTTGCTAGATGTCTCATTCGGTGTCGCTGCTCAGGCTCGGCTCGTCGCCCCTGCTCGGGTCATCCGCACGTTTACGTGTCCAGTCCAATTGTCCTCAGTGCCGTCCACGATATTGGAAATCCCAGTGACCTATTGCCATCCGGTGGCTCCCAAGAAATGTGCCGTACGCGAGATGCGACGACGCTGCCGTTTGCTGGCAAGATTTGTTTTTCTCAATTTGGACGGCCAAGTTGGGGGGAGCGGCCCTTAGTCGAGCGTATACGGTATCTTCGTGGCGACGATTGCCTTGTAGGGACAGACGGGCAGTTTTGTCGTTTGCACAGAATTAAAGACAAAAGCAAGAAAAAGAGAGAAGTACCCACCCATAGAGGTAGTAGAAGAAGGAGAGCAAGTAGAAGGCCAGCTTGATCCATCCCTCCCGCATCGCCCGGCTCAGCTGGTCGGCGTTCATTATGCTCGTTGGGTCGTACAGGCCAGGCACACTCATCACGGGACGCTGCCGGTACCTAGCCAGAGTTTTGTACACACACACACAACAGTGTGGGCCATCATGAAACTGCAGTGAATAAATCGCCTATTGCTGTAATGCACTAAATTACTTCGAGCGAGTAATTCCAGAAAAATCAACTCACTACTGTCTCAATCCCTTTTGACTAAAATACGTCCACTTTCACGAAGGCATAAAAATTGGCCAAAGAAGGAGAGGAAAATAAGAAGGTCATCTAAGCGCAAAATGATGAACGTTGGAGGTTGAACAAAAATCTCTGACATTTCAATGGACATGTGCAGAAGAAGGGAAACTTAGGCTAGTTGGTGATAGTTGGGTGATTCCACGTAAGATCGAACAAACGATGGCTGGTCGACCTCTCAAATTTATTTCAAAATTTTATATATTATTGCCTGATGAGTGGAAAGAAGAGATCCGCAATTTTTTTTGCCGCCAAAAATTTTTTCGAACCACAGGAAATCAATAATGACGAAGAGGTGGAGTGGAGCGCTCATCCGCTCTGCTGTTTTGGCCAACTTTCGTTATGAATTGCACAAAATATATTAAAGCTAGGTAGCTGAAATTTATTTACCTAAATTTATGCATGTTTTTGCTTCTGCACAGGTATTTTTAGTTTTTATGTGTAGTGTAGATGTTTTTATAAAAAACCTCAAAAATGGCCCAATCGGCAAAATTTTCTTTAATTTGAAGGTCTTTATCTCAAAAAAGCCTTGTAGCATAGCGACAAAAATTCTGCATGATGTTCTTCACATGCGTATCTACCAAACTGCCAAATCTTGTATTTATATAACTTTTCAGTAAAGAGATATGATCGGGCTAAGTTCAAGAAAACACCGAACAATGGAAACTTCTGACGACAATTAAAAAAAAAAAAACATTTTTTAAATTTCTTAAACTTTGTCAACTTATTCTCCTCCACATCATCTTTCACAATCATTAAAAACATGTTGCATAATGTCGTTGCACTAATAGTTACGGCCCCTCCAATAATACCCTTAGGCAAGGATGGGCAATTCCGACTTCTTGCCCAGCAAGTGTATAAAATGCAGGCAGGATTGAATTTCTTTTTATTAAAAGGCCAGCAGGTACCTAAAAAGGTGTTGCCGGCACTGAAGACGTTAATTTTGAAAATATTTGGTCACTGCAGCGGCTACGAGCGCGGGTCTGCCGATCAGGCGCACGCGCACCCGAGGTGCTCGTTGTAAGAGACGGCGCAGTGAGAGCTCGTTTTCGCGTCCTCAGACCGATTGAGTTCGAAACAGCAACAGCTCTCGGGTGACTTGAACGCACGTGCACCGGTAGTCGCAGTGATCTGGTTAATTGCATCGATTTCTTTTTCAGGGGTCATAAGAATGTCATCGTTATACAGTGCGTTCCGTGAAGATCTTTCATTGCAGTGGTAGCAAAAGCACGCGTAGCACAAGTAGTCCGTCTCACTGACAGTCACTGATCTTTCGGGCGTTAAACGTTCCTTCCAAGCATTTATGTCTGGGTAGGTAACTCTGCGAAATTTTGGCTTCTTTGCATTAATTAATGGAGTAGTGACACGATTTTGAGACATCGCAAAAGGGACATTTTTTGCTTCGTTGGTATGCAGTGTCCACGCTGTCCACACACTGGAGTCTGAGAACACGTATAAAATATTTTAATTTGACTTTGAAGTTTTCGTCGTTGAGCATTTGCAAGCCAGCCACACTGCAAGGACATTATCCCGACGAGTCAAGACAGTTCCTCCGAGTTCACGAGTTCTGCGTCCTGCATGCAGCCTAAATCATAGAAATCACTGTCAGGGTCACTGGACGACAATTCACTCATCGTTGTCTATTGCACCACGAGCAGATGACGGATTTCCCGCTAGTACGTCGCGAATTTCTCTATCTCCGTGATGTCACACTGCTACGAAACGACACTGAGAATCCACCCCCTCGATATCGAAACCGAAAGTGTCTATTTAAGGTGGCGCTAATTAAAATATAGGATGCATTCCCAGGCACCACAATAGTCGTTTTAAATTTCTCGACACCAGTATTTTTATTTAGAGCAACAATCCGAAATTTTTTTTAAACTCGTGTCAGTACTCCTTTAGGCTTCTTGTGCTTCAAAAGGTAGTCTCCACAATAGACTCATTCAGAGCTATACTTTCTCGTCATGAGACGCACAGGAGGAGTAGAGTAAGAGCAAAGCACAAGAACTATCCGCGCCGAATGAAGTGTGAACAGCGCAACGAACGCGCGGCCAGCTCACGCCGTCTGCTGCCGACATCTAATATAGACAAGCGCATCCGGTTACCGATAAATTTGCTTTTCTTTCCTTTGACAATCCATATTTTGCTTTGCCACTGGAGCGCCACGTTCATGCTTTCCACTGATCGCAACTGACGCAGCGCAGTTTCTGTGGCAGCAGCGTGCGTGAAGCGAGCGCTCATAGCTCCCTTATAGAGTTTTCATCTTGCTTCCATCTCCGCTGTGTTATCAGCGCCTAGCTGAGATGCGAACAGAGGGCGGATAGAATAGCGAAGCTCCAGTGCACGTGCGTTCAAGTCACCCGAGAGGTGTTGCTGTTTCGAACTCAATCGGTCTGAGGACGCGAAAATGAGCTCTCACTGCGCCGTCTCTTACAACGAGCATCTCGGGTGCGCGCGCGCCTACTCGGTAGCTCCGCGCTCGTGGCCGCTGCAGTGACCAAATAATTTCAAAATTAACGTCTTCAGTGCCGGCGACACCTCACCTTTTTAGGTACCTGCTGACCTTTTAATAAAAAGAAATTCAATCCTTCCTGCATTTTAGACACTTGCTGGGCAAGAAGTCGGAATTGCCCATCCTTGCCTAAGGGTCTCTTTGGAGGGGCCGTAACTATTAGTGCAACGACATTATGCAACATGTTTTTAATTATTGTGAAAGCTGATGTGGAGGAGAATAAGTGGACAAAGTTTAAGAAATTTAAAAAATGGGGTTTTTTTTTAATTGTCGTCAGAAGTTTTGATTGTTCGGTGTTTTCTTGAACTTAGCCCGATCATATCTCTTTACTGAAAAGTTATATAAATACAAGATTTGGCAGTTTGGTAGATACGCATACGAAGAACGTAATGCAGAATTTTTGTCGCTCTGCTACAAGGCTTTCTTGAGATAAAGACCTTCAAAGTAAAGAAAATTTTGCCGACTGGGCCATTTTTGAGGTTTTTTATAAAAAGATCTACACTACACATAAAAACTAAAAATACCTGAGCAGAAGCAAAAACATGCATATATTTAGGTAAATAAATTTCAGCTGCCTAACTTTAATATGTTTTGTGCAATTCATAACGAAAGTTGGCCGAAACAGCAGAGCGGATGAGCGCTCCACTCCACCTCTTCGTCATTATTGATTTCCTGTGGTTCGAAAAAATTTTTGGTGGCAAAACAAATTGCGGATCTCTTCCTTCCACTCATCAGGCAATAATATATAAAATTTTGAAATAAATTTGAGAGGTCGACCAGCCATCGTTTGTTCGATGTTACGTGGAATCACCCAGTTTATTCTTGATAGTTCACAGCGCTAAAAGGACTAGGACAAAGTACGAAGCAGGCAACAACACGACTGCTGACTCACAACTAAAGTTTATTGAAAAGAAGGGCACGGATACACAATACGGTACAAAAGCCAACCACGCCTCAGCGGAGTGACTGTGCGTCTGCAGCAGAGTCATCCAAGTGATGCCAAGAAGCCAGAAGGCATGCAAAGAAACCTTTTTTGCGGCGTTAATCAGGATGACCGATAGTTTTGTGTGTGTTTTCTGAATGCACAGGTATGGTCTACATGTTCTGGCTTCTTGGCATCATTTGGATGACTCTGCTGCAGACGCACAGTCACTCCGCTGAGGCGTGGTTGGCTTTTGTACTGCATTTATTCGTGCCCTTCTTTTCAATAAACTTTAGTTGTGAGTCTGCGCTCGTGTCGTCGCCTGCTTCGTACTTTGTCCTAGTCCTTTTAGTGCTGTGAACTATCAAAAATGTACAGGTGCAGTAAATAAAGTGCACATGAGTTAGTGTATGTATGATCAACTTTAGCTAAAGCAATTTCATCACTTTTTTTAAAGTAATAGTTGTGTAATGCCTACTGTACTTTGTAATTCAATTTAGTTATGTTGAAAACATTTCTAAAAATCCTTAGCACTAATGTTACTTAATGACTTTTTAGGAGTAATTTTGCTGTCTCTGGTTCACATCGCATATGTACACCTGATCTCGGGTAATCACACAGTAACGTACTTGGGTCATTCCACGCCAACTGTCCCAATCGGGGCGCTCGACAAAAATCAATTTCTCTTAAAAAATCTGAGAAAATTACACACATATAGACATTAGTAATACAGTACTTTCCAAAAATAATTTGAGCGGCAAAAATTTTTGGGCACATGAGCACCATTTGAGCTTCACAAAATGTTGGAAAACTGGGTACAAAAAAAAAAATTCGCTATAAATCGACCGTTTCAGGCATTCTTAGGAGGAATTCATTATTAGGGGAATTGTGGCATATCTAAGCCAATGGCATTGTTATATTCTTAACTCGACTTATTATCACCTTGATATGTAATAAACAATATAACGTAATAACAAAAGAAACTGCAAATCATGTGCTAAGAATACACTACCTCTTTTTATGCAGCAAATTCAGTTGCTTTGTATTGTCCCCACAGCAAAACAATGCAATGGTTGGACTAAACTTCAAAAATTCTTTTTTCAACAAAAACAAAAACTACTCTGATTAAGAAGGATCCATTGATGGGCGAGTTGGTACATGTCTGATATATACGGAGTATGTGCAGCGCAATGAAACGAAGACAAGACACACAAACGACACCGACTGGCACTGACTGCCAACTGATTTATTGAAAAGCACGAAGCCCGCTTTTATGCATGCGCACATGTTAGCAACAACTCAAACGCATCATGGGTGACCATACAAAACCTGCATCTCTTTGTCACTTAGATACACACTTGATGCCAGATTTCTCAATGTGAGCTGCCTCGATTATTTCTCTCTCTGTTTTTGTTCTTGCATGCTTGATAAATGTCGCGTGATCAAAGCGCAGGGTGCATTTACACTTGTTGCAGTGATCTGCAAGATGTCCGCCTGAATCGTTTCTTACATTAAAAAAATGCTCACGTGCTCTGATGTTGAAACATCGGCCCGTCTGCCCAATGTACTCTTTTCCTATCTTAAAGCAAATAGGCGCACTATGGCAACAAGGACAAAAGGGAGGAACCGACGACACCTTTTGTCCTTGTTCCCATAGTGCGCCTATTTGCTGTAACATATGAACCGTTACCAACTAGCCCAAATGGCTGTTTTGCTACTCTTTTCCACAGCTGAGTGGTATCTTATATACCACGTGAGTCACACAATCGGTGTAACGGTAAACATGCTTCTTCGTGCAGCATTTTTTTTTCTCTTTTCTTTGGTGAGCATAGGGCAAATCTGACCTAACTTACATGGCGCAGAAAACACCACTTTCACGTCATACCTTTGGGCAATCTTCTTAAGATTGTGGGAGAATCTATGGATGTATGGTATCACCTGCGGTCTTCGTCGATCTTTTCCTTTTTGCTGGTCAGGTTCCTTTTTTTTTATGCTCCGTAAAACTGATTCACAGACAGCATTGACAAGCGACGATGGAAAGCCCGCAGCGTCTAAACGTCGCAACTAATTATTCAGACTGTCTGAAGTGGTGTGTAGGCAGCTGTTTGCTAGTGCTGATTTCACACATGACATCGCAATCCCCCTTTTTACAAGTTTAGTGTGCGCGCCGTCATAAGGCAGAAGGCTCTTCTTTGTCCTGGGGTTACACATATAGCAAACATGGTCGTTGTTGAAGGTTAGCTTGAGATCTGAAAATTGCATACTGTTGCCACTTGGCCTCTCACATGTAAAGGTTAGACCACATGATTCAAAAGTAAAAACACTGGTGATCATCCCGACAATGTTCTCAAGATCTGTGGAACTCAAATCTGGTAAAAATACTAAGTAGACGTATACGTATCTAAAAGTACTAATGACTTCTGAATCAGCAACCTGAGCATTTACACGCCTGTCAACAGAGGCTAAAAATATGTCACAAAGTATCAATGCGACTGATAAACCTATGCATATGCCACTTTTCTGCACGTACTGTTGTCCATTAAAAGAGATGGCGGTTGACTGGTGGTAAAATAGTAAAAGTTCTAAGAAGTTTCCACTGTTTAAGCCGGTAGAGTTCTGGAAGCTGAGCTCCCCCGAATGTTCGATACACTCACGGGGGAGCGCAGCTTCCAGAACTCTACCGGCTTGAACGGCCCCCGACATGGTGGCTGGGTTTTCTGGAATAAAGCCGCTTTCCCCACCCGCCTCTTGCGTGTTACACGGGGGCCGACATGACTGGCAGCAGCAAAGCCAGCTGTGACAAGCGAGCGCGTCAATAAAGCGCGCGCGCGGCAACTTTAAAACGACAGCGGGATAGCATGGCGACAGCTGCTCGCCCAAGAAGTGCGAACAACGAAAAAACAAGTTTTAAAAGACGCTGACGTGGCGCATCCTCCTCGCCCACTAGCTGTCTCAGATCAAACGTCCGGCAAGGCCTGGAACTTTCTAGAAGGAAAGCATGACGCGACGCCGAGTGACGCCGCCACGAGTAGAACCGGCAAGAGAAATCTCGCACTTTCCCTAGCTGTGCTGCACGCCAGAGAACGTTCCCGACGCTTCTAGAACCCGGTGGAGAGGAGATAAAAGCATGCACCGACGACAGAAGGAGTCAGTCGGTCCGGAGATGGTGAAGTTATGCTGAGTGTGGCTCCGTCAGCCAAAAAAGATGTGTTTATGATGTTGTGCGGTCAGTCGATCGCCGATCTGGAAGAATCGGATGATGAAACCGTGTGAGCTGTGACAAGTTACGACTACGGAAGGAGCAACAACAATCAGCGCTGGAGTTGGCGTGAGTGTTTCCTAGAAGAGAAGCATTTAAGTACCGTCCAAGAATTGTGGACTGGATAC